>NC_071992.2:159209722-159811666 GCF_028885655.2 Pongo abelii | reverse complement strand
CCGCTGTGTCCTGGCCTGTGGGTTTGTAGAATGGGGTTCCTCAGCCGTGGTGCCAGGCTGGTGAGGGGGCCAGTTGGGGATGCGGGGCCTCCTGCCCATGTCTGGTGAGGGAGGGCTGCCATGCTGGTGCTGCAGAGAGCAGTGCAGAGGCCACGGCAACCTTCGCCCTGGAGCCGATGCACAGTGCTCAGGGAGGCCACCTGCCACTTGTAGGAGGACCAGCAGGTGAAACCGAGGGGAGGGCAAGCATGGGTGCAGGTGCAGGCTGGCATTTCCTCGGAGCAGGGTTGGTCTCTCCAGAAGGGAATTAGTGTCCTCTCCCCAAAGGGACTGGTAGAGGGAGGTTGGACACAGGCACCCCAAAGGCCCTGAGGTCCTGTGATGTCAGATGAGTGTCCCATGACATTACAAGGGTGTGGGCTCACCTGGTGGAAATCCGGCATTGGTGGAAAAAGGAGCCGGGGACTCCTGGCCACCTGCGGTGGTCACCCAGGGGGTTTGCAGGGCAGGAGTCACACCCACCTCCTGAGCACGCCACCTGTGCACGTGGTAGCGGTGACTGCCGCACTGGAGGGCGGGGGCCGTGTCGGGGGAGGATGCTGACAGGTGACAGCGATGCTGCTCGGGCCACCTTCCTCAGGGAAGCCTCCCGTGGGCTCCCAGGCTCTGCGTAGATGCCCTTCGGGTCCTCACTGGATTCGAGTTTTTTCTGTCCTCTGAAATTCCTTCTTTCTCCTTCAGGTGTACAAGAACTTACAGCTCTTTATGGAGAACAAGGACCCCCGGGACGACCTCTTCGACAGGCTGACCGTAAGCCGGCTCGTGTTTCCTCAGCAGTGGGTGGCAGCAGGACCCAGCGAGAGGGCGTGGGCGCTGAGTCTGGCTCCATCTCTCATAGCAAGGCCCAGGGTTTTGTCCTGATCCAACAAATGCCCTTTCCTTCCCGCGGGAGGCTGGGATGGCCACGCAAAACCAAGTAATTATAGAGACCATTTCCTCCCCAGACGACCAGCCTGAACAAGCACCTCCAGGAGCTGATGGATGGGCTGACGGCCAAGGTGTTCCGGACCTACAACGCCTCCATCACTCTGCAGGAGCAGCTGCGGGCCCTGACGCGCGGTGAGCAGGCCCCATACCCACACTCAGTGTGGGGGAGCATGGCCCCTGCCCCAGGCAGGGCTCCCTGGCTGGCCCTTGTTGAGTGAGCTTCGGGGTGGGGCCGCTTCTTTGGGAAATGGGCTGAGGTGGTGGGCTGGCTGCTTGGCGGCCTGGGTGGCCAGAGTCCTGGGGAGGAGGAGGGAGGTTCTGGCTCTTGGGACCCCAGGCATCCCAGCCATGTACTCTCTGCGGGGTGGCCCCTACTGCTGAGCCCTACTCAGGACCCCGTGGCCAGGCATTGTTCTTTGGCTGCATTCCAGCCAGGTGCTTCCTGTGGAGTGGCCCCTGCTGCTGAGCCGTACTCAGGCCCCATGGCCTGGTGGTGTTCCTCGGCTGCATCCCAGCAACGTGCTCCCTGTGGGGTGGCTGCTGCTGCTGAGCACTAGTCAGGCCCCCGTGGCCAGGCCTGGGGTTGTTCTTCAGCTTCTCCTCAGGGTTCTTTCTTGAAGGCCCAGGAGGCCTCTGCACTTTCCAGTGGTTCTGCCCCTCCCGCCCTCAGCTGTCTGAGCACCCCGACCTCTGGGCCTCTGTCCACAGCCCTGTCTCAGCTTTAGGGCCCTCTGCTCGTTGTCCCTTGCCATCAACCTGGGGATGCCGTCTAAGCTTGGCGAGGGCCTCTCCTCCCTCTGCCCTTGGCGCTGCCCCTGCTCCGTGATGCCCGGGCTGTTGCGTGATGTCCGGGCTGTTGCGTGATGCCTGGGCTGTTGCGTGATGTCTGGGCTGTTGCGTGATGTCCGGGCAGATTGGACGTGCAGACTCTGTCCAGAGGGTACCTCCCACACCAGTGCCCACCACGCTCCCCAAGCAGGGCTTCCTGGAGGAGGCGCCGAGGCCGGGTGTTCAGGGGCGCTGATGCTTGGCATGTGTTTTGTGTGCACCCATGGGCCTCAGAGGCCGGTGCTGTGCTGCCCTGGGGACACCCTTGGAGCTGGGGCAGCGTTGGGGCTGTGGGGATGTGGAGGAGCTAGCTGGCATCCAGGTGAGAGCCCCAGCAGAGGAGACGCCCCCTCCACCGAGGGAGGCAGAAGATTCTGGGTGAGGGCGTAGGGGCCGAGGCCGAGCCTGGGAGAGGAAACGAAGGTGCTGGGCCCACTGCGGATGCGCTTCCAGAGCTAGGTGGGCCATGCAGGAGGGGCATGAAGGAGTGGCCGCTCCCGTAGGTGCCTTGGGGCTAGTGCTTATGTTCTCTGAACCTCGTTCCTGACTGGAAAATGGAGACAACATGGTACCTTGAGGGGATGTCGCCAGGGGAAGCTGGGTGCTGGGGACTTGTGACAGACAGGGACTCCAAAGGCGCGCCAGGGGAAGCTGGGTGCTGGGGACTTGTGACAGACAGGGACTCCAAAGGCGCGCCAGGGGAAGCTGGGTGCTGGGGACTTGTGACAGACAGGGACCCACAGACTCGCCAGGGGAAGCCAGGTGCTGGGGACTTGTGACAGGCAGGGACCCACAGACTCGCCAGAGGAAGCCGGGTGCTGGGGACTTGTGACAGGCAGGGACCCCAAAGATGTGCCAGGGGAAGCCGGGTGCTGGGGACTTGTGACAGGCAGGGACCCCAAAGATGCGCCAGGGGAAGCCGGGTGCTGGGGACTTGTGACAGGCAGACTCACCTTTCTAGGCGGCTGGGCCTCCTCCTCGCCATGGGGCCTGGGAAGGCCCAGGTGGTGCTACCTGTGCTGTGGCCCCACCTGAGGCCTTGTTGTGGTTAAAGACGCTGGGCCCTGCTCTCGGGGCCACCTCGGAGGGTCACTGACCTTCAGCCCTTGTTCTCCCCATCTCCCAGTGGGTGCCTATGTGAGTAGAAGGGGCTGCGCTGTGTGGCGGGTTGAGTAAGTCCGGCTCAGGGCAGACAGGGAGGGTGGCCGGCCCCGTGGGTGCTGCTTCTGACAGCCCATGCCTCTCAGCCGAGGACAGCACAGCAGCTAAGATCTTATCCTACAACCGAGCCAACCGAGTCGTGGCCGTTCTCTGCAACCATCAGCGAGCGACCCCCAGCACGTTCGAGAAGTCGATGCAGAATCTCCAGACGAAGGTAGCAGCTCCCAGGAGAGCCCCCAGCCCAGCCCTCCAGGGACCCCTCCCCCTCCCTGGAGCCTCAGCACAGGTCGGGGAGCCAGCTGCGGTGGGCATGTGGGGTGTGGGAGGGTGTGAGCACAGGGGCTGGTGTGGGATGGGGAGGGGCAGCCCTGTCTGGACCCTTTCCCTGCAGATCCAGGCGAAGAAGGAGCAGGTGGCTGAGGCCAGGGCAGAGCTGAGGAGGGCAAGGGCCGAGCACAAAGCCCAAGGGGATGGCAAGTCCAGGAGGTGAGTACCTGTGCCCTCAGACGCCTTCTCCCGGGGCCCTGTCCCAACCTGTAGGGTCCAGCCCCACAGGGTCGGTGGGTTTTTCTCTCCGTGTGCGGAGACGAGAGATTGTAGAAATAAAGACACAAGACAGAGATAAAGGACAGCTGGGCCTGGGGGACCACTACCACCAAGACGCGGAGACTGGTAGTGGCTCCGAATGTCTGGCTGTGCTTTTATTGGATACAAAGCAAAAGGGGCAGGGTAAAGAGTGTGAGTCATCTCCAATGATAGGTGAGATCACGTGGGTCACATGTCCACTGGACACGGGGCCCTTCCCTGTTTGGCAGCCGAGGCGGAGAGAGAGAGAACAGCTTACGCCGTTATTTCTGCACATCAGAGACTTTTAGTACTTTCACTAATTTGCTACTGTTATCTAAAAGGCAGAGCCAGGTGTATAGGATGGAACATGAAGGTGGACTAGGAGCGTGACCACTGAAGCACAGCATCACAGGGAGATGGTTAGGCCTCTGGAAAGCTGTGGGTGGGCCTGACTGATGTCAGGCCCTCCACAAGAGGTAGAGGAGTAGAGTCTTCTCTAAACTCCTCTGGGAAAAGGGAGACTCCCTTCCTGGTCTGCTAAGTAGCGGGTGATTTTCCTTGACACTGATGCTACCGCTAGACCACGGTCCGCTTGGCAACGGGCGTCTTCCCAGATGCTGGTGTTACCGCTAGACCAAGGAGCACTCTGGTGGCCCTGTCCGGGCATAACAGAAGGTCTTCTGGTCACTCCTCACTATGTCCCCTCAGCTCCTATCTCTGTATGGCCTGGTTTTTCCTAGGTTATGATTATAGAGTGAGGATTATTATAATATTGGAATAAGAGTAATTGCTACAGACTAATGATTAATGATATTCATATATAATCATATCTAAGATGTATATCTGGTATAACTATTCTTATATATTTTATTATACTGGAACAGCTCCTGCCCTGGGTCTCTTTCCTCAGCACGTAGGTAGCTTGCCGCCCACACCAACCCAGATGTGGCAGCTTCAGATGTGCCTTCCCACGGCCAGTTTTGTTTTCCTCTTCAATTGTTATTTTGTGATTTTTTTTTTTTTTTTTTTGAGACGGAGTCTCTGTCGCCAGGCTGGAGTGCAGTGGTGCGGTCTCAGCTCACTGCAACCTTTGCCTCCCGGGTTCAAGTGATTCTCCTGCCTCAGCCTCCCGAGTAGCTGGGGTTACAGGTGCCCACCACCACGCCCGGCTCATTTATTTATTTAGTAGAAATGGGGTTTCTCCATGTTGGCCAGGTCAAACTCCTGGCCTCAAGTGATCCTCCTGCCTCAGCATCTCAAAGTGCTGGGATTACAGGCATGAGCCACCGCACCTGGCCAACTTTGTGGTTTTTAAAAATACAAACTATATGCCTCGTGGACAAGAGTGGGACATATGGAGCTGGGGGAGGAGGAGACCCTGGCCGCCGAGGAGGTTTGTGATTGTCATTGTGGGGTCAGGAAGTGAGAAGAAGGTGCCAGACTCTTCTCCGGGGCGGCGGCACCATCCCCTCCCCACCAGCAGCATGTGAGGGCTCCGATTCCTCTGTCCCGGCACCACTGTAGGGTCAGTTTTCCATGTGTCGATTAGAGCCCAGTGGCTGTGAAGGAGCGTCTGATCGCGGGTGCTCTTTGAAGGTGCTTGTTGCCCATTTCTGTATCGTCTCTGGAGAATGACTGCTCAGGTCCTCTGTCCATTTTCCGGTCGGGTTGTTGTTTTATTATTGACTTGTAAGAGCTCATCGATGTTTCTCCCACTCTTGGGTTGTCTTTGTTCTTTTTTTCTTTTTTTTTTGCTTTGGAGACAGAGCATTGCTCTGTCGCCCAGGCTGGAGTACAATGGCGTGATCTCAGCTCACCGCAATCTCTGCCTTCAGGGTTCAAGCATTTCTCCTGCCTCAGCCTTTTGAGTAGTTGGGATTACAGGTGCCCGCCACCATTCCTGGCTAATTTTTTTGTATTTTAGTAGAGACGAGGTTTCACCGTGTTGCCCAGGCTGGTCTTGAACTCCTGAGCTCAGGCAATCTGCCCGCCTCGGCCTCCCAAAGTGCTGGGATTATAGGTGTGAGTCACCACTCCCAGCCTTTTTTTTTTTTTTTTTTTTTTGTGATGGAGTCTTGCTCTGTCACCCAGGCTAGAGTGCAGTGGCGTGATCTTGGCTCACTGCAACCTCTGCCTCCCAGGTTCAAGCGATTCTCCTGCCTCAGCCTCCCGAGTAGCTAGGACTACAGATACACGCCACTATACCTGGCTAATTTTTGTATTTTAGTAGAGTTGTCGGCCAGGCTGGTCTTCAACTCCTGACCTCAGGTGATCCACCCACCTCGGCCTCCCAAAGTGCTGGGATTACAGGCATGAGCCACCACACCCAGCCATATCTTTGTTCTCTCTTGTTGGTGTCCTGTGACACATTTAAGATTTGGATAAGTCAGCGTGTCTGAGAAGGCTTTGCCTAACCCAAGGCCATGAAACATAGATTTCTCTGTTTTCTCCTAAGAGGTTTATTGGTTTACTCTTACATTTAGGTCATTGGTTCTGAGTTAATTTTTGTGTGTGGTCTGAGGGAATGGCCCAGGGTCGTTCTCTTGCATGTGGGCAGCCAGATGTCTCAGCATCCTAGCTCACCATAGTCTCAACTTGCTGGGCTCAAGCAATCCTCCCACCTCAGCCTCCTGAGTAGCTGGGACCACAGGTGCGAACTACCACACCTGGCTAATTTTTACACTAAGAAGATTCTTGTATGTTGCCCAGGCTACTCTTGAACTCCTGGCTTTAAGCAATCCTGCCTTGGCCTCCCAGAGCTCTGAGATTACAAGTATGAGCCACCGCGCCTGGCCCTTAGGACTGTATCTATAAAGGCCATATTGTATGCAAACAGAGACTGTTTTACTTCTTCTTTTCCAATCATATGCCTTTTATTTCATATTTTTGCATTATGGACCTGGCAGGAATCTTCAGTACACTGGACGTGAGTGGGCAGCCTTGCCTTGTTCCTGATACTGGGGGCAAAACTCTCATGCTTTTATCATGGAATATGATGTTAACTGTAGGTTTTTCACAGAAGCTGTTTGTCAAGTTAACAAAATTTACTTCTATTCCTAGTTTGTTGAGGTTTTTTTTTTTTTTTTTTTTAATCATGAGGAGCATTGGATTTTGTCAAATGATTTTTCTGCACCTGTTGAGATCTTGTTTTTGTCCCTTCCTTATATTGATAGGATGTATTATACTAATTGATTATCAGAAATGAAACCATCCTTGCATTCCTGGGATAAATCCTACTTGAGCAATTGTGTAATCATTTTTGTCTGTTGCTGGATTTAGTTTGCTGATATTTTGTTAAGGTTTTTGCGTCTGTATTCATGAGCATGTTAGTCTATAGTTTTCTTATGATGTCATTGATTTTGGTATCAAGGTAATACTGGTAATGAGTTGAATAATATTTAATATCTAATATTTCATGAAAGTTTATGAAAAATTGGTGCCTTTTTAAAGAGAGAGTCTTGCTGTGTTGCTCAGGCTGGTCTTGAACTCCTGGGCTCAAGCAATCCTCCCACCTTAGCCTCCCGAATAGCTGAGACTATAGGCTTGCACTGCTATGCCTAGCTAGGGTCAGTCTGTTAAATGAATTCACCAGTGAAACCATCTAGGCCTGGGCTTTTCTTGGGAGAAGTTTAAAGTTACTGATACAATCACTTGTTATAGTTCTATTCATATTTTCTATACTTCGTGAGTCGGTTCTGGTAGTTTGTATCTTTCTGGGAATTTGTTTAGTCTAGGGTGTCTAACTGGCCGGTGCCCAGTTATTCATAGTATTCCCATATTATCTTTTTTCTTTCTTTAGTGATGTTCCCTCTTGCATTCATTCCTCATTATTGTGGCTGTGGTTCTTTTTTTTTTTTTTTGAGACAGAGTCTTGCTCTGTTGCCCAGGCTGGAGTGCAGTGGCATGATCTCAGCTCACCACAACCTCCGCCTTCTGGGTTCAAACGATTTTCCTGCCTCAGCCTCCTGAGTAGCTGGGATTACAGGCGGACGCCAACATGCCTGGCTAATTTTTGTATTTTTAGTAGAGACGGAGTTTCACCATGTTAGCCAGGATGGTCTCAATCTCCTGACCTCGTGATCCACCCGCTTCGGCCTCCCAAAGTGCTGGGATTACAGGCATGAGCCACTGCTCCTGGCATGGCTGTGGTTCTTAAAGGGTAAAAGTTTTCTCTTCAGGACGAGCATCCTGAGATGCAGGGGTCTGTTTTTAATAGTGGCATGTGCAAAGGAATTGTCAATTGGACCAAAGGGTATTCAGTGAAAAATAAGGCTGTGACCCACCTCTGACCTTCTGTCCCCAGCGGCAGCTGCTGTGAAATTTCTTTAGCATTTCCCGGCCAGGCACGGTTGCTCACGCCTGTAATCCCAACACTTTGGGCGGCCGAGGCAGGCAGATCACTTGAGGTTGGGAGTTTGAGACTATCACGGCCAACATGGTGAAACCCTGTCTCTGCTAAAAATACAAAAAAAAAAAAAAAAAAAAAAAAATTATGTACGTGGTGGTACATGCCTGTAGTCCCAGCTACTCAGGAGGCAGGAGAATCACTTGAACCCAGGAGGCAGAGGTTCCAGTGAGCTGAGATTGTGCAACTGCACTCCAGCCTGGGCGACAAAGCAAGACTCTGTCTCAAAAAAAAAAAAAAAAAGACAAAACAAATTTCTTAAGCATTTCCAGAAGGACTGTGTGTGCCTGCTGGCTCTCCCTCTGTTTTCCCTCATGTGCTTCTCTGCCCCAGGGATGTGGCTCATGCTGGGAAGGCACTTCGCGGGGCCTGTGCTTCCGGCCCGGCAGGCTGCCCCGTTCTCGGCCGTATTTCTGCAGGCGCAAGTGTCTTTCCACGCACATTCGAGTGTTTGTGGCACAAATTCCTAGAAGAGTTGGGGTCAAAGCTGGCGTGCGTGGGTGATGTTGTGGCGTTGGAGGGTGCGAATAATGTGGAAAGGGCACCTCTGTGCTGAAATTTGCTTTCCCTAAGGAGGCAGGAAGGAGGGCTGAGCGGCTTCCTGGAGGTTAAAGGGCATTTGTGTTTGCTTTCTCAGGCTTGTCTCGCTGCCCTCTTCCTGTTTGGGCCGGCCTCAGTCTGTTGTTTCGAGCATCTCACCCTCCTGCGAGTCAGGTCCTGATGGGCTGCTCACCCTCCGCCCAGGGCCCTCCTCTGTATCTGACTTGGCAGCTGGAGTGAGGCTGGGCTTCCACCTTTGATCCTGGCTGGTCTTTTGCTGTGACGGATGACTGATGACAATGACAGGGACGGGGCTGCACCGGGAGGGAAGGCGGCAGGGCCGGAGAAGTGCAGGTCTCCTCAGGTGGCACTAGTCCAGAGCAGGGCCTCGTGGCCTCCTCTTCTCTTGCCAGTGTCCTGGAGAAGAAGAGGCGGCTCCTGGAGAAGCTGCAGGAGCAGCTGGCGCAGCTGAGTGTGCAGGCCACGGACAAGGAGGAGAACAAGCAGGTGGCCCTGGGCACATCCAAGCTCAACTACCTGGACCCCAGGATCAGCATTGCCTGGTGCGTGTGCCTGGGGTCTCAGTTCCCACCTGTGGCCTATGGGGGGCCTGGGTTTTCCAGGAGGCCTCTGTTCAGTCCCAGCATTGCCCCTGTCCCCTGTGTCCCCTGGGGTCAGCACAGGCCCTCCCTGTGACAGGGACCCCTGATGTTGAGTCCTGTGTCATCAGCTCTCCCTGCCCTGAACGTTGGGATGGACAGGGTGAAGTGGGGGTGCTGACAGTGGCCTGGGACTCGGAATCATCAGGAGGGCCTGTGGAGCTCAGTCTGCCCACTGGGAGTGGGAGGTGGCTGAGCGCCCTGCTCGGTGGACACCTGGGCCACAGCAGGTTGTCTTTGACACCTCGCTGATGCTCCAGGGTGGCGGCGTGCATGGGGTGGAGTTGGCCTAGAGGAGCAGGCCCCAGCTACACCAGGCAGCTCTGGTGTCTCTGCTGCACGGAGGACGCTTGCCCTTGCCGAGCGCCCTGACCTGGCCTTCAAGGTGGGTGAGTTGCCCGCTTGCCTGGGCTGACGCTGCCTCCCACAGGTGCAAGCGGTTCAGGGTGCCGGTGGAGAAGATCTACAGCAAAACACAGCGGGAGAGGTTCGCCTGGGCTCTCGCCATGGCAGGAGAAGACTTTGAATTCTAACAACGAGCTGTGTCTGTGTTGAAACTTCTTGTGTGTGTGTGTGTGTGTTTTCACTATTAAAGCAGTATTGGGGAATTTTGTACAATAAAATGTTGTGTGCAAGTGTTTGTACGTCACTATAGAAAAAGTCCCCAGGCCGGCCAGGCGCGGTGGCTCACGCCTGTAATCCCAGCACTTTGGGAGGCCGAGGCAGGTGGATCACGAGGTCAAGAGATCGAGAGCACCCTGGCTAACATGGTGAAACCCCGTCTCTACTAAAAAATACAAAAAACTTAGCCGGGCGTGGTGGCAGGCGCCTGTAGTCCCAGCTACTCGGGAGGCTGAGGCAGGAGAATGGCCTGAACCTGGGAGGTGGAGCTTGCAGTGAGCCGAGATTGCACCACTGCACTCCAGCCTGGGCAACGGAGCGAGACTGTCTCAAAAAAAAAAAAAAAAGAAAAAGTCCCTAGGCCAGGCACAGTGGCTCATACCTGTGATCTTGGCATTTTAGAGGCCTGAGGCTGGAGGGTCGCTTGAGCAGACGTTGAGGCTGCAGTGAGCTGTGATCGCGCCACTGCACTCCAGCCTGGGCGACAGAGCAAGACCCCATCTCAAAGAGAAAGAAAAGTCCTCGACGCCTGCCATGTCCTTTGAAGCCTCCACCCCAAGCATGGAGTCTGCTGGGCTGTCACATCCAATCAGCGTCCCAGCCTGGACCTCCGGTTCCTGCTCGACAGGAGGAGAAACACCTTCGTGTGCTCTGAGGCTGAGGACCTTGGGTGAGGATTCCACATTTGCGCACGTACCACCCTCTCAGCAGGGGCCTGGACTCTTCACCAAGTTCTTTAGCACCTGGAATTCAGCAAGGGCACAGTTGCTGCCTGGTCACTAAGCCCAGCGGCCCCTGTTCAGTTCTCATCACATCCATACTCTCCGTACGTAGCTCTTAGCTCTTACGATGGCCTTCTGCCTCAGTTTCCCAACCCTGTATCCTCCCAGAGCTGCCTGTCGGCTGCCCTCTCCTCTGCCACGCGGGATCCTCTGCCATCTGCTCCGCGCTTTGCTTTCGGGGCTGCCTCTGCGGCTGTCTCCCTCACGCCGGGGCTCCCGCCAACCCCATGAGGCAGCCCCCTGTGTAAGGCTCCTGGTCAGCTGAGAGGACCCCAGTGCCCTGGAGGCTGCACCCCCACCCCTCCTGCTGTGGGGCCCTTGGTGCTCCAGGCCTGAGTCTCTCACACTGCGGCTCACCCGCTGCCCCAAGGGGCTCAGGCAGCAGGTCCAGCTCCTCCCGGGGCCTGTGACAGAACAGTTCCAGGGGCCCTGAGGCTCTCACGTCCTCACCTGCTCCCAGAGAGGCGCTTCTGTGCCCAGACATGGAACAACAGCTCCACAGAAAATGAGGGCACTGGCCGAGCAGGCTGACTCCAGAAAGGAAATCACTGAGGGTGCAGGCCCGACCCACATCACCTCGGAGTCTGTCCTTGCGGAGACGGTGGAGATGAGCCCTTCAAAGCCTCACTGTACAGATGAGGACACACAAGGAGCTGACTTCATGCCTGGACATTAAGCCCAGGAATTCCCAGCCTAGAGCTGGCTCTCCAGGTTGCGGGGTCTGGTCCCAGTCCAGAAACATCTCCCAAGCCACAGCTCAGGACAGAGCAGGGTGGGGGGTGAGGGGGTGAGTGGGAACTCCAGGGAGAGGCCCCTAAGGCTGTTCCCTGTCGTCAGAACTTGCAGGCCAGTGGCCTCTAAAGGTATTCATTAGAGGGCTGTGGACCTCACTTGCCCAAAACCCCGGGCCTGCTCAGCACATCCTTCTGAGACGTGAGGCTGTGACCACCTGCTGCCTCAGCGTCCCCGTCTCACCCTGAACAACCCGCCTTTAACCCAACTCTCTCCAGACTGACACGATCTCTGCAGACTGTGAGAGCCTCGTTTGGATAGTCACAGACTACCTGGATAAAAGATGAAATATGGCCGGGTGTGGTGGCTCATGCCTGTAATTCCAGCACTTTGGGAGGCCGAGGCGAGCGGATCACCTGAGGTCAGGAGTTCAAGACCAGCCTGGCCAACATGGTGAATCCCCGTCTCTACTCAAAATACAAAAATTAGCCAGGCGTGGTGGCGGGCACCTGTAGTCCCAGCTGCTCAGGAGGCTGAGGCAGGAGAATCGCTCGAACCCGGGAAGCGGAGGTTGCAGTGAGCTGAGATCATGACATTATCCTCCAGCCTGGGCAACGAGTGAAACTCCATCTCAACAACAACAAAAAAAGATAAAACATGCAGAGTAGAAACCCCAGGTGCATAGATACCAATCTCAGGCAGAGAAAAGCTGGGTGGTGCCATTGACGGGCAACAGTAGTGGAAAAGCCAGCTGCGTGTGCTGGTGCGAGACGTGTTTCCATGATGGAGGATGCCACGCACTCAGCCTCTCCTGTTACCCTGTGGCCTGGCGAGCCCTCTCTTAAGTGCACCAACAGCAGCGAGCGACTTCGAGCAACTTCATTCACTGCTGCCCAGACGGAAATGGGCGCGCAGGCCCTGCAGCCGGAACTGGGTAACAGGCCGGGTGGAGACTCACACTGGATCCCACTCAGCCATGATCACAAGAACAGAGCGACTGCTGCTCGGGTCTCACGGGTGACTGGCAGCAACCGGGAGCCCCGACGCCTTCCCGACACCTCCTGTTCCATCCACGAACAGGCACGCCCGCTGTTGTTTGAGTTTTTACATCTCTTTGAGTAATGCTCCATCTCCCCGACAGCCCCTCTTCCGTCCACGAATGGGCACGCCCGCCATTGTTTGCACGTCTGTGAGTAATGCTCCACCTCCCCAACACCCCCTGCTCCATCCACGAACAGGCACCCGCCGTTGTTTGAGTTTTTACATGTTGACACCCCCTGTTCGATCCACGAATGGGCACACCCGCCGTCGTTTGAGTTTTTACATGTCTGTGAGTAATGTTCCATCTCACCAGCCTGGGCAACATAATGAGACCCTGTCTCTACCAAAACAAGCAAACAAAAACCCCCAAAATTAGCTGGGCATGGTGGTGCGCGCCTGTAGTCTCAAGCTACCCGGGGGGCTGAGGCTGGAGGATGAGCCTGGGAGGTTGAGGCTGCAGTGAGCTGTGATTGTACCACGGCCCTCCAGCATGGGTGACCCTGGCTTAGAAAAATTTGTAATAATAACATCCCATCTCTTAAGTTTACATGTAGAAATCTTACACATCTTTCCTAAATATCATCTAAGTCAGTGCCAGGTATGTTATGTCCTCTGAGTCTATTCTAAATGGTTTCTTTTGGATTTTTTTTTCCTTTTCTGTCAGATGCTTTAGGTACTGATTTTCTCCTCTCTGCCTGGCTGGAACGTCCGTCTGCATCGGATGGGCTTCCTTCTGCATCTGTGACCTCAGAAGGGCTCTCCTTGGGGATGCAGGACCAGAGCAGCCCTGAGCAACCGAGCACAGCCAAGGAACAGGCCCCAGGGAGGCCAGGACCCGGGTCCTCGCGCCTGCGGCCACAGGAGCACCGTATCCCTGCGGTTCTGAGCCACCAGGTGTTTGGGTGGCTTATTACTCAGCAAGTGCTAATAGAGAAACTGGGTCCCAAAGGGGGGGCTGCTATAGACTAGATACTTGTCCCCCACCTCCAGTTCACATGTTAAAGTCCTCACCCCCAGCAAGATGGTGTTGGAGGTGGGGCCTTTGGGAGGGGAGCAGGTTTAGAGAAGATCCTGGGGGACCCTCACGATGAGATCGAGCGCCCTCATGGGAAGAGACACCGGAGCCTCCTCTCCAGGAGCACGCACGGGGACGGCCACGTGAGCAAGAGGCTGCTGTCCGTAAGCTGGGGGTGATCCCTCACCAGGAACTGGGTCTGTGGCACCTGGAGGCTGGACTCCCAGCCTGCAGAGCTGGGAGAAAGAAATGTCTGCTGTGAAGCCAGTCGGTCTGTGGAATTTTGACACAGCAGCCTCATCTAAGACAGGTGCTGGCAGAACCACCTCATCTAAGACAAGTGCTGGCAGAACCAACAGCTAAGACGCGGTGCACTGGCTGTGAGTGCAGTCTGGGGCTGGAGGCCAGAAACACGGGGAGGAGACTGTTAGCAGAGGAAACCATGATTAGGTAGTAGTGAAAAAATTGGGTGAAAAAAAATTGCCTTTGGACGGGCGCTGTGGCCCGTCTCTAATCCCAGCACTTTGAAAGGCCAAGGTGGGTGGATCACCTGAGGTCAGGAGTTTGAGACCAGCCTGGCCAACATGGCAAAACCCTGTCTCTACTAAAAATACAAAAATTAGCCGGGCATGGTGGTGCGTGCCTGTAATCCCAGCTGCTCAGGAGGCTGAGGCAGGAGAATCACTTGAACCCGGGAGGCGGAGGCTGCAGTGAGCCGAGATTGCGCCACTGCACTCCAGCCTGGGAAACAGAACCAGACTCTGTCTCAAAAAAAAAAAAAAAAGAAAAAAAAATTGCCTTCAGTAACTTGGAAATTAGAAAATGGATCCGGCTAAGCAGAGCTCCAGACAGAGTGGCAAAAATGTCAGCAGAACGCTCCTCGTGGCACTGGTGAGGCCTGTGAGGGTGAAATGTGTCAAAGGAGGGATCGTCTAGTCTGCAGGTGGAATCTGGAGGACATAGAGCAGGGGCCTGAACTGGCTTGGGAAACAAAACCATCTCACATCTTGTCTCTGCAGTCAGCAAAGCATTTTCTTTTAAAAGTTGTTTTAAATTTACTTTTTATTTTTTAGAGGCAAGATCTCCCTATATTGCTCAAGGGATCCTCCTGCCTCAACACCCTGATCAGCTGGGACTATAGGGTGTATCACCACTGCCCGCAAAAAATTCAAGTAATAAGTGGCCTCAGGATAAAGACAAAATCAAGGTTGTGGCCATATCCATTGTTAAGGCCCCAGAAAGGTTTACTATCTTGGGGCTGGGTGTGGTGGCTTGCACCTGTAATCCCCGTCCTTTGGGAGGCCAATGTGGGAGGCCACGAGTTCAAGGCTGCTGTGAACTGATTGTACCACTGCACTCTAGCCTGAATAACAAAGCAAGACCCTGTCTCTAAAAAAAAAAAAAAAAATAAATAAATAAATAAATAAATAAAAAGATAGAAGACAGTATATAGTACCAATCCTCTCAGCTAGACAAAAGTGTTTCTAAGACCCTAAAGGATGTTTTCCCACAACATGCTAACACATCATACAAAACAGAGAAAACACTGACAAATGTTTAAGTATATTTTTTGTCTAGTGAAGAATATAATCTAAGAAACCCACAAGATTTTGTTTGTTTGTTTTTTTGAGATGGAGTCTCGCTCTTCTGCCAGGCTAGAGGGCAGTGGCACGATCTCGGCTCACTGCAACCTCTGCCTCCTGGGTTCAAGTGATTCTCCTGCCTCAGCCTCCTGAGTAGCGGGGACTACAGGTGCGCACCACCACACCCACCTAAATTTTGTAATTTTAGTAGGGACAGGATTTCACCATGTTGGCCAGGATGGTCTCGATCTCCTGACCTCGTGATCCACCCACCTCGGCCTCACAAAGTGCTGGGATACAGGCGTGAGCCACCACGCCTGGCCCAAAACCCACAAGATTTTTAAGGGCATTGTATCAGTTTAAATGAACAGAGATGGAGACGGTTGAAAATGAAGCCCTTGGGTTCCCGCCTTCTACAGGCAGTAAGCAGCTGAGAAAGCTGCTTAGCCTCAAATACAGGCTATCGGACATCTAAAAACACAGAGGAGAGAGACCAAGGGCAGAGCCAAAATCTGAGGGAAAAAAAGGATAATAATGTCACTTCCAGGGAAAATGGGGCCCTAAAAAAGACACAGACTCTGCCCCCTTAATGAGGTCCCTTGGCAACATGCTGCTGACTGAGTCACAAAAGTACTACAGACTGGGGTCTGCAGTGAATGAGCCCCCACCTCTCTCTTTTTCAAACAAGAGAGTTATTGTGCTTATCCTGGGCCTGTCTCAAAATCCTGTGCTGGGGCAGAGGCAGGTAATTTTTTTCTTTAGTTTATAGCCTCAAGAGGCATCTCACACACATCCAGACCAGAGGAGAATCATGAGCTGACGGCCTCTGAGCTGACACAGCAGCAGGAAGAGACCTCTGGGTGGCTTGAGTGGGGGGTGGAGAGCATATTTCACTTGTGGAAGGAAAGTAAGTCACTGTGGCTCCAGAGTGGACTGTGGGAAATATCGGACGGTCCCAGGACACGCGGCTCTCTCTGCCCAGCCCTGGGGCTCCGTTGTCACGTGGGGATGCCCCTCACCACTTTTTTTCTATGAAACCCCATTTATAAGATTCCACTTCTTCCTTTTTTTTTTTTTTAGACGGAATCTTGCTTTGTCACCAGGCTGGAGTGCAGTGGTATGATCTTGGCTCACTGCAACCTCCGCCTCCCGGGTTCCAGCAATTCTCCTGCCTCAGCCTCCTGAGTAGCGGGGACTACAGACACGCGCCATCACGCCCAGCTAATTTTTGTATTTTTTAGTAGAGGCGGGGTTTCACCATATTGGACAGGCTGGTCTCGAACTCCTGACCTCGTGATCCGCCCACCTCAGCCTCGCAAAGTGCTGGGATTACAGCACAGTGGCCAGCCCCACTTCTTCCTCTTTCTTGGTTTGCTCCCTTGATTTGGAGCTCCTCCTTTAGTAGGCTCCTGAAAACATGTATTATGAAAATGAATTTTTAAAAGTTTGCATATCTGAAAATGTTGTCATACTGTCACACTTGACTGACAACTTGGGTAGGTATAAAATTCTAGGTTGCAAATTATTTTCACTTGTAATTTTCGAAGCATTGTTCTGTCGTTTTCTAACTTCCAATCTGCCCTTGGGAAGGGATTTATTCCTCAGCCTCTGTGTGTGATCTGCGCTCTCAGATCGTCCCTATGTCCTAGACTGTCTGGTGTTTCACGTCGTGCCTGGATGTAGGTCGTTCCTTCCATCTTTGTGCGAGATATTGGTAGGTGCTTTTACTCTGGAGATTCATGTTTCTCGGTTCTGGGGGAAAATTATTTCTCTAATCACTTCATTCCCACCATTTTCTGATTTTGTTTTTCCCCCCTTGGAATTCCTGTTAGTCTTAATCTTTCTATCCTGTCACCCACCTTCTTGTCTTTTCATTCTTTCATACAGATTTTCTCCACTTTCCACCTTCTTGCTAATTTAATTTTGCCCATCACATTTCCATTTCTAAGACATTTTTATTATTTTTTAATTTTTTTTGAGGTGGAGTCTCACTGAGCCTGAGTGACACCCAGGCTGGAGTCAGCGGCGTGATCTCGGCCCAGTGCAGCCTCTGCCTCCCAGGTTGAGTGACGCCCAGGCTGGAGTCAGTAGCGCGATCTCGGCTCACTGCAACCTCTGCCTCCCAGGTTGAGTGACGTCCAGGCTGGAGTGCGGTGGCGCGATCTCGGCTCACTGCAGCCTCCGCCTGCCAGGATGGTGACATCTAGGCTGGAGTCAGTGGCGTGATCTCGGCTCACTGCAACCTCCACCTCCCAGGTTCAAGCGATTCTTGTGCCTTAACCTCCCAAGTAGCTGGGATTACAGGCGCAGACCACCACACTTGGCTAATTTTTGTATTATTAATAGAGATGGAGTTTTGTCATGTTGGCCAGGCTGGTCTTGAACTCCTGACTTCAAGTGATCCGCCTGTCTCTGCCTCCCAAAGTTTTGGGATTACAGGGGTGAGCCACTGTGCCCAGCCCATCATTATTTTTGAGTTTCCTTTTTAAAACATGTTCTGGGCTTCACACGGCACATGACTGCCTCTTACCTCCAAGGCACCTGAGCTTGCCTTTCCTCCCCTTGGTTGACTCATGCCTCCCTCCTATCTGTCTTCATGTGTGTGACTCTGCGTCATGGGTTTTCCTCCTAACCTTTACGTGTGTGTGTGTGTATGACAGAGTCTCACTCTGTCACCCAGGCTGGAGAGCAGTGGAGCAATCTTGGCTCACTGCAACCTCCGCCTCCCAGGTTCAAGCCGTCTCCTGTCTCAGCCTCCTGAGTAGCTGGGATTACAGGCATGCACCACCACAACCAGCTAATTTTTGTATTTTTAGTAGAGACGGGGTTTCACCATGTTGGTCAGGCTGGTCTCAAAGCCCTGACCTCAGGTGATCTGCTCGCCTCGGCCTCCCAAAGTGCTGGGATTACAGGCATGAGCCACTGCACCCAGTCCTAACCTTTACCTGTTAACCAGCAATTCCATACAGCTTACTATGGTTAGGGACATATTTAGTTTTGTTTCCACCATCTTAATTTGCCCAGTTTGTTTCTGATTTTTTTTTCTTTTTTGAGAGAGGGTCTCACTCTGTTGCCCAGGCTGGAGTGTAGTGGCGCGACTACAGCTCACTGCAGTCTCGAGCTCCCAGGCTCAGGTGATCCTCCCACCTCAGCCTCTTGGGTGGCTGGAACTACAGGCATGCTCCACCATGCCCGGCTTACTTTTTGTATTTTTTGTAGACAGGTTCTCCCTATGTTGCCCAGGTTGGTTTCAAACTCCTGGGCTTAAGTGATCCACCCACCTTGGCTTCCAAAGTGCTGGGATTACAGGTGTGAGCCACAGCACTCAGGCCCAGCCTGTTTTTTTTTATTTTTTAATTGACAGAAGTTTGTGTTCATTTATTTATTTTATGGGATCTCACTGTGTTGTCCAGTCTGGAGTACAGCGGCACAATCATAGCTCACTGCTGCCTCAAACTCCTGGTCTGAGGATCCATGCTGAGATCCTCCTGCCTCAGTCTCCCAAGCAGCTGAGACAACATTTTAAATCACAGCGTTTTATTCTTTTTATTGGATTAGAGATGTATAGACTGGTTACACTCTTTTAGTAATTAACATTAAATTACACTATGCACATTTAACTTATCAAAGTCAAATTAAACACTGTCTTACACCCGCTTCCCAACAACCGGAGGGTCTTAGAACATTTCTGTCCCTTCTAATTTACAAGCTATTGTTGTCTAGTATTTTAGTTGACACTATTCTTTTATACATACGTATATATTCATATTTATAATTTTATTTGCTTGCCATTCCATTTTGTATCTAAGACCATCACTCAGATCATTTTCCTTTTTTTTTTTTTAAGACGGAGTTTTGCTCTTTTTGCCCAGGCTGTTGTGCAATGGCGTGATCTCGGCTCACTGCATCTTCTGCCTCCCAGGTTCAAGGGATTCTCCTGCCTCAGCTGCCCGAGTAGCTGGGATTGCAGGTGTGGGCCACCATGCCCAGCTAAATTTTGTATTTTTAGTAGAAATGGGGTTTTGCCATGTTGGCCAGGATGGTCTCAAACTCCTGACCTCAGGTGATCCACTGCTTCTGCCTCCCAAAGTGCTGGAATTACAGACGTGAGCCACCGTGCCCAGCCCTATGTTGCCTAGGCTGGTCTTGAACTCCTGGGCTCAAGTGATCCTCCCTCCTAGGCCTCCCAAAGTGTTGGGATTATAGGCATGAACCACTGCGCCTGGCCTGTTTTTCATTTCCAAAAGTTCTTTAAGAAGTCCTGCCTATTCACGCGTGACAGTATGTATCCTACAGCTTTCTCATCACTGTGACTGCGCGACGTCTTTGAACACCTCACACATAACTGTCTTCTCACCTGTATGATGACAGTTTCAGGATCTGCATTTCTTTGTGGCTGACAGCGGCTGCCTGCTGTTTCTGTTGGCCCTCAGTCAACTGACTCTCATTGTGTGCTTGGGGATCTTTGCAAGCTGAATGCCTGACTTACGAGCAGGGATGAGGCTAAGCCATGTAAGCTTCCTTCAGGCAGCAGGTGCTTTGACTGCTACTGGTACCTGGAAGGTCACCTTCAGCTGACCTGAGGATCTTGGCGCAGCATGGGAGACACAAGCTCATCTTCCCACCTCACCACGGGCCCAGGAGTCAGGAGCTCAATTAACTGTGGGGCCACCAAATCCATTCTGAGAGCACCCCTGCCCCACAGGCTGCACAACCCTAAGCTCATGCATTTTAACGAAATCGGTGCCAAGAGCCCTCAAAGCGACTGTCTTGGAAGCGGCAGCCAGCTCAGGACCCAGAATTCTTCCCAGTCAGTCCTTACCTGGGCAGAGAACTGCAGGAGGTGGTCACAAGCCACGCCCAGACCAGGATGGGCGAATCCTGCAACCGCGCCCCAGGGCTCACGGCCAGTGGGCGGCCCACATTTCCCTCTGTCATCCCAAGAAACTCAAAGCCCACCTCGCTTAATTCATGATGACAGAGCTTTACCATATGCCCCCAAAAACGGACCCCAAAGAGACACTTCTACTTTTCTATCTAGAAAATAACATTTTAAAAAATGAAAATATTTTACAGGAAATAACATTTGTACATACTCGTAAGTCTCAAAGAGAAAACGATTCCTCTACCCAAAGAAGGCTTCTGAAATCACGTGTGTGTGAGCCTTTCCCTCCACACCAACCAGCTCTCCAACTCTCAAGACACCACCGAGATGCCCTACAATTTAACTTGATTCTGACACCAATTGCCCGGAGCTAGTGCAGAACCCACAGGGTAAGGGGTCAGTCTCACTCTGTTGCTCAGGCTAAAGTACAGTGGCCGGATCTCCGCTCACTGCAATCTCCGCCTCCCGAGTTCAAGTGATTCTCCTGCCCCAGGCTCCTGAATAGCTGAGACTACAGGCTCACAGCACCATGCCCAGCTAATTTTTGTATTTTTAGTAGAGACGGGGTTTCACCATGTTGGCCAGGATGGTCTTGATGTCTCGAGCGTGTGATCCGCCCGCCTCTGCCTCCCAAAATGCTGGGATTACAGGCGGGAGCCACCGCGCCAGGCCAGATTCCATAATTTTCTAAGCACACAGAAGTCGGGACCATATGAACCGGCTGTGAAAAGGCGTTGAAATACAGGATGAACCACTGACCGGCAAGGAACGGGGGAGGACGCGAGGCTTCCATGCCCTCTCTGGGCGCCCCCTTCCTAACTGCCCCCCCACCCCGCCTTCACCAACCCGAAGCTCGAGGCCCTCACCTCATGCAGGGTTTTGATGGAGGCCTGGTTGCAGAGGACTGACCGATTCAATCACCGGCCACTGCCCCCCAACAGGAAATGAGATCGTCGCTGCAGCTGACCGTGGGAGGCGGGGCGTCTCAGCAGCGGGCGGCTGGCCCGGGACAGACCCGAGACCTCCCCGCCTCAGGGAATCGCCTCCCGCGGGCAGCGCTCGCCTTCCCCGAGCCCTGTCTCTCCTGACTGCTCCCGAGCCAAGGCGGATGCAGGCCTGGCGAGGCTTTCGCAGCCCGAGAACCAGGCGCGCAGCCGGCTGTTACTTCCTCACCGCGCGCGGGGCGGACAGGAGCCTCCCCCGGCCTCGGCCTCGCTCCCACCAGGCCGCCGGCATCTCCTCCGCCGCAGCCCCGGCTCACTCGACGCCATGCACCCGCCGGTGCTGGATGAGGTGGAAGCTCAGGCGGAAGGCGCGGCCGCACTCGGTGCAGCGGAACGGCTTCTCGCCCGTGTGGAGCCGCTGGTGCCGGAAGAAGCCCGACAGCGCCCGGAACGCGCGCCCGCAGTGGCCGCACTGGTGGGGCTTCTCCCCGGTGTGGATGCGGCGGTGCTCGCGGAGGAAGGAGCTGCGGCTGAAGGCGCGGCCGCAGTCCTGGCAGGCGAAGGGCCGCTCCCCCGTGTGCACACGCTGGTGCTGGAGGAGGTTGGAGCTCTGGCTGAAGGCCTGGCCGCACTCCCGGCACTCGTACGGGTTCTCCCTGTGGTGGGTCCGCCGGTGCCGGACCACGTTGGAGCTGTGCAGGAAGCGCTTCCCGCACTCGCCGCACGCGTACAGCCTCTCCCCGGTGTGGGTGCGGCGGTGCTTGGCGGCGTCCGACCTCTGGCCGAAGGCCTTGCCGCAGTCGGCGCACGCGTAGGGCTTCTCGCCCGTGTGCACGCGCTGGTGCCGGAGGAGGTTGAAGCTCTGGCTGAAGGCCTTGCCGCACTCGGCGCACGCGTAGGGCCTCTCCCCGCTGTGCGCCCGCTGGTGCCGGACCACGTGCGAGCTGTGGATGAAGGCCTTCCCGCAGTCGCTGCACTCGTACGGTTTCTCCCCCGAGTGGATGCTCCGGTGCTTTGCCGCGTCCGAGGAGCACTTGAAGCTGCGGCCACAGGCGCTGCACGGGAAAGGCCGCCCCTTCCAGCTGCCCCCGCCCTCCGCCCCGGGGCCTGCGTTCGGAGGGACGTCTGACTCGCGGCCACTCTGTCCTCCAGTTTTCTCAGAAATGACCGGGCCTCGAGGGGAACCTCCGGGCCTCTCTCTGGCTTCCTCGTTTTCACAAAGGCCAAGAGACCCCAGCACCCGGGGAGGCCCCCCTCTGTGGCCCTCTCCCTCGGGAGCGCCTGCCTCTGAGGCAGGCTCCGTGCTCTGAGCTGCCTGCACCTCGGCTGACCGGCTGCCACTCGGGGCCTGCGCCAGGAAAGCAGCCTTCACAGCTGAAAAAGAGGCCAGACAGGAACGATTTTAGATGTAAGAGAAAGTGAGTCGAGGGTGGCTCTGGCAATCGTGGTAACGACAGAGTGACAGTGATGGTGACGTCAGTGTGCCACAGACACCTTCCCGCCTAGTTTTTTTCAGTTTTTTCTCCTCCCCACCTTCTTAACCCCTATGGTTATGAGGTGGACGAGAATCCTGCACTGCCACTCCAGAAACGGGGCTGTGGGGCGGGGTGTGGTGACTCACACCTGTATCTCCGCACTTTCGGAGACTGAGGCAGGAGGACCACTTGAGACTTGGAGTTCGAGACCAGCCTGGCCAACATAATGAGATCGTGTCTCTTAAAAAAATAGAATTTTAAAAATATACAAACAGAAACGAGGCTAAACGGGGCTAGAAACAGGGCGAAACCTCTAGCCTCAGCCCACCCAGTCCTGGGAGGGGAGGGGACAGAAACGCAGGCTCTGGGCACTGCCTTGCTCTTCGGGGCAGCTGGGAAAACAAAGGAGGCTGGAGACAGCTGGCAGCAAGCCAGGACGGGAGCGAGGCAGATGCAACAGGAGGCCCGGGGACAGTGGCACCCAACAGAGCCCACGGCCCAGCTCTGCCTTCTGTCTGTCCTTCCTTCTTTTCTTTTTTGTGAGCCAGGGTCTTGCTGTATCACCCAGGCTGGAGAGCAGTGGTGCCATCATGGCTCACTGCAGCCTCAGGGCTCAAGTGATCCTCCCTCCGCCTCCCAAGTAGGTGGTGGACCTCCAGGTGAGCACCACCCCACCAGGCTATTTTAAAAAATGTTTGTAGAGACAGTGTGTCAATGTGTTGCCCAGGCTGGTCTTGAACTCCTGGGCTCAACCCGCCTCCCACCTTAGCCTCCTAAAGTGCTGGGATTACAGGTGTGAGCCACACCCAGCCACGGCCCCAGCTCATTCCTTTCACCCTGGACTCCCTGAGACAATGCGGCCTCCTTAACAACTGCCCCCAAACACCACACTCTAAAGGCTTCTGTTACGTGCAAACAGGAGCGTCCTCACTCAGACAGAAACCCGGACCAAGAGGCCAGTCGCGGTGGCTCACGCCTGTAATCCCAGCACTTAGGGAGGCTGAGGTGGGCAGATCACGAGGTCAAGATATCAAGATTAGGTGAAACCCTGTCTCTAATAAAAATACAAAAATTAGCCGGGTGTGGTGGCACACACCTGTAGTCCCAGCTACTTGAGAGGCTGAGGCAGAAGAATCGCTTTAATCCAGTAGGTGGAGGTTGCAGTGAGCTGGCGCCACTGCACTCCAGCCTGGCAACACAGCAAGACTTTGTCTAAAAAAAAAAAAAAAGAAAAAAGAAAAGAAAAATCCGGACCAAGAGCTGGAAGCAGCAACCCACGTGGGCTGGGCGGGCTGGCCAGGCTGAGCAGCCCCATCCAGGCTGCATTATCAATGGCCCTTGTCTGGCAGTCAAGCCACTGGTTAGATTTGGCTGGCTCACAGGGACAGACCATGTGGCCATTTAGAAAAAAGGCTTAAGGGGTAGGGGTAAAACCCTGGGACACGAGAAAGCTGGCAACTGAGCTTGCCCTGCATAGGAGGCAGGAGGGCTCAGCAAGGAGGGGCAGCAGGAGGAGGGGGGCCGCCGAGGCCAGCGCAGCAACTGAGCGGGACTTCTCTGCTTGCAGGCAGTCCGCTGTGGCAGCGGCGGAGAAGCGGCTGAGTCCCGGCTGCACGTCTCAAGAACGTGGAGGGTGCAGATGTGACAGAAACTCTTGTGGAGGTGGGGGTGGGGCAGGGATGTTCCAGGGCAGATGAGAGCAGGCTGCTGTCAACAGTCCCCACCTCTCTCTGCCCTTGCAGACCATGACACTGAGCAGCCAGGGGGCGGGAGGGGCTCAGGGTGGCGTGCAGAACAGAAGCCCCTTGGCAGAGGCCCAGCCCTGGTTTTGTGGTTTGCAGACTTGGAAGTTCAAGAACTGACTCAAAGGTATTGCTTATGAGGAAGAAGAACCAAAACTACAATGAGAAGGGGCCACATACATGGTGGAGCTCTACTGGATCCAGCCTGCAGGCCCTGAGGACGCCTTTCTGATGGAGGCAATCCCAGACCCCACAGCAGGGCCTGCACTGCCCACTCCACCTCCCTGGCTGTCGCTGTGACACACTCTCAGGGTGGCCCCGAAACATAAAGGAGTGTTCTCATGGGGGCGATTCTGTCCTGAGGGCACATTTGACAATGTGTGGAGATGTTTTGGGTTGTCACAACTGGGAGGGGGCGCTACTGACACCAAGTGGGCAGAGGTGAGGGTGCTGCTGAACGTCCTACAACGCACAGGATGGCCCCTCAACAAAGACTCATCCATTCCAAAACAGCCACAGTGCCAAGGTTGAGAAGCACTGAGAGAGAGACCTTCCCAGAGGCAGAGCCTGGGGCTGCCAGACTTTCTAACCAAAAGCTCTCAGTTCACTGGCAAAGACAGTCACCAAACAGATGCCCAGGAGATCTGACGAGCCTGTGTTTACCTCCCTCCCTCACCCTGCGCCCGAGGACACAGTATATGCTCTGCATCAGTGACCGAGACATGGTGTTTTTCCTGTATTCCTGTTCAATTCCTGCATTCCTGTTCAATTCCTGCCCTGGAACTCTGGGCCCGACTGTGGACATGTCCCCTCACCTGCAAGGGACTCCATCAGGGTACTGCTGTCTTTAGCACCTGCGGGCTCTCCTCCTGGCTCCATCTTGCAGAACACCAGCCGTCGGAACAATTTCTGCTTAGGTAAAAGAAAAGGAAAATAAATCACAGCCAGGGCTAGGTACAGGGGCCAGGGGCAGTGAGGTCAGAATGCCTTCAGAGGAGACGGTCAGATTAGGCCCTGTGGGAGCTGCATCACCCAGCTGGGCCCACTCCTGTCACTAGCAATCAAGGTCCTGGCTCAACAGACACTCCCAGAAGCAGGTGTTCTGTGGGATGCCCGGGAACGCTGGTCCAGGCTCTGCGGGTCCCCCTCCACCCAGGGCTGACAGAGCACAGGTGGGTGTGGCCACAGCTTCCTAGCTCCATGCTGAGCAAGCGCGCGCCCTCCAGCAGTCTTCAGATATCTAGAGAAATTCCCATGGGTTTTAACATTTTCTTGGTAGTTATAAGGATTATGAATATAAAAATGTTAAACCAGAAAAAAAGAACAAATTATTTGAATGGTAAAGTTTTGGAATGAGGGATGATTTTTCTAAGCCTGACATCAAATATCTGACAAATTTAACTACATAAAAAAATTTGATGTAAAAAAACAAAAACCAAAAAGGGAGGAATACGTGCAATGCAAAGATTCATCCCTATCTGATAAAGACCTCTATATATTAATGAGAAAGGAAGGAAAATTGGCAAAGATCATGAATAGGTAACTCACAAAGAAGAAAAACCAGTAGGCGATACATTTTTTTAGGTCTCACCTCAAGCGCAATTAAGAAATGTAATTTGGCTGGGTGCTGTGGCTCACAGTTGCAATCCTAGCACTTCAAAAGGCTCCGGATGGAGGACTGACTGAGTACAAGAGTTCCTGACCAGCCTGGGCAACATAGTGAGACCCCGTCTCTACAAAAAATCAAAAAATTAGCCAGGTGTGATGCTAGGCGTCTGTAGTCCCAGCTACTAGGGAGGCTGAGGTGGGAGGAGTGCCTGAGCCCGGGAGGCCTAGGCTGGGGTGAACTGAGATTTCACCACTGCACTCCAGCTGGGCGTTGGAGTGAGACCCTGTCTTAAAAAAAAATAAGTAAAGTGATTAATTAGTAAATTTAATTTAAGCCGCCTGTAATCCCGCCTGCCAGGGAGGCTGAGCGGGGGCGATCGCTTGAGCCCAGGAGTAGGAGGCCAGCCTGGGAAACACAGCGAGACCCCGCCTCTTTTACAAAAACGTAGTTTAAAATGCAATTTTTTAGTCTGGAAGCAGATTTTTGAAAGTACCTTACCGGCAAGAATTAGGGAACAGGCCCTCCTGTTCACAGCTGGGAAGAAGCTCGATGAGCTCGGCCGTTGGGAAATTTGACAACTTACAAAGGCCTGAAGACGCGCAGCGGGGACTCAGCTCGCAGGAAGCCCCGCACGTGTCGACACCCCGGGGACGCACCTGCAGGGCCGCCTCCCCCACGCCGCGCCCGCGAGCGGCTGGGGCCTGCACTGCAAGGGGAGGGCGGGACGCGCGGGCCAGGGCGGCGGTGACAGCCCCGTTCTCTCGGCCGCGCCCTCAGCCCTCCCGAATCGACGCCCTAGCAAGAGAAGCCGGGGCCGCAGCGTCCAGAGCAGCTGGACTGCACCCGCTACGGTCCCCGCCCCGTCGCGCGCCGGAAACGCCACAGTCCCCACACCTGGCCCGCCCCCTCGGCACTTCCGGCGACGCTCTGGGCAGCTGGAGGGCAGCGCGCTCTGTGGCGGGAGAGCGAGACGGTCCAGCCGCGGCGCTTTCAGCTCCGCGGTTGCCCGCAGGCGCCGGCCGAGTCCTTCCTGCCGGGCAGGACGCCCCGCCTCGTGGGGGGCTAAGGTCGAGCCGTTGGCGCGCCGGGATCCGCCTCGAGCCAACTGAGGACCGGGCCCGGGCACCCGCAGGACGTGTCAGGAGGTGTCGAAGGCCCGCTGTGGGGAGACCACGCGCGTTCCCGTCCGTTCCCCGCGGCGCCCCGCGCTTGTCCCGGGTCCTCCGCTCGGCTCACGGGCCCCTCCAGGCCCCCGGGGCTGTGGCAGCACGCGGGTCCCGAGCGTGGGCTTCCTTGGGGCCGAGAGCTTGGAGCGCCCCGGGCGCTGCCCCCGCCTCCCTGCAGGACGCCGCCCTAGCGTCTCCCCTGCAGAGAAGCCCTTGCTGCCCGGCTCTCGCATGCTCTGGGCTCTTTCTCACCAGGGATCGCGCTCTCATTCGTTCAGCCTTCCCCGGGCAAGATGCACCTCCTGTCCAAGTCTCTCGCCCTTCCGCCTGCCGCAGACCGAAGGTCACGCATCTCCAGCTGGAATGCTGCAAAAGTGACGCTTTTCATCATGGGTGCAAAGTGTACAGCTGCAATGTGGACTTGTTCCCTCTTACAACGAGTAGACAGACCCTCTCTGGGGAGAAAAGAAAGGCTGAAGAACCGATCCCCATGAAAGAACCCTAAGAAGACAGCAACAGAGGGCCAGACGCGCCCCTGGAACTGGACCCTGGACTGGGGCGGGGGGGCCACAGCCTTGGGAGCCCAGGTCCCTGCCCGCGTCTCCGACAGTCCCGCGCCGCCGCCACTGGGCTTCTGCCTCTGGGCCTCCATATCTCGTGACTGGAAACGCGTTCATTGCGCACTGCACCAGTAAATACCTGAACACTCTCAGCACATGCTGCACGTTTATTTGTAACAAATTAGAAGCTGTTGTAAAAGATAAAAATTAAAACAGACTGGGTGGGCGAGAGGCTCATGAATGTAATCCCAGCAGTTCAGGAGGCCAAGGCAGGAGGATTGTTTGAGTCCAGGAGTTTCAGACCAGCCTGAGCAACATAGTTAGACCCGTGTCGACTAAAAAATTTTTTAAAAAATTAGCCGGGCGTGGTGGCCGGCGCCTGTGGTCCCAGCTACTTGGGAGGCTGAGGCGGGGGGATCACTTGAGCTCGGGAGGCGGAGGCTGCAGTGAGCCGAGATTGGCACTGCACTCCAGCCTGAGTGACAGAGATTCTGTCGCAAAACAAGAACAACAACAACACACACCACACACACACACACACACACACACACCCCTGAAAGAGATGATGTTGAAGTACAAATAACCGTTTCCCTCTGCACCCCGGTGGAACGTCGTGGGTCTTCTGAAGACCCTCTCTTGCCCTGCAGGCTCCGGTACAACAAGCACGCGAGCCTGCGCAGGAGGCGCTTCGCTCTCCGGAGCCCCCCACTGCCTCCTAGACACAGCCCCGGCTCCTTACGCCGGGCGGAGGCTCTTCGCGACGGGGCGTAAGACTGCCTCTGCATGCCCACTGCTGCCGTGCCAGAAGCCACTGCCCTCTCCTCGCCCTTTTCCAAATGCGCCCTGCCTCAGGCCCGTGTCATGCTGTTCCCTGTGCCGCTTTTGCCCGTCCCCTCACTCCCCCCCACCAGAACAGGGAAGGCGGTGCCCCCTTTCCAGGCCCAACTTCGGGCTCGCGCACTGAACCTCTAGGAGTCCGCAGCCTCCTCCGCCCGGGCCTCTCGCGTCCGGCTCAGACCCCAGGGCCGGCAACTCCGCCCACACGGAAGCCCCGCGCATCAGAGCGACCCCGCCCCTCCTGCCTCGGCCTCGCCCTCGCCTCGGCCCCGCTTCGTCGCTGGCAGCCGCCAGGCGCAGTCGGGGTCCTGGGACCCAGGCGAGGCCTCCAGCAGGTGCCTTGGCGAAGATCCTGGACTGCATCACAGCCCAGGGTAGCCGTCCCGCGGCCCGGCTTTGGAGCTTCCCACGGACACCTGGGGCTCTGCCTCCTCCGAAATAACCCCTCACCGCTTCCCTCCTGCTCTCCCACAGTGGGAGGCCACACGCTAGGGCCCCTGAGAAACAGACTCGAAAACACAAGGCAGGACTCGGGCAGGGACATGGGGGTGGGGGAGTGAACCCAAGCAACTCAGGACGCACGCGAATAGCTCAGATCCCGCGAAGAGCCCGCGCCCTGGAATTCTGTTTGGTAAGGGGGTCCTCACAGTGTGGGGTGAGACAGAGAACCGCTGGGCAGTTGCACGTGGTAAATGTCTATGATAAAGGGCAAGTTCACAGTCTAGAAAATTCTGGATTTCTTGATCCAAAAGTAGCCGAGTCCAGGCCGGAGAGGTGGCTCACACCTGTAATCCCAGCGCTCCGGGAGGCCAAGGCAGGAGGATCACTCGAGGTCAGGAGTTCGAGACCAGCCTGGCCAACATAGTGAAACCCCGTCTCCACCAAAAAAAAAAAAAAAAAAAAATTACAAAAAATTAGCCAGGCATGGTGGTGCTTGCCTTAGTCCCAGCTACTTGGGAGGCTGGAGCAAGAGAATTGCTTGAATCCAGGAGGCGGAGGTTGCAGTAAGATTTCACCACTGCACTCCACAGCGAGACTCCGTCTCAAAAAAAAAAAAAAAGTAGGTGAGTCTTAGAATCTTAGAATAACACCCCTTCAAGTACTGTTTCCATGAGCCTGTCCACTGAGTCCCTTACCTGCTACCCTGAAAAAAAAGTACGAGGAAGAAATTACCAAAGGCACCCCTGAAAAACAAAGACAGCTTGGCCAGGCACAGTGGCTCACACCTGTAATCCCAGCACGTTGGGAGGCGGAGGCGGGTGGATCACCTGAAGTCAGGGGTTTGAGACCAGCCTGGCCAACATGGTGAAATCCCATCTCTACTAAAAATAAAAAAATTAGCGGGGAGTGGTGGTGTGCGCCTGTAATCCCAGGTACTCGGGAGGCTGAGGCAGGAGAATCGCTTGAGCCCGGGAGGTGGAGATTGCAGTGAGCTAAGATCATGCCATTGCACTCCAGCTTGGGTGACAGAGTGAGACCCTGTCTCAAAACAAACCAAACCAAACAAAAACAAACAAACAAAAAAGAGCTCAGAGAAAGAGAACCATTGTTCAAAGAAGAGGCTGTGGGTCAACTGAAGCAAGTGGACACGGAGCCAGGACACAGGTGACATGGAAAGGAAGGACTCCCGGTCTCCTGGCAGAAGGAGCAGAGGAGGCAGAGACCTCTGAGTTACCCCTGGAAGCCGAGGGCCTGACCCCCACCGCCGCAGGATAGAAATCCTGCCATGGCCCGAATGGTCAGGGAACGACCTCAAGCTCCACAGGAGATCGGAGCCCGGGACAGCTTAATGGCAGCCCCAGGAGACCGTGGCAGAGACCTCAGCCAAGCTGTGCCCGGCTCCTGCGTGGCAGGATGTGCGAAGTAACGGACTGGTTTTTGGTGAGCAGGTTCCAGGTGAGACACACCAGTGGCCCTAAGAGGAGAAAATGCAAGGGTGGTAGGAAGTGGCGGGCGCACCAAGACCTAGCGGCCGGCCTGACCAGCACTGACTGGCACCTCAGTGCTGTGCAGTCAAGGAGAACTGGCCCAGGACATTCAGTCCTGCTGCACTGGGCACCAGGGGCATCCCCAAAGATGGACAGAGCACCACGGGGGCTGCCCTGGGAGCTCATGAAAGAGAAGGGAGAAACACAGAGGCACAGCGGGCACCGCCTGCCAGGTGCCAGAAAGCAGCGTGTGGAGGCCTCATTAGAAGCAGAGACCAGGGAGCAGTGACTCGAACAGCACTGACAGTGGGTCCTGAAGTGTGAGCAGGAGTTTGGGAAGGGCGCTGAGATGGGGAGGCCGCTTGGCTCTCAGGGAGCCCAGCCTTGTCACACGGATGCTGGGCTTCCTACTCTGGGGCCCTTGTAGCCACTAGGGTGTTCTAACTCAGAAAAGATACCACAGGTTTGGGATTGGAAAAGGGCATGAGAAGCACACAACCCCAGCAATAAAAATGGGGTCAAAGCAAACACTCAGAATGGGAAACCACATGCCGGCGCGGACGGGGCCAACAGACACACGGAACCACCTGGAGTGACCTCTAGCACATCGTGTGGAGCAAAAAGGGTGCCAGGAAGGTGGGTGGGCGAATCAATTCCTGAGATGCTCGATGGCAGACAGGGCCCTCCAGAAGCTAGAATACCCATCAGCTTGGGGAGGGGAAAGGAAGGGGAGGAGAAGCTCTGGAAAGTTCCATGCTGTGACCTGGGTGGATTAGCAAGAGTGTAAACATGTAAACAGTCAAGCCGAGTGCTTAAGATTTGGGCATTTTCGCTATGTAAATTATACCCTAATTCAAAAAAATCAAGAACACCATATCCCAGGAAAGCTTAATATAAAATATTGACACTAGCATGGATCTTGCTGAAGCTATTCAAGGTTATGGATGAGGAAAGAATGACCAAGGCATCCAGGCAGAAAAGGCACGTTTCAGAAAAAGGGCAGAGGCCAGGGGCTTCCCAGTGGTGCAGGCTCAGCACAGTCCTGCAAGGAAAAACCCAAAACCCAACCACATGCCCCAAGCCCTTGCTATTCGCCATGCCCTCTGTCGAGTGTAATGGCTACAGATGGCATTCTAGAGCTTTCAGGAGCTGAACATGCAGCTCCTCTTGCCTGCCCCCGTGGAGCCCTCTCCCCAGATGGGAGCTGGGCTCAGGGTCCTGCATAGGACCATAGGCATATGGACCGAGGTCCTGGGAAGCCGCCTGCTCCCACTTGCATCCTCTCTGTTACTCTCGTCACCCAGACGCTGTTCACCCAGGCTCTGCAGCAGGCGCTGGGCTGGACGCTCTACCGTGTAAACGAGGGGATTTCCCATCCCACGGGCTGCTTGAGGAACAGCAGCTTCACAGAATGGCCACACACAGAGTGCAGGGCGGCAGGACGGGAAGGCCCTGCCTGGAGTCAGGCACACGAGTGCCGCAGTGGTGGCATGATTTTGCCCACCTGAGACTCAAGGACTGGGAGTTCCCGGCTCATGTATACGCATGTCTGGACACCTGTCCCTCCTCCTCCACCCACGCTGCGGGGAACTGCATGGCTTCTCCGGGTGGGGACCACAGCTTTCCGCCTCAACGTACCTGGGGGGCCCGGCATGCTGCGTTGAATTTTGGAGTGGATGAAGAGTGAGGGTGTGGCAGGGCGGCTGGAGCTGTCCAATTGCTGAAACTGCTGCAGGTGCCACAGCGGCCGGCTCCCGGAAAGCGTCCTCCTGCCTCTGAGACCGTAGCGCAGGACGGTGCGAGTGCACCTCCGCAAGGCCTGACGCCGCTGATCCACTTCCTCTCCCCACGATGGGGACACACTTGGCGACAGTTCCAACTGGGGTAAAAGACCCACCAAAAAGTCGCTGGCATGGGCACTCCAGGGACACCAAAGTGGAGTCTGGGAGACCCTGCAAACACCTCGGCTTGCTCCCCGCAATGCTCGTCCACTTCTGCTTACAGCAATCTTTGAGGGCAGGGAGGGTGGCCAGCAGGAGGCACTGTGGAGCAAGCACCTGGGCCTCGGAATCCAAGCCTGGGTTCAAATCCGGGCTGTGGGACGTCCTCACCAAGTCTCGATTTCCTCCTGTAAATGAGGGATGCTGGCGCCCCTCTCGCTGTGGGAGAATAGGGCTTCCAGCACTGCTCCCAGCGGATCTCAGACCTCAGGACGTGAAGGTTATTTTAGGGACAAGTTAACCATGAAGTCTATTTAGTGTAACAGCAAGAGCTGCTAAAAATGTGCACAGACGTTCCTTGTACAGCCTGAGTATCCCTTATCCAAAATGCCTGGGACCAGAAGTGTTTTGGCGGCCGGGCACGGTGGCTCACGCCTGTAATCCCAGCACTTTGGGAGGCCAAGGCGGGCGGATCACGAGGTCAGGGGATCGAGACCATCCTGGCTAACATGGTGAAGCCCCATGTCTACCAAAAAAAAAAAAAAAAAATTAGCTGGGCGTGGTGGCGGGCGCCTGTAGTCCCAGCTACTCTGGAGGCTGAGGCAGGAGAATGGCGTGAACCCGGGAGGCGGAGCTTGCAGTGAGTCAAGATCGCGCCACTGCACTCCAGCCTGGGCGACAGAGCAAGACTCCGTCTCAAAAAAACAAAACAAAACAAAAAAACAAAACAAAAAAAAAACCTTTGGCTTTTTTTTGGGAATATTTGTACCATAGTTAGCAGGTGAGCCTCCCAAATTCCCACATCCGAATTCTGAAGTGTTCCAGTGAGTATTTCCTTTGTGCGGCATGTCGGCTGCTGAAAAGTTTTGAATTGGGGGTGTTTGGATTTGGGATACTCAGCCCGTAGTGATGAGGAGAAAATTTCTGTCTCTTCTATTTTTCCTACACTTCCCAAATTTCTTTAAAGAGTATGAATAAATGCTATTGGGTAAAAAGAAATCTGTTTAAAACCTGGGATCTTTAAAGACTTGACCAGGGGATCCCGCGCTTGGGGCACTACCTAGGCCCAGTGAGCTGAGCCCAGCCCGAGTCGGAAGCGCAGCCCCGCCCCCGCAAGCCCCGCCCCGTGCCGAGGGCATTTCCGGGCGCTCTAGGCAGCTCGGAGGACCCGTTCGGAGGACCCCGGGCGAACCCAAGGGTGGCGGGCCGGGGGCGGGGGCGTGCCTGGCGTTGCTCGCGCGGCTGGGGGCCGTGGTGGTGGGGCCTCTCTGGGAGGGGTCGCGAGGCTGTGAACCAGCACGGGGCTACGTTGTGGAGAGAGATGGGGCGTCACGGAGACAGGGGGCGCCAGGCAGGGCACGGCTGCCAGAGGCCCAGAGGCCGAGCTGGGCCCTGCAGGTCTGAGGTGCAGGACCCGATTCTGGCCCAAGCAGGGGCGTCCCACGGCTCGAGCTGCCCGTCCAGGTGGTGTCTGAGGAGGGCCTGGGCAGCGGCCTGTGCAGAGGGCCAGCCAGCAGCTCCTGCTTTGAGGGCTTGGAGAACAGATTCCCGAACCTGGCCCATGATCAATGTATTTGGGTATCTGAACTAAATCCAGATTCCCTGGCTTCCCCTGAGGCCTGCTGAATCCCTTGGGGTGGGGCCTGGGAATCCACGTTTTCCAGCGGGCTTCTCAGGTAGTTGGGTGGTCCCTGAGTGGGTTCCCATGACCCCATGAAGCAAGACCTAGAAAACGCAAGGAAAGTGGCCTGGTGAGTGGCCAATGGTCCACAGGAACTGGATGTGATCAGAGCGAGACCTGCATCAACTGGGCAGGGGAGGCGCGGAGCCATTCTGAGGAAGAGACCCAGCCGGAACCCACGGAGGAGCGGGCTGTGAACACTGGGCAGAAACGTGCGGCGACTCCGAAGACACTGCCAGGAAACCCTCCCCGGGCCTCCTGTGGGACCTGTAGCAGCCGCAGGGGTCGGTTCTCACCCTCTGGTCCCAGCCAGGTTGTCTTGGAGTCAGCCAATGGGCAAGGCCCCTACCTCTCTTAGGATCTGAGGATGGGAGGGGCTGCGTTTTTCCAGAGGATCTGCATGTGTGCAGGCTGAGTGTCGAGACTTGATTGGTGTCAACTGGCACTGCCTGCCCGTGATGCACAGAAGCTGCTGTAAGAAACAGGGTCCATGTCTCCAGGGAGCAGGCCCCCGTTCTGAGGCCACAACCCCGAGGGCAGTCTCCGCCTGCAGAGTCCTCCCTCTCGCACCGGCTCACCTCGTGGTGAATCCCTTGGGTACGGTTTGGTGTGAGAAAAGAGACGGGTGTTTCGCTCCCTGTTGCATCCCTGGTGACGGCCCTGGCATTTCGGGGCATGAGATCTTTGCTTAAAGGTTTTGCTGTGGTCACTGCACAGGGGGTGGGGGTGGGGTCCCTTGGTGCAATTTATCAGATTCTGCTGCGTGGATGACATCCGCAGCGTTCCTCTCCAGTGGGGATTATCTGAGACCTTTCCACATGCCCGCACCCACAGTCTGCTCTCTCACGGCAGCATGAACTCAGGAGGCAGGCGTTCCCACAGTCATTACATTTTCAGGGCCACTCTATATCCACTCTGATGCCTGAGGACCAGCGCTTCCACGAAGGTGTGGCCACGTCCAGTGCTGCTCATTGGCTTCTCTCCTGCGGGAATGTTCTGATCCCGAACGGAGCCTGAGCATGCGCGAAGCCCTTCCCACGTTCACAAGGTGCTTCTCCCGCGTTCCATTACATCTCACCTATGCACACTACATGCATATGGTTTCCACCGGCTGTGCGTGTCCCCAGAAGTCACGTTCACGGCGTTTCTCCCTGGGAGGAATTCTCCCGTGCATGGCTGCTCTGAGCTCTGAGACCGTTTACACCTGTGGCCACGCGGGGGCTCCTCGAGGCTTACAAACCAGGCTGGACTCCTGAAGCTGTAGCTGCACTTGGCACACGGCGAGGTTTTTCTACAAAATCTCATCTCAGCCATCTGAGTCCTTCACCATTTATCTTATGAATCCGCTCGAACGTACAAGGAAGGCCTCTCTGCCCTCCTGCTCCAGGGAGGAGGTTTTGACCTCCACCTCTGAGGCTGGCCCGGTCTCCGCAAACCTTTTTCTGCTTGGCCAGCTGGTGCCATACTAAGCTTTCCCACTAGGGGCGCCAGAGAAAGCGCGCGAGGCTGCGGAGGAGAGAGGGGCACACTCTTTCCGGGTTGCTTCCGGTTTTTTCCTCAGGCTTCCGGTCTGTTTGGTGCGCTGGTCGCGTGTCTTCCGAACTCTGCTGCTTCGCCCCGGCAAGAGCACTTCCTTCGGCGGCTGTTAAAACCGGCGCGCGGGTTCCCAACTTCGCAGAAGCAGTTCATCGGCCCTCCGCTGGAGACCTCAGACCGCAGCCATCGACGCCCCGCCTCGGGGGTCTGTCCCCACCCTCGGGGCCAGGTCACGGACCAGAGACCTGCGAAGCCCTCTCCTTAGGGGTTTAGTTCCCAGGCTTTCTGACCCCAGTAATTCCAAACGCTTCCCTTTGTTTCCACAGCCCTAGCGTAGCAGCTGCTCCTTGCAGTTTTTGCTTCTGAGATACTTAGAGTTCTCTTTTCAGCTCCTTCGGTAGTCACTTCGTACATAGTGATTCATGATGCGAAGTCCCTCTGTTGAAATAACTGACGAGGCCTCTGTCTTCTGACTGTACTCTGACTTCCATGCTCTTTCCACCCTCACTCGAGTACATGCCCAGTCCCCAATCTGTGGTGCTCCAGGCGTTGCCTCTGTGGCGCTGTGTCCCCTCCTTTGAACTCTGATCCTTCTGCTCAGGCCCTTTCTCCCAGTCTGAAGTAAGGAGTGAAAAAATGTGAATTATTCTACTCATCTGGAAAAGAGAACCCTGAGGCAGGAACAAGTCGTTAATTGCATGCGCGTTTGTCCACAGCTCACCAGGAGTCAGGCCCTGTGCTAGGTGCTGGGATGAAGCAGTGACTGACACAGGCCTGGACCTGTCATTGTGAAGACTGCGTCTGTGACACAGATACTGTGCCATGTGGCAAAGTAAGCGCGTGGGACAGCAGAGCCTTGTTTGCCATTAAAGTAATATCACAAGTCTGTTAAGGTTGGAGAATCAAGCGAACATGCTGAAAAGTTATGGGGAACGTAGTCTCATAGCTGGGGGAGCTGGGGGCCTTGTCAATTGGTTTCCCCAGTCTGGAGAGCAGTCCGAGAGTAAGTAGTGGCACTGTGTGTGCTGAGTGCGTCTGTGGGGGTGTTTTTGGATAAAATTAACATTTGAATTTGTGAACTGGATGAAGCAGAGTGCCCTTCATAATGTGGGTGGGCCTCATTCAATTAGTTCAAGGCCCGCATAGGAACCACCTCCTGCCTGATTGAATCGGGACTGACGTCTTTTCTTGCCTTCAGACTTAAATGGAGACATCAGCTCTTTGTGGGTCTCAAGTCTACTGGCTTTCAATCAGCTCTTCTGCTTGACAGCTGCAGGTCTTGGGACTGCCCAGCCCCCATAACCCTGTGAGTACATTCCTGATAATAACCCTCTTTCTCTTGCCCTGCCCCACCCCACACCATTTGTTCTGTTTCTCTGGAGAACCCTAATACATCATTTACTAATCAGGAAACAGATTCAGAGACATTAATAACTCATCCAACCTCACAGTTAACTGTAGAGTTGGGCTTGAAATTCCAAGGTCGACTTTCTTACCCAATACACCATGCTACATATATGTATGTAAAAATAAAAACCCCTGTGAACTGAAAAGGGTCCAAACTTAAGCTCATTTTGGTCCTTAATTGCTAATCCATAGGCATGTTTTGGTCCTTATTTGCTAATCCATAGGCGTGCACACCTGCCCCCAAGGCATGATTAGGTCAGCACTTGGCCCTCCCCTTGTCTGGGGCTGCCAGAAGCTGCTTCAGAAGACCTCTCCCTGCAGCTCCAGTGCTTTAGGGTTCAGCGCCCCTCCAGGGCCTTTATTTCCTTCTGGGCTCAAAAGCAGATACTGTGCCAGATACAGATGACCACTTTCTGGGCTCCAAAACTCACATGCACCCCTTTTCCTGGTCCCTCACATTTGCTGTGACCAACCCAAGCCTCAGGTGGTCGTCTGCTAAGACTATCCACTCACACTGTCGACAGAGCCCTTCCAGGAGCTCTGTTTATGGGGAATTGCTGTGTACTTGGCACTGTGCAAAGAACCCCCCCCATGTCGTCCTTCCAGACGCCATGTGCGGTGCCGAGCGGGCTGCGCTACCACCATTGTCAGAGACAGAAACAGGCTCCGTGAGGAAGGATAAGTGTGGGTTATGGAATCAGGGCTGGCAGATCCCAAACTTTGGCTCCCAGATACCATGGGGTCTTTAGGAAGATCCCTGGTCACTTCAGGGAGGAGGGAGAGGGCGAAGGCTGAGAATCGGGGTCCTGGGTCGGAGGAGGGAGAGGGGTGGTGGTGTGGGCTTGGAGGTGGTGTGGGTTGGAGATTGGCCGTTGAGCTGGAGATGCTCCAGGTGGTCTGTGTCCAGGTTCCTCTGGGGGCGGGGGGGCAGAGCCGGCAGGGGTGGGTCGGGGCTCCAAGCCAGCCCCGGGGGCGGCCGCCCCGACAAGCGGCCCTCGTGTGACGCAAATCGAAGGAGGATGGGGAGAGGCGTGACCAAGAGGCCAAGCACAGCTCAGGGTCGCAGGCGTCCCAGGAGGGCTCAGGAATATCATGTCCTGTTCAACTGCACGCTGATAAACCCGGCAGCCACCACAAGGTAGAAAAATGCCCTTAAAAGTCCACGCCTGGGTCCTGCCGGGCCGCTCTGGGGTTCCCGCGAAATGTTGAGTGGATCAGATGGCACGTTCGAGAATCAGCCCCGTGCCCGCGGGCTTGGAGAAGGCACTGAGGACACTGGGAAAGACGCAAATGCCATTTCAGCCCATCTCGCGGGCCCTGCCCAACGAGGGAGGACACAGAGACCTTGCAGAGGGTTTACGACCCGGCGCGGGGGAGCAGCCCTGCTGACCCGGGATCCGCCGCACCGCACTTCCTCCTCCAGGAAACCTCCCGTGAGCTGCCGCTGCTCGAGTCCCGTGCGGGCGGCGGAAACTGCGCCTGGCCCCGCCCCTCCCCGCTCCTCCAGGAGCTGCGGCCACTTCCGGGACTATCTAGGAAGGCGTGGAGGACCGCCGGGCTCGCCTCTCCAGTCGCAGCGGGCGAGAGTCCATCCCGGGAGCCGGGGGCGCCCTCTTCAGGTCTCATCTCCCCTCCCGTTGTGACTCATCCAGAACCCCGGGCCTGGCCCCCAGGCGTGCCTGTGGCGGGCCTGTGAGGTCACTGTCCTGGTGAAGATGAAGGCTACCGTCCCCGCTTTTTGGCGGTGTCTGCGGGGGCCTGCGCAGCGCGCATCTGATGTCATCAGCCCCCAGCAAGCCCGTTTTCCAGAGAAGAACCCGGAGGCTCCGAGGTGACTCGTGGCTTGCTCAAGGTCACACGATCAGTGACGGCACCAGATGAATCCCCGAGTAGAGCCAGCACCTCGGCCTGGCTGCCCACGCGTGTTACTGAACAAGGAGAATGCAGGCGTCCTCACCCTTACCTTTCAGGCAGACAGTCAGAATCCCAGGCCCACCGCACACCAGCAAGGACGCCTCAAGTAGGCGCCTGCCTCCCAGCTGACTTCGGACAGACACACTGACCTCCAGCCAGCACCCCTAAACTCGTTCTCACCCGGCGGAGTGGGGCGTCCAGAGCGCTAGTGGCCATAGGGCCCCCAGAGGATGGCCTGGAGAGGGTGGCGGGGGCTGGCGGAGCCTGGGGCCGCCTTCCCCAAGGGGCTGCACAGGGCCCTGTGCCGCAGGCTCCCAGGCCGGGCAGCCGCATTGCCGGGGCTTCTGAGTTGGAAACGAGGGCCCGCTGTCTCAGCAGGGGCCTGGGTGGATGGCTGGTCAGGGAGCTCAGGGATTCATCTGGTGCCGTCACTGATCGTGTGACCTCGAGCAAGCCACAAGTCACCTCGGAGGCTCCGGGTTCTCTTCTGCAAAACGGGCTTGCTGGGGGCTGATGACATCAGATGCGCGCTGCGCAGGCCCCCGCAGACACCGCCAAAAAGCGGGGACGGTAGCCTCCGTCTTCACCAGGACAGTGACCTCACAGGCCCACCACAGGCACATCTGGGGGCCAGGCCCGGGGTTCTGGATGAGTCACAACCGGAGGGGAGGTGAGACCTGGAGAGTCTGGGCAGCCTCGCAGGAGCCAGGCTGGGGTCCGGGGTCTGCCAGCTGTCCCGGAGGGCACAGGCAGGGCAGGGAGAAAGCACTGGCAGAATCACTGGCATTCAGCACTTGGAGCCACCCCGAGCTGAGCTCTCTCAGAGCTTCGTGGCCCAGACTCCCCTGCCCAGAAGCAGTGTCCCGGCAGCTCTGAAGAGGGCCCGGCAGGCCCAGCTGTACCAGCCCACACCTGTCAAAACCTGAACACCCTGGGTCCCCACACCCCAGGGCAAGGGGCTGGTGCAGAGGAAGCCCGGGCCACTGCTGCCCAGCAGGCCCCCCGCTGAATGGAGGCAGCAGAGCTGACAGGGCACGTGGGGAAGCCTGCTCATTTACAGAAGTAGAGGCCTCCCAGATACATAAGGGAACCGAGTTGCCAGAGACCCCTCGCCGAGGTGGCAGACAGGCAGCCTGGCCAGGCCTGTGGGCACTTCTAGACTGGCCCTGTCCTCGACCCCTGCTCTGGGTGCGCCCCCCCGCCTCCCGTGTTGACGATAGGGTATCAGTTCTGGGCAAGTCAGGACACCTCCAGGCCTCAGATCCTCCCCTAGGACACTCAGGCCGCCTGCCAGGCCCCAGGAATCCCGTGGCCCCATATGGCAGGTCTTGGTGGAGCAGCCCCACCATCCCTATCCCGCAGCGGGTCCTTGGGGATGGTAAGCTGCCCCAAGGCCTCACCCAGGTAGGTGCCGGCTCCCACTTCCAACAATCAAAAAGAATTTATTCCGGACACGTGGCATGCGGTGCTGGGCAGTGCCCACCGGGGGGGTGGGTGGGGGGCGGGTGCGGGGCAGGTAGGAGGCCGAGCCCCGAGCCCCCGCCCGGCTACTCGCGATAGTGCACCCGCTGGTGCTGGATGAGCTGGGAGCTCTGGCCGAAGGCCTTGCCGCAGGCGCCGCAAGCGAAAGGCTTCTCGCCCGTGTGGGTCCGCAGGTGCCGGAAGAAGTGCGAGCGGCCGCGGAAGGCTTTCCCGCAGTCGGCGCACTCGTAGGGCTTCTCGCCAGTGTGGATGCGCTGGTGCTCGATGAGCACGGAGCTCCAGATGAAGGCCTTGCCGCACTGGCTGCAGGCGTAGGGCTTCTCACCCGTGTGCAGCCGCTGGTGGCGCACCAGGTTGGAGCTCTGGCTGAAGGCCTGGCCGCACTCGCCGCACTTGTAGGGCTTCTCGCCGTTGTGGATGCGCAGGTGCTGCGTGAAGTGTGAGCTGTGACTAAAGGCGCGGCCGCACTGGCCGCACTCGTAGGGCTTCTCGCCCGTGTGGATGCGGTGGTGCTGGATGAAGCCCGACCAGCCGCGGAAGCGCTTGCCGCACTCGTGGCAGGCGTAGGGCTTCTCGCCCGTGTGGATGCGCTGGTGCTTCAGTAGCAGCGAGTTATACTTGAAACTCTTGCCGCAGGCCTCGCACCTGTGCGGCTTGGCCCCCCGCGCGCTGCCCTGCCGGCTCCGACCGAAGTTGACTCCCAGCTCGGCGGCCCGCTCGGACGCACCCTCGGGCCCGGCCGCAGCTTGCTGCACAAGCGTCACGCGCCAGGCGCCCCGCGGCTGGGCGCAAGGGACGGCCCCAGGCGGCTGGCCCGCCGGCCGCTCCGCGCTGGATTCAGGCCCGAAGCCGGCGCCGCACCGGGCCCTGCGGGGAAGGCTCCTCAGGAGGCTGCGCAGCGTCCCGCCCGCCCCCTCGTCAGGGGCCTGAGAGCCGGGGGAGCGTGGAGCCTGCTCCGGCTCGGGCTCGGAGTCTGAAATGAGAAACGGCAGAGGCGGATAGTACCCGCGTGCCCCCACTGTGGCACGGAGGGACGGGGACGGGGAGTGAAAGCAGAGCTGGACAGGGGGGCTCAGAGGGGACAAGGAGGGGCCGGGCACCCAGTGGATGGGAGACAAGCGGAGAGGGGCTCGGAGTGCCGTGCCCGGGAAGGCTGACATAGACACAGGGGTGGGGGGCGTTGCAGGGTGACCCAGAGCTGCTGGGACCATCCGCAGTCACCACGGTGGCCGTGCCGGTGCACGGAGCCACAGTGGCAAGACCGTGGGGTCACCCTTAGCCAGGAGGAAGCACTAAGTGTTGGTGAGGACCTGGAACCTGGGGGACTCCAGAGCTCCAGAGGGCGCCTCGAAGCCCTTGCCGAGGATGTGGTGCACAACTCCTCATGGGGCTGCCCCAGGCCTCGGTGGCAAGGGCGCTGCCGCCCAGCTCCCATGCCCACCCCAGGAACTTCCCACGCAAATCTCTGGCCCAGGGTCTCTTTCCAGGGACCTGACCTCAGACACCTGCTCCTCAACCCAGGGCCACCCAGGTGTGGGCGAGGGCTCAGCACTGTTAAATCCAGCCATATCACTAACATCGCCCAGAGGGAACCCTGGGAGCTTCTCAAAGGGGAGGTGCAGGGGACCTGGACTAACACAGCTCCAGCCAGGCTGAGGGGAGGCCATCTAGGGGATGCAGGAGGAGGAGGGGACCCAGGATAACTCTGGTGGATCTGGGGGGACAATGGTGCCCTGAGCCAGAGGCCCCAGCCCAGGCAGGTGGAGGGGAGGGAGGAGTTCCTGATTCACTGTGTCCGGCTGGGGCCGGCAGGAGTCCACGTGGGGCCACTGGGGCCGGTGGCCATGGGCTGCTGTCACCGCCTCGGGAAGCATCAGTGACTGGACTGGCATTAGAGTGGGGGAGGGGCCGCGGGGCAGAGGTGAGCTGGTACCAGGGAAGAAAAGGGGCCCCAGGAAGAGGGTGGGTGCCAGCACTGGGGATGCCACAGCGGGGGGGGGGTTGTGACGAGCCTGGCACACGCAGAGCTCTGGTCCCCCAGTAACCCGATTCTGCTCACTCACCGGGCCAGAAGGTGTCTCTGCCGATCTCCACTTCCTCTACGTCTTGGAGATCCAGGTCAGACGGCTGGGAGAGCACCTTAGGGCTGGAGCCAGGGGAGCCTGGGGGTCAGGGAGGTTGGGGCTCACCTCCACCCTCTGGACCACTGCCTCCGCTCCTCTCTGACTGCCACGTGCTCCAGGACTGTGGCCCTGACACAGGACACCTCCTGGCCCTCCCAATCCCAACAGCAGACCCGCTGCTTGGGCTTCTCTAGTCACGAATGCCCTTTACCTTCCTTCCCAGCTCGTTTCAAGAGCCTCCTCCTCCAGGGACCAGCATTGGGAGCTCATTCCCCTTCAGCCCAGTAAGCAGAGCCAAAACCTGGGGTGGCTTCAAAGCGGCCCTCCTGCCGCTGAAGGCGGCTTTGTCACCTTGGTGGGCTGTGGCCGGCGCTCCTCCCTGCCCCACCATCCTGCAGTGCTGCTCTGGAGCGGCCTCTCAAAGTGCTGGCCCTGCGGGCTCCCACACTGGTACCTCACAAACCCTCCCTCCCTTGGCCCCAGACCTTTCTGTCCCTCCGGGGCTCTCGGCTGTCCTTGACGAGCGCCCACAAACAACAGAGGCAGCTGCTTCCAGCAGGCCCAGCGCACTGGCCCCTGGCTTCCTCAGGTGGAGACTGAGGAATGGGCTGGGCCCATCTATGAGTCCCTCACCCCTGGGCACACCAGGCTTGGGCACCCAGGACCAAGACCCCCCTCCTATCCAAGACTTGGTGGGGGCAGGGTGGGGGGATGGCCTTAACGCTCAAGGAGCACAGACTCAAAAGGGAGGGGCGTGGGCTCTGCTGCCTGAGGCCAGTGGTCAACTCTCCTCAAGCCGGCAAGGGCACCAGGCCCCTTTGGGGGTCTCACCTGTCTCCTCAGTGCTGTGCCACCCTGGTGCCTCACCTGCCCTCTGCCCACAGCAGAGAGGGTGGCTGGGGGCTGTACTCAAGGACAGGTGTGTCTCTTAGCCCCGTGAGGCCAAATCTGGGTGTCCCCAGCGATGACAATGCACAGATGGGCACAGAAAGACACAGGGCTGGGGTGGGCAAAGGCTCCTGTCCACACCCCGTTCATAACACAGTGCCTGGCTGTGAGCTTCTCATGGGGCTTTCCAGCCTCAGGCAGGCCTGCCCCGGCTGTGGTGGGGTGACCAGCTTGGCCCAACACGGAGGGCGGACCTCCCCAGTCTGGCCAGCCACTCACTCACCCGACACGCCCGCCCGCCCTCAGGTCGGCCCCTGGGAGACCTTCCAAGCCCAGGCTGAGGGGTGAGGGGGGGCCTGACACAAAGGGCTGGGAAGTTCAGCAGGTGGGGGCAGCTGTGCGACGTCCCTTCCTCGAGAGCCGAGGGTCCAGAGCTGCTTGGCTGCTCCAAAGCAGGATGTGGGGGGTCCCAAACCACCTTTGGGCCTTTCGGATACACTCCCCATTGTGGAGACAGGCCTGGGGGCACTGGCCTCTCTGGGCTATGACCCTCACCCCCAGCTTGTGGCCACCATGTCACCGTCCCCTGGCAGCCACCATGTCACCGTCCCCTGGCAGCCACCATGTCACTGTCCCCTGGCAGCCAGGGGAGCTGGCTTGTTCCACAGATGGCCAAATGCAGGGCAGGCTCCAGTGTGGTGCTCCTGCAGAGGTGGCGGTGAGGACATCACCTGAGACAGCCTTGCCACCTTTGCCCTGTGCTGGGACACAACTGGAGGGGATCTGGCAGCACTTTGAGAAAGAAAGCGACCCCGATTCCAGCTTTGTTCCTGGGGCCATGCCCCGGCACTGACAGGCGGGATGTTCCCCCGGCTGTCACTTTAAGAGGGCCAGTGACATTACCAAGATAGGAAGCACGCCAAAGCCACTGCCAGCTGTAGGGGTGCCCGGAGCCACCCTCAGAGTCAAGCAACGCCAGGTGGTGTGCACCGTCTCCACCCTGCTGCGGAACAAGCCAACTCAGGATGGCCCCCAGCTCCCTGGGAACCTGCCCTGTTCAGGTAGCAAAGCACTTCCTAGGACCTTCTCTAGGGGAGGATGGGGGTGGCCTAGGGTCAGGTGTGGGCCGCACACAGTATGGGTCACTGTCATTCCACTGCCTAACCCTGGCTCCTGACACCTGCTCACATTCGGGCCATTTCTGCAGAGCTCAGTCACCTGCCACCTGCTGGCTGTGCCCGGGCCGTGCCAGGTCTCCACGGGGTGCACACCCAGACCCTGCTCCCCAGCCTGCTGGCTCTGTGCAGAAGTACCCCTGCCTCAGTTTCGCTATCCCTCACCTGGCCAGCGCCCTCCTACTGCTGTGCTGTGATACAGGGACAGTGTGGCCCGAACTGGAGAAACACCAGGGCTGCCCACCTGCTGGGGCTGGTCTTCCAGGTGGGGCGAGGTGGTTGTACACATCTGGGGACAGGCGGGAGGTGGGTGCTTTCCTGGCTGGAAGGGCCTTTCTTTGTGTATAAAATGGCACAGCAAGTGCTGTGTGCCCGGGCCCGGACCAGGGTGAGTTAGGGGAGCAAGCTAGGCGCTGGGGGGTGGTCAGTGGGCACCTAGCGTCCAGATCTCAGGTGCCAAGGCCAGGCACTCCATGTGGAAGATGCTGTGCCTGTCGCAGGGTGGCCCTGCCCTGCCCATGGGGTCCTCCCTAACAGCCTGGGCACTCAGTAACCCCCACAGGGCTGCAAGCCCCCAAGGGTCCCAGGCCTCCCCTCCCTCACTTCCTCCTGCCCACAGACTGCCCCTCCACCTGCAGGACCCCTGGGTAAACCTTCCAGAACCAGCCCAGGCAGTGCTGGCTCTGGTGGGCGTGGTCTTGGGGCACAACACAATCCCCGAGAAGCTGTGTGGGGACCCTCAGTCCCCCAAGCCCAGCCCAGCTCCTGATCTGCATCTCAGTGGGGACCACAGAGGTCCTGGGAGATGAGGAACTGTGTCCTGTTCCCACTGCCTGGTCTCCCTGCTCTGCAAGGCTTGGGCTAGGCCATGGCCCAGGTCCTTTGCTGTGGGACCCCAGCTTCATGTCTGCAAGGACCACCGCAGAGAACCTTACCCGGCGGCTCCCCATGCCCCTCACGGCCCTCCCCACTGATAAACGGCTCCTCCTCGGGACCTCCTCTGCTCCCCGACACCTCACAGCCCGGTGCCCAGCAATGCACCCACCAGAGGCTCCTGAAGTGACCACGTGTGCCTGTGGTGGGCCCCAGGAACCTCGGTCTGGCCCACTGCAAACTTCTTTCTGGAAGTTGGGAGGCTGCGGCTCCAAGTCCTGTCTTGATCCCTAACTGGCAGGATGGCCCTGGGCAAGTTCCAGAAACACCGAGGTCTCCCCTGCTTAGGAATCTGTGGCCCCGGGGCATTCCCAAGGAGCAGAGGAAGCTGGAAACGCCCAGAAGCAGCCCCTGCCTTCACCCAGTGCTTGGAAGTTAGGACAAGAGCTGCCCATTGCTGCGGCCTGGCCCCGTTCTCTCTACACCAAGCCTGTCAGCATGAAGACGGGATGAAGGCCACCCCCTTATCTGGCTCTGGCTACCTGACAGCCTTCCCAGGCCCCACTGTGCCTCAGCCACAATCTCCTCCTGCCACAATCTCTTGCTGGGGGCAAGCAGCCACACCTGCTGTTCTCAGGGCCCAGCTCGTCTGTCCTCCCTGGATGTTGTTTCTAGCACAGCACAGAGAGGGCGGAAGCTGCTGGTGCAGCCCCCACTCCCTCCCACGGGGCAAAACCCCTGGGGGTTTCAGGGCACTCGGACGTGGCTCCAGTGCCCAGGAGGCTTCCAGGCTGGGGCTGGGGACTCATGCCTGGCTTTCTGGGCCTGGCTGCCCACAGCTGGTGGAGACAGGGCCGGGGGTAGCGCAACCCTGCAGGCTCAGGGGGCCTGGCCCCAGGCCCCTCCATGCTCCCCAGGCCCACCCTCCACCTGGGCATCAGCTTCTTATCCTGCAGAAACTGGCCTGCAGCCACCTCAGCGTGTGTCCTGTGCTGTGCCAAGATGATCTGCTGGGCTGTGCCCTCCTTCAGAAACTGTCCCCCTAGAGAAGTCACACCTCACCAGGCCTGGGGGGGTGCCAGGGTGTGCCCTGAGTCTGCTGACCTCCTGGCCTTGTCTCTAGGCTTCTGTGTCCCCACTGGTAACGGGACAGGAGGACTCCTCTCAGCCATTGTACAGGTGACATGAGAGGGCAAGGGTGAGGAGCACAGCCTTCGGGGGCATGGGCTGGAGGCCCAGCCACAGCGTGTGCTGCGGGGGCTTGGGATCCTTCCAGGTAGCCCCTGGCCAGGCCCACCAGGACAGGCAGCCCAGGCAGCCCACAGGCGCCCCTTCCCAGCCTCCTCGTAGTCCCTGGGGAGTTGCTCGGCACACAGCAGCGGAGACGGCAGGGCTGCAGGCTGCTGCTCCTCGGGGGAGTGGATGCCAAGCCGCCTGGCTCCCTGCTCCTCTAACTCACCCTGGTCCTGGCTCCTTGGGGGAGCCCCCTGGCCTCTCTGTTCCCATCTGAGTGCCCACCTGAGGGCCCCATGCAGCGCAGCTGCTCTCCACAAGCCTCAGTGGTCCCTTCAGCCACCAGGACTTTGACTCCCCAAGAGGGAGAACCCTGTGCCAGGTTGACCCCATTCCTGGGCCAGGCACGGGCTCTCCAGGCTTGATCTATGTGGCGCCTTGCCCCTGCTATCAGCAGCTCATGTGCTGGGTTGGGCCACAAGGGCCGAGGCCAGGCCTCCTGTGGAACACCCAGCAGAGATGGAGCCTCAGGATCCCTGACCTCTGGGAGGGAGTAGAGCCAGGGGCACCATGGGGCTGGGACTCCCCCACACCTCAACTCCCAGAGCCTGCCACGTGACCATGAGGCCACAACATCAGGGGTGGAGCACGGCCGGCGCTCTGTCCCTGCGAGTCCCGGGGGATCACACCCAAAACCAGCTTGGCAAGGACTCTGGCTGCTCCACTTCCTGAATGACAACACACATTCAGAGGGGCGATGCCTTGCTCCTCATCACGCTGGATCCAGATTTTGAGGCCGCTTTCCCTCCTATACCTCAACTCAGGAAAGAAACAATGTGGGGAGCCGTCCCTAGGGAGCCAGAGCTCAGGCTTGGCCCCAGCCTCAACCACTGCTGCCCCAACCCAACCTGCGCCCAGCCCCTGGCCTGAGGGTGCGGGAACCCCAGCTGCTGAAGGAGCTGCATACAGGTGTCTGGAGGCGCCTCTCAAGTCAGCCAGGGTGGCAGGTCAGGAGGAGACAGGGCGGGGGATGCAGGGTGGAGGGTGCACAGCGGGCTGGGTGAGTACCATGTTGATGCCCATGGAGGTGAAGCTGAGGCTCGTGGTGCTGGGCTCCAGGTGTCCCCGGTGATGAGAGACTGACAGGGGACGGGACAGAAGGGGACTCCTGAATGTCCCCTAGGGCTGCCATCTTCCCTGAGACCTGCTGAAGGTGTCACACCTGGGACCTGGGGAAAATGAAAACCATGGCAGATGAGGGGATTGAGAGGAATGTAGGGGTGATGGTGCAGGAGGAGGCAACATGCCAGCTCTCCAAGGGGAGATGGAGGTTTATCCACTCCAGGAGGAGCAAGGATGGAGGGTGAACCCACAGAGACACACAGGCCTGGGGTGAGGCAGTCGGGGGACCTGGCACGTTTATTCAGTAAGGAATGACGCTTTGAGTGGCTGGGTGCGGTGGCTCATGCCTGTAATCCCAGCACTTTGGGAGGCCAAGGCGGGTAGATCATGAGGTCAGGAGTTTGAGACCAGCCTGGCCAATATGGTGAAACCTCGTCTCTACTAAAAATATAAAAATTAGCTGGGTGCAGTGGCAGGCGCCTGTAATCCCAGCTACCTGGGAAGCTGAGGCAGGAGAATCACTTGAACTCGGGAGGCGGAGGTTGCAGTGAGCCATGATTGCACTACTGCACTCCAGCCTGGGCAACAGAGCAAGACTCTGCCTCAAACAACAACAACAACAAAGGAGTAATGCCTTGGAAGGAGTGCTTAGGAAGTAGCCACCGCCTGGGCAGCACAGCAGACACCTGTGGGGGCTAAAGCGAAGCTCCTGTCCCAGCAGAGGCTCTGGCATCTCCTTCCAACCCGTAGCATCACCCCTCCCCCAGAGAAAGGCATAGAGAGTCTTCCAGAAAAACCTCAGCTGCTGGCCCTGTGGGAGGGCTGAAAACCGAACCATGCCTGCTGCGCATGAGTGTTTTGGAGGAAATCTTAACAAGGCTTTTCCTGAACAGCAGAGAACAGACATTTCCAGAGAGGGGAACCCTCTTCCTCAGACCCTACAGAGCCCTCAGAGACTGCTGGCTGGAATCCCCTAGTCCAGCCCTGCAGCAGCACTGGGAGACTCACTCAGGGCTCCAAGATACTTCTTAGTTTACTTTGCAAAAACGGCTTGAGTCCAATGTGAAAAGTGACTTTTCTTTCATACTGTGATAGAGTAGGAACTCCTAATCTGCGGCAGGGAGTGAAGAAAGGAACGGGAAGAGAGGACAAAAGTTAACGGATACTCAGATCTAAGGACAGCAGACAGTGCCTGCTTCGAGGAAGTGGGAAAGGCAGCTCCCACACGGCCGCCACCCCAGTGCCCGGCCTTCTGGGCCAGCCTCCATCCCCTAATGATGGGAAGGGTCGGGCCACCAGGTAGGTGGCCACTGGGTGCAGGTCCTCCACCCTGAAGTCACATCTCAAGTTACTTAGTTAACTTACTGGGCACATCTGGTAAAAGGGCCTGCTCGATCACCCCGACCCTGGCTTGGCCCCCAGGACTGAGCGGAGGCGGCCATCACAGCGTGGACGCCCCTTCACCCCTAGGGACGCACAAACTCTGAGCTCCAGGCTGAAGGGGGAGGGGCACTTCTGCCAGCGGCTCGGGGGAAGCATCCTCTGCCCCTCTGTTCCCAGCCCCGTGGGAGCGGACCCGATCGCCGGGAGCTCGGCACAGAGCGCGTCCGCCCGGCGGTGCGGCGCTGGGGTCCGGCGGCTCCACGCTCCCGAGTGGCCGGACCTCCGGGCCTCAGTTTCCCATCTGCAGAGTGGCGATGACGACAGCTGCCATCACTGGGTGCCTGGGAAAGGCGCTCTGCGAACGGACACCCGCGATCGCCAGGGCCGCCGGGCGGGGCGGTCCGCTGCTGCCCCGCGACCCCCAGGAGCCCACCCCACTCCCCGGGCCTGGCCCGAGGCCAAGGTCACGGCGAGCGGCGGCTGCAAGGGCCGCACGGCCCGGCTGGGCAGGGCTGCACCGCGGAGTACGGCGCACGAGCTCGGACTGGGCTGGTCCCGGGCGCCCGAAGCCGCCGCCGCCGCCCGCGCCCACTCACCTTCCGAGCGGGAGGAGGACGCCGCGCGCCGGACGGAAGTGCCCGGCCCCGCCCCACTCCGCCGGGCCGGCGCGCACTTCCGGGACGCTCTGGGCCCCGGGAGGACCGCACGCCTCCGTGGCCGTGTGGGGGCGGGGCCGGGAGCGAAGAAGAGGCCTTTCCCCGCGCTGCTCCTCCCCTCGTGGGCTGCGCCCGCGCGTGGCTTTCGCGTACACGCTGGCCCGGATCCCGCCCGCGCCTGCAGAGCGCCCGGGCGCGGGGAGCGGCGCTGCGTGGGGCGCAGAAGCCGGCGCCTCGGAGCCTCCTTCCCGACGCCGGCCCTGCACCGCCCAGGTAGCCAGCGGGGGGCCCGGGCTTCGGGAGATGACGGCGCCGTCCCCACGCTGCCCGCGGCCCCTCCGTGCACTCCAGGCCCCCGGGGGTCCTCGGCTGGAGTTGCTTCCACGTTCAGCTCGCGAATCCACCCCGCCGCCCTCTTGGATTCCCTCCTCGGGATGTGTCCGCAGCGATGGCCACCGGCCGCCGGGAACCGCTGCAAGACGCGCGACCTCCCGCCCCCCTCGCGGGGGCCCCAGCGCCCTCGATTCTGCCTGCTTTCCAGGGGCGTCCCCGGGAGCCTGAGGAGGATGTTACGGGTTCCCCAAAGCCCCTTCATGGACTCCTTCCTCATTTTCCTCTTGTTCAGCCACAGTTTCTCCCTCAGTTCTGTGCTTACGACCCGAAAAGAGAAAATTGTCACTTTCTGGGAAAAATAAACGGCCCGGGGAGGGTTCTTTGACCGTTTTGAGCAGGGGTGCAGAGAGCCAAGGCGAGGGGACCCCTGAGCTGGAGGGGCGCGCGGAGCAGAGGGCGGGGGGCCCGCAGATGGGCAACAGCTGCCTGTGCCAGGGTGGATGCTCAGGGCTGTGTGGGTGGAGAACGAGCCCCCAGGCCGATAATATATAAAAATCTCTAAACTCTACCGTAAGAAAACAAACATTCCAGTTAGAAAATTCGCAAGAGCCCCAACAGACATTTGACCGAAGAGAGCACAGAGATGGCAATAGGCTCGGGAAGGGATGGCTGCCAGAGAAGGGCCAGCCAGCATCGCGGTGGGTGCCACTGCACACTTGCCAGGTGGCTCAGGTAAAAACTGCTAACAAGTGCCAAGCATCACTGAGGTCGCGGAGCAGCTTGGGACATCGCCAGTGGTAAGGCAAAGTGGTGCTGCCATTCTAGAAATTGGCTTGGTAGTTTCTTAAAAAGTTATAAGTAGCGCCGGGCGCAGTGGCTCACGCCTGTAATCCCAGCACTTTGGGAGACTGAGGCGGGCGGATCACCAGAGGTCGGGAGTTCGAGACCAGCCTGACCAACAGGGAGAAACCCCATCTCTACTAAAAATATAAAAAACTACCTGGACACAGTGGTGGGCACCTGTAATCCCAGCTACTTGGGAGGCTGAGGCAGGAGAATCGCTTGAACCGGGAGGCAGAGGTTGCAGTGAGCCGAGATTGCGCCACTGCACTCCAGCCTGGGCAACAGAATGAGACTCTGTCTCAAAAAAAAAAAAAAAAAAAAAAAAAAAAAAGAACTAGTACTGTATCTGATACTGTTTGGAGGTGAGCCCCCTGCACATCTCATGGAAATGTAGCCCCTGATGGCGGCGGTGGGACCTCGTGGGAGGTTATTTGGGTCATGCGGGGGATTACTCATGAGTAGCTTGGTGCCCTCCCCTTGGTGATGAGTGAGAGCTGGCTGTTAAAAAGAGCCTGGCGCCTCCGCCCCTCTCTTGCTCCGGCTCTTACCAAGTGATGGATGCCCTGGCTCCCACTTTGCCTTCTGCTGTGAGTAAAAGCTTCCTGAGCCCTCCCCAGAAGCCTCTTCTTGTACAGTATGACCAGGGACAGCAGCACCCTCTGAACCCTGATCTGAACTGTGAGCCAAACAAACCTCTTTTCTTATTTATTTACTTTTGAGATGGAGTTTCTGCTCTTGTTGCCCAAGCTGGAGTGCAGTGGCGCAATCTCGGCTCACTGCAAGCTCCGCCTCCCGGATTCATGCCATTCTCCTGCCTCAGCCTCCCGAGTAGCTGGGACTACAGGCACCCACCAACTTACCCAGCCTCAGGTATTCCTTTATAGCAGTGCAAAATGGACAAACAGAACTACATCAGGAGAGCGGCAGACGACAATGCAATTGACTTGATGACAGGCTGCAGCTGCATTGCACCAGGCTGTGCAGACCCATTTTTGGGGGCAGCTGTGTCTTTGTATGTAGTTCTTGACGTTCTGCCACACGCATAGCTGTTCTGTCACACACACACAGGCTGTTGTCACCAGCTCCCTGTACATCCAGCGCATCACGGGAAGCTGAGTCACCGAAGCTACCGTCCATGTGGGCTGACCCATGGGAAGCTGTGGAACGTCTCACTCCCCAGGCCCTTTGGACAGATCCTCAGCCTGGCCGGCTCACAGGAGTGAAGGGAGAAGGGAACGGGTGTAATCAGAGTGGAAGAATCCCCTTCCCCCACTAGGGAGGCGTGAAGGTGATGGGCAGGGCTTTGGAGGGAATGCAAGGGTTGCTGATTTAATGAGCTTGGAGCCGGAGTGCAAGGGTTGCTGATTGAATGGGCTCGGAGCCAGCAGCCAGTCTGGTCTGTTGGAGCAGCAGGTCCCCACTCCTCACCTCGAGCAGGGTTTTGTTGGGTATTCACTGTAAATAATGAGCTGGTGTTCGTTATGCTGGGGGGGGGGGGGTGGTTTGAGCCTAAACAGCCCCAGAGCCCCTGGTCCTAAGACGTGGGAGTTGGCCCACAGCCCCCCAGCCTGTTGTCTTGATTTGTCCTCTTGGGCTGTGGATTAGAAAAGGCCTCCATGGGCTTCTTTTGTTGAGATCAGGGAATTCAGTGCCTGTTCAGATACCCACACAGGCATGGCCTGCTCCAGCCAGTGCTGCTGGGGTTGGGGTGAGGATGCCATCTGGACGGGCAGTGCCCTTGTCTCTAGGGGTCCCTGTGGGAACCTTCAAAGCTTCCCTGGCAGGAGGGCTGGTCAGAGCCCCCGAACCACTGGAGTAGAGAGGCTGAGAGCACTTCCTAGACCACACCTGGAGATGAGGGGCTTAGAGGAGGGGCCACCTGGAGATGAGGGGCTTAGAGGAGGGGCCACCTGGAGATGAGGGGCTTAGAGGAGGGGCCACCTGGAGATGAGGGGCTTAGAGGAGGGGCCACCTGGAGATGAGGGGCTTAGAGGGGGGGCCAGGCTTAAGGCCCAAGAAGGCTTCTCTAAGGGGCAGCATCAGAGAGAGATGGGGGTGGGAGCAGGAAGGAGGGAGAGGAGGCAGCAGAAGGGAAGGGCCAGCCCATCACAGAGAGGCGGGAGGGGCGCAGGGGCAGAGGTCTGATGCCTGAAGGAGTTGCCTGGGGTTTGAGTTTGGAAGACCAGGCAGGGGAGTGTGGTGAGCAAGAGGAGGACAGAACGGGATGGGGACAGACCGAACAGCCTTGACACCTCCACTGGGGGCTCAGACGTCATTCTCAGGGCACTGCGGGGCACAGGGGTCTGCAGGGAGGGAGGGAGGAGAGCTGACACGCACTGAAGACCTGCCTGGGGCTGTGGGGTAGAGAAGAGCAGGACAGAAGGGAGGGGGTCAGTGGCTGCAGTCCCCTGCACATGACACAGCTGGCAGAAGTCCGCCTGAGTCCCAGGCCGGGATGCGGACGATGAGGAAGCTTTAGGCCTGGGCTGGTAGGGCAAAGACGGGGCCACTCTGGGTGTTGTCCTCAAGAGTGGAGAAAGGCAGTCGAGCACACTTGCCTCTCGCCAGCGCCAGCCACCGTGTCGCCTTGCTGGCTTGGTTGTGGGGGAGAGCTGGGAGGGTTCTGGTTAAGTGTGTGAAGGCATGACCAGTCCCCACATCTCCAGCCACGGCAGAGGCTTGTTTCTGCACCGCTCAACGCCTTTCCAGCTTCTGGAACCCCAGGTGTCTCTGGGCGGTTCCCTGGGGCCTTGAGAGGCATCTTTCCCATCCTTTTCTTCATCGTCACTGGGTCTAAATCTGTATCTCTCACCTGCAGCACCTCTGGCGTCTGGGCAGGACCCCCGCACACCCCCGCCTCTGCACACCAGATTCCGATGGTGCCCCTGCCCAGCTGTGACCGCCAACACAGTCCCGGACATTGCCGAGTGGGCCCCAGGGGCAGAAGTGCCCCTGGTTGAGAGCAATTGCCCTGACGAAGGAGGCGCGAGCCAGGGAACAGAGGACCGGACAAAAGTGAGTGCTGTTTGGAACTCAGAGGGCCTGGAGAGGGGCTGATGACAGGGCCTGAAGAAGGCGTTCAGGACCCCTGGGGCCTCCTCTGGGGCATCCTGAGTGCAGGCACTAGGCCACCGAATGAACCCTTAGCTTCCCAGGTATCTGGGGTGAGAAAGGCGTGAAGGCATTTCCACACTGCAAAGGGTTGCTCCCATCGTGAGTTAGTGAACAACTTTCTCATTTATGTGTCAGTCTCCTGTGAGTCTGGCTAATGGGGAGTGGTCTTGGGGAGACCTATCACAGGCAGCGACCAGCCAGGGTCCTGTGGTCCTGGGAAGCGGCACCTGCACTGTTCCTCGAGAGGAAGCTGGTAGCCTTCGTGGGGTCGCTGACTGCATCCCCAGAGTGCAGAGAGCTCAATGAAGACAGCACTCGAGTCAGAAATCAATGTTTACTGCAGAGAACACAGAAGCCAGCAAGCAGCAGGGAAGGGAGGCGTCGCAGTGAGCGTGTCGGGCAGGCTGGGAACCAGCGCAGTGGCCCACGCGGACCGAGGACACACGCAGAGCAAGTCACAGAAAGTGCAACTGAAAACAAACGGATGCTTATCCCAGATGCACAGGACACTTACCAAGGACTGATGGTCTATCAGAGTAATGCTCAGCAGCTTTGGCTGGCAGGACAGTTAAACTTTTGGACAACAGAAAGTAACTGGGAAATGGGACATCTGCCACCAACACGAGAGGCCAAGACCACAGCTGTTACAGGAGGGGTCAGCGCCACAGTACACGGGTGGCGGCGGCTGCACATGCAGTGCCTGGGGAATCTGAGTGTTCGGACATGCCAGGCGTCCAGCCTCACCAGGAAACAGGCACACGGGGACATAGGCGCAAACACTGAAAACTCTCGCTGAATCCACTTGGCTGAGGGGTGGCCACAGGAGCACGGTGCTGCCCTCCTCACAAACTTGCACCTGGGCCCCAGGGCAAGACGGGCATGGAAGGTGCAGGGGTGCGGGTGCGGGTAGGGGCTGCTGGAGACGGGGGTGGGAGGTGCAGGGGTGCGGGTGCAGGTGCGGGTAGGGACTGCGGGAGAGGGGCGTGGGAGGTGCAGGGGTGCGGGTGCGGGCAGGGGGTGCCGGAGATGGGCGTGGGAGGTGCAGGGAAGCCGGCGCGGGCAGGGGCTGCCGGAGACTGGCGTTGGAGGTGCAGAGGTGCGGGTGCGGGCAGGGGCTGCTGGAGACAGCCGTGGAAGGTGCAAGGGTGCGGGTAGGGGCTGCCAGAGACGGGCGTGGAAGGTGCAGGGGTGCAGTAGGGGCTGCCGGCTCAGAGGCGTGTCCAGGAACCCCCGTCAGGCCGGAGCCCTGCCCTGAGCCGCCTGCAGGGGTGACTGCGGGACAGCAGCATTAGGCCCGGTCTCAGCTGTGAAGTCGCCCCCACCGCCACGCACGACCCGGGGGATTCTGTCAAGTTGGGGGCCGTCTGCTTGGCCGGGCTCCCTGACCACGTGGCTAGGTTTGCCGAGGAAACCAGGAGAGTGCCAACACCAGGCTCTGTAAGCATGAGGCTCCCTGCTGGCCCCATCCCGGAGTTCACCCCATCCTTCCCGCGTCCCTGGGCCTCAGCTGTTCCTCACTGACCTCAGACATACCCTGCCCCACACCGGCTCCACAGGAGCCCTGCCCACCACCGCCTCAGCTCTGGGGACACGGCCTTTCTCCCGGTGCAGAGGCGCAGCTCGCTGCCTCCAAGGCCCGTCTTCCTCCACAGCATGTTTTTATGTCACCTCATTCACAGGAAAGAAACGATCACATCTCAGTGCCCCAAATGGGGACCAATAAGAGAGGTCACTGGGAATGAAACCCAGGTACACCCCAGGGTCCGTGGGCTCCCCAGAAACGCAGGTGGACCCCACCACAGCCAACAGGCCTAAGTCGCTGATCGGCGCCCCCCTGCTTCCCTGGGTCGAAGAGGAAACAGAGGCCAGGACGAGGAGGGCTGGCCGGCTGCGTCCCCAGACCTCTGATTCCAGGGCTGGCTGGGAGCACCCCTCCCCTGCTCTCTTCCTGCTCTCCTGAGAAATGGCTCAGGGATGGGGCCCGCGGGGACAGATGCTGGCATGTCTCTCAAAATGCTCGCACAAGGGACACTCCATGGTAGGTTCCTGCAGCAGAGCAAAGTCACAACATTCGAGGTTCTCTGCACTCTGAGGCCCACAGAGCTCGGCTGGCCGAGTGAGGCTGGGAGGATGATGCCTGCTGGTCAGGGCAGCTGAGTGGGGCTGGGAGGATGGTGCCCGCTGGTCAGGGCAGCCCTCTAGGTCAGGGTGGCTGAGCAAGGCTGGAAGGATGGTGCCTGCTGGTCAGGATGGCCGCGTGAGGCTGGGAGGGTGGTGCCCGCTGGTCCAGGTGGCCAAGAGAGGCTGGAAGGATGGTGTCTGCTGGTCAGGGCGGCCCAGGAGGTGCTGTCCAGGCGGAGCCCGGGGCTGGTGTGGGTGCGCCATGCTCCTGAGAAGTTTCTGGGTTGTGGCTTTAATGTTCTCCTGCAATGAGAACACTGACACTTGGCTGAAAGGTCCTCACGTCTCCCCCAGTACACTTCTGAGATGCCAGGAAGGCATTCCGAACATCAGGCTGATTCCTGGGACTCCCCTCCAGGGTGGCCTCACCGGGGTCAGGAGCCCCCGCCCCACGCCCACTGCCCCACTAGGATGGCTCTGCAGTGGCCTGAGGACAGTGAACACTGGGGTCACTGGTGTAAAGTTGCCCACTGTGATGGTTTTGACCTTCTTCAAAGAAGTTTGGGAACCAAGTGAAAGCCCGGCAGCTACTTCTAGGCATTTCAGAGGGTGCTTCCCTGCACGACTTCACAGGGTGCTTCCCTGCATGATTTCCGAGGGTGCTTCCCTGCACGCACTCTGCTGCACACCGCCCTCCCTGGGCCAGGAGCCTGCTGCACAGAAGGAGGCTCCTTTTCTTCTCTTTCCAGCGCTTTTCTCCTTTTCTTCATCTCTGCTCCTCCTCTAACTGAGGAATGTGCGAATCTTTTTTGTTAGTTTTGAGGTTGCTTCTTATGCATATTTCATCTGGAACTTCCTGCTTTGGGGGTGATCTGCTCTACCAGCCTGAAAAGGACGAGAAATATCTTCTTAGTACATGAGAAGTGCGGTGATTACCCGGTTCCTCTGTTGGTAAAGACCACACTCCGAAAGCAAGAAGATGGCTTAAATTTGGGTTGAGTGGAAACAGGCACCTGCAGGCAACGCAGGCCAGGGTTGGGGGCGGGGGGGCCTCAAGATCAGTGGGGGGTGTGGAAGTGGGCGTTAACCTGTGCACCCCAGGGCTGGATGGCACCAGGTTCATGAGGAAGTGCTTCCTGTTTTCTAAAAATGTTAAGCAAGGTGGGAGGGTGTCAGATGTGTAAGCTGAGTGTACATGACATGATCCTTTAACCGCGCTAGAGCAAACGCCCACTCACCCCCCATCCGGTTTCAGCGCAAGATACCACCCAGGGCGCATGCCCTGTGCCGACCCCTCTCTCCTGAGTTCCGTGTGAACCATGCCTTTGCTTTTCTCTGCAGTTGGACCACATGTATCCCCAAACACCACACTGTTTAGTTTTGCTTGTTTTTGAACTTCGCGGTGGTTAAAATCGTGCCGTGTGACTTCTGTGCCTTACATTCTCTGCTCAGTGTGTGTCTGACACACATAGGTGTTGACGTGGGTCCTGGCTGGCTGCGCAGCCAGTATGCCAACAACTTCCCTTGACCAACAGACCATGATTTACCTGCTTTGCTACCGACAGGCATTTGGGTTCTTTCCGGCTTTCCTGACAGTGCAGGCCGTGAACGTTGTTGTGTCTCTGGCTGAGCGCACACACGTTTCTCAAGGGGAAGTAAACAGGTGGTTCCTGGGTCAGCAGGAACACACATCTTCGCCTTTGCCAGAAAATGCCAGGCTGCTCTCCAGACTGTGCTGCTGCCCAGTGCCACAGCAGCAGAGGAGGACTCCTGCCCATCCCGTGCAAGGATCCGAATCAGACTTGGCTGTCTTTACCACGCTGTGGGGCACAAAATTGGATCTCTTTGTTGTTTTAACTTGTGTTCTTTGATTTTTAAAGAGATCGAGCATGTTTTCAGGTATTTACGAGCCATGGATTTTTTTTATGATTTTGCCCATTTTTCTTTTTTTCTAGAGATGGGGTCTCGCTGCATTTTTCAGGCTGGTCTTGAACTCCTGTTTTGGCCATTTTTCTATTTAGATATTTGTCTTTAAAAATCCTGGTTCCTATGAATGCTGCACATATTCTGAAGGTTTGTCATCTGTCGCTACAGTGGTCAGGGTAAGTAATGGTGGCTGGGACAACGAAGAACCTCCGCATCTCAGCGTCTTGCTCAGGAGGCCTCCCCTTCTTGCTCACACCATGACAGGGTCTTGAGGCTCTCCCGAGGGCGACTCCAGGACATGGCTCCTTCCCTTGGTGTGTTGCTCTGCCATCTCTGAGTCCTTCTCTTTCAGTCACAGGAAGGGAGGACAGTGGATGATCACAGGGAAGATTTCAGGAGGCCAGGCCTGGAAGAGGCGTCCATTACTCCTGCTCACGTCTGCAAAACAGAATGCAGTGATGCAATCCCAGTTCGCTGAAGCGTCAACCTTCTGGGCTCAACTGATCCTCCTGCCTCAGCCTCCTGAGTATATGGGACCACAGGCGCACGCCACCATACCTAATTTTTAATTTTTATTAAATGAAATCTCACTATGTTGCCCAGGCTGGTCTCAAACTCCTGAGCTCAATCGATCCTCCCACCTCAGCCTCCCAACGTGCTGGGATGACAGGCGTGAGCCACAGCGCCTGGCCTGCAAGTGCTTAGTACCTTTGTTCATGTATATGTGTATGAGTGACACTGAACTGTAATTTTGATATCCAGATTATACTCACTTCAGAAAATAACACAGGGTGTGTTTCTTGTCTGTCTCCGAGTCTGGGTAAAACTGGAGCTGTTTCTTGAACTCATGTGCAAAGCACCTGGACTTGGCGTTCTTTGGCAAGACTGAGAATCATCCACACAATCTCTGTCATGGCGATGGATTCTGCGTGCATGTCTCCTCGAGCTGGGCTGCCGCGTGACTTTCCTCCCGATGGTCGAACCCTTTCAGTGGAGTTCTCTTTGTCAGTACAGGCTTTTCTCACCTTTTCAGCACTGGATGTGGCTGAACTCTTCCCTTCTCATTCCTGATGGCTGATTTGCTCTTTTTTTCGTAGTCATTTTGCTAGAGGATGTCAATTTTGATAGTCCTTTCAAAGAACCAACTCTTAGCTCTTTTGTCCTCTCAATGGTGTCTGTTTCCATTAATTGTATTAATAAGTGGCTTTATTTACTTATTTATTTAATTATTTTTTTGAGACAGAGTTTTGCTCTTATTGCCCGAGCTGTAGTGCAATGGCACGATCTTGGCTCACTGCAACCTCTGCCTCCCAGGTTCAAGCAATTCTCCTGCCTCAGCCTCCCAAGTAGCTAGGAATACAGGCATGCGCCACCACACCCAGCTAATTTTTTTCTGTATTTTTAGTAGAAATGGGGTTTCACCATGTTAGCCATGACTTGTCTTGAACTCCTGTCCTCAGGTGATCTGCCCGCCTTGGCCTCCTAAAGTGCTGGGATTACAGGCGTGAGCCACCGTGCCCGGCCTGGGCCTTTCTTTTTCTAACTGTTACACTGGGTGCTTCCCTCCTGACTTCCAGCTCCTCTCCTAACAGCAACAGAAGCACGCAGGGCTGGACACTGCCCTTGGCTTCCGCTGCCCCCAGGTGCTCTGTTAAGTCGTATGATCACTGAGTTTTAAGTGTCTTATCTTTGACCTGGGTCATGTAGGTTTTCTCTTCCTGGAATAAGAGCTTCATGTAAACAAGACACCGAAGCAGAGGTCAGCCTAGACGGCCGCCGGCTTCAGCTCTTGGTCTTGCTGTGACATCAGGAGTTCATCTGTCTGTGCCTCCGACTTCAGCTCTTGGTCTTGCTGTGACGTCAGGAGTTCATCTGTCTGTGCCAAATGATAGGGGCAAAAAAGATGGCAGACTGGTTTTGGTTTGGTTGTGCGATTTTTCTCATAACCATAAACGTTAAAAAAAATTTCCAAGTGGATTTAAAAAAATGTATCTTTTATTTTTGAGACAGGGTCTTGTTCTGTCATCCAAGCAGGCCTTGAACTCCTGGCCTCAAGTGATCCTCCTGCCTCGGCCTCCCAAAGCACTGGGATTACAGGTGTGAGTCACCACATCTGGCCCAAAAAATGTATCTTTTGTTGTTGTTTTCCACGCTGATATTGTTGAAGCCAGCTCTCTCATCTTTTCCTTGGCGAGGTATCCAAGGCTGTCAGTTTGCATGGCCCCCATTTCATGTGTAAACCAATATCTGATCTCACTAACACCAGCACGCGGGGCAAGCCCTGATCTCACTAACTCCAGCACGCAGGGGGAGCTCTGATCTCACTAACACCAGATGCGGGGCGAGCCCTGATCTCACTAACTCCAGCACGCGGGGCGAGCCCTGATCTCACTAACACCAGCACGCGGGGCGAGCCCTGATCTCACTAACACCAGCACGCGGGGCGAGCCCTGATCTCACTAACACCAGCACGCGGGGCGAGCCCTGATCTCACTAACACCAGCACGCGGGGCGAGCCCTGATCTCACTAACACCAGCACGCGGGGCGAGCCCTGATCTCACTAACACCAGCACGCGGGGCGAGCCCTGATCTCACTAACACCAGCACGCGGGGCGAGCCCTGATCTCACTAACACCAGCACGCGGGGCGAGCCCTGATCTCACTAACACCAGCACGCGGGGCGAGCCCTGATCTCACTAACACCAGCACGCGGGGCGAGCCCTGATCTCACTAACACCAGCACGCGGGGCGAGCCCTGATCTCAAGAACACCAGCACGCGGGGCGAGCTCTGATCTCACTAACACCAGATGCAGGGTGAGCTGACACGGCCACACAGTTAGTAGGATCCAGCACTGTGCTTACGACACCACGTATTAAGGCTCTGGTTCTCGGCAACCCTGTGGGGTTAAGCACTGTCAGCATCGCCATTTCACACCTGGGAAAACTGAGGCAAAGGTCCCAGAGTTCCAGAGTGAGGGGTCAAGTCCACAGCCCCTGACTTGAGAGCTATGCTCTTGACCGCCTACGTCCATCCTAGAAATCAAAGACATCGGATTAAGGTGTGAGTTTAGGAACCCACCTGCCTGCTGCTAGAGTGGCCGAGGTGGTCCTGCCAGCCGTGCGCTGCTGCAGGCGTCTCTGTGGGCGTGACCTGGGGCCGGCGTTTGGTGAGATGTCATTCCACACCTGGGGGTCCGTCCTATCGGCCCTAAATATGGAAAAGATATTTATTGTGGCATTATTTATAATAATCTAGGTCGGAAACAGCCCACATGCCCATGCTGGGAAGTGGATAAGTCACCTGTACCTTTTCGATTCAACTGGTCATTGTGCAGGCATTAAAAGTAATGCTTCCTTCCCAGCCAACCTGGTGAATCCCTGTCTCTACTAAAAGTACAAAAATTAGCTGGGCATGGTGGCACGCGCCTGTAATCCCAGCTACTCGGGACGCTGAAGCAGGGGAATCACTTGACCGTGGGAGGTGGAGGTTGTGGTGAGCCGAGATCGCGCCACTGCACTCCAGCCTGGCAACAGAACGAGACTCTGTCTCAAAAAAAAAAAAAAAAAAAAAAAAAAAAGTAACACTCCCTACTGTCAGTAACGGGTAAAAGCAACGATCATACTATCATAAGTAAAATCAAACCAAATGCAGACACCACCAGGGCATGCGTGCCATCTCCTGGGCCGTCCTAGACAGCTGTGCCACACTTGCCACCCTCCCTGGCACATCCCGACAGACAGCAGAGGATGCCTGCCCTGAGCAGCTCCCTGTCCCGCCCCTGGTTTCTTTCTTGTGTCTGAGTTCCTGACTTCTGACGCCGGCTCTTCCAACAGCTAATTCTGAAGGACACTAAGACACAGAGACACTGTGCAAGGACTGGGAGTTGTGTTAGTTCATTGTGTGTTACTATAAAGGAACACCCGAGGCTGGGTAAGTTTTTGTAACGAGGCTTACGTGGCTGGCGGTTCTGCAGGCTGCACAGGTATCTGCTTGGCTTCTGGTGAGGCTGTAGGGAGGGAGTAAGAGATGGGAGGAGGCACCAGGCTCTTTAATGCAGGAGTCCCCCACCTCAAGACGGGTCCATGGCCTGTTAGAAGCGGGTCACACAGCGGGAGGTGGGCGGCAGGCGAGCGAGCATTACCGCCTGCGCTTCACCTCCTGTCAGATCGGCAGTGGCATTAGATTCTCACTGGACCGTGAACCCCACTGTGAACTGCGTGCGAGGGATCTAGGCTGCACGCTCCTTATGAGAATCAAATGCCTGATGATCTGAGGTGGGACAGTTTCATCCTCAAACCATCCACACCACTCCCTGTCCACGGAAAAAACTGGTCCCAGGTGCCAAGAAGGTTGGGGACCACTGCTTTAAACAACTATCTCTCCCGTGAACCTAAAGAGTGAGAACTCACTCATTACTGTGAGGAGGGCACCAAGCCATTCTCGAGGGATCTGCCCCCATGACCCAAATACCTCCCGCCAGGCCCCCTTCCCACACTGGGGATCACATTTCCACATAAGATCTGGAGGGGACAGACGTCCAAACTATACCAGGAGCTCTAATGCACCCTTCACCTAGGACAGGATCGCAAGCAAATCCGGCCCACTTTCTATGTTTGTAAATAAAGTTTTATTGGCACAGCCGTGCTCGTTCATTCATATGCCATTGACATCTGCTGTTGCCCTACACAGCAGGGTGGGGACCTGCTCTTCACGGGAGAGCTAGTTGTTTAAAGCAGTAGTCCCCAACCTTCTGTGGTGCCCTGTGGGTGCTAAGGCACAGGCTGTATGGCTGCAGTGCCAAGAATATTTCCTGTCTGACCCTTCATCGGAGAAGTTTGCCAACCTCTGTTCTAGATTCCCCATGACTGACATTTAGCCAGTCTCCTCTGTCACTCTCCGGTGACATGCACACACTGTTGGCATGAACTGCAGATGTCACGCTCTGCGGCTGAGAGCCTCAGTGTGCATCTGCAGTAGGAGGACGTCAGTGAGGACTGCCCTGTCCCTGCTGCGCTGGTGCCGACTGTGCCTACAGTTGACTGTGCCTAGAGTCTACACTCCAGGTCGGCCAAACGTCCCAGCAAAGTCCTTCAAAGCAACTCTTCTGATCCAGGATCACACATCACATGTTCTCTGATGCCTGCTTCTGAACAATTTAACCTCCTGAGATGTCCATTTCTGGGAGTGCAAGTCTTCCTCTCCTGGTGACAGCTGGCTGAGGCTGTCCAGCCTCAGGACATACCGGGAATGGCTGCATAAGGAGATCTGGGCCAGGGGGCCCACCAGGATGTTCTGCCCTGTGGGGGTCAACACTGGCCGTGGTCCACCGGCGGCATCCAGGGACAGTCTATCTAGGTGAGGCTGAGGCTGCCCGCCCCCTCGTTCCCTCATCCCCATGCTGACGGCAGTGGGCTGACCACAGCCCCGGGGAGCCCCTCGGGAAGACTGACCTCCCCAGCACACGCCCAACAGTGTGAGACACAGTCATCACAGAGGCAGGTACACGACACCACGGGACTTGCCACCTACCTACCCCCATTGGGACCACGGGCCATTGAGAAGCCACGAAGGCCGTGCTTCCAGCAGCGACTGCGGCGGCAGGACCATCAGGAGGCCACAGGCGCCACAGCTCCCCTCTGGTGGTTCACCTGCTCACCTGCGCCGGGGAGGCCCCTCCAGTGCGTGCAGTCCCGAGAGCAGACCCCCCCCAGGCAACACGTCTGATGAAGGCCAACACAGCCTCAACCCAAACAAGGCAGGGCCCGCAGGCGAGCACAGCCGCACCAGCAATGCCATGGGGGCGTGGCGGGGTGGGGCCTTCCGGGTGGACCAGCCTGCCTGGGTCCATAGCCAGCCCAGGCACTGAGTGTCACCTGACTTTAGAGAGCCCTACAGCCATCTGGGAGATGCTGCCCTACGGGTCAGGACCCAGTGCGAGCAGGTGACGGGCTGGGCTCTGGGACCTGCTATATAGAAAGTTAACCAGGCCAGAGGCAAAGCTAGTGTGGGTGACAGTGTGGTTCTGGGATTTAGGGGAGTTTTATTTTCCAGTTCTAGGCTATTTCTATTTCTGCGGGGATGGGGAAGTGAGGAGACACATCTGTCAGTGCAGCCCACGGGCAGTGTGCATGAGAGAGGCCGGGAGCTGAGCAGCCTCCCCACGATACTACAAGTGGCAGCACTCAGGACCCCCTGCCATGGAACAGGCTCCTCTGGCCAGGCCAGCAGCGGGAGCAGCCGGGAGAAGAGACATACTCTGCATGTGGAATGTGCTTCCAACACGTCTGAGTGCAGAGATTGAAGCATCCTCCTAGTGGGAGGGGAGGCCTGCCGAGAGGCTCCCTTTCCAAGTGACCCCACAGTGGCCAAGCTGGTATGGGGCCTATACAGACAGGCAGGAATATTACAGCCCTCAGAAAGACCGCGGCAGGAAAAATGTGTTAACCCAGTAAACGTTTCCACCCAGACATGACTGCTCTCCATCATCCGGGCAGTGTGCCCTAGTCCGTTTCGGAGACTGCTCAATGGACAGGGCCAAGGCCATCTCCAGCTCGAATCGGGACCCTCCTTCCAGGACAGAATCCCCAAAGACTAGGGCCCTGATTAGTGTTTCACATCTAAACAGCTGAAAACATAGGCGCCAACATTTCCCAATAAAAAACCTTACCTCCTGGTTTACAAAGTCATTTGCTACCTCTTATAAACCACAGTCCCCAGAGAGCACAGGGTCCCGTTCACACTGCTCCTGGATGGACACAAGGGTGGCACAGGCCTGTGAACCTGTCGCGGGGTGGGACAGGACTGGGTACAGGCATGAAGAAGTAGAACTAACCTGAATGCCGGACTGGTCTGTGGGGCTGGGTCCCACCGCCCATGTCGGAAGGCCGAGGGGCAGATGCAGGCTGGACTGAAGCTGCCGAGGGCACCCCAGGGGCTTCACCGCGTGGCTGGGGCGGGAAGCTCAGCAGGTGGTGGTGTCCAAGGTCCTGAGGAACCTTTGTCCTGAGTCCATCCAGGTAAGTCAGGCCGCCTCTCTGGGAGGAGGGCTGGGCCAAGAGGACGTGTGGTGTGGCCCAGTTCTGGGGATGGGGGTCTGAGCTCAGGGACTGGCGCTCCAGCAGGAGGAGAGAAGCCAGAGGACCAAGCACAGTTGGGGCACAGAGGCCGGGCAGGGACGAGCTGCCCCCGGCACTGAAGCTGGCTGGGCAGGGACGAGTGGTCCCAGGGCTCGCTGCAGAGCTCGGGGACCCAGAGGGCAAAGAGTCCAGACTGGGGCCTTCAGCGGCAGATGAAAGGCTTAAGCAGAGAGGACATCACAGGCAGGTGGCAGCGGGAAGTGCTGGGCTGCCCACCACACCAGGAGGCTCTCCTGCTGGGTGCTCTGAGGTGACCCAAACACGTCCAGTGGATGGCAGTGAATACACCCTGGTCTCTGGTGCTGAGCCCCGTGGGCCATCGGGAACTTGGAAAATGGTCTGTGGCTGCAAGGAGCCTCTGTGGCTTCTACATGACTGCAGTGTCTTGATCAAAGAGATTCTCTGCAGTGGAAAGGTCTCTCACTCGTTGGCACGTTCCCACATCTGACTGGGCTGATTTTCCGGGGGTCCCCAGGGCACGGAACACAGTGCACACAGCCCTGCGCCCCCATCAGACGCTGAAAACGAGGGAGCCATACAGCAGGTGTCCGGCGAGGCTCACACTGCAGGGCCCGAGTCCGCAGATGGCCCCAGCTCAGGGCTTCTTCCGAGGGTGGCGTTTCCGATGGCGGATGAGACAGGAGCTGTAGGCAAAGGCTTTCCCACAGTCCGTGCATTCGTAGGGCTTCTCCCCGGTGTGCGTCTTCTGATGTTTCAGGAGATTGGAGCCGCAGTTAAAGGCTTTCCCGCACTCCCTGCATTTGAAGGGCTTCTCTCCCGTGTGAGTCCTCTGGTGTTTGGTGACATCAGAGCTGTGCCGGAAGGCCTTCCCGCACTGCACACACTTGAAGGGCTTCTCTCCAGTGTGGACCCTCTGATGGCGAATGTGGTCTGTCTTGTGCTTAAAGATCCGCCCACACTCACTGCACTCATAGGGTTTCTTCCTCTGAAAAGGAATGAACACGGGAACCCCCTCAAAGTCATCTTTAAACGAAGCGTCGAAGGCATCAAAGATGTGCTCTTCGTCTTCAGGACTCAGGCGGGGCTCTGTGCGGGGCTTCCTGGGCACAGTGGGCCTCTCAGGTGGCTTTCTGTCCCTGGACACCCTCTCCTCTCTGAGGGCGCTCTTCTGCACATCTGCTTCCTCCCTCGGGGTCGGCGTCTTCTTTTTTCTGCCTGCAGGCTTCTCCATCGTTCTGTTCCTTGGAACCGTGAGGGCTAAGGGGCTGCTGACCTCTCTGTTGGCCCCACTTCCTCAAGAATGGCTTGCTTCCCACACACCTCTCCACACTCCCAGCGCGGGACTGATGCTCTGCACCAGGAGGCCGAGGGCCACCATCCTCTTGGTGCTGGGGAGGAGCAAGAACATGAACCTCAGATTAAAGGTTTGCCTTTCAGGAGATGTGGGATTCAGGTGTGGCCCCTCCGTTCCCACGTGTTCCCCCACCAGTGTCTCAAACGGAATTGCTGATCTCCTCAGAGCTCCACCTGACTCTCTCCCAGCCTTTGCTTGTCTCGATGAAGGGATCAGTTGCTCACCAAGGAATCCTTGCTCCTCTGCCAGGGTTCGGGGTCTGTACACCGTGTCCACAGGATCCGATGTGCCCACCAACTGCCCTGCGGCTTCCCTCCTCCACCCCTGAATCCCCCTGGTTCCTGCCCTAGTCTCCTTCTCCACCATACTGGGCTTGGAACCAGTCACCATGCTTTGGAGTTACAGGCTGCAGGGGCCACACGTGCCCAGTGGAGGGTGCTTCCATCCCCCAGAGGCTGGGTTCTGAGTTCATGAAACCAGGGCTGCCCCCTGCCATGGACCACAGCAGCCAGCAGACCCCCTCATGTCACATCCTTTCCACCTCAGCTTCCTGAGTAGCTAGAACTACAGGTGGGAGCCACCATGCCCAGTCATATTCTAAGAAATAATATTCCATACCCTTTGTATTAGTTCTTGGTCAACCAGGCTGAAGTTTGAGGCCAGGGTTGAGCCTAGGTAGAAAGTGGAGGTGACATGCATGTCGTAAGTGACACATCTCAACACATAAATACTTTGAATTCTCTTTGTTAAGTCGAGAGGAGGTTGGTGGCCTTCCCTCCTCTCCCTCATGAGTGCAGGTAACACATAAACTCACTACAGATTTCCTATCGCAACAAGGAGAGGGTCTGGTCTTTTCTACAGGAAAATGTTTAGATGAATGTGGCTCAGTTTCAGGCCAACATCACTTTCTAGGGCTCTATCTAGAGGTGGCGTGTGGGAGGAGACAGATCAGGTGGGTGCCGGAACTGAAGATGAAGGCCACGTGTGCTGAGGGAGGATGCAGGCATAAAGCAGCATCTCTGCTGGGGTGGGCAGGGGGAGCCCTGGTGCCCAGGACAGAGGATCACAGCCCAAGCTGGCTGGAGTTTGAGGCCGGGGTCCAGCTCTGGTAGGAAACAAAGATGAGAACCAAGAAGCAACACAAAAGACCAGTTGACCAGCTGTTTGCCTCATCGGCAGGGCGGAGCTGGAGAAGCGGCAGCTCTCCAGGGCATGGTGGGAACCTGTCTAGCTCTCTGCAGACTCCACTCCACGGCGGGGCGGGGTGGGGGGTGGTTTGTGAACCCACTGAGCCTAACGCCTGCTGCCTGAGGCCTGTGTGGGGGTCCTCCGTGCTGTACAGCCCCTGACGCCTGCTGCCCCAGGCCTGTGTGGGGGTCCTCCGTGCTGTACAGCCCCTGACGCCTGCTGCCCGAGGCCTGTGTGGGGGTCCTCTGTGCTGTACAGCACCTGACGCCTGCTGCCCGGGGCCTGTGTGGGGGTCCTCTGTGCTGTACAGCACCTGACACCTGCTGCCCGGGGCCTGTGTGGGGGTTCTTTCTGCTGTACAGCACCTGACGCCTGCTGCCCGGGGCCTGTGTGGGGGTCCTCCGTGCTGTACAGCACTGTTCCTTCTTCCAGACACTTGTCACTGCACGTGTGGCTGGTCACTGACACGGCAGTCTCCTTATGCGGCAGGGGCTCCTGAAGGTGAGGATCATATCTTTTTTATCTCCAAATCCTGGTCACATACTGTGCACAGGGAACATTCTCCATAATGGCTCTGTCGACTCAACCTAGGCTGGCAGGTACTAACCGGCAGAGACTGGAATGACTCACTTCTCTACACGCTGCCCACCCTGAGAAATAAAATACTTGTTAAAAACAGAGTGGACTGGCCGGGCGCGGTGGCTCACGCCTGTAATCCCAGCACTTTGGGAGGCCGAGGCGGGCGGATCACGAGGTCAGGAGATCGAGACCATCCTGGCCAACATGGTGAAACCCCGTCCCTACCAAAATACAAAAAATTAGCTGGGAGTGGTGGCACGTGCCTGTAGTCCTAGCTACTCGGGAGGCTGAGGGAGGGGAATTGCTTGAACCCAGGAGACAGAAATTGCAGTGAGCAACGGTCGCGCAGTGCGCTCCTGCCTGGCGACAGAACAAGATTCCGTCTCAAAACAAAACAAAAATCAAAAAACAAAACAAAAAACCCCACACGCAAAAAACAAAAACGGATTGAACCACAGCGATTTTCTTGGCCTCACCTCACAAGCCTGTAGACAGGAGTGATTAGCTAGTTACAGACAGCGCAACCCACGCTTGCCACACCCCTAAAGACTGGGGTTCTGGTTCTGTCGTGCAACTCCAGCGTAGCTCCGTCGCCTCTCTGGGCGGAGGACCCTTCACTTGTAATATGAAGCTCTGGGTATCCGTGGGCGGTAACGGCTGCCTAGAAAACCTCACACACCCTGGCGCCTCCCTCCACTACTTTCAGGGATCTGGGTCTCATGGAGCGACTGGAACATTAGTGGGCTTGAGATTCAGGGGCAATCTGCACTAAAACAGCCTGCTGGGTCCACGGCCTGCCAGGGGCCTGCTAGCTGTGCCAAGGCCTGAGATGCCAGGCATCTGAGCCAGGCGGAGGGGCCCGCCAGGGTCTCGTGCGTGCTCCTAGTTAGAGGCTCCCCTTTCAACGGCAGAGCCCCCCGGCCCGCGTGCGGAGCTAGGTCGGCCTCGGGGCCGGCGCCCGGGAGGCACTCAGAGCCGGGTCTTGCCACATCCCTAGAGCGCCGGGGTGCGGGGAGGCGGCGGGGCCCATACCGACGCTGCGCGTCCTGGGCCGGAGGCGGCGGGCAGGAGCCCAGTGAGTACCTTGGCTGGAGACGAGGGGCGACGAGGACCTCCCGCTGCAGAGCGCGGACGCGCCCCGGCCCTACCAGGACTGCTGGAGGGCGGGGAGAGGCGCGCGCCCCTCGCGGGGGCCGGAAGCAGAAAAAGAGAGCCCTCGATGCGGGACGCCCCCCACCGCTCCCCGCCAGTGCCAGCGTCCAGGTCGGCCCTAGGCACCGGCAGGAAATGCCCGCCCGCTGACCCGCCCCTTCCGGCGGCCGCGCTAGGAGCCTGGGCCGGACTCGGTGATGGTGGGCGGTGGAGGGCTTGGCCCGAGCGGCTCCACCCCCAGCCGACTCCGCCCCCGAAGAACCCGCCCCGATCAGGCCCCGCCCCCTCAGACTTCACCCATAACTGCCGCCGCGCCCGCAGGTTCCTCCCCGAGCTGACCCCGCCCCTTCACAGTCGTCTGTGGCAGGCGCTCTCCCGAAGGCTCCGCCCTGATCAGGTCCCGCCCCGAGCGGGCCCCACCTCCGAAAGTTCGTTCCCGAGCCGGCTTCCCCTCATGCCCCGCCCCCTCAGGCTTTGCCCTCGTTCCCCGCCCCCGAAAGCTCCCCCCCAGCCACCTCCCCTCATGCCCCGCCCCCCATTCCCCGCTCATGTCCCGCCCCCAAAAGCCCCGCCCCGAACCGGCACCCTCATGCCCCGCCCCCACCGGCCCCGCCCCGCTAAAGCCCAGTCCCCAGCAGCTCCGTCCCGAGCCGACCTTGTCAAGTAGGCTGCGCCCACCAGACTCCGGATCCGACGCGCGTGGGCTCCTGGCTCCAGACCCCCAGCGGGGAGGTCGCGGCCGCGTGCTGGGAGACTTATCCCTGAGGACGCTCCCCGCCGACCCCCAGCCCCCGGCGACCCCCAGCCCCCGGCGACCCCCAGCCCCCGCCGACCCCCAGCCCCCGCCTCCGCTGACGCCCACGGCGTGCCTCCACGGGAAGTCGCTGCCTCCGCCTTCAGCGCGGAAGGAGAACCGACGCCTCTCCAGGCCGCGGGGCCCTAGCTAGGCGGGCACCGCCTCCACCACCGCGGCCACCGCGTGCGCGCCCGGGCGAGCCGTCCCCCAGCACGGCCCCTGCCGCTCCTCCCGCCGCAGGCAGCCCCTCCGCGATGTGCTCCCAGCAGCTGGCTGTGCTCGCTCCACCTCCTGCCCGCCCAGATGGCACTGGGCCGCCAGGCTCGCCAGAGCCCCGCGTGTTAGTTCCCTACGTACCGCAAATTGGGTGTCCTGAAACGACATCCGCGTATTATCTCAAGGCTTCTGTGGGCCAGAAGGCCAGGCTTAGCTGGGTCCTCAGCTCAGGTCAGCCGCTGTGTTCTCATCTGGGGGCTGGACTGGGGAAGGATCACTTCCCACCTCATGTGATTGCTGGCAGAAGTCATGTCCTGGTGCCTGTAGGACCGAGGGCCGGCAGGAGCTGCTCTCAGCTCCTGGGGGCTGCCTGCCAGTCCCTGCTGTGTGGCCATCTGTGAGGGTGGGCGGTTCCCCAGGGTCCGTGGGAGAGCCCCACCCCTAGATGGAGTCCTATGGAACAGAACCTAATTGTGGGTGACATGCCACCCCCTCTGCCCATTTCTACTCAGATTCAAGTCACAAGTGCCACCTGTAGCCAACGGAAGGATGCGCATTGGGCTGGCTGTGGGGGATCGCCTTAGGATATCCACAGCATTCTGCCCCCCCAACACTTTCCATTTCCACTTTCTGTATGATTTCCTTATTATATTTATTATTAATTATCCCCCACTCCCATGCAAATCAGCTCTTGGAGGGCAGCCACCTGTTCTTGTTCTGGGTGCTTGATGGGTGCTGGGCCCTTGTGTCGTGTGGACTGAGTGAGCGTGGGTGGAGATCTTAGGTGCTGCTGGTGCCGTGGCACCCTAGGAACTGCCAGTCCCCACCCAGCCCTCTCTCCAACTGCCTCCTGGACTTAGCAAGGTGTTGAAAACCAGGCAGTTCTGCTCCCTCCTCCTCCCACCCCCCTCTTCCATCCTGTTGCTTATACCTCCCAATGTTTTAAACCACCCGCTCTTGTCCAGCCTGCTTCCTCTGTCCAGGCTGCAACCCCATCTAGTGTCACCAGCACTACTTCTGTGCCCTGCCCTGGGGTCTCCCTGCCTTCATTTGGGCCCCTCTGTCCACCCCTCCTACAGCAGCTGGAGGAACTGACTTACCGGGCAAACCCGCAGTGGCCCTCCCAGCTTCACAACTATCCGGCAGGATGAGGTCTGGGCCCCCTTAGCAGCTGCAAAGGGGCCTGCACGGACTTGCAGGCCGCCCCTCTCACCACCCTTTCCCCTTCCAGGAGACTCAGCAGCAAGTGCTTGCCCTGCCACACACCATCGGCTGCATGCCTCAACCCTGGGCCTTGAATACCCCCGCTCCGCCTCCACCTGACGGACCCTTTCCTGCTTTTTAAGACTCCACCTGTTCGAGCTCCTCTGTGCCAGCCCCGGCCTCGCCCCTGCCATCCTCAGGCCAAAGCTGCGTGGGTAGCTGTCCTTACGGGTTACATGCCGCACATGACCCTCGGTCAGGGCTTGTCTTTTTCATGTTTGTATTATTGGGGGCCAACACATAGCCCATAGCAGGTGCCTAATCCATATTTATTGAGCAATTGATGACTGATGGGGCTGGGACAGAGAGAATGAGACTGAGAATAAGAATGGCAGGCTGGGCGCGGTGGCTCATGCCTGTAACCCTAGCACTTTGGAAGGCCAAGGTGGGTGGATTGCTTGAGGTCAGGAGTTCGAGACCAGCCTGGCCAACATAGTGAAAACCTGTCTCTACTAAAAATACAAAAATTAGCCGGGTGTGGTGGTACGTGCCTATAGTTCCAGCTACCTGGGAGGCTGAGGCAAAAGAACTGCTTAAACCTGGGAGGCAGAGGTTGCAGTGATGCTGAAATCATGCCACTGCACTTCAGCCTGGGTGACAAAGCGAGACTCCATCTCAAAAAAAAAAAAAAAAAAGCAGAGGAAGGAGAAAGGTGTCCTTCCCCTATCTCAAAAGAGACAGCCCCTTGCCTTCTAAATGAGCCTGGTGGCCCCTCCAGTCCCTTCAGGCATGGTGGTGGCTGGGCCGGCCCACCAGAGACTCCATTTGGTGCCAACACCATTGGTATATAATACGTGGGCAGAGGCTTGTTTCCCTGACCCGGAATCTCCCATTGTCACCAGACTTCCCCCTCCAGCTGCCCTGTAAATATGGAAAGAAGCTCCAGGGGCTGAGGACCCCTTTCCTGCAGAGCTTCCCACAGAGGCAGCCTCTCTGAAGAGGGGCTAGGGGCCCCAGGCTCTGCTGTGTCTCTGCTCCTCATTTCTCTCGCACATCCCTGTTTTGTGCCCTTCCTGCGTGCTGCAAAGGCTGGAGCTGCCCGGAAGCCCGGGCCTCTTGTTCTGGGTGGCGGGCTGCCTTCTATGGCTGCTTGGGCACCTCTGGGTCACCATCCCGTGTTCCGATGTGGGAGTCCTATTGCTAGTGAGTGGGGTCCCAGTCTGCTCTGCAGGGGACAGCCACCAGAGAAGAGGACTGAGGACAGGAGACAAGCACTTCAGTCTCTTAGCTTAGAGAGGGACAGAGAACTGCTTTCCTCCTGAGTGGTTTACTGTCTGGCTTGTTGGATTGAATGGTGCCCTTTCACTTTTCCCTACTGCCTGCACAACCGTCCGGGAGCTTTTCCCTTTTCCTCCTCCCCCTCCTCCTCCCCCGCTCCTCCCCCTCTCTCCCTCCCTGTGGGTGGCAAGCCACCCAGGTGCCGAGGCAAGAGACCGAGGACACGAGCTGTTCCAGTATAATAAAATATAAGACAAGAATAGTTATACCAGATGTAGATCTTAGGTATGATTATATATGAATATAATTAATCATTAGTAGCAATTACTCTTTATTCCAATATTATAATAATCCTCGCTCTGTAATCATAACCTAGGAAAAACCAGGCCATACTGAGATAGGAGCTGAGGGGACATAGTGAGGAATGACCAGAAGACCTTCTGTTATGCCCAGACAGGGCCACCAGAGGGCTCCTTGGTCTAGCGGTAACACCAGCATCTGGGAAGACGCCTGTTGCCAAGCGGACCGTGGTCTAGCGGTAGCATCAGTGTCAAGGAAAATCACCCGCTACTTAGCAGACCGGGAAAGGGAGTCTCCCTTTCCCCGGGGGAGTTTAGAGAAGACTCTACTCCTCCACCTCTTGTGGAGGATCTGACATTAGTCAGGCTTGCCCACAGTCATCCAGAGGACTGTCTCCCTGTGATGCTGTGCTTCAGTGGTCACGCTCCTAGTCCGCCTTCATGTTCCATCCTGTACACCTGGCTCTGCCTTTTAGATAACAGTAGCAAATTAGTGAAAGTACTAAAAGTCTCTGATATGCAGAAATAATGGTGTAAGCTGTCTCTCTCTGTCTCCTCTCTCTCTCTGCCTCGGCTGCCAGGCAGGGAAGGGCCCCTGTCCAGTGGACACGTGACCCACGTGACCTTACCTATCATTGGAGATGACTCACACTCCTTATCCTGCCGCTTTGTCTTGTATCCAATAAATATCAGTGCAGCCTGGCATTTGGGGCCACTACCGGTCTCCGCAGCTTGGTGGTAGTGGTCCCCCGGGCCCAGCTGTCTTTTCTTTTATCTCTTTGTCTTCTGTCTTTATTTCTACACTCTCTCGTCTCCGCATAGGGGGAGAGACCCACCGACCCTGTGGGGCTAAACCCTCCCCCTCCCCTCCCCCTCCCCTCCCCTCCCCCTCCCCCTTCCCCTCCCCCTCCCCTCCCCCTCCCCCTCCCCCTCCCCTCCCCCTCCCCCTCCCCTTCTTCCTCCCCCCTTCTGCTCGTCCCCCTCCCCCTCCTCCTCCCCTTCCTCCTCTCCCTCCCCCTCCCCCTCCTTCTCCTCGTCCCCCTCCCCCTCCTCCTCCCCCTCCCCCTCCTTCTCCTCCCCCTCCCCCTCCTTCTCCTCCCCCTCCTTCTCCTCGTCCCCCTCCCCCTCCCCCTCCTTCTCCTCCCCCTCTCCCTCCTCCTCCTCCCCCTCCCCCTCCTTCTCCTCCCCCTCCCCCTCCTTCTCCTCCTCCTCCCCCCTCCTCCTCCCCTCCCCCTCCTCCTCCCCCTTCCCCTCCTCTCCCTCCTTTTCCTCCCCCTCCCCCTCCTCCTCCCCTTCCCCCTTCCCCTCCCCCTCCTTCTCTTCCCCCTCCTCCTCTTCCCCCTCCTCCTCCTCCCCCTCCTCCTTCTCTTCCTCCTCCCCCTTCCCTTCCTCCTTATCCCCCCCTTCTCCTCCCCCTCCTCCTCCTCCTGGCGTTTTTTTTGAAGTCATGCTATTTCAACTTTGTCAGAACACACCCAGCACATATGGTTCTTCCCCTCTCAACTGCACTTCTCTTTCTATGTTGAGTCCGCCATTCAATGTATCACCCCTGTGCGTCTTATGGCTGAGGTTCTCCCAGCAACTTGTGGTTGGAGGAAGCCCATCTAGGAGGTTCCTCCTGATGGGCCTATAGTTGCAGGACCCCTGAGCTCTGGCAAGTTTAAAACTGCTCTCCTGGAGCTGTAATTCCTTGAAGGAAAGATTGAATGGCTGCACAGTTCGTGGTTTTCTTCCTTTTCTTGAGATTTTTGAAAATGCTGCTTCATTGTTGCTTTGTTCATTTTTATTGATTTTGAGGAGTTTCAGGCCCATCTAATTCTCATGCTCCTGAAAGTTATTTGCTGTTTCTGCCTGGAAGCCCTGATTTTTACAGTATATTGTGTAGGGTCCAGCCCCACAGGGTCGGTGGGTTGGGAATTTTCTTTTTCTTTTTTTTTTTTTTGAGATGGAGTTCCATTCTTGTTGCCCAGGCTGGAATGCAATGGTGTGATCTTGGCTCACTGTGGCCTCCACCTCCCGGGTTCAAGTGATTCTCCTGCCTCAGCTTCCCGAGTAGCTGGGATTACAGGCATGCGCCACCACACCCGGCCAATTTTGTATTTTCAGTAGATACAGGGTTTCTCCATGTTGGTCAGGCTGGTCTTGAACTCCTGACCTCAGGTGATCTGCCTGCCTCGGCCTCCCAAAGTGCTGGAATTACAGGCGTGAGCCACCACACCTGGCGTTATTTTGGGAATTTTCATAAACTAAATCATCTTTTCATTTTCCCCTTTCTTTTTATAGTGGTTTTAAATAGATGAAGATACCCCTTAGCATGTCTGTGGACAAAATTTTCGGTTATTTTATGAGATTCTTAGTCCAAGAGGGACCTTTCATGTCAGGGTAGCAAGGTATGGTTTCTTTACTTAGTGCCTGTTGTTTTATTTATTTCTCTATTATTTATTTATTTTTTGCAGGGGGTGAGGGGAGTCAGTGGGGAAGGGTGCTGTGATGTTTGATTTTTTTTTTCTTTTTTTTGAGATGGAGTCTTGCTCTGTCGCCCAGTCTGGACTGCAGCAGTGTGATCTCGGCTCACTGTAGTCTCCGTCTCCAGGGTTCAAGGAATTCTCCTGCCTCAGCCTCCCGAGTAGCTGGGACTACAGGCGTGCACTACTATGCCCGGCTAATTTCTGTATTTTTAGTAGAGACAGGGTTTCACCATGTTGGCCAGGATGGTCTTGATCTCCTGACCTCGTGATCTGCCTGCCCCTGCCTCCCAAAGTGCTTGGGTTACAGGTGTGAGCCACTGTGCCTGGTCGATGTTTGACTTTTTAAAAAGGTCTTTTGTCTTTCAGCATCTTAATTTCCCCTTCTTGCTTCTTTTTCTCTTTATAACATGGCTTTCAAAGGCTGTACCTCCCTAACTTTTTTTTTTTTTTTTTTTTTTTGAGACAGAGTTTCACTCTCGTTGCCCAGGCTGGAGTGCAGTGGCACAATCTGGGCTAACTGCAACCTCCGCCTCCCGGGTTCAAGCGATTCACCTGCCTCAGCCTCCCGAGTAGCTGGGATTACAGGCACCCACTACCACGCCCAGCTAATTTTTTGTATTTTTAGTAGAGACAGGTTTTCGCCATGTTGGCCAGGCTGGTCTTGAACTCGTGACCTCAGGTGATCCACCCACCTTGGCCTTCCAAAGTGCTGGGATTACAGGGATGAGCCACTGCACCCGACTACTCCTGCCTAACTTTTAACCCTCTTCTCTCTTGCATTACCTTCCCAAGACTGTCCTCCTGTGTCCCACAGTCTTTTACTTTTTTGGCTACCAAGTCTCACTCTGTTGCCTCAGCTCGTCTAAAACTCCTGGGCTCCAGCAGTCCTCCCACCTCAGCTTCCCAGAGTGTTGGGATTACAGTCGTGAGCTGCTGCACCTGTTCCATAGTCATTTTAAATTTCTTTCCAAAATGCAGACACTTTTCTGTATTTTGGCACTAAGATGGACTTTCTTTTTTCTGGAAAATGTTTTGAGAACAACCTCAGGCCCACAGCCAGTTCCTTTTCTCTCTTCTATGCAGTTTTCCTGGGTGGCCCTTACTTTGTGAAGGTCTGTGCAGGGCACTGGAGAGAGAGCTCACTGGGATTTTGTGTTTTCTTTTCTTTTCTTTTTTTTTTTTTTTTGAGACAGATTTTCGCTCTTGTCTGCCAGGCTGGAGTCCAATGGTGTGATCTCGGCTCACCACAACCTCCGCCTCCCGGGTTCAGGAGATTCTCCTGCTCCAGCCTCCCAAGTAGCTGTGATTATAGGCATGCACCACCACATCTGGATAATTTTGTATTTTTAGTAGAGATGGGGTTTCTCCATGTTGGTCAGGCTAGTCTTGAACTCCCAATCTCAGGTGATCCACCCACCTCAGCCTCCCAAAGTGCTGGGATTACAGGCGTGAGCCACCGCGCCTGGCCTGCGTTTGCTTCTTTTTACCTTTTTTAATGCGGCTACGAGAACCTTAGCAGTGACCCCAGGGCTGCAGTGCTGAACTCCTGAACCGCAGTGTCCACTTCTTTACTGCCCAAGGATAACAGCGTCAGCTCCACGAGGGTGATTCACAGATAGCGGGCGCTCACTTAGTGCCTGTGGACTGACTGACTGGCTAACTGATGAGCGGACACTCTCTCAGCCCTGGGTTGGGGGTCCTCCTGGGGCCCAGGACTTGCACTGGAACCCCTGTGGGCATTGAGCCTGGGATACCAGCCTCAGTGGGTGACTGGGCCGCTGACACTGCCCCTGGAGAGCCCATCGCCCTGGTGCCCTGTGCCTGTGGCATCCTTCTCCCCAGCGGCTGGCACAGGCGACAGCTGTGGCTGAGATCCTCCTGGAATCCTGGGCACAGGCATCAATCACCTCGTTTCGTGCTTGACTCACTGCTGGTGGTGTCTCCACATTGCAGATAAAACAATCAAGGCTCAGAGGGTTTAAGAAACTCGCCAGTGTCAAAGCACTGGGCCTGGACATCAGCACCACTACTGGCTGTGTGCCTTGGGATGGTTAGTAGATTTCCTGTCAAATGGGGCAACATGATAGCACCTGCCCTGTGGGGTCATTGTGAAGGCTGTGTGAAAAGTCCTCACAAAGCCCTTAGCACAGTACCCACTTGCGAAACTTGGCTTGTAATTTATAAGTTATTTTAAAATGGGGGCAATGTGCCCACTGGCTGCACCCATGGCCGTCTCGGGAGCTGCCATCCGGAGTGACTGGTATGGGGCCAATCAGCACCTCTGCCCTCATTTCACTGTCTCTCCAGCCCAAACCTTTGAGGGGCTTAAAGAATCTTCCCACTGGATGGACCGAGCCATCCTAAAACCATCCTAAAACAGCGCCACACTTTTAGAAGCCAGAATCCAACTTTTAGAAGTTAGAAAGTTTTGATTCCGGTCAGGCGCGGTAGCTCACGCCTGTAATTCCAGCACTTTGGGAGGCCAAGGCAGGTGGATGATGAGGTCAGGAGTTCAAGACCAGCCTGACCAACATGGCGAAACCCCGTCTCTACTAAAAATACAAAAAAAATTAGCTGGGCATGGTGGCGGGTGCCTCTAATCCCAGCTACTTGGGAGGCTGAGGCAGGAGAATCCCTTGAACCTAGGAGGCAGAGGGTGCAGTGAGCTGAGATTGTGCCACTGTACTCCAGCCTGGGTGATAGGGCAAGACTCTGTCTAAAGAAAAAAAAAAAAGAAAGTTTTGATCCCAAAGACTTTCCAGTCATACTAATGGATCCGTCAGGGTTGCATCAGAGGAGCAGAGCCCACAGAGACGGGTGTGCAGACATAGGCCCGTGCTTTGCTTTGTTCCAGGGCTTGGACCTCCCAGGACTGTGGGGCCTGCTGAGCGGCGTGCTGGAGCCTGGATCCACAGGCAGGTGCCCAGAGTCTCGGACAGCAGGTGGCATGGAGCCAAGGCAGGCGGGTCTGGGTCTGGATTCCAACCCCTGCACCCCACTGCTGATGCGGGCAAGCTCCTCAACTTCAGATGCCCTTAGCGTTCCCTCCTACACAATGTTCAGATGCCCTCAGCGTTCCCTCCTGCATGATGTTCAGATGCCCTCAGTGTTCCCTCCTGCATGATGTTCAGATGCCCTCAGCGTTCCCTCCTGCATGATGTTCAGATGCCCTCAGCGTTCCCTCCTGCATGATGTTCAGATGCCCTCAGCGTACCCTCCTACACGATGTTCAGATGCCCTCAGCGTTCCCTCCTGCATGATGTTCAGATGCCCTCAGCGTTCCCTCCTGCGTGACGGGGTAGGAACTGGATCTCATGGGATCTTCAATGAAGACCAAATGGTGTGAAGATAGAGGATACCCAGGATGGTGTAGGGCATGGCAGGGCCTAGGGAGTGCCCAGGTCTTCCCTGCCTGGTGGGACAGCTGCTACCTTGGTTTTCACGCTTTTTATGGCACTGGTTCCTAAACCTGCTCATAATCAGAATCAGTTTGGAATCCTTTTAAGAAATAATAAAAAAAGGGGATTTCCAGACATCATCCAAGAGCTGGTCAAACAGAATTGGGGTTAAGCCTCATAACCTGTAATTTTAGAAGCTTCCCAGTGACTCTGATGATAAGGCAGGGCCTAAGTGGCAGCAGATGGCACAAGCTCCCTAGTGCAGCGGGGCACAGCTCGGGCTGTTCATTTGAAACTCCTAAGAGCTTGGAGAAATGCTGACCAGGCCCCCACCTCTAAGAGATCCCACAGTAGTTGGGGTAGGGGCAGAGGGGCTGGCATCTAACATCAGCGTTTTGAAAAATCACCCCCAGATGATTCTTGTGTGCGGCTGGGGTCCAGAATCTCTGTTTTGGAGCACAGGCGAGGAGACTGCGTGAACATGTGAACCGGTGAGGCTTTTGGATGCAGAGCAAGCAAGAGACACAAAAATGTCAGGCCACTAAGCAGAATCATTCTTCCAAGAAACCTCAGCTCCTTACCTGTGGGCACATTCCTTAATTATATGTCACACCAATTTAATTGGAAAAATTAACACCTGCCCCTCGGGCTTATAATCTATGACAAGACATTGGTGGTAAATCCATTTATTCTCCAATTATGTAATCTTTCCCATGTTCACCCACTAACGGACTCACTTGGAGGTAACTCATCCAGTGTGGCACAGGCTGGGCAGTAGAGGAAGCTCCCTTCCAGCGTAAACCCACTCTCTGAGCTAATTCTAGAACTTACATGGACATACCAAAAGGCTGCAGTTTGTCCAGCTCTTCCACGCCACATTTAAAAGTCCATTCTCATGATCATTGCAAGCCTTCTTTTTTCTTTCTTTTTTTGAGACAGGGTCTTGCTCTGTCGCCTAGGGTGGAGTGCAGTGGCTCCATCTCTGCTCACTGCAGCTTCAACCTCCCTGGGTCAAGCGATCCTCCTGCCCCAGCCTCCTGAGTCGCTGGGACCACCATGGTCCCATGCCTGGCTAATTTTTTCATTTTTTTTTTTTTTTGTAGAGGCAGGACCTTGCTATATTGCCCAGGCTGATCTTGAACCCTTGGGCTCAAGCCATCTGCCTGTCTCGGCCTCCAAAAGCATGGGATTACAGGCGTGAGCCGCACACCGGGCCAGGGCTTCTTCCTGTGCAAATTATCTGTGTGGATTCTCTGGTGTTGGTAACAGGTTACCTAGACCTGAACGTTTCTGTGAGTTCATTGTACTCACAGGGTGAATGTTCTCCCCTTGGGATTTCATGGGGTTTCTCTGCAGGATGAATCTCCTTACGTGGACTGGGGTCGGAGCCCCTCCTAGGGCACAGCCCACCCACCACATCAGGGTTCTTCCCAGGATGAAGTTTATGATGTTAAATAAGGCAGGGCAGGCAAGAGGAGCGGGCCCTAGGCAGGGTATGAGGGCATCCGCCGGCCTCAGGCCAGCCCTGGGAAGCAGGCTCATGGCCTGGCTTGGAGAGTCCCCACTTCTCACTGCCCATTCAGTTGAACTCCTAGAAGGGGAGGCCGAGGAGCTGGGTCCGGGGTGGGCAGAGTCCTCTCACCCCACCACTGGTCCACCTAGAGCAATGGCTGCTGGGTGCCCAAGGAGGCCCCTGTCGAGCTGGTCTTCTGGGAAGCCAGAGAAGAGGATGTGAAGGCTCTGGGGCCCGTGGGTCCTGACTAGGAGTGAGGATTCTACTTTAGGGTCGTCAGAAGCCAGTTCTGATGGTCACAATGAAAATGAAAATGGAAAGACACCATTCACAACATCAAAGGCATAAAGTAACTTGGAATCAATCCAACAAAACATGTGGAGGATCTTCATGGGGAAAATTTATAGTGTTTTTGTGAGACATTAAACAAGACCCAAATAAATGGTGATAAAGCCCAGGCTCATGAATTGCCTGACTTAATATTTTTAAAATGTCAGCTCTCAATTTCACCTTACAGATGCAATGCAATTCCGGTCAAAATCCTAGCAAGACTTTTGTAAGCTTGAAAAGCTACAAAAGCTACAAAAAGCTACAAAAAGGCTGGGCATGGTGGCTCACATCTGTAATCACAGCACTTTGGGAGGCCAAGGCGGGAGGATCACTTGAACCCAGAATTTTGAGACTAGCCTGGGAGCATAATGAGACCCCATCTCTACCAAAAAAAAAAAAAAAAAAAAAAATTAGCTGGGCATGGTGGCACATGCTGTAGTCCCAGCTCCTCGGGAAGCTGAGGCAGGAGGATCACTTGGGCCTGGGAGGCTGAGGCTGCAGTGACCTATGATTGTGCTAGTGCACTCCAGCCTGGAAGACAGAGTGGACCTTGTCTTTAAAAAAAAAAAAAAAAAAAAAAAGGAAGAAAGAAAGTTAAAGAAAAAGGAAAGCTAATTCTATAACTTACACGGACATACCAATGGTAAGACGCAGCAGCTGAGGAACCAACAAAGAACACTGGAAGAGAGTTTGCTCAAGCAGACACAGCTCTTCAGAAGCAACAGTAACTGGCACAGCCTGGTCAGCACAGGAGGAGACAAGCAGCCCAGAGGAAGAGTGGGCTGCACGCCTGGGCAGACACCTGACCGTGGCAGTGGTGGGGATGTGGGGAAGGGTAGGCTTCTCCATTCGAGGTGCTGGAACAAAGGACATGTGTCCATGCTTCGCTTCACACCAGCAGCAGCCCCCGTCATTCACGGTTTGGCTTCCTGCAACCCTCAAGCACTACGGCATGGCCTCAGGGAAGCCTCCTCAGAAGCCTGAAGGAGGGATGGTGGGTGTGCCATGCTGTCTACAGCAGAGGGACTGTCCTGGCAGAGGGACAGACAGCAAGTACCATGGCCCATGGCTGTGTTCTCACTCATGCAGACATGGCCATGGAGCATCTGTCCGTGAGGACGCATAGTCAGGAATGTATTTTGGGGGTGTGTTTCTTTACAACCTTCTGTTTCCCATCTCTCTGTCATCTGGCAGCAGCCAGGACCTGGGACACGAACACGACTTGTCTTACAGAGCTGTAACGAACAGTGAATGGAAGTGGTCAGTGAAAACGAAATGGTTCTATTTTAAAACCTGGGGCAAAACTCTTGGCCACTCCTCCTATCCAGAGACAGAACCTCATTTGCCTCTATGAGTGTGGCCTGGGCTGAGTGACTCACTTCCACAGATGGAATAAAGTGAGGTCCAGACAGAGTGACTTCAGACACAGGTCCTAAGGGGCTCCATGGCGTCCGACTGCTCTCACCCTATGGTCACTTGCTCTGGGAGAAGCCGGCCACCAGGCTGTGAGGAAACCCAGAAGCCTATGGAGACGCTCATGTAGTAAGAAACAGCCGCCTGTGGAGCCATCTTGGGAGCCAGCCCCAGACGACACAGCTCCGGCCGACAGCACGGCTGCAGCCCCACGAGGGACCCTGAGCCTGAGGGACCTGCTGAACTGCTCCTGTGAGCCTGAGCCACAGAAGCCTGAGAGAAGCGTTTGCTGTTCCAGCCAGTACATGTCGGGGGAATGGGTTTCGCAGCATCAGATAACAAGTGCAGTTCCGTGGCCGTTTTGCGAGCAGTCACACTGGCTTTGGTGAATTGGCCATTTGGATAACTGCCAGGACTATGTTAGTCCTGCACCACGTGCCTTGTAGGCAGGTGCTGTGTGTAGTCCTGCCAGCTCAATGTGGTAGGAGCCATGGACACCATCATTTTACAGATGAAGAACCACAGCTCAGAGAGGGCAGGGGACCAGGCTGATTTGCACAGCAAGTAAGCTGTTGAGCCAGCATTCGATATCAGCCCACCTGGCCCTGGAGACCAGTGCTGCCTCATGATTCTCCAAGGCAGAGACCATCCTGAGTATGGTGCATGGCCAAGGCCTTGTCCCCACCTGTTCTGTGCCGCTGGCAGAGGTTGGAAGGCCACCGTGCGTGACCCACCATGTTGAGGGGCTGTGGGTAGGGATGAGTGTGTGGACCCAGGAGTCAGGCCGCCTGTGCTTAGATTCCAGCACTGCCTCAGAATTGCTGTCTGGTCCTGGACAAGGCACTTAGCCTTCCTGTGCCTCAGTTTCCTCATCTGTAAGATGGGAGTGATGAAGGTCACAGTCATCTCCTCCCAGGGATGTGAAGAGGTCTGTTCTAAGATTATTTTTGTCATAGCTATTATGCTCCTTGGAATCCTCAGTGGGGGTGAGCTGTGGTCTTGAGCCAACCGAGCTGCACTGCCCTGGGTCCAGAAAGCCGGCGGGGAAGATACGAGAGTCCTGTGTCTGTGGGGAAGGCAGACACCTGGTCTCATAGTGCTGAGGCCGCCCACATCACAGTCCAGGAGAGACGGGCTCCTGGGTAGAAGAGACCTGGCCCAGGAAGAGATAGACCCGAACCATGGTGCCTGGGGGAGGGTGATACGAGTCCGCCAGAGATCTCAGCACTGGGGTGCATTGCTGTGGAGGAGTGTGGGCAACGGGCAGGGGGTGGCTGGACCAGGGCCCCCCCGCACCTGAGGGAGGTCTGTGTGATACTAGGGTTTGTGTGTGGCCTTGGGACTGATTTACAGGACAACTTAGCACATGGTTAAGACAGAGCTGCTATGACCCTGGTAGTCGTGCAGCGCTGGCTGGGGGTCCCTCGGGAGTGTGTGAAGGTGGACCTCACGGATGCCTGACCTTCACTGCACGCTCATGTGCACCCAGGGCCCTCAGTTGTAGCTGCTGTCATGGCACGGAGAGAGAACTGGAGCAACGTGGCCACCTAAAGTGCACGCCAGGAACGTGGCAGATCGAAGCCCAGTCTGTCTGGCCTCATGGCCCCAGGGTGCGAGGGCAGAGCGTGAAGGTGGGTGACCACAGGGAGGAGAACCCAGCAGCTGGCATACAGGATCTGCACTGGCTGGGCACTGTCTCGGCCTTTTGTGCGTCTTCCCTGTGTCCAGAGCTGGCCCTCCCGCGGTGGTACCAGGCACACCCTATCCGCTGGGTGCTCATGAAGCTGGTGGCCTGGGCACCTTTAGGGAAACACAGGAGAGAGTACCCAGGTTTTCCCACGCCAGTTGAAACCAGTCAGTACATACCTATCTTCTGTTTTCTGCAGGGTTTGAGCAAGGGCTGTGCCAAAACACACAATAAAACCAAACCAAACCCAAACTACGACAACATGGCTGGGCACTGTGGCTCACGCCTGTGATGCCAGCACTTTAGGAGGCCAAGGCGGGAGGATCACTTGTGCTCAGGAGTATGAGACCATTCTGGGCAACACAGCGAGACTCTGTCTCTACAAAAAAACACCAAAAAATTAGCCAGGTGTGGTGGTGGGTGCCTGTGGTCCCGGCTACTTGGGAGGCTGAGGTGGGAGGATGGCTTGAGCCTGAGAGGTCAAGGCAGCAGTGAGCCAAGATCACGCCACTGCACTCCCACCTGGGTGGGAAGGTGAGTCCCTGTCTCTGAAAAAAAAAAAGAAAAAAGAAAAAACCAAAACAACAATAGCAAAACAGCACACAACCAGCTTTGTTCGCACGGAGCTCAATCACCTTGACTTTTCTTCCAAGCTGACTCAGCCTTGAGCTCTCAGTCCCTCGCATTCTGCCCACTCTTGGGTCTCCTGGGCCTCAATCCTGACATGTGAGCAAGGGCCTCCTTCTCTCTCTCTTTTTTTTTTTTTTTTGAGAGAGGGTGTCCCTCTGTCACCCAGGCTGGAGTGCAGTGGCGCGATCTTGGCTCACTGCAACCTCCACTTCTTGGTTCAAGCGATTCTCCTGCCTCAGCCTCCCAAGTAGCTGGGATTAACAGGCGCCCACCACCACGCCTGGCTAATTTTTGTATTTTTAGTAGAGACCGGGTTTCACCATGTTGGCCAGGCTGGTCTTGATCTCCTGACCTCAGGTGATCCGTCCACCTTGGCCTCCCAAAGTGCTGAGATAACAGTCATGAGCCACTGTGCCTGGCCAAGGGCCTCCCTCTCTAGGGGGCAGAAGGGCTGGGGCCCGTGCGCCCCCCAGCATGTTCCCACTGCATGACAGGCCCTCCCTCCAGGGAAGATCTTCAGTGCCCAGCGAGGGCTGATCTGCGCAGAGCCTTCCATGCTCCCTGCCACAGCTTCCCCGCACTGGGCTCCAGGGGTCCGGTGAGCACCTGGCACCCAATTCTCCCCAGGACGCCCACAGGCTCTCTCTCCAGCGGGGCTCCCTGAGGCTTTGGACACCTGCTTTTATTAAAAATAGTCTGCCTTTAGTTTTTTAAAAATATTTTATTTTATTTTATGTTTTTTAAGGTGGAGTCTCGCTCTGTCACCCAGGCTGGAGTGCAGTGGCGCGATCTCGGCTCACTGCAAGCTCTGCCTCCCAGGTTCACTCCATTCTCCTGCCTCAGCCTCCCAAGTAGCTGGGACTACAGGCGCCTGCCACCATGCCCAGCTAATTTTTTTGTGTTTTTAGTCGAGACGGGGTTTCACCGTGTTAGCCAGGATGGTCTTGATCTCCTGACCTCGTGATCTGCCCATCTTGGCCTCCCAAAGTGCTGGGATTACAGGCGTGAGCCACCATGCCCAGCCGCCTTTAGTTTTTAATTAAAAATTATAATGAGGTCATTGTTGATTCACATATGGTTGTAAGAAATAACAGAGAGACATTCATTATATGCTTTGCTTGGTTTCTTCCAGGGGTAACCTTTTCTTTCTTTCTTTTTTTTTTTTTTGAGATGGAGTTTCACTCTGTTGCCTAGGCTGGAGTGCAGTGGCGTGATCTCAGCTAGCTGCAGCCTCTACCTCCTGGGTTCAAGCTATTCTCCTGCCTCAGCCTCCCAAGTAGCTGGGATTACAGGTGCCTGCCACCACGCCTGGCTAATTTTTTTTTTTTTTTTTGTATTTTTAGTAGAGATGTGGTTTCACTACGTTGGCCAGGCTAGTCTCGAACTCCCGACCTTAGGTGATCCGCTGGCCTTGGCCTCCCAAAGTGCTGGGATTACAGGCATGAGCTACCGTGCCCGGCCCAAGGCTATCATTTTGCATAACTGTGGTGCAATATTACACCCTCCACTGTGGGGAGGGGCATCTGGGATCCCCTGTGGCCACTCATCGGTTCTCTCCGTTTCCAGAATTGTCACTGCAGAGAGCTGTGCGGAGGAAGTCGTCCTGGAGGTCGCCTGTTGAGAAGCCACTTTCACTCCAGAGAGTCTCTGTAGCTCCCCTTGGCGGCTGTGCCGTTCAGCGGTGCCGCCTTCCTGTGGCTGGGCTGTCTCCCCTGGTGCCCATGGAACCAGCTGAACCCTTTGCCATTGAAGGACATCTGGGCTGCTTCCCAGGTTTTGGCTAAAACAAGTAAAGCTGCTGTGAACACTCATGCGCAGGTTTTTGTATGAACATGACTTTCATTTCTCTGGGGCGCATCAGGGGGTCGTGGGAGTTGCATGTCTAGTTTGATAAGAAACAGCCAAGCTGTCTTCCAGAGCAGCTGCTCCATCGTCCACTCCCAGCAGCAGCAGGTAGGTGACCCAGCTTCTCTGCCTCCCCATCAACATGTGGGGTGGTCATGGTTTATTTATTTATTTATTTGATTTATTTTTATTTTTTCAGATGGAGTCTCTCTCTGTCACTCAGGCTGGAGTGCAATGGTGCGATCTTGGCTCACTGCATCCTCCACCTTCTGGGTTCAAGCAATTCTTCTGCCTTAGCCTCCTGAGTAGCTGGGATTACAGGCGCACACCACCACACCTGGCTGATTTTTATATTTTTAGTAGAGATAGGGTTTCACCATGTTGGCCAGACTGGTCTCAAACTCCTGACCTCAAGTGATCCTCCTTCTTTGGCCTCCCAAAGTGCTGGTATTACAGGCATGAGCCACCGCAGCCAGCAACGGTTTATTTTTTTATGTAGCCGTTCTGATAGGTGTATACTGAGATCTCACTGTGAATTTTTTGTTTGTTTAGAAACAGGGTTTGCTATGTTGCCCAGTCTGATCTTGAACTTTGGGGCTCAAGTGATACACCCCCCTTGTCCTCCCAAAGTCCTGGGGTTACATGAGTGAGCCATCGCTGCAGTCTCGCCGTGGTTTTAGTGTTGGAACGCCGAGGGTGCATGGTGTTGACCATCTGTTCCTGTGCACGTTTGCCTTCTGCGTGTCCTCGTCAGGGAAATAGCTCTTTATGTCATTTGTCCATGTTGTAAGCGGGTTGTTTTTGTGCTGTTGAATTTTGAGATAAGGTGAATAGATCGTAGATTCCAGTCCATTGTCCACAATTTGCAAACATTTTCTCCTAGTCTGTGGTTTGTCTTTCCTTCCTCTTCCCTGGGTCTTTTGTGGAGCAGTTTTTATGTCGAGGAGGTCATCCTCTGCTGGGTTCCTATCCTCCTCCTGTTCGTGGGATGTCCCAGCCGGGAGCCGGGTCCAGGCTTCCTTCATCACCAAAGCGGCAGTGAAAGGGCTCACCCTCGTGAGGTCTCTGCTGCTGGAAGCCTGAGTGTCAGGCAGCGCTCCCACCTCCTGACGTCTGGAAGCCCCTACACCCCGTGGTATCCAGTGTGGAACTAGCTGAACCCCCTTCCCCTCCCACCTGCGGACCCTAGAGGGCAGGAAGCCTTGGCCCTGCCCTGATCTGAGGCCAGCCTGAAGGTGCATGACCTGCTTCCATGACAGGAGCTGGGGACGCCTCCCTCCTCTGGAAAGGTCCCGATATGGGCATCTCCTGTCAGGGACCTGGGTGCAGGAGCCATGGCTTCGCCCTGCTTCCTGCAGAGCTGACCCATCCCGGTGACCATCAGCTTCTGCAGACCTCAGTGGTCTCAGGAAGGCATCCCTAGGGTCTGTCTGGGACCGAAGGCAGAGGTTCCTTCCTCAGGAATTTCCTGCTTTGGGGACACTGCCTCCTTCTCCAGCGAGTTCCCACAGACTAGAACAAGGAGCCGGAGGCCCAGCCGTGGATGCCCGCTTCCTGTCCTGGGGGACAGGAAATCCCCAGGAAGACATCAGATTAAAGCAGATCCCCACGTTCTCTCACCTTCCTCTGGGTGAGTGGAGAAGGAACAGGTGACCCCGGGGAAGGGGCGTGGGCTTGGGATATACTTCGTCTGAGCAGGTGACCCGGGAAATGGGGCATGGGCACACGACACAGTCTGGACACGCGACCCGGGGGGATGGGGTGTGGGCACGGGACACACTCGGTCTGGACAGGCGACCTGGGGGATGGGGTGTGGGCACGGGGCACATGGTCTGGACAGGCGACCCAGGGGGACGGGCAGGACACACTCGGTCTGGACACGCGACCCGGGGGGATGGGGTGTGGGCACGGGACACACTCGGTCTGGACAGGCGACCTGGGGGATGGGGTGTGGGCACGGGACACACGGTCTGGACAGGTGACCCAGGGGGACAGGCAGGACACACTCGGTCTGGACACGCGACCCGGGGGGATGGGGTGTGGGCACGGGACACACTCGGTCTGGACAGGTGACCCGGCGGATGGGGCGTGGGCACGGGACACACTTAGTCTGGACAGGCGACCCGGGGGGATGGGGTGTGGGCACAGGACACACTCGGTCTGGACAGGCGGCCTGGGGGATGGGGTGTGGGCACGGGACACACTCGGTCTGGACAGGTGACCCGGGGGACGGGGCGTGGGCACGGGACTCACTTAGTCTGGAGGCTGCCATGCTGGAGAGAAGGAGCCCTCAGGGTCTGTGTGGAGGAGGGAGGCAGGCCCTTTCAGACCCGTCCAACAGACTCGAGCAGGGTCAGCATGCTGGGCAGGGCCCTCTCCTCTACTCCTGGAGCCAGGCCCAAGTGCCCCTCACTCCAGCTGCAGGTCAGGGCCGCCCTGAGCTAGGAGGAAACAGGGTGTTCTCACTGCACTTGCTCCTGGGGCAGGGGCGGTTCAGGGTCACAGGAGCCAGATGGTGGCCCCAGGGCTGGGTTCTGGGTGGGCGGTGAGCCAGCTGGGGGTGGGGCTTGGTCCCCGTGGGTTTGCTGGTCCCTCCCTATTAAGGGTGTGTAGGTGTGGCAGGGGTGTGTGAGGAGCTGGGCCTCGGGCAAACTCCATGCCAGAGGAGGGTCAGAAACACTGTGGGGGGTGGGGACGAGCAAGGAACCAGAACCCCGCTTGGGAAACAGGGGGCAATGAGGCAGGGCAGGGGTCGCCCAGCACACACCAGGGTGTGGTGGCTGAAGGTCAGAAAGTCTCCACACCAGTCCCATGAGATGGGCTTAGTTTTTCCCAGTGTTGTGGATGACAGACCCGAACACAGAGCGGCTAAATGGCCAGCCTGAGACGGCACAGCTGGCAGGCAGCAGGTCCACACTCCGGTCCCAGTGGGATCTCATTGCAGGCCACACAGGTCCCTTTCTCACCTCGGGGCCCACACAGAGGCGTTGCCCCAGGCTCCAGGCCCCGGAGGTTTCCAGGGAGGGGTGCTCTCTGGACAGGCCCAAGCCCCTGCAGGTGTCAGGGCTGAGAGGCGTTGCCTGGAAGGTCACCAAGGCCTGACCGCCAGGCGGCCAAGTAGGGTCAGCGGCAGAGCCCAGCGAGAGCCCGGCTCACTGGGGCCTGTGCCCGGACGGTGCTCAGAGCCACAGCGAACAGGAGACACGGGGGCTTGGGAGGAAGCCAGGAGCAGGGTCCGACCGCAGGAGGGGTGCGCGTCGACTGAGCACCAGCTCCGGGCTCCGAATGCCTTCGAGGGCTCCCTCCATGATCCCACCTAGGGCCCACTGGGAAAGGAAGCGCCCTCCTCATCTATCTGCACTGGGAAAGCAAGCGCCCTCCTCATCTATCTGCACTGGGAAAGGAAGCGCCCTCCTCATCTATCTGTGCAGGCATCCACCGCCACCAGGACAGAAAAGGAAGCAGCGGGATCTGAACTCGCTCTCACCCCCACCTCCCTCTCCCACGGGCACCAACACTGGGCACAGGCTGCTACACTCCAGAGGGGCAGGGAACCCACTGCAGCTCCTGGTGCCCTGAGTGCTCCTTGTGGAAGGTGAGGTACGTTATGATGGAACAGGAGTAGAGAGAGGAACCCAGCCCAGGGGGACCCAGGTGGTCAGGCCTGCAGAACAAGGTGATATTTGGATTTAAATGACAAAGGAGGCCGGGTGTGGTGGCTCACACCTGTAACCCCAGCTACTTGGGAGGCTGAGGTGGGAGGATCGTTTGAGCGTGGGAGTTCCTGATGAGCCTGGGAAACATAGTGAGACCCCATCTCTACCAAAAATAAATAAATTAGCCAGGCATGGTGGCATGTGCCTGTGGGCCCAGCTACTCAGGAGGCTGAGGTGGGAGGATCGCTTGAGCCCAGGAGGTTGAGGCTGCAGTAAGCTATGATTACACCACTGCACTCCAGCTGGGGTGACAGAGTGAGACCCTGTTTCATAAATAAATAAATAAATGGGAGTTTGCTGGGAAGGTGGCCTGGGAGGAAACAGCAAGTGCTGAGGAAACAGCAGCGCAGGGCAGGGGTGGGGCCCAGGTGTTCTGGTGCCACTGGGCCAGGTCCCGTGGGTCCAGCAGGGGATGGAGCCCGAGGTCAGACCTGGGTGCCAGTGGTCCTGCTGCTGGCCAGGTCATAGTGAGAGCTGAGTCTGGAGGCGGCAGAGGCACCATATGGAATTAATTAGAAGCTCAGGTCAATGGCGCGGTGGCGCTCGCTGGCACTGTCCGTGGTTCTGAAGGAGACTGAGTGGGTAGGTGCGTCTTGCCTGGGGTGCGGAGGGTCCTGGAGTCTTGTGGGGCTCACAGACACAAAGGTCAGAGCCCAGGTGCCGGCAGGCAGCCTGTGGCCTGGCTGTTAGGAGGCCTGGGGCTGACCCCACACTCATTCCTGTCACATCGCTCATCCTCACACCCTCCCAAGCATGAGACACTTGTCTCATGGCACTGGCCTCTCTGTGCCAGCACAGTCACCCCCATAAATTAGAATCCTGTGGGTGGAAAGTCACACACAGCCCCTTCCTCTTTGCAGATTCTCTTTCACTGCAGTCTCTCTGTCTCTTTCTTTTATTCTTTTTTTTTTTTTTTTTTTTTGAGAGGGTCTCAGTCTGTTGCTCAGGCTGGAGTGCAGTGGTACAATCTTCACTCACTGCAGCTTTGACCTCCTGGGCTCAAGCGGTCCTCCCACTTCAGCCTCCTGAGTAGCTGGAACTACAGGCCTGCACCACTATGCTTGGCTAATTTTTTTTTTTTTTTTTATTCTGTAGAAATGGTGTCTCGCTATGTTGCGCAGGCTAGTCTGGAACTCCCAGGCTCAAGTGGTCCTCCTGCCTTGGCCTCTCAAAGTGCTGGGATTACAGGCGTGAGCCGCCACGCCTGGCCACTGCAGTCTTAACAACAACTTCAGAACCTTCTTCAGAGAGCTGTCCCTGCACCGGTCTGCCCTTCAGGAGCTTCCCACCAACTGAGACACTGGGCAGGACCCCAGGCGGCAGCAACGTAAAACTGTGAGCTGATGGGTGCAGGACGGAAGGATCCTGGGGGTCAGAGAAGGATGGAGAGGGCAGGGCAGTCAGGATGCTCACCGGAGGACAGAGGAAGCAGGCAGAGCCCAGAATTTGGAAAACTCTGGGAGAGGCAGCCCCGTGCTCCGGAGCCGAGAAAGCTCCTTGAATCCTGGCTCCATCAGGTCTCCTCACAGCCTCCGCGTTTTTTAGAATGGGGCACAACAGCAACCTCACAAGTTGTGTGGGATTGCATGAGACCTTCACAAAGACCCAGCCTGGGCCCGGGATGGGGGGAGCCAAGGTGGGGGGCACTGGCCTGCAAGTTGGGGGCTCCCACGTTATGTTGTGAGGAAAGTTGCATCACTTGTGCAACCTTTGTCAGAACAAGAAGCTGAGTCCTTTCCTCTGCCTGGGCTTCAGTTTCCTCATTCAGAACAGGAGGGGCTTTCGGGTCAAGAAGGTCTAAAGCATGGGGCTTGGGTTGGGGAGAGAAGTCCAGGGAAGAGGTGGGGCTGGAGTATGGAAAGGCCCCTGGGGCACTTCATACATATTCCCAAAGCACTCAGGAGGGACTTCACGGGGACCAACTGCGTGTGGGGAGGCGCAGGATGCAGGGGCCAGGCAGCTGGGCACCCCCTCCTCCAGGCAGGCCTCCCTGTACCACACGGCTGTCTCCGCTTGTGCCCGTGTTCACCAGCCTGGGCTTTGTGGGGTCTGGGATGTTCTCACTCAGATGTGTCTCCCCCAGCCCCAGCCCCACTTCCCACACAGCGCCTGGCACAGAGTTCTGGGAAGGTTTGTGGAATGAACCCGGGAATGACTCACAGGCACCGCAGGGAGGGGAAGCTGGGGGCAAGGGGGGCCCTCCCTGAGGGCCATGCTCTCTCCCACCGCCACCTCCTTGTTCCTGTGGCTGACATCCCAGATCCCTGACCTGGGTCCCCACTCACCTTGGTCCAGCACAGAGCACCCTGCCCAGCACCCCAAGGCCTGCTGGGCTGAGGGGGGCTCCCAGTCTCTCCTGGAAGCCCCACCCCTGCCCAGTTGCTCCTGGGCTGCCTTTCCGCCCTTCTTTCCCTGACTTCAGTGCTCAGTGGAGCGTCACCTCCCTGGAGGCCTCCTGCAAACCCAGACAGGAGAGCAGGGGCCTAGTTGCTGTGGGGATTCAGCCACATACATCTTTTCTTTTATTGACATTGACTCTTCATTACAGAATTAGCATGCCTGCCGAGAAGATCCAAATGAAAGAGCAGTACCTCAAGTGAGAAGCAGCGCCCTCCCCACTGCTGTCTCTGAAAGCAACTCCCAGGAGTTTGCTCCTGCTTCCAGACAGTTTTCTCTGCCTATGCAAAAGCACACGTTGAAAACAACAATTTGTGAAAAAAAAAAAAAGGCTGAGCCTGGTTGCTCATGCCTGTAATCCCAGCACTTTGGAAGGCTGAGACAGGAGGATGAACTGAGGTCAGGAGTTTGAGACCAGCCTGGCCAACAGGGTGAAACCCCAACTCTACCAAAAAACAACAAAAAAAAACCCCAAAAATTAGCCAGGCATGTTGGTGCATGCCTGTAGTCTCAGCTACTCGGGAGGCTGAGGCAGGAGACTTGCTTGAACCCAGGAGGCAGAGGTTGCAGTGAGCCGAGATCGTGCCACTGCACTCAGCCTGGGTAACAGAGAGAGACTCCGTCTCAAAAAAAAAAGGAAAAAAAAAACCACTAACTTGTAACCGGCAGGGTTGCTACATGAGTTTGTTCCCCTCTGTGAGGCTGTTCTTGGGTGTAAGTGAGCCAGTGTGGCCAGGAGGGTGACAAGCAGTGTACACCTTGCTGTCACCTGGGCTCAGAGATTCTGGAGGCGACAGTCCAGGGCTGGTGGGAAATGACACTGAGGCAGCAAGAGGGGGTCCTTAAGATCTGTTAAAATCTCTGCAGGACATCACTGTACCCTGTACAGCCAGGGAGGCTGAGGCCGGGGGCTAGGAACCATCTCCCTTGTCAGGGGGCTTACCACAAAGGCAGTGCTTCCTCACGTCACTCCACCGACCTCAAGGATATCAAAGCCAAGCTCCTTCTACAGAGCAGAAATGAGGACTGTTACTAGTGATAAGTGCCAGAGCCACTGAGGTTTGAAAGGCCCCTAGCTGGCTTCTGTCACAGACCATCCAAGCTACTGAAATGCACGCTGCTCCAGGTGGCCATGACACGATCCCAGCAAAAACGCAGGAGACAAAGCTGTGCGCGGAGTTTGTCCAGAATGAAACAGTCATTAGATAAACTAGATAAAAGTCTCCAAAACATGGACAAGGAAAAAAAATCTGGCATAAATCAGTTGGCTGGTGGTGTGTAGGTCATTGTCATTACTTTCTAAGTTTTCTAAAAGAATTACCTGGAGGCTTCATCTACATGATAATGTAATCGGCAGAAGGGTCTGGCCACTCGTGGCTTGTAGAAGTAAGCCAAAATAGTAATGAGGTGTGATAGAGAATGAGACTTTATTATCTGTCGTAGCAGAAAGCAATTCCACTCTTCCATTTGTGGAGGGAACACGGGGATTTTCTTGTCTTTTTTTCTTTTTCTTTTTTTTGAGACAGGCTTTTGCTTTTGTGGCCCAGGCTGGAGTGCAGTGATGAAATCTCGGCTCACTGCAACCTCTGCCTCCCACGTTCAAGCGATTCTCCTGCCTCAGCCTCCCAAGTAGCTGGGATTACAGGTGTGTGCTACCATGCCCAGCTAATTTTTGTATTTTTAGTCAAGTTAAGGTTTCACCATATTGGTCAGGCTGATCTTGAACTCCTGACCTCAGACGATCCACCTGCCTCGGCCTCCCAAAGTGTTGGAATTATAGGCGTGAGCCACCGCCCCCCGCCATGCAGGGGATTTTAAAGAGAGGGTTTGCAGAAAAGGCTGGGGGGTGAGGAGGTGCCAGGTGCATGATCCACTCCCGTGGCTTGTCTTGAATTATTGTTCCTTCTGGTGCAGGGGCCAGTGTGGCTTCTACCAGGTTATAAACTAATTGTTGTCAATCTTGTTGTCAGTCTCTAGCCAAGAGTGGGTTCCTGCCTTTAAGTAATCTTTTGCTGGAGAGAGAATTCCAGAGGTGTCTGGTCTGTATCAGGATCTGACCCTTGAAGGTTTTAAGGAAACAGATGACCAGATTGGTGAGCATGGTGTGTGCCTAACAACCTTCCAAGTAAATAAGTGTGCGTGAGGCCTGGAGCACAGAACGGGAAAAGACAGCGGAGGTCACAGCACATTCCGAGGCTATAAAGTTCATCTCCAGAGCTATGGCTTGAAACTGGGGAGAAAGGAGAAAAGGGGAAAGAAAAAGAAGTTTTAAAGCGCGGTTTGAGGTGAAGCTGCTAAGCGGCTCGGTTACAAGAACCTTGGCTTCCACACCCTCCTGCACCCCTCTTAGCTTGACTCTAGCTGATCTCGACTCTTCGGGCAGAGCTTGACCCCTCCAGCCAATGGTCAATCAGGGAAGCTTTCCACCTGTGGCCTGGAAGCCCCTGCTTCCAAATGTCCCGTCTTTCTGGGCCAAACCAGGGTATACATTAGGTGTGCTGATTTCTGGCCTTGCCTGTAACTTCTGCCTCCCTAAAAGGTATAAAATCAAGCTGTACCCCAATCACCTTGAGCATATGCTCTCAGGATGTCCTAAGGCTGTGTCAAGGGTCACAATCCTTAACCTTAGCAAAATAAACCTCTAAATTGATTGAGACCCATCTCAGACACTTTTTGGCTTATAAGGGGCAGCTCCAGCTCAGGGTAGGAGATTTCTGGCCACAGTCTAGTTACTGTCGCAAATATGGGGCAAGTTCCAGGGAAAGCTGACTCCAAGGACCCTGAAGGAGCGAGGATGCTGGCACCAGCCCTGGGGTGCGCCCCCAGAGCCTCAAGGAAAGGAAGGGCCTGACCACCGGGGCTTCTGGGTCCCAGGGTTCCCAGGTTCTAGGTTGGTTTGCCAGTTACCTTAGTTAGCGGAAAGGGGTCCCAATCTAGACCCTAAGAGAGGGTTCTTGGATCTTGTGCAAGAAAGAATTCAGGTCGAATCCACAGAAAGCAAGTTTATTAAGAAAGTAAAGGAATAAAACAATGGCTACTCTGTAGACAGAGCAGGGTGTTCCTGAAAGCAAGAGGAGGAAGGTGCCCACCTCAGGTATAGTGCGAGTTTATATGTGAGACAAGAAAGCCAAAAAATCATGGGGGAGGTTGCTCTGCTGCCAGGGCTCCTGACAAAGGATTGTTTATCTTTGTGTAACTACTGTCTAGCGAGAATCTATGTTATTATCTTCAAAGCGAAATTCATTCTTAAACTAAGAATGCTTTTGTTCCTAAGATATCGGACATCAGGACATGATTTCCTGGATCTTTTTGGTAAACATTATTAACTTGTTCCCTTAACTGTAATATCTGGTGACTGAAAGCCCAAGGTCCTGGAACCCAGCTGGTCTCAGCCTCATTTCACCCAGCCCCTATTCAAGATGCAGTCGCTCTGGTTGGAAGGGCCGTGACACCTTCATGCCGCCAGGAACACCAGGGGCTTGCTGAGTAGATGGTGACGTGCGCACAGAGCACGGCGGAGAGCTGCAGAACCTTCTCACACGGGACCTGGAAGGCGTGGCTGCCACTCGGAGCTGCCAAAGTGCTCAGGCGATGGTCCCTGGGGAACCCACATGGAGGCCACACAGAGAACAGGACAGAGTCCCCCTGGGGACACAGGCCAGAGGCAGGGGACAGAGGCTGAAGGGGGGCACAGAGGCACGGAGTTGGGGGCAAGAGGTCCAGGGTGGGGGTCAGTGGCTGGGGACGGGGGAAACAGAGGCCCAGGAGAGGGGCCTGGAGTAGGGGGCAGAGCCCAGGGTTGGGGAGAGGCCAGGGGCAGGGGACAGAGGCTGGGTGCGGAGGTCGGCAGCTCCTTGGGTCGCCCTAGGCTCGGGAGGACCGGCTGTTGATGGCCCTTGGTGGCTCGAGACCAGGGCAGGGCCGGTGGAGGGGGTGGGGCGCTAGCACCAGGCCTCACCCCTGCCCCAGGTGGCTCCCAGTCTGGTCTGGTCTGGCCACGACCCGCGCTCCCCAGACGGCATGCGGCATGGTGACCGGGCTGGAGGCCGTGTTCTGGCTGCATCTCTGCATCCCCTCCTCCTACCCGGTCTCCTGCAGGCTGACCAGGTTCCCTTGGAAGCTACTGGAAGCTCCTGGGCCAGCTTCCCCTTTACAGAAGAGGACAAGGCCTGGAGGGGCAGGAGCAGGTCTCCAGGCCTGGGACCGCCTGGACAGGACCCCTCTGCGCACGCCTGGAGGCCTGGCCGCGCCCCCGGCCCTCCCCAGGGGCATCCGGGGAGCCTAAGGCACTGGCCGCCTCCCCCGGTGCCCCGTACGCATCCGAGCTGTGGCCTGCGGTGAGTGGTCTGATTGCGGAGATCCCCGGGCCCTTTTGCTAGAAGCAGACTCTGGTTGATGGTGCAATTCCAGGGCCACCACGGGTGAACATGAAGGGCAGTGCTCCCTGACTCCCTGTGGCGTAAGCAGGGTCTCCCCGACAGGCACGGCCAGGCCCCACTCACTCATCCCTGGCTCGTTCAGGGGTACCCGCAGCCACCCGCCTCCACGGTTCTCTTTACAGGAGCAAAATGAAGCTTCTATTTTAAAGTTGCAGTGACAGGATTTTCGGTTCCTGTACCTTGCTACTGAAAGCACTGGGGCCTGATCCAGACCTCGGGCTGACCGGCTCAGGTGCGGAGAGGCTTCTCCTCCCACTCAGAGTGCTGGAGGCCCCTGCTGGCCCCGGAGCTCCGGGAAGGGCTGAGGGCCAGGGAGGGAGGATGCTGCCTCGCCTTTGGTAGGATGACATCCAGCCGAGGTTTCGCCCTCTTCCCTTCATCTTGTTTCTCAGATGCTGGGTCTCTTCACGTGGAGGTGGAGTTTGTGTTTCCTGCAGCAGTGGTCCGGAGCCAAGGCCCGGGGAGTTAGAAGCTGCGAGAGGTTTCGGGGAGTTAGAAGCTGCGAGAGGTTTCGGGGAGTTAGAAGCCGTGAGAGGTTTCGGGGAGTTAGAAGCCGCGAGAGGTTTCGGGGAGTTAGAAGCCGCGAGAGGTTTTGGGGAGTTAGCAGCTGCGAGAGGTTTCGGGGAGGGGCGTGGCAGGGTTCCCTTTCCCTGGGTTCCTGGGCTCCCTAGCCTGAGGCAGGGGGCAGGAGCCTGAGGCGCTGCAGGGTCAAGGCAGAGCGGTGGCTGTGCAAGCCAGGGCTCCAGGGGAGGCTGGCCTGTGGCCTTCAGACCCCAGAGGGGAGAGAAGGGGAAGAGGGAGCTGGCTTTTGCTCAGGGTGTGGTGTGACTTGCAGTGCATTTCAGAGCCTGCCAGATCTTGGGCTCAGAGGATCACCAGGGGCAGAGGCAGGGCTGAGGGAGAGTTGGCCTCGGAGGCGAGCTTCTCCAGCCGCCTCCTCACCTGCTGCTCCTCTGCACAGATGTCACTATTAAGTCCAATGAATTAAGAGACAAAAAGCCGAACGTGTTAGGAATGAACTCCACTCCTAGATGCCCGTTTCCAAGGCAACGTTAGCTCCATCCTTCAGAGAGTGGGTGCCGGAGCAGTGCCTGCAGGCCCCAGTCCCTAAGGAGGAGGAAAGGGATGGATCTGGTGGGTTCTGGGGAGGATCTCCAGGGTGCTAGGCAGAGTCCTGCTCTCACGGTCTCTCCTGCACTTCCTCAGCTCTGCCACACCCAGGTCTCCTCCGCCCACGTATCTGAGTCCACCTGTCCCTGAATGGCTGGCAGGCAGAGGTTAGGGGCCCGGTCCCGGGGGTGTCAGACGCCCCTTGTGTCCTTGTGTGTCCTTATGTGGGAGTGGCCAGAGCTCATGGTGGAGGGAGGCGTGGTTAGGGTTTGTCCGATCAGTTGAGTCAGGAGGGAGGTGTGGTTAGGGTTTGTCCCATGAGTGAGTCAGGCACTGCACCCTGGTCTTGGTCAGTTTTGATGGCGGGGAGAGCTGGGTGTGGGCAGACCTAAGGGGTGCGGGAGAGACAGAGTGAGAACAAGCCTCTGCCCGGCTTCTCGTGATGAGCACAGGCGAAGGGGCCTGAATTCTTCTGGGGCAGGAAGAGACCACTGTGGGACTGATTTCTGGACTGTGGCCACCAGGGGCCCGGCAAGGCCTCCTTCCTGGGACTGTGGCCCCCTTGAGCCAGGGAGCCGGGCTTTATCTTCCCCAGGACCGTGGCTTCCAGAGCACAGCCAGTCTCAGGGCAGGTGTCCAGGGAGGGGCTGATGTGGGCTCAGGAAAGGTCTTTGACATACCCAGGTTCAAATCCTCAAGCCTGTGAATGTGCCTTCTATGACAAAAGGGACTTTGCAGCCGTGAGGAAGCGGAGGGTCTGAGATGGGAGATGGCTGCGGATTCTCCAGGCGAGTCCTAACTGTGGTCACAGGATCCCTGTAAGAAGGAGGCCGAGGGAGAGCTGACTTGGGAAGCTGGTGAGGGAGCAGTGGTTGGAGCAGCTTTGAAGGTGGAGGAAGGGCCATGAGCCAAGGAGAGCAGGTGGCCTTTTGAAGCTGAGAGGGCAGGGGTGGATTCTCTCCCGAGAAAACGCAGCCCAGCCAGAGCCCTGACTTGAACTTCTGACCTCCAGAACCGCGGCGTGAACTTGTGTTAAGTCACTAGGTTCGTGGTGATTTGTTATGGCAGCCCTGGGAAATTGGGCCAGGGCCACGCCCCCTCCCTGCCCAGCCCCCTAGCCCCCAGTCTCCCTGCTGCTGGGCTGGATGAGAAAGGGAGGTCCCTCTATGTTCACTCTTGAGACTGACAGCATGCGTTGGGCTCTGAGACAGGGCCCAGAATGTCTTGGCTGTGACCATCCGCCTGTTGGCACTACTGACCCGCCTGGCTCAGACTCGACTTGGCCTGGGAATCTGGCTGGCTCTTGGCTGGCATCCAGCTCCTCTCCAGCTCAGGTGTCCTGGAGCCTGGGACACCCCTGAGAAGCCGGGTGCAGTTGGCAGGAAGCCCAGGGACTGGATCCTGGATCTGCACCTCCCAGCTGTGTGACCTTGAGCTCGAGCCTCAGGGGGCTGTGACAGGGCCCACCGTAGACAGCTAAGCACGATACCCTCTCCTCCTGCTCAGAGCCTGAGTGGGTGCCAGGAGACAGCCCTCTGTGGGCTGCTGGGGGTGGTGTTGGGGGTGGTGTGGGGTGGCGTTAGGGTGGTGTTGGGGGTGGTGTTGGGTGGTGTTGGGGGTGGTGTGGGGGTGGTGTTGGGGTGGTGTGGAGGGTGGTGTTGGGGGTGGTGCTGAGGATGGTGTTAGGGGTGGTGTTGGGTGGTGTGGGGGGTGGTGTTGGGGGTGGTATTGGGTGGTGTTGGGGGTGGTGTGGGGTGGTGTTGGGGGTGGTGTTGGGGGTGGTGTGGGGGTGGTGTTGGGGGTGGTGTGGGGTGGTGTTGGGGGTGGTGTGGGGTGGTGTTGGGGGTGGTGTGGGGGTGGTGTTGGGTGGTGTTGGGGGTGGTGTTGGGGGTGGTATGGGGGTGTTGTGGGAGGTGGTGGGGTGGTGTGGGGGTGGTGTGGGGGTGGTGTTGGGGATGGTGTTGGGGTGGTGTTGGGGGTGGTGTTGGGGGGGGTGTGGGGTGGTGTGGGGGTGGGTACTGGCTGATGGGCTTTTCTATTCTGTATTGGCCCCTCACCGGCTTCTATAGCTGCGGAGACACAGCTCCCGTGCCTTTGGGCAGGTCAGGTGAGAGCCCCAGGGGAGTCTGACTGGGCTTTCTGCTTCCTCAGGGGCAAGGATGAGGGACCCAGCTGCTGGCAGGGCCCAGGACCCTGGGAGAAGAGACAGGACCCCAAGGCCGGGGCAGGCCCTACAGCCAGTGGCTTCAGACTGCACACCAGGAGGTTGTGTGGGCCGGGAGGGTTGGGGGGTCTGTCCACTCAGAGCTGTGCAGGGCCTTAAGGTATCAGTTTGAAAGAAGCATTTGGCAAACTCAGGTTACGTCACCCAGTGTTTCTAAGTCGGGTGTGGTTAATGAGGTTTCTTTGGATCATGAGGGTCTGGGGCTGGCTCAGGTGGGGCATGTACTATGTTCACACACACAGATGGCAAGTGAAGAGTGGGGTCACGAGAAGTGTCCTGATGGCCACAGCTCCCATTTACCGAGCACTTGCCCTCTGCCAGGCACGGGGCTGTAAGCCCTGACACGTGGCACTCCAGCACTCTGAGGATCCTCACTGTAGCCCACAAGGAGGGCTCTGCTGGGACTCCCACTGGACAGGACCAAGTGGGAAGTGAAGGGGTTCCCAGGGTCATGGAGCTGGGGAGGGCTGGGCCTTAGATTCGAAGCAGGCAGCCTGACCCCTGCACTGTGCTCCAGTGGGGCTGTAGGCGTGAGTGTTCGTGTGCACACGTGTGCATGTGTGAGTGTGAAAATGCAAGTAACAGACACCCCAAATAACTAGCTTCAACACAGCAGAAATTTATTTCCCTCCCAGGTAAGGGGACCCCGAGGTAGGCAGTGCCTTCTGTCGGCAGCAAGCTGGGCCCCTCTCGCCAGGCTGCCCTGCCGTGCTCAGTGCTGCCTCATGGTGCAAAGTCATCACTTCAGCCAGCAAGAAGGAGGAAGGAGAAGGAGAAAGACGTGACCCCACCATCTAGGGCATTTGCCTTCCGACCCCCCAACTAGGCATTGTGTGTTTTATTAATGAAGGAAAAGAAGAGAATAGTTAGCGGAGGCCTCCCACTGCCCACCAGGATGAACTTGGCAGGCAGGACAGGACTCTGGGCTTCCCGGTTAATGGAGTGTTGAACTGGTGGGGATCTAGGGGTTCTTTAAGTGTCACTCTGTACTTCTCAGAAGGGGAAACTGATACCCAAGTCAGTGGCTGAGCTGTGGCCCAGGCTGGGCCTCTGTGTGCTGTCCCAGAGCTCTGTCCTGGCACCAGCTACTGGTGAAGGCAGAGCTTGGAATAGTCACAGCCCTGCCAGAAGACACCCTGGGGACCCCCCCGTAATGGGCCGCCCACCTTTCTGGCTCTGCTAACCAGTCTTGCTTCCTCTGCAGGAAGCTGCAGGCCCATTTTGCCCCCTCCCTGGCACAGGGTAGCCTGTCTGACACCCCCAGACCCATCCATGACACCCACCAGGCTGAGGGCTTGGGGGCTGGATTCTAGAGGGCAGGCCAGGATGAGGCTGGAAAAATTCCATCTCATCTACTCCTCTCCTTTCATCAACTCCACCCCTCCACTGCTCTAGCCTGCTTTAGCCTCTGCTAGAGCAGAGACAGGTATTCCCAGCCTCAGGCGCTGTCCTAAGCCCAGCAGGTACTGACCCTTGCTGGTCACCTCAAGGTGACAGGCACCCACCCAGCATCCAGCCCTTCCCCATCCAAGGCTGCAAGGTCACTTTCCAAGCCAGGGTCTCCCATAGCGGTGCTCACGCCATAGCCAGACAGGCCACGTTGGCCCCATCCTCTTCATACTTGGTGCCTGTCCCCCCAGCCCCGCCCCGTCCCTCTGCGTGTGGCCTCACCCCGACCCGCCTCCCTGTGCCCTCTCATCCTCAGCCCACCTCCCCCACTGTCCCGCCTCCCCCAGGCCCGTTTTTCCTAGGGGCGATGACAGCCTCCCTCCAAAGCCCCTTCCCTCCAGATAGCCGAGAGGCCGAACTGGGGAAGGGCAGGGCGGGCCCGTGTGACCACTGCAGATAGAGGAATTCTCATGGCAGAAGTTAAAGGCGAGGATTGGGTGCGGGGGCCCCAGGTGTGTGGTGGGTGTCATCTCTGCCTGGCTGTGCTGATGGGGATCCCCAGCCCCCATGAGGGCTGCAGGTCCTGGGGTGTGGCGGCCGAGGTCTGGACCCGGCGCCCACGTGCTGCAGTCCTGCTGCTCACAGGTGGTGGGGAGAGGAAACAAGGACAAAGCCGGGAACTGAGGAAGCAACTGGGCTGGGGGGCCTGTGCTGGCTGGATCACCCAAGACACTCCAAATTCATTCTCCAAAGCTGGTGCAGGGGCAGGAGGGGAAGGTACCAGACAGAGTGCTGGCAGGGCCAGGGGTGAGTCAGGTGGGGGTGGGGAGGGGCCGTGGGTCAGGGTCTCCCGGCCCCCATTGCTCCAAGGCCGGCGAGGAGGTTGAGCAGGAGGGCTGTGCCCACAGTTTCGGAGCTGCCCCGGGGGCCGCCTGCCCCCTTGCCTGTCGGGTCCTGGACTTGGGAGCTCTGCCAGGGTGGGACATTGCACAGGCTGGACTGGCAGCAGGTCATGGTCACCTGGGTCCCCTCGACCGTCTTGGTGATGGGCTGGCAGCTGTCTGCACACCACGTGGAGTGGGTGGTCAGGAGGCCTGACTCTGGGGAGGGGAGTGGGGAACAGGTGCTGAGGATGGGCGGGGTCTCCGAGGTGGCTCTGCAGGGCTCTGTTCAGGGCCCCTGGCTTTCCCGCCACCCGGGGGTGCATGTGCTGCGGCCCCACGTCCACTTACCGGTGTTCCCGTGGGCAATGAGGGTTGTGCAGGTCTGGCCATGTGAGCAGTTCTGCGTCAGGTTGCAGCGCTCGTCCCTGGGCAGGGACTGGCAGGTGTAGCACCGCAGCAGCACTGTGGACAAGGTTGGCTCAGGCCGAGGCCGGGCCCCCCAGGGTCTCCTCCCACATCCCTGTCCACCTTCCCGTTCTCAGCTGTGCTCCCAAAGCCTAGCCTGGTGAGCCTCCAGCACCCACTGCTCAGACAGGCGGGCGACCCCTGACTTGGCCCTGTAAGCCGTGCTGTGTGTGTGAGCCTGTGTGTTTAGGGGGCAAGGGATTGCGGGCCAGGCAGGGTGAACTTCTCATCATCGCTCACCTCCTGCCGTGGGCACGGAAACCTGGAGGTGAGTCTGACTCAGTCCTGCCTCCGGGAGCACAGGGCCTGGCAGAGGAGGGCCTCACAGGGGGCACCTCGTGGGTGTGTGCAGCGGGGCTCGTGCTGAGGGCAGGCTTGGAGGTCCTGGGAGGGGGGTGGGCTGTGTGTGGTGGGGCACGCTGGGGGCCCTGGCTAGGGAGGGGCTGTGTGTGGTGGGGCACGCTGCGGTCCCTGGCTAGGGAGGGGCCGGCCCGCGGGTTGGATACGGCGATTTGCTCTGCTTTTCTTGGGATGGGAGAGAGCAGAGGGTGGCCCACGTGTAGGGGTGTGTCAGGTGGGTAGTGATGGTGGGCTCTTCTTAGCCCTACTGTGCTCTGCTCTAAGCGGTTCACTGGCTCCCCAGCCCGCAGCAGCCAATCCAGCCCTCCTCTGTACAGGACCGGCCCAGCCTGCTGCTCTCTCTGCCCCACAAAACTGAACCCTACCCTGGGGCCTCTGTGCTTGCTGTCTCCACCCTGGGCCCCCACTGAGCCCTTCTCTGCCTGGTGAACTCCTATTTAACCTCTACATCCTGGCACCACTGACCCTCCCAGCTGGTGGCTTCTTCCCCTGTTCCCTACTCTGGAAGGCAACTGAGTGTCATGGTGAGCAGCAGTGAGGGGTGTACTGAGTGTCCCCCACTCTGCTGGAGGCAAGCTCACGGCAGGACTGTGGCCTGCTGGCTTCCATCACACAGCCCCGCCCAGAATGCTCTAGGCAGATCAGGCAGCAGGGCTCTGGGGTTGGGGCGGCCATACCTCTGCTCCTGCCACCAGGGAGCCTGTTGGTCTCCTCCTCTTCCACCTCATCCTCATCTTCCTCGTCGTAGTCGTCTGGCCTGTGGTCCTCGTCCTCTTCCTCTTCCTCCTGCTGTGTCTGCCCTCTCCCTGGCCATGCAGGGATGCTTGTAAGCCTCAGCTACCCGGGTATGGAGGACACCTGCTCTGGGCAAGCATCGTGCCCCCAACTCCTTGGCCTTCCCCAGCCACCCTCAGGCCCCAGGTGGCCTACCTGGTATGGCCTCCGGCCCCTGAACACCCTACTCACTGTCCTGCAGCCGGGTGTGCCCTGGCATTGTAGTTAACAACAGCAGCTGCTGTGGGCTGGCCCTTTATGGTAGCCCCTCTCCGCACCCCACATAAACAGGGGCACAGATGTTTGGGGACTTTCGGCGGCCCAGGCCAGCTTCCATCCACGCCGCTCTGGGCTGGGGACTCCAGCCTCATCCCCTCCTTCTTCCTAAGCCCCTGCTGGGGGTCCCTGGAGGTCCCTGTGCTCCAGGACTGCAGTTGCTGCCCCCTCACCGCAGGGTTACCCTTTGCCCCGCACCTGGCCGCCCGCACAGCAAAAGGGCAAGCAGGACAGCCCCGAGCGCCTTCATCTCGCCGGACGCTGCTGTATCACTGACTCTGAGTCCTCCCGCAGGGCTCTGGAGCTGCAATAAGTGGGATGAAGGGCATTGCCATGGGCTTCCTAGTGGCCCCCACCAGCTCCAGCCTTAAACAATGGGCCTCACACTGGTCCCCAGCTCCAGGCGCCAGGCCAGGGACTTTTGTTTCCCTCCAGGACCTCTGGGGCGGGAGGGGAAGGAGAAGTCATTGTGGTTGGCCTTGGAGCGTCCTGTGCACCCGTGCTGCGGCGGTTGGAAGGTGGTGCTGGCCGCAGGAGCTGCTGGCCCTGGCCTGGCTTGCTGCTCAGTGCCTCAGCACTGCAGTGCAGGGCAGAGAGCCTCGCCCTGGAATGGGCCATGCCTGACATCCCCCAACCCCATGTCTGGGTTCCATAGTCACAGGACCTTGGGGTCACAGACCCTCTATTTGCTGATCACTGGCCAAGCATCTTCATCCCAGAGTCAGCATCACACCCAGGCCCCTTTAAGAGCATTTAAATAAAAACACAGTCAATGCCCTCAAGCTAAGGCTGCGTGCTCACCTCCTCCTCACCCACTCTCAGCAGTGCACTTGCTAAGCCCAAGGCCTCCCGGCTGCCCCTCACTATCACCTCGGGTCTTTGCCCCTGCTGTTCCATCTGCAGTGCTTTTCCTGCTGGTGTCCGGTGGAGAGCTTTCCGGAGCTGTTGGGGGCCCGCCCCCTCGGCCTCCTGCTGGGAAAGCCATCAGCTCCCACCTGCCTTCTGGCCTTGTGTGAGAGACGGCTGCTCTGGGAGAGGCTTGGAAAGCCCAGGTCGCTCCCTGAGGCCACCCCCTCCTCCCAAGACCCCACCCAAGCCCTTGGTGGGGGGTGATGCAGAGTGCAGAGTCGAGGCTCTGAGCTGCCCCTCTCCCAAGGGCAGCAGAGGGGTGGGGCAGCGGCAGGGGCTGGACGGGAGTCCGGAGCCAGGGTCAAGCCTGAGCGTCTCTGTGTGCCTTGGTGCTTGGGCCAGGCCCTTCACCTACTGAGGCCTCAGTTTCCCCGACTGTCAATGGGTGGGGTGGGGCATTTTCTGGCCGGCCACCTGTAACAGAGGTTGAATTGGTTCTGGAGTGAGCTGCCTGGGTTTAAGACCCGGTTCCTCCTTCCCCCGGCTCTGGGTCCTGGACTAGCCCTTTGGGTTCCCCAGGCCTCAGCCCCCTCATAGGGTGAGGTGACCATCAAGGGTCAGTACCTGCTGGGCTTAGGACAGCGCCTGAGGCTGGGAATACCTGTCTCTAATGTCTCAGCCACCGAGTCAACCATCCTTCCTTAATTTACCTGAACCTGTCATTCTTTCCACTCTACCGGCACCCACCCAGCATCTAGCCCTTCCCCAGCCAAGGCTGCAAAGTCACTTGCCAAGCCAGGGTCTCCCATAGCGGTGCTCACGCCACAGCCGGACACGCCCCGCCAGCCCCAAACTCTTCATACCTGATGCCTGTCCCCCCTCGCCCCGCCCCGCCCCGCCCCTCCGCGCGTGGCCCCACCCCCACCCGCCTCCCTGCGCCCTCCCACCCTCGGCCCGCCTCCCTCACTGCCCCGCCTCTCTTCGGACCCGCCTCCCCCGCGCCCCGCCTCCCCCTCTGCCCCGCCTCTCTCACGCCCCGCCTCCCCGTCGCCCCGCTTCCCTGGTGCCCCGCCTCCCCCACACCTGTCTACCCCACGCCCCGCCTCCCCCACTGCCCCCACTTCCCGTCGCCCCGCCTCCCCGTCGCCCGGCTTCCCATTCGCCCTCCGCCCCAGCGTCCCACCTCCCCGTCGACCCGCCTCTCCTGTGCCCCGCCTCCCCTGTGCACCGCCTCCCGTCACCTTCACCCCTCCTCCCCCACGCCCTGCCTCCCTGTCGACCCGCTTCCCTGGTGCCCCACTTCTCTGCTGCCCTGCCTCCCCCGCGCCCCGCCCCGGCTACCACTACAGCCCCTTGAATCTAGTGCTGCAGGAGCTGCTCCTAGGAAGGGCGCTACTGGGATTCTCAGGAGGTCTCCACCTGCCGCCGCCCCTCCACAGGGGCCCAGGCCCTTGCACGTTGCCTCCCTCTGGGCCCAGCTCCTCTTCAGCCCAGGTGCAAACTGCCCAGCCCAGGCAAGTGCTTATTGCGAGAATCACCTAGGGACAATCAGAGCCCATTTGATTCGCAGATTGAATTAAATTTAGTGCTCGCCACTGAGAGGCTGCTCCCTCTGTCCCACCCCGGAAAGGCTGGCGGGTCTGGTCCAGCCCCTACAGAAGGTGCCACCTGGGATGGTGCGCAGGTGTGAAAGGGGCCCCGCAATGGCAGACACCTGGTTCCCCAGCACTGCCCACAGCCAGCAGGTGGGCGTGGTGGGCTCTGTATGTGGAGCCCACCCCCTCATCCCACCCAGGCACCACACAGCCTCCCTCAAGCCCCCAGGGCAGGGTCATGACCTCTCAGACACTCCAGGGTGAAGATATGACCCCTAAGACCTTCAGGGCAGGGCTCTGGTGCCCCAGGGGCAGGGCTAAGGTCTGGTGGTCCTGATGGCAGCTGCCATGGGTCATTTTAGAGCCTGCACCTGCGCCCCTGGGCTCGACCGCCTTTCCAGGCCCAGGCTTCCTCCCTGAGCCATGCCCACACCCCAGGGTACCCTTGAAGGGCAGCCCGGCCACCCCCGCTCCCTGCCCACAGACCTCTGTGCCTTGGGGCCTGGACTTGCCTGCTCTGCTGGCTCCTGGGGCTGGCCCTTCTGACACAGCGGTTCTCTGGGCCTCCTCTCACGGTGGGGCCTGCATGACTCACGTGGCTCTGTTTGGCAGCAGCAGCCTTGGGCTCAGAGCTTGGTGCTGGTTGTGGACAGGGGATGCCCAGCCATCCACACTCCATCCTGCCTGGGTAACATGTGGGGGTGGGGCTCGGCAGGCAGGGTCCATGCTGGCATCATGCCCAGGTGGGGCCATGGGCTCTGCTGTCCTGGGGGGCTGTGTGGCCCTGTCCTGGGCCTGTGCGTCCTACTCTGTACGCCCTCCCCCGTGTTGACACCAGCTCAAGTCAGATCCAGACCTGTGCACTGCCATCTCCAGGAGGCAGCCTGCCGTGCGATTGGGTTTGGAATGAGGGAGACGTTGGGAGGAGGGCACCTTGGGGCTGGGTCTGAGGGGTGAGCAGAGTTTTTCTATAAGGAAGGGTGGGCAAATGTTTCTGACTGAGGGGCAAGTGTAGGGTGTCCATACCGGGAGAGTAGGGCCTTTCGGGGCAGATGCGGGCTGTGGGTGTGCTGGCACTTGCGACACTTTCCCTGCTCTGAGCTCTTTCCTGCCGTCTCTGCAGCCAGCCTTCTCTTGTCTCACTGAACCGGAGTCTGGCAGAGGGAGGGGCTTGTTTTTAGAGCAGAGTCCAGACCCTCCTCCCCTGGGGTTACTCTCTGCTTATTTTTATTTATTTATTTCTTTTGTTGAGACAGAGTCTCACTTTGTCGCCCAGGCTGGAGTGCAATGGCACAATCTTGGCTCACTGTAACGTCTGCCTCCCGGGTTCCAGCGATTCTCCTGCTTCAGCCTCCCGAGTAGCTGGGATTACAGGCACGAACCACCACGCCCAGCTAATTTTTGTATTTTTAGTAGAGACAGTGTTTCACCATGTTGGCCAGGCTGGTCTTGAACTCCTGACCTCAGGTGATCCACCCGTCTCGGCCTCCCAAAGTGCTGGCATTACAGGAGTGAGTCACTGTGCCTGGCACTCTCTGATTCTGATGACCCCACAGTGCCAGGTTGAGCAGGCTGCCCGCCATGTGCACTGAGGTACAAGCCCTTTTTCTTTCCTGGGATCCAGCACTCAGAGGTAGCTGTGGGTGGGTGGGCCGGCCAGGGGGAGCAGCTCCCATGGGTCCTGCAGCTCCCAGGCACCCCTAGAACCCACGAGGGAAACACACCCTGGTTCCAGAAGCTCGTTCATTAACTTGTTCACGTGTGGTTCACTCAGGTACCCTCCCTGGCCTCCCAGCTCCCCTCCATGCTGCTCTGCACCCGGAACCCTCTATGCTCCATTTCCTAGTCCTTAGACACCCTCAGCCCCACCACCATAACCCTGGAGAGCCTCCCTTCCCTTGCTCTTCCAAGGGGGTCCCTCTTGTCCCCCCACTTGTGAGGGTGACTAATCTCTGTCTAGCTCCGCTTAGCAGAGCTTCAGATTGTCCTTCAAGCTCCCACCCCCGCTGCCTCCTGCCGCTGTCCATCTTCGATTTCTAGAGGCAGGGCCCAGGCACCATCCTCTCCAGAGACCGTTCTCCACAACGGCACTCCTGTACCCACCCCTAGCTCGGTGCCCTCGGAGGGATTCAAGGCTTGGCTTTAACATCCCCCCATGGCCGTACTGGGTCCCCCTCTTGGAAAAATGCAAGAGCAAGGAATACATTGTTCCTATCATTTATTTTATCCATTTAGAAATCAATCTCCTTCACAGTGAGATTGTTAAAATGTTAAAAAACAATGTAGCAATTTCACAATATTAAAAGAGACTAAAAATAACGATGCAGGGATACTTTGCAGCTGTATGACAGTGAAGAAGCTCTTTACATCCTGATCAGAAAAACAGGAAGCGGAGGAAGCCGAGGACTGAGTGTCCCAGCACGCTGCTTTCTGCAGGAACAGGAGAAGGCAGGATCTGTGCCTGCTGCTGTGTGTTCATATGGAGACTGCCCGCTGGGCTCGCCTTCTGTCAAGGTCCGCGTTTGGCCACTGATCTGCAGGGCCATGTCTTCTGCTCAAGCCGACCCCTGGGCCCTGCCACCCAGCAGAGGCCTGCGAATGAGAGGCCTGGGGCCCTGCAGTCCCTGGAAGGCAGGAAGCTGATGGCTGAGCTCAGGGTGGGATCTGTGTGTGGGTGGGTGAGCGGCAGGCACTCACCCACAGCGGCGGGGAGAGGGTGTGTGGAGGCAGAGCATCTACCAGAGAAGCCAGAGAGGTGCAGCCCAGGGCAGGCAGTAGCCCCTCCCAGGCTACGGCGTGGGCCCCCAGCCTTGGGGGGTGGCACAGGGCCTCCTGGCAGCCTCTGCACATCAGGACCACGTCACTGGGATGTCCCACTCAGACTCCTGGCAGGCATGGAGGCAGAACTTACAGTGTCTTCCACAGTGGCCCCATCGGAGAGGCAGGGGAGAGGATAGGAGGTTAGGTGGGGGAAGCAGGGAGGAGGGGAAGGAGGAGGCCACGGGAGGTGGTCTTAGGTGGGGCCTCCCTCTGCCTGCAGGCGGTGATGGGCAGCTGACCACCCGCACCAAGTGTCGAGGTGGCTCTGGTTACTATGGAGACGCAGGGCCTCCTGGGCCACCGCAATGGCTTCTCACAGTCGGTCCTTTGGATCCAACTGGATCTGGGGTGTGAGGTGGGTGAGGAGAAGCCCCAAGCTCGAGGGCCAGGATGCAGTGAGCCCCAGGGTGGGATACCCTGATGATATCCAGCCACCTGCTGGAAATGGTGCCCAGCCTCAGAGCCTCAGCCTTCCAGGGAGACACAGTGGGTCCCGGGCAGCCACACTGCAGGGAGACACAGTGGGTCCCAGGCAGCCACACTGCAGGGAGACACAGTGGGTCCCAGGCAGCCACACTCCAGGGAGACACAGTCGGTCCTGGGCAGCTGCACACCAGAGCCAGCCTGGGGGCCCAGGATAGGAGTGTGCACATCAGCCCCTTGTACCCCCAGCCTGGGTGAGATGCTGCCGCTGTGCCACAGGACACCCCTCCTGACTGCCCACAGCCCTCATCTGATGCCTGTTCTATTCTGGCTCACAACGACCGGGAGGAAACTGGGGTCTGGCAGTCAAAGCCAGGGCTGCTCCACTTGAGGCTCAAAAGCTCCTGTATACTGCGCTGTCCCACGCGCTTTTAGGATGGGCCCCCGGAGGGGGAAGTAAGGAGCAGAGGTGAGAGCCCAGCAGGGGTGGCAGGGCCACCTGAGCTCCTGTTTGAGAATGGGCTTGGGTGGAGGGTGGATGGAGACCCCTAGCCCTCAGCCTCACCCAGCCCTCCAGGAATGGCAGTGGCCACCAGCAGTCTCCCGTTCCTCCCCACTGTCTGGGGCTCAGCCTGAGCCTCCTCCCCCGACCTGCCCAGCACCCGCTCCTCTTCTCCGGCCTGACTTATGAGGCTCTGTGTTTAGCCCCAGGATGCAGCCTTCATGTCCCAGCCAGAGTCTGTGGCTGCAGAAGCCCGGGCTGTAAGCCACTCTTGAGCTCACACAGCAGTGTGGGGTGGGACCTCACAGGGAGAGGTGCCGGGAGGCAAATCATACAGAGCGGGATGGGGCTTCCGCACCCCAGTGTCCTGGACACACTTCCTGTCAAATCACAGAGCGGGATGGGGCTTCTGCACCCCTGTGTCCTGGACACACTTCCTGTCAAATCACAGAGCGGGATGGGGCTTCCGCAACCCAGTGTCCTGGACACACTTCCTGTCAAATCACAGAGCGGGATGGGGCTTCCGCACCCCTGTGTCCCGGACACACTTCCTGTCAAATCACAGAGCAGGATGGGGCTTCTGCACCCCAGTGTCCTGGACACTTCCTGTCATATCACACAGCAGGATGGGGCTTCCGCACCCCAGTGTCCCGGACACACTTCCTGTCAAATCACAGAGCAGGATGGGGCTTCCGCACCCCTGTGTCCCGGACACACTTCCTGTCGAATCACAGAGCGGGATGGGGCTTCCGCACCCCAGTGTCCCGGACACACTTCCTGTCAAATCACAGAGCAGGATGGGGCTTCCGCACCCCTGTGTCCCGGACACACTTCCTGTCAAATCGCAGAGCGGGATGGGGCTTCTGCACCCCAGTGTCCCAGACACACTTCCTGTCAAATCACAGAGCAGAATGGGGCTTCTGCACCCCTGTGTCCCGGACACACTTCCTGTCAAATCACAGAGCGGGATGGGGCTTCCGCACCCCTGTGTCCCGGACACACTTCCTGTCAAATCACAGAGCGGGATGGGGCCTCTGCACCCGTGTGTCCCGGACACACTTCCTGTCAAATCACAGAGCGGGATGGGGCTTCCGCACCCCTGTGTCCCGGACACACTTCCTGTCAAATCACAGAGTGGGATGGGGCTTCCGTACCCCTGTGTCCCGGACACACTTCCTGTCAAATCACAGAGCAGAATGGGGCTTCCGCACCCCTGTGTCTCGGACACACTTCCTGTCAAATCACAGAGAAGGATGGGGCTTCTGCACCCCAGTGTCCCAGACACACTTCCTGTCAAATCACAGAGTGGGATGGGGCTTCTGCACCCCTGTGTCCCGGACACACTTCCTGTCAAATCACAGAGCGGGATGGGGCTTCCGCACCCCTGTGTCCTGGACACACTTCCTGTTATCTCTGCCCCCGTGATGGAGGCTTCACCTTCTCTGCTGTATCAGGCAGGGACCCCAACTGTGGGGAACTGCAATGGACTCTGGCTGGTTGGAGCAGAAGAGGAGTTTGTTGAAAGGTTCCTCGGAGCTCACAGGTTGAGAGGGAGGGCTTAGGTGCAGAGCACCCTAGTGCCATTCCTGTCCCTCCCCGTCCCTGGGGAAGTGGGCTGTGGAGGCCACCTTTACTGCAAGACTCCATGGATCAGACAACACCTGTTCGTGGTGGGCTGTCCAGGGGCACGGCCCCTTGGAGCCCAGTGCCAGGCACATGCTCACCATCTGGGCTGAGGCTGTTTCATGGAAAGAGTCGTGATGTGGGTCAAACAGTCCCCTGAAAAGACATGTCCAAGCCGCAGTGGCCATGTATTAGTCCGTTCTCATGGTGCTAATAAAGACCTATCTGAGACTGGGTAATTTGTAAAGAAAAAGAGGTTTAATGGCTCTTTCACAGCTCCACATGGCTGGGGAGGCCTCATAATCATGGTGGAAGGTGAAAGAGGCATGTCTTTCATGGCGGCAGGCAAGAGAGTGTGTGCAGGGGAACTGCCCTTTGTAAAACCATCAGTTCTCCTGAGACTTATTCACTAACACGAGAACAGCATGTGAAAACCTGCCCCCATGATTCAGTTATCTCCCACCGGGTCCCTCCCACGACACATGGGGATTATAGGAGCTGCCACTCAAGATGAGATTTGGGTGGGGACACAGCCAAACCATATCACCTGAATGCATGAATGTGGCTTTGTTTGGGCAAATGGTATTTGCAGATATAATTAAGAATCTTGGGAAGACATCCTCTGGAGTTAGGGTAACAGGTATCCTTACAAAAGAAAGCAGGGGAGATGTGAAGTGTGGAGACAGAGGAGAGACTGGAGTGATGTGGCCACAAGCCCAGGAAGGTGGGGAGCCCTGGGAGCCCCTGGCCAGGAGGGACTTTCCCCTAGAGTCTCCGGAGGAAACGTGGCCCTGCCAGCTCCTTGACTGCTGCGAAGAGCTCCTTGCCGAGGGTCCATACCTTGCTCAGACCCCAGGGTCTGTGTGGCTCTCCTCCCAGGGCTGCCACAGGCTCTGTCCAGGACTTGGTCTGGCACAGCTGGCGGACACCATTGGGTCCACCGGGCCAGGGCAGGGCAGCACCATTCCTGCTGCAGCCCTTGAACCACTGCTGACTCTGTGGGGACAGCAGAGCTAAATGCAGGTGTCTTTCCTGCATGAGGAGCTGAGCTCCATCTTGGTGGGGGCACTGGTCCTTCAGTTTCATGGGCGAAACCCACCCTGGCCCTGACCACTGGGCCCTGGGAATGCACTGAGTGGTGGGTCCCACAATTCTCCAGCTCCGCTTTTGGAGGTGAGTTTGCACTAGGACATCTGAAGTTTCAGCAGTTTTCGGCTCTCCCAGGGCTCAGGGCTGTTGGTGCCGGGGCCACGTGAGACCATCGAGGCCCCTCAGTCTAAACTGAGGCACAGAGCTGTCCAGAGAAGCCCTGGAGCAAGACAGGAAGGGAGTGCTGCATCCCTGGCAGATGAGGGAACCCATTTGTGTGTTTTCTGCTTATTGTCAGGGAGAAAAACATATTTTCCCGATCACTAGCCCTGTGTTCCAAGAGCCAGCGTACACCTGTGTGTAAATTGCCACCTGAGCATCTGATGGTTGCTGTTGTTCCTCAGGTCCCGTTACCATTCACCAGCCGGGTGGTGAGTCGGGAGTGAGGGAATGGGCCCTGTGCCTCTCGCGTCCCTGGTCGTGGTGCTGATGGTTGGATCCCCGGGTGTGGCCTCACTAGTGGTCACGTCCTGCAGATCCTTCCTCCAAGGTGGGAGAGCCTTTAAGATGAGCCTGCTTGCTGCGGGTATAGCCACTGCACCTCGGGATTGGGAAAGTCACCAATGGGGAGGTTCTATTCCCACTGAGCTTGAGGGCAGAACTGGGCCACAACCCAGTCACCTCACCCTCATATGTCCCCACCACACTGCAAAACCCCTGGGCAGCCAGGGTACCCAGAAAAAGCAGTGATGGCCTGGAGCCCGTGCCAGACTCCCCCGAGAGATCAGGGCACTTTCCTTTCTCAGTTGCCGGCTCCTCTGACAAATGGCAGCAGCCCCGTGCAGGAGGCCAGGAGGACAGCAGGGTCTGTGAATTGGCCCCAGCCCAAGGACTGCTGCAGAGACGTTGGCTGGGCCTCCATCCCCAGCCAGGGGGCCTCTGTGCACTGCACCTAGCTTAAGTCCTCTTTCCTTATCAGCTGTGCCTCTCGGCTCCACGTGGCCGCTGTGAATTCCAGGTTTTTGTCACCAAGCTAAGCAAATTGTTCGAGCTCCTGCCAGCTGCTAGAGCTATCCCTTCAAATATGAAATCTCTGCTGAGGGTGTCCAGACCAACACATTGAGCTCAATCCAAAACTATGCCCTCCCTAGCTCCACTCGTATTCACCAGATGTTTGCTGATGTAAAATAACAAACTCTTGTGAATCTTTTGCCAGGTAGCCTCCTCCTTTCAGGTTTGAATATGCTTTGTCCCCTGGGGCATGACGTTCTGACTGCAGTTAGAAGTAAGCTGGAGGCCTGGGTAGCGGGGACCTGGCAGGGTCGTGGGCGCCACCAGCTTCTTCCTGCCCTGTCTCGGAGGTGGAGTGGGCGCAGGGTCCTCAGACAGGGCGGATGCAGCCTCGTCAGATGCGGATGCCTTGGCTGAAGGCAGGCTGGGGTTCAGGAGACTTCCGGGTCCTCCACTCCTCTCCCCCAGCTCTAGGCTGATGCTCTGACTTTCACACTGAGCTCCTGCTGGGGTGGAGCTTGGCTGATCTGCACAGAGCATCCTGGGGGATCGCACTCGGTGTCGGCTCTGGCTCTGTCAGCCATATCGGCAAGAGCAGAAGGTCCTTTAGCTACAGGACAGGAAGTCCCAGCTCTCAGGCTGCATCTTGAGCCAGATTTAGGACTTCAGGTTCCTCATTCTCTTTCTTTAAGTTCCCAGTGCTGTTGGTAACAGCCGCCTCATCCACAGATTTTGGGTCTCACTCAGAGCTCAGCCATCCATGAGCACTCTTTAGCCAGCTTTTTAAGCTCGCATGTCCCACGGGCAGCCACAGTCCCTTCTGCCAGTGCTGGCTGCATTTCCCCGGCCCTTGGCCCCAGCCAGAGCCAGAGGTTGAGGTTGGGAGCCCTCGCGCTCCTGCGAGCATGGCCATGGCTTCCGAGTAGGCTTCTCAGAGTGCCGGGACCCCACCCAGGTGTCTCGAGGGGCCGCGGGGGCTGCAGGGGAGGGCTCAGGGGCCTGGACTTCCCAAGTCTGACTTAAAAAGGACTAGCTGTGCTTTCGTCTGTTTATAGGTTGAGCTTTCATATAAAGTTTTCTTTGAGGAAAGAGTCCTGTGGGTAGCAAAATGCCTGAAATAAGATGGAAGGAAAACTTAAATTGGATAATGATATGGCTTTTTCTCACTAAGCATGTCCCGTGTTCCTTGTTACTTTTGCTACTGACGATGGAAAAAGCAAACTCTGCCAAAGCATTTAAAGAGGTTTATCCTGAGTCTATGTGAGTGAGTCACGGAGGCTTGGGAAACACAGCCTCAAGAGGTCCTGGGAAAGTGATCCCGAGGCCACTGGGTTACAGTTTTATTTTTTATTTTTAGACAGAGTTTCACTCTTGTTGCCCAGTCTGGAGTGCAATGGCGCCATCTCAGCTCACCACAAGCTCCGCCTCCTGGATTCTAGCCATTCTCCTGCCTCAGCCTCCCAAGTAGCTGGGATTACAGGCGCGTGCCACCACGCCTGGCTAATTTTGTATTTTCAGTAGAGACGGGGTTTCTCCATGTTGGTCAGGCTGGTCTTGAACTCCTGACCTCAGGTGATCTGCCTGCCTCAGCCTCCCAAAGTGCTGGGTTTACAGGCATGAGCCACCGCACCTGGCTCTACAATTTGGACATTTCAGAGTGACAAGAATTGCAGGTAAAAATCATAAATCAGTACATGGGGAGGGGTACACATTCGTTTGACCTGAAAAGGCAGGACATCTAGAAGCTGGGGCTTGCAAATCATAGTCGGCTGAGGATTCTTTAGTTTGCAATTGGTTGAGAGAGTTGAGGGAACACCTAAGGTAAGGGGGTCTGCTGTCTGCCATGTGATGCCAACGCCACACCAGAGTTAGGTTGAAAAGGGAGCCCCAGGGCCAGGCGCGGTGGCTTACACCTGTAATCCCAGCACTTTGGGGGGCTGAGGTGGGTGGATCACCTGAGGTCAGGAGTTCAAGACCAGCCTGGCCAACATGGTGAAACCCTGTCTCTACTAAAAATGCAAAAATTAGCCGGGTGTGGTGGCGTGTGCATGTAATCCCAGCTCCTCAGGAGGCTGAAGTGGGAGAATTGCTTGAACCTGGGAGGCAGAGGCTGCAGTGAGCTGAGATTGCACCACTGTACTCCAGCCTGGGTAAAAGAGTGAGACCCTGTCTCAAAAAAAACAAACAAAAAAAAAAATGGAGCTCCAGTATACTGGGTCAAAACACCTGTTTAATATGATTTTATGCCTTGTAAGCATTATCCCTAGGCCCCTTAGAAAGGAATTTGAGGCCAGGCGTGGTGGCTCACACCTGTAATCCCAGCACTTTGGGAGGCCGAGGCGGGCGGATCACGAGGTCAGGAGATCGAGACCATCCTGGCTAACATGGTGAGACCCCATCTCTATTAAAAATACAAAAAATTAGCCGGGCGTGGTGGCAGCCGCCTGTAGTCCCAGCTACTCGGGAGGCTGAGGCAGGAGAATGGCATGAACCCGGGAGGCGGAGCTTGCGGTGAGCTGAGATCATGCCACTGCACTCCAGCCTGGGCGACAGAGTGAGACTCTGTCTCAAAAAATAAAATAAAATAAAATAAAATAAATAAAAAATAAATAAATAATAGAAAGGAGTTTGAGCCAGGAAAAAAGATCAGAGTTTAGTCCTCACTCCCTTTGGGCTTCTCTTCCTGTCTGAACCTTTCCCTCATAGTACTGGGTGGGTTACTAAGCCTTTGGCTACAAACTGGAGAAAACAGGATTCAAAGTAATATCATGAATGGCAAGAAAAGTGTATCATCTAACGTAACAGGAAGTCTCAAGGCAGGGCCACTGCAGGGGTGGTGAACCCAGTGGCTCAGCAGCAGAAGGGCTCAGGATTTCCCCACCTCCCCACCCTGCAACCCTCAATCCTCAGGACAGTTTCCCTCATGCTCACAAAACGGCTGCTGCAGTTCCAGACGTTGGAGACAAACACAACAGTCCAAAGAAGGAAGAACCCTTCTTCCCACGCCATGATGTTTGTTGTTTGCTTTTAGATACAATATACATATAGAAAAATGTACAAATAAAGCATACAGCGTAATGCCCTTTTGCAAGTTGGAAATATCCACAGAATCAGCCTCTAGACCAGGAAACAGTCCATTAACAGCACCTGGGAGGCTCCCTCATTCTCTCTTCCAGTCACTACCACCCCCAAGGGTGGCCTGCTTCCTGAGTTTTCATACCATAGAATAGCTGGGCCCGTTTTATATACAGGTGCTCCTTGACTCACAAATGGATTATGTCCCAGTAAACCCATTGCAAGTTGAAAATATGGTAAGTCGAGGCTGGGCGCGGTTGTTCACGCCTGTAACCCCAGCACTTCGGGAGGCCGAGGCAGGCGGATCAGGAAGTCAGGAGTTTGAGACCAGCCTGACCAACATGGTGAAACCCTGTCTCTACTAAAAATACAAAAATTAGCTGGGCGTGGTGGCACATGCCTGTAATCCCAGCTACTCGGGAGGCTGAGGCAGGAGAATCGCTTGAACCTGGGAGGTGGAGGTTGCAGTGAGCTGAGATTGTGCCATTGCACTCCAGCCTGGGCGACAGAGTGAGACTCTGTCTCAAAAAAAAAAAAAAAAAAAAGAAAAGAAAATATGGTAAGTCATGTCAATCTAAATAGCAGAGAGAGGTTGTTTGTTTGCGAGAAAAGATGTTTATTTCAGGATAGAGCGTTGCAGTGGAAACACACATGTTGTAGCCTCTGTGTGTTCTGGGAGGTGAAGGAAGGCAAAGATGTTTAAAAAAAAATGTGAGGAGGATCACACAATTGTTTGGAGACAATTATCCTTGGCCACAAAGATCAATAACGAGTAATGCTGAGGTTGGATGGCAGCCGCTGGGCAGATGTCCTTGTGGAAGCATTTTCTGTGTGAGGCTGGGATGGCTTTTGTGCCAGGTTGTGTGTTTTGCAGTCTTTTTTGCTGTTGGGGATACAAGCCTGAGAACCCACTCTTTTATGGCCTTCCCTGGCTCTGTTTGTCAGGTAATGTTATTTTCTTAACATTCATGACTTCATTTTGATTCTGACAACTTTCGCAGTCGAAAATGCATTTAATACCCAGAGAAGCCTATTGTAAAGTCAAAAAATCGTAAGTGGAGCCGTCGTAAACCGGGCACCATCTGTGCTTGGAGCCTCTAGCAGGTGCTTTTCTCCGCTGGTGTCTTCTCCTGGAGGCTCCGAGGTCCGTCGGCGCTGCTGACGATCGGGTTGTCTGGTTCTTTCAGTGCTATGTGGCAGTGCGCACGCAACCACGCCAAAGGTACCTATCAATGCCACAGCGGATGAGCTTTGGGGAGTTCCAGATTTTGGCTGTTTAAAATAGTGCTGCTATGAACATTCCTGTACAAGTCTCCTTGTTTGTTTCATTGGAAGAATTTAGGTATAATTTATATAGAGCCTGGCCAACGTGGTGAAAGCCCATCTCTACTAAAAATGCAAAAATTATCCAGGTGTGGTTTGGAGGTTTGTCCCCTCCAAAGCTCATGTTGGAGTTTAATTGCGGAGGTGATGATGTTAGGAGGTGGGGCCTGCAGGGTGAGTAGACTGTCAGAGGGACATCCTCCTGGGTGAATTGAGTGCTGTTGTAAAAGGACTGAGGAGGCCCTTTTGTTGTAAAAGGCCCTTCTTGGCCTTTCTGCCTTCTGCCATGTGAGGGTCCCACCTTCCTGTTCTCTGGAGGACACAGCATACAAGGTGTCGTCTTAGATGATATAAATAGCCTCACTGGACACCGAAACTGTCGTCACCTTGACCTCAGACTTCCAGCTTCCAGAACAGTGAGCCAATCAATTTCTTTTTGTTGTAAATGACCCAGTCTCAGGTACTGTTACAGCAGCACATGTGGACTAAGATAGAGCTTAAATGTGCAACTCTGGAACACACACCTTAATGAAATGATGTCATCAGCATGACATACATATGTGACACACACATATAAAATAACGTGTCAGAGCCACACGTACCAAGATATAGGACATTCCAGAAACCCCAAAGGCTACCTTTTTGTCTGTTTTAAAACGTTGTATAAATGGAATCCCACAGTATGAAGTCTGGCCTCTTTTATTGAACAATATGCGTCTGAGTTCGTCCACGCTGCTGTGTGTGCCGGGAGTCCCCTCGCTGTCAGCTGCTTTGCTGAGTGCAGTGTTGCTGTGTGAAAATGCCGGCATTGTTAGTCTACTGCGGTGCTCCCCTGCTGGGGGCATTTGGCTGTGTTGTTTTGGCTGTTAGAAGAATGCTGCTCTGAGCGTTCTCTGCATATGTTTTGGTGGACATAAGCCCTCATTTCTATTGGGCAAATACCCGGAGTGGGACACGTATATGCTTAGCTTTAGTAGGCATTTCCAAACACTTCTCCAAAGTGGTTGTACCGATTCCTATTTCCACGGGTTTTGTAAGTGAGGTCTAGTTGCTCCGCAACCTTGCCAATGCTTGGTGTAGTCGGCCTTTTCGGTTCTAGCCATGATGCTGGGTGGGTAGTGGCACTTATTTTGTGGTTTTAGTTTTCATGTGTGGAAATTGACAGCCAGATTCTAAGATTTATATGAAACCAACTGTATTAGTTAAGGTTCTCTAGAGGACAGAACTAATAGGATCGATCGATCGATCTATCTATCTATCTATCTATCATCTATCTATCTATCTATCTATCTATCTATCTATCTATCTATCTATCTATCTTATTTACCTACCTATCTATCTAAAGGGGGGTTTATTAAGTAGTGTTAACTCACATGATCACAAGGTCCCACAATAGGCTGTCTGCAAGCTGAGAATCAAGGAAGCCAGTCCCAGTCCCACAGCTGAAGAAGCTGGAGTCTGATGTTGGAGGGCAGGAAACATCCAGCACGGGAGAAAGATGCAGGTTGGCAGGCTAGGCCTGTTCAGTCTCTTCATGTTTTTCTCACAGACACACCCAGGATCAGTGCTTTGCATCCTTCAATCCAATCAAGTTGACACTCAATATTAACCATCACAAGTCCACCCTTTGTCAACTTGAACCCATACACATCTCCTGAGATCATATGTAATCTTCAAATAAAGACAATAATAAAGTCATAATTACACCTAACATAATGCAACTATCCATCGTACTACCGGAAATGCACCCATCCCCAACCCAAATACTATTACATAAAGTTAACGATACTTAAATGCCGATATGAAGCCAATGAATCTTATATCACATGATAAAGGAAAAAGGAAATAAAATGAAGATATCTTCTTAGTACAAGTGTATACATACACAAATATGTTTTTAACAAAAGAAGAAAGAAATACTTCTGACAATTACAGTCCTCGTTTCTGCAGCTGGTCCGTGGTCATAGCTGGTATCAATGACCACCTTCTTCTACTGCCCATTCTGTATTCCCTTTGCCTTCAACAGGCACCTCAGCAGGTAGTGGTTTTTTTCCTGGTGGAGTGACCCAAACCTTCATTCCTGAAGGGTCTGGGCCATTTGTAGTCCTGCCTGGTTTGGGCTGTTGTAGTTGCCTGTTGACCTTAATCACAGGGCATGGTAATACTAAGAGATGCCCTAATGGATCTCCTGTATTCTGTACATACTCTTCCTTACCTCCAGTGTGGAGTAGTAGACTGATTTCATCTTGATAGTCCGGGTCAGTCACCCCAGCCAACACTGTAACTCCCTTCTTAGCCTGTTGACTTAAATGTAGGAGGGGCCCAAAGTGTCCAGGTGGCAATCTTAACTTCCAGTGTAATGGAATCGTTGTCGTGTCTCCTGGTGGCAGCGTTCCTCCCTGGAACTAAGACCTCTAGGCCAGCAGGATGTAATGTTGTGGGAACAGGAAGCAAAAATTTTGCTAGTGGATCATTAGGGGTGATGGTGAGTGGTGCCACTTCCACCCCTTGATTTCTAGACCCGTGAGTCCTGGCTATGGGAGAAACAGTGTCATATATTGGAGGCTGATTCAGAGCATGCATGGCGTTCTGGAGAACTTTGCCCCAGCAAAGTATTGTCACCTAGTTTTCACCCATTCCACCGTTCTATCAATCCAGCTGCTTCAGGATGATGGTGAACACCAACCATACATTTAAGGCCTCTTGACTCTCCAATTCGGTTGCTTGGGCCTGCATAGCCACCAAAAGTGTTGCTTCTTTCTCTGTCCTTAGCAGCAGCCTCTGCCTTGTCCAGAGCCACATTCTCAGCCAGCCTCAAGTCAGCAACTGCCTCAGAGCAAAGGGGCTGCGGATTTTCAGGTCAGCTCTGAATGGTCTCCTGACTTTGGAATTTTAGTTTATCTTGTTCTCATTGCTTCTCCAGCTCCCTATTATCTCAAAAAATGTGGTTTTGTGATATATCTGGTTCTCTGGTCATCAGTGGGAGCCTGTGTCTGCTGGAAACCAATCTGTCCTACTGGAGGTGGCGTCCAGAGTGAGGAGACCTTTCTAATCACCCCCTGGCAGACATCCTCTGGGCTAGAGTTACTCTCCATGCCTTTGAGCAAACTAATTATGGACACAGGGGGCTGCTGCACCACACTTGGCTGAGACTGATGAGGATTTACGCCTGGGCTGGGGCTGGGGTCATCTTCACTGAAGGGTACCAGCTGTGTATAGCCTGGCTGGGAATGCTGAAGACATAACATGTATTGGGAGCTGTAGAGAGAAGTTATAGTCAACATTTGAGAAGCTTGGCATTTTACAAAGATTGCTACCTGCGTCCTCTCCACCAGCCCCTGCACTGGCCCTGAGCAACAGCCACCTGTGTCCTCTCCCCCGGCCCCTGCACTGGCCCTGAGCATCAGCCACCTGTGTCAGCCACCTGTGTCCTCTCCTCCGGCCCCTGCACTGGTCCTGGGCATCAGCCACCTGCGTCCTCTCCCCTGGACCCTGCACTGGCCTGGTGCATCTGGGGTCCCCATCTTCAGGGGAGAAAGCCAAGGGAGCAGCAGGTCACCCAAGGGCAAACAGATGGTGAGCATCAGAACTGGGGTCCCATCCCAGACCCATCTAGGTCTGTTTTATTATTTTCATTTTTATTTTTTTGAGACAGAGTCTCTTTCTGTCACCCAGGCTGGAGTGCAATACCATGATCATAGCTCACTGTCATCTCAAACTCTGAGGCTCAGGTGATCCTCTCACCTTTGACTCCTGAGTAGCTGGGACTGCAGCGGAGCACCACCACACCTGGCTAATATATATATATGGTTTTTTTTAGAGTTGTAGTCTTGCTGTGTTGCCCAGGCTGGTCTCGAACCTCTGAGCTCCAGCAATCCTCCCACCTCTGCCTCCCAAAGTGCTGGGACTACAGGCATGAGTCAGCATGCCCGGCCCTATGTCTGTTTTATAGACTTTGAAGTTTCTTCTGATATAGGGCATGGCACGCTGACACTCCAGAGAGGAAAGGCAGAGTGCTTTGTCACTTACAGCTCCAAACGAGGAAGGCTGCCGGGCAGGGCCACACAGGTCACCCGGGGACGGGGTAGCAGCCAGCTGGGGCTGCCGGGCGGCTGGTGGGCGGCAGCAGGTGGGGTGGCTGGGTTGCTCGAGCTCGCTGTGGATTGGCTAATTTGGGTGATTTTGAGCTCTGGGGCACAAGGCTGTCCATGGTTGTCTGGACCTTAGCCTTGGGGCGATTCAGGAGGGTGTGCAGTGGCCTGGAGTGTGAAGGGCTGTAAAGGGCATGGTCTTAGTCAGCTGCTCAAGGAGGGAACTGACCGGTCTCTAGCCAGGGCCTCAAAACTGGGTCAAGACAGAACAATAAAAAAACTACCTTAGCATAGAGCTGCAACCTGAGCCCAGGTCCTTCTACCTCCACAGGCCCCATTTGTTCTCCTTGTAATTAGCCCCAGCTTCTTTAAAGTGTCAGCGACTCTGAGATTCTGGGCTAACTTAAAAGAAGACAGAACAAATAAGTGACAGAAATTTGGCAACTTTAAAAACATCATCCTTGGGCAGTCGAAGAGCCCTGTAGGGATAGGATGCACCTCCTCTTCTGGGTGCACACTAGAGAGAATGCAAACATCTCATTATGACAATGTCTGGACCCCACAGGGAACTCCAGGCCCCTCATGCAGGGATCTGGCACCAGGATGTGGGTTATGAGGCCTCAGCCCCCCCCACTGAAGGGGTGTGCCTAGCATGGTCAGACAGTGGACAGGTGAGGGTGCCTGCTCCCCGAGGAAGGTGGCCGGTGATATCATCCCTGTAGGGCCTAAGATGCCGGGAGACCCTCAGCAGACACCCTGACAAACACCTGGTGCTAAACATGGGGGCACCCAGCAGAGACTGGGAGAGGCAGCATCTGTGGGGAGAGCCCACGGGGTTGGGGGTGGGGGGTGGGAGTGGGGAGAGCCCACGGGGGTGGGGATGGGGGGTGAGAGTGGGGAGAGCCCACGGGGGTGGGGGTGAGGGGTGGGGGGTGGGGGTGGGGAGAGCCCACGGGATGGGGCGCGGGGATGAGTCCATGGCTGAGGTTGTGGGGAGAGCCCAGAGGGGTGGGGATGGCCTGAGGGTGGTCCTAGCCTGAAGGTCAAATCTTAGCCCATTTGGGTTCTATAACAAAGCCCCCCCAGACTGGGTAATTTATAGACAGCAGATATTTAGTATTCACAGTTCTGGAGGCCAGAAAATCCAAGATCAAGGCACCGGAAGTCCAAGAGCAAAAGGCCCAGCAGCTGCAGTGTCTGGTGAGGGCCTGTTCCTGATTGACTGATGGCTTGTTGCTGATTGATTGATGGGCTGTCCCTGATTGACTGATGGCCTATTCCTGATTGATTGATGTCCTGATCCCATCGTGGAGCAGAACCTTCCTGGCTAACCACCTCCTGAAGGCCCACTCTTGATACTTTCACACTGGGGATTAAGTTTCAACTTGAATTTTGGGTGGGAACCAATTTTCAGACCACAGCAGGGAGAGGTAGGAGGGCAGGGCTCGACCTCTGGAGAGGAGACCAAGCCAGGCCCAGCCGCCTGTGGGAGCCATCAGGGCTCCGGGAGGCCTGTCTGTCTCTCCTCGCCACTGCCTGGTCCTGGCCTAACAGCCTCTTACCTGGACCTCGGCCAGGGTGCCCCTCCCCCCGCTGGGCTCCTGCCCACCCCCACCCATTCTCCTGCAGCAGTGGAATGGCCTCAGCAGCTGTGCGGGTGGCCTGGCCACTTCCCTGTTTAAACCCTTTGGGGGCTTCCCACTGTGTTCTCAAAGCCCAAAGTCCTTCATGGCCCCGCTCCAGCCCCGCCCTGCCCTCCTTGCAGGTCTCCAACCCAGGCCCCTTCCTGCCCCAGGGTCCTTGCAGCTCCATGCGGCCAGACTGTCTCCTCCCTATCTGCACCTGGCCCCCTCCCACCCATCCTGAGGTCCTGCCTTAGCTGAGGATTTCCTAGGAAAGCCGTTCTGCCCTGCACCCCGGGCTTTCTGCTCACACCCGTGCTGTCCCTGGAGCAGCCACGCCTGTGTGGTGAAGCGGTGAGCGGCATGGGTGCTTAGTGCCAGCTCCGGAGCCCTGGGCTCCCAGGCTGGGTCTGAGTCTGCCCGTCTGCCCGGGGGCCCAGGCAGCTGGTGCTGTCTGCGTTTGCCCTGAGTGGAGGCAGGGGTGAGCCTGAGCGTTATCTCCAGGCACCACAGCCAATGTGCCTGAGCATGGGTGTGGGGGATGTCCTGGGGTTCATAATTTTGGGGGGTTGCTAAACATTTAAACCCATGTTTGAACATTTACACTGACGGCACTGGGTTATGTATACTGACCCTCCACTCGCTGCCTCCAATGGTTCTGTCACATCAGCACAGTCACAAGGTCTCCCACACAGAGGGGCGTCCAGGACCCCCTCCCCAAACCTCTTCCTGGTGCCCAGCAGAAGCCCAGTGGGCCGAGAGTCCTCCTGAGACTCAGAACAGCAAGATCCCCTGCAGGACAGGGGACGTGGACTTCAGCAAGCTGGGCCGCTTGAGGGCTGGGGGCTCGGGGTCCTGGCCCTGGGGTCGAATTGGGGGAGTCTCATCTGTCCATCCCCCCCATGACCCAGCCTGCCCCCTCTCCTCCACCCTCTACCAGACACCACACCTCTCATCTCAGAGCCACCCTCCACCTCACGCCACCCTCAAAGCCGCTTCCTCTCCCACCTTCCCTCACTGCAGGCAGCCCCTCTCCCCAAAGGGCTCACTTCCCAGGCAACCCAGTGCCCACTGGCCCTGCATCCTCCATCTCCCGTTCACTTCATGAACAGCTTCTGAGGGTCTCCTCTTGGCCAGCACTGCAGCTGGGTGAAGGGTGGGGTGGGGCTGAGGTGTCATTACTGAACGAAGGATGGGGTGGGGCTGAGGTGTCATTATTGAATGAAGGGTGGGGTGAGGCTGAGGTGCCATTATTGAAGACCCAGGTCAGGTGCCACCTCCAGTAGGATGGGCTTCTGGAGGGATCCCCAGGAACTGCTCCCTTCCCTTGGGGAGCCCTTAACACCGTATCTCTTGTCATACTCTCTCCTCCCAGCATCTCCACCCCTCTTCATTTCTCTGTCCCACGTTTTCAGCTCGGAGCCCAGCACAGCAGGTGACAGAGACTATTTGTGGGTGTACCTACCACCATCTTCCCAAACTACACCTGGGCTTCAGGGGTTCAGAGCGCCCCTGAATGCAGTCTTTGTCCAGAGCCAGAATCTCAGATTTGGTGTTGCCTATGGGACATCTGTGCTTCCCGAACGCAGGTCTGTCCCAGAGCCCCAGAAACGGAAGAAGTAGTGGTGCATTGGCTCTGGGACCAGGCTCCACCCTCCCTGGGGCTCCCACCCGAGCCCTGCGGGCATCTGACAAGTGCCAGGGAGGGTGGGTCCCTTGGCCTCATCTTTCTCTCCAGGCCCTCACATGGCTGCTCAAGGGTGTCCCCCACTCCCATGTCCTCATTAGGGTATCTGTTCTCATGTATGCACTCAGGAGGCGTTGCCTGTGATCAGTCCCGGGAATCCGAGACCACTTCCCTGTGGACAGTATGGCCAGGCATGTGCCTCCTGCATCAGAGCCGGAAAAGCTGAACCCTGAGAGGAACGACAGACAGGGGCACCCTGTGGAGAACTGGACTCCCAGACAGATGACGGTGCCACCCAGCTAGACCCCAACCAGGGTTGACACTGTAACACATACACACACACACACACACTGTAACACATACACACACACACACACACACACATCCAAGCAGCTTAGGATTTTGTGGTTTGATGTCTGCGCTATGTGAAGCTCCTTGCCAGGGGATGACTAGTGGGCAGTGGGAGGGCACAGACCAGCTGGGACCCCTGGGTGGGCCCTTCAGTGCCCACTGCACCCTGTAGCCTCTGTGCTCAGGCTCAGGGGCCAGGCTCCCTTGCTAGTGGCTGCAGGTGCTAGGGTTAGGGTTAGGGTTGGGGTTAAGGTTAGGGTAGAAATCCTTTTTAACTGCTCTCAATTGGTTCCCAGTCCTTTGTTCCAGGGTAGAGACGCTCAGGTAGGGAAGGGTGGGGTGAGATTTGGGGTGGAGTGGGTGGGATCTGCTGGTCAGTTGCATAAGAGGGGGCGCAGGGATGATTCGCTCCCCCTCCTGGGACACCTGGGCAGGGGGGAAGACCGGACAGGGCAAGGAAGGGCAGGGTTTGGAGGAGGACCAGGTGTTGGGGCGGGACAAGCAGGTGTGGGCGCAGAGCAGGCTCTCCACGGAGTGCAGGAGGTGGCGCCGGCGAGGTCGCCAGGCGTGTCTGGAGCGAAGTCCCCGGGTATAAGCGGCCCTTTCAGCCCGGGCAGAGGAGGCACGGCCGGGACGCTGGACCAGCCGTGTGGCAGGGTGGAGAGGGTCTTCCGACAGAGAAGCGAGGCCTGACGCGGGCCGGAGGAGGGAAGACGGGGCGGGAGCCGCGGGGAGCCGGGCCGCGCGGGGAGGTGCTGGCGCGGGGAGGTGCGGGCGCAGAGGTGCGCTCCAGGGAGGGCTCCCGACGCCCAGGCCGGAGCCGGGGAGGAAGCCTCGGAGAAGACAGGCGAGCAGGCATCAAGGGGAGGCGGCCTCCTGACGGGTCATTCCTGGTCCTCGCGAGTTGGAGAGGAGGTGTCCCCCGAAACAGGGGTTCGAGCAGGTGAAAAGAGGCCGCCCCTCTGCCCCGCAGTGGGGAGCGCGCCCCTAGGGCCTCCGCCGTAATTTCCCTTCCCGGGGCGCCTGGGAGAGGCGGGCGGGTTTTGCGCAGGGCTGGATACGCAGGTTCACCAGGAGAAAGAAACCCAGGCAGCAAAGACTGAGGCTCGGGACCGAGGAGGGAAGGAGGCAGGAGGGAGTGGACGGGGAGGCAGGGGTCTCCTGAGCACCGAGTGGGCGCTGGGTGGGCCTCCTCTCAGTTCTGAAACTTCCGGCGTATGGCCAGGTCCTTTCTCCAGAATCGCCCTCGCCTCCTGACTCACTGAAAGCACAAGCATCACTCAGGGCTCCTGGGCCAACTCCGGCTCAGCCCGGAGGGACAGGCTTGAAGGCAGAGATGTGGGACACGGGAGGACTGGCAGGTGGAGGAAAAGGGCCTGGAGGGGAGAGGTCAACAACCAGAGGGAGATGTTGGCTGGGTCCACACCCACCGTGAGGCGTCCACACGCGCTGTGGGGTAGGCTGTCTACACTGGTGGGAGCAGGTGGAACAGATGCCCCTGTCCTCAGTGTGAGGGGAGTGGGCAGGATGACGGGGCAAAACGATGAGCAAGGAGAGGTGCTGGCCTAGCAGACGCAGGAGCCGGGAGGACCCGGGATTTTGAGCAATGGGAGGGAGGTGATAGGAATTATTTGAAGGGGGCATCATGGAGCCCAGACAGGCAGAAAGCGTCTAAAGATTTAAACCCCACTCCAGCAGCAGCTACACCATATATAAAAGGATGAATAAAGCCAAGGGTATACAGCTTACAAGAAACACACCTATCACATCACCCAGAGAGAAGACAGTTAAGCACCCAATGCCAGCCAGAAAGCTGATGTGGCTGCATTTCCAGCAGGCAAACCACTTTGGAGGTAAATGTAATTACTGGAGATGAAGAAGGGAATTTCACAGTAAGTCCAATTCAGCAGGAAGATGCTGGCCTTTAATGCATACACTGGAAGAGAAGGCTGAAAATTAATTGGCCATGCATCCGTCTCAGAAAGTTAGAGAAAGAGCAATATAAATCTGAAGAAAGAATGAAACACAGATAATCACAGAACTTAATGAAATGGAAAACAAACTTACAGCGCACGGCAGCTTGACCGAGGCTGCAGGCTGGTTCTTTGCATAGCCCAGGGACTCCCCTGGTTGGAGGAGTGGCAGTCAGGAGAGCGCGGGCTTGGGTGAGCCTGGTTCAGCTGGTTGCCGATGGCACTGCGGCCTCAAGGTCTTTCCATTTCTCTGCTCTATCTCCTGTCATATCGGCTTCATCCCAAACCTAGATCCTGAAGGGCTGTCAAGGGTGGCTCTGCTTCCCTGTGGGTGTGTGGGGGCCACTTCCCAGAGATCCTGGAAGCCCCATCCCAGGGCTGCTCACCCCTCATTGGGCCGAGGGTGTATGAGCCCACTGAACCGTAAGCCAAGGCCAGAGAGAGGCCCTTGATGATCTCAGACCTGAGCCCACTTCCCCCACAGCCCAGGCCCCCGTGGGGATAGTGGGTTCCCAAGAGGAGGGAGATGGATATTTGGGGGGACAATCCAGTATTTCTAGATATTAGTACTTCTAAATGATTCGGCCTAATTTGGAGTCAGCCTCTGTCGTGCCGGGTGGCAAACTTAACCACAGCCAATTCCCTGGGATGCACATGTGCTCCTGGGGTGGCCCTCCAGGCCTTGACACACCTGCCTGGCCAGTCTCCAGTGAGGTCCAGGCGGCCTCGGCCCAGACCCCTCTGCAGCGTGACAGGCCACAGCCAGACCACTGCTCTGTCCATGGAGCCCGCCTCGGGCTGGGCCCCTGCCGTCCTCCCAGGTCCTCGGATGGAGCAGCCTGGCTGGACAGAATGGCGGGTGGTGAGACCAGGGGACACAGGTACTACATGGCACGAAGGCTTGCTGTGTGCAGTGGCTCCACGCCTTGACTCCCCGGAAACTCCGGTCCCCTTCTGATCCAGTGCCTCTCCACCCCGGCCAGGAGTGTGGGGACTGAGCCCCAGCACTGAATTGCGGGTTCCAGGGTAGGGACCCTCACCTGCAAAGCAGCCCTTGGCCGAGGGATTGCAGATGAGCTGGGACCTGGGTCCAGTGCCTATCCCCCTCTGTGCAGGGCACCTGTTCCCCAAGTATGGCCCCAGCCACCCCAGGTATCTGGGATGGGTCATGATTGATCTGTCCCACCCCATTGGGCACCTACCCTTGCAGAAGTCGATGCTGTGTGGCCCAAGTCGCCTGTCACATCCCCCCACCTGCTCCGAAGGTGGGTCCAGGCTCTCTTTGTGCCTGGGCCTCTGTTGCAGGACTGTCCCACCCGCCAGGGGTGTGGGGGAGCCCAGTGGGTCTGGCCCCACTCCCGACCTGGAAGCTCACATACAGGGCTGGGTTCTGCTCATGGGGCACCAGCTCAGGTGACAGGCGATGTCACCTCCCGAACCCCAGGTGAGCCCTCGGGAGCCTTCCTCACTGCCCACCCACAGGCCCCGCTGTGAGGCGAGGCTGAGCGTCACCTCCCACCCGGCCCTCTCAGCCAGCTCACTCAGCCTCTGGGTACGGCGGGACTGCCAGTCCCTGCAGGAAGTCTGACCTCCGGAAGAACAGAAGACCACAGGGAGACCCAGACCAGACTCCCCAACACCTGCTCCCCACCACAGCCGCTCGGCCCCCAGGGCTCCCTCACAAGCTTGGCCCTCCCCACACCGTTTCTCCTTGGAAGGGTCCTAATGCCCCAGACCTGGCACCTGCAGTGTCTGTCAGGGAGCCCCTGAGTCCAGCCCCCTCCTCCACAGACACCGACTGAACTCAGCTGTGTGCAGGCTGGTACTGAACACGCACACCCGGGGAGCCGGGGCTGGGGGCGGGGTGTGATGTCACAAGAGCAAATACAGAGCCTGGGGCCAGGAGGTGGGAGATGGGGAGGGGGCTCAGGGAACTAGGGACACTTCACTTCCTGGGAAGAAACCGCAGACTGCAGATCCAGGCCAAGGCTGTCCAGGCTCCCAGGCCCGACTGAGGCTGGAGAGGGAGGGCTGAGGAGGGGCAGGAACTTGAGGGTCTGGGGGCCCCCATAGCTCAGCGGGTGAACAGGAGCCCCCAGGGCAGTCCCTGAAATTTCACCAGCCACCCTTCCTCATCTGCAGAGGAGCCTTTGGCCCCAGAGTCTGCAGACCACACAAACATGCACACACTCACACACACACTCATATGCACATACATGCACACATGTGTGCGCACACACACATGCACACACACACATGCACACACATGCACACACGCACACACGTGCACACATGCGCACATACACACACACTCACATGCACACACGCACACACTCATGCACATGCATGCACACACACGCACACATACACACATGCACACACATGCACACACTCATGCACATGCATGCACACATGCACACATACACACTCATGCATATGCATGCACACACACATACACACGCACACATGCACACACACGCACACACTCATGCACACATACACACGCACACATGCACGTGCACACACGCACACCCTCTCACGCACATGCATGGACACACATGCACACACAGACACGCTCACAGGCACACACACGCGCACACACATGCACACTCACTCACATGCATGCACACACGGGCACAAGCACACACAGATGCACACACAGACATGCTCACATGCACATACACACACGTACACACATACGCACACACACACATGCATGCACACACGTGCACACACATGCACACAGACACGCTCACATGCACACACGTGCACACACACAGACATGCTCACATGCACATACATGCACACACACAGAGACATGCTCCCTTTGGTAGTAGTGAGGTGGGGAGGTGACCCAGTCCAAACATGTTACAGGGCCTGCAACACTTCTGAGAAGAGCATCAGAGGCCAAGGACGCCACATAAGGGGAAGAGCCTCAGTTCCCAGAGTGTCCCCAACCCACAGCATGTACAACTGCAGCAAACTGTGCCCTGCACAGGAAGGGAGCCCTGTGTGGCTGATGTGAGTGGGAGGGGAGACACACATGCTGAGGGCAACAGGAACAAAGGAGGAAAGGGGGAGACAGAGACACACACACACAGAGACACACACACAAACACACAGACACACACACAGAGACACAGAGAGAGAGACACACACAGAGACATACACACACAAACACACAGAGAGACACACAAACACAGAAACACACAGAGACAGACACACACAGAGACATACACACACAGAGACATACACACACAGAGACACACACACACGAAGACAGAGACACACACACAGACACACAGAGACACACAGAGAGACACACACACAGACACAGAGACACACAGAGACACACAGTGAGAGACACAGACACACACACAGAGACAGAGAGACACACACACACAGAGATACAGAGAGACACAGACACACAGAGACAGAGAGACACACACAGAGAGACACAGAGACACACACAGAGACACACAGACACACACAGAGACACACACACACACAGAGACACACACACAGAGACAGACACAGACACAGACACACACGGAGACACACACACAAACACACAGACACACAAAAGAGAGAGACACACACAGACATACACACACACAGACACACACAGAGAGACACATACACACACAGAGAGACACAGAGAGAGAGAGAGAAAGGGAGGGAGGGCAAAAGAAAAGAAGGAAGAAAGGAGGTCAAAAGACAAATGACAAACTAGGAGGGAAATGGAAGCGTACGAGCCAAAGGGCTGATTTCTGCGCATACAAAAAGAGTTCCTAAAAATCTAGGGGAAAATTAGAAAAATTTAGAAAACATATGAACAGTTTACAGAAAAATCCTTACAAATGTCTCTTTAACTGCACGAAAAGAGGCTCAACCACCTTCACAGTCAGAAAAATGCCAATTAAAATTGCACTGAGATGATGTCTTTTCTCACCCCTCATATTGGCAAAATCCAGCAGCCTTGGCGGGTCATCAGGCCTGCCCTGGGGTGAGGCTGTGAAGAAATGCCCGCACAGGCACGGCTATGGGAATGGAGAGGAATCTGTCAGTGCCCTGCAAGACCGTGTCTGGGTTAGCCTTCCACCCACTCCCAGGATTCCATCCCAGAGGCCTAGCCCCAATACACAAAATGATGCGTGCGGAGCTTCTCGATGGGGCGCTATTTGAAATAGCAGGGGTTGGGAGCCTCCCGACTGCCCATCACTGCATGGCTGTCCCAGTGCACTGGTGCACATCCCCCAGGGCGACCACGCAGCTGTGGGAAAGAGTGAGCCCAGTCCCTAAGCACTGATAGGAAGCCTTCTCCAGGCTGCATGAATCCACGTGAAAGTCTAGGGAAGAACGGTGCTGTGGGTATCCTTGGGGATCTGTGGGCATCCGTGGAGATCTGTGGGGATCTGTGGGGATCCGTGGGGATCTGTGGGGATCTGTGGGGATGCCACCTTTTGCGTAAGGGGAAGAATGTAAATACAAACAACTCTTTTATATATTTGCAAAAAAGAAACAATGACAAGATTAACTTTATAGGTAAAAGGAGAGAACAGGGTGGGGATAGGGGGACAGGAAAAAAGGGAAATTTCTCAGAATGCACCTTCTCAAAAAGTCAAAATCAAAGCCTTGGTTTTGTAATAGTGTGTATGTAGTTTTCTGCATGCAATAAAAATACTAAATAAAAATCCCCAGAAACCGAGAACAAATGGAAACAAAGGAACCTCAAACTGTATATCAAGTTGGTAAATTAATTTTACAGAAAACATAATTATTCCAGTAGCCTTAGAACACTGCACTTTGAAGATACATCCTGGTGGGACACACTCCCAGGACAGAAGGAACTGCAAAGAAGTCTTGTTCTTAGTTCATAACCTTCTTCTTTGTAATAATGCTAGCCTTTTTATTTTAAAACTATTATGTTATAGAATAAAGCGAGTATGTGAATATTCTTAAAAACAAAGTTTTTTCGCATAAAAATGAAGAGATACAGGGTTTAAAAATCAAGTTAAATAAAGCCCTGAAATCCTAGTTTTGAATTGGAAAGAGGGTGAACATGTGATTTGTTTCCTTTTTTAAAAAGGATACTCAGCCTGGGCAACATGGTGAGACACCATGTCTATGAAAAAACACCAGTGTGGTGGCGCACCTGTAGTTCCAGCTACCGCTGCTGCTGCTGCTGGTGGTGGCGATGGGGCAGGGGTTGTGGGAGCTGAGGTGGGAGAATCGCTTGAGCATGGGAAGTCAAGGCTGCAGTGAACTGTGATTGTGCCATTGCACTCCAGTTTGTGTGATAGAGGGAGACCCTGATTTAAAAAATAATAAAGAAAAGGATACTTATGTCCTAACTTTGCTAACTGCAGAGACATAGAGGCAATGCAAACCCCATAGCAATGAGCACACCTGTATCTACATTATGGGATCTAAGTACCATCACCACTGAAAGAACAGAGCTGCAGAAGACCTGAGGCAGGACAGTAGGGAATTAGGGCAACCAAGGGTTAAGGCGGAAGCAAGGAAACAGCAGGTGCGGCCAGTTCTAGACAGGACAAGGCCACATCCTCACTCCTGTGATGACAAGACAGAAGTTTCCACTTCAGCCTCTGACTGGTCACACGCCAATCCTTCATATGTTGTAACCCACTGGAGGCCTCTAAAGGGCACCTAGGGGTGTTACTAGATTCTTTTAGCTTCATGAGAACCCTAGAGAACACTGCAGTCGGGGGTCTTGAGCCGCTTGCTCGAGCCTCTCCCGCTCTGTGGAGTGCAATTTCGCTTCAGTGAATCTGCACTTTTCGTTGTTTTTTTTTTTTTTTTGATGCTTCGTTCTTTTGTTGCTTTGTTTGTACGTTTTGTTTAATTCTTTGTACAAAGAGCCTGGACAGCATACAGTCAAGAGTTTCTATCTGGTAACATATTTTGGAGAGCCAGCCAGGAGGTAAGCCCCATTGTCTGGGGTTTAGATTTCCTTTCCTTCTTCTTTTTTATCTTCTTTTGTCAAAGCCACCATTTGCAGGCATGGGTTAGGCAGTTAAAAGCCACTAGGCTGCCTGCCGCTTGAAGTCCCTAGTGACCGGATAACTCGGTCATGGAACAGGACACCTAGGTCCTGCCAAGAGCAAGACAAATCCATGCAACGGTCAGGTTTGTGTATGTGCTGCAATAATGTCTTTGAGATGATTTCATTCTCCATCTTCCAATTTCTGCCCTTGCCTTGCTAATGCTGTGTCGGGACCAGGGACTGCTAAATTGTTGCATTTGAGCCCCCATTACCATCTCATGCCCCTTTTGTTTATGCATGGAAAGTGCAGAAAAGGACGAGCTTAGGGAAAACCCCATGTCTTGGTGGTTCCTACTTAAACAGTATTTGTCCGATTCAGACCGCAAAGTAAATTACCACTCTCTGGTGTCACTGACTACAAGAAATATCCCACCAGCCTTAGTGTTATTAATATTAGGATTTTTGAGTTTCTTCCTGGAACAAATGAAGAGCTGGAAGTAAAGGGCCTACCATAACCCTATGAAGAATGCAGGAAGATACGGTCCATCTAAATTGGTGGGACGCTAAAAGCCAGGGATTATATCCAGGAACAAAGGGAATCACAGTGGGCCATTGGCTATGGAGAGAAAACATCCAAGGTGGCACTGGTGCCCACCTGAGGTCAGAGACGTCTGACACTGTAAGAGTGGACCCTGAAGGGGGGCCCTGGGATCCAAGGCTAAACCTGAGACTTCCCCAGGGGGGACACCCCAGGTGGAAATTTCAGGTCCACAGATAAGTCCTCCTTAGGGTCTCGTTTCTCTTCCAGACTGCTATGGGACCCACCCCATCTATTCCACCTGACTCCTTGCCTGGCTGCACCCTCAACCATTGAAATCAATTTGACCCTGACAATCTGAGAAGAAAATGCTTGAGTTTTTTATTGTAATACTATTTGGCCACAATATCAGCTAGACAGTCAGGCGCAATGGCCAGAATATTGAAGGCTTCATCGTAATTCTAACCTACAATTATACTTACTTTGCAAAAGGCAGGGTAAATGGTCAGAAATACCACACAGTGAAGCCTTTACGGCTCTGTATCAGAATCCTTCAATCTGTAAAGCTCCTGATACTGGCCCTCGGAAAGAAAGTCCTAAGACTGAGCCAGACCTTGGCAATGACCCCCTCCTACAAGGCCCCTTGTCTCCCAGAGGGAACGAACTATGGCCACCCCCAAATGACCCTTTGCCACATGCTCCAACTATGCCAGGCCAGCCAGAGGCACAAATTACACGAAGACCCTAACGCACCAGCAGTGGAACACCCGACTCAGCAGCTCCCCGGCACTGTTGCCTCCCAGGGAAGCCGCGGGGGCAGGAGGGCCGGCTTCACTTCTCAGGGAAGGCGCTGGGGCAGGAGGGCCACAGCTTGAATGCAAGTCCCATTTCCCATGACTGATAGGCAACAATGTAAAGAAAAGCTGGGAAGGGACTCTGAGGACCCTGGCAGCTTTGCAGGCAGTTTCCAAACCTTGGCTCTTGCTTTCGATCGATCGTGGAGAGAGGTCCAATTCATTCTGGCAACCGGCTGCACCCCTGTGGAAAAGGAAAGGGTTTTTGAGGCTGCCCGCCACGAGGCAGACGATATGTTGGCCTGAAACCCCCGGGGCAATCACCTGGGCCCAGACGTGGTGCCTACCACCAGCCCTAATTGGGATCCAGCAAAGTTTCTTGACACACTCCTTGGAGGAATGAAAAAGGAGATAACCAAGACTGTAAATTCCAATGAGGTTATAAAGTGTCTCTTAAAGGAAATAGTCCCCTGGTTCCGGTTACCCCAGAGCCTCCAAAGTGATATAAGTAACTCAAGGGGTTGCTAAGGCTCTCGGAATCAAATACTATTTACATTCGGCATGGAGGCCTCAATCCTTCAGGAAAGTAGAAAGGGCTAACCAAACTCTAAAACAAGCGTTAGCTTAGCTATGTCAGGAAACATCAGAAACTTGGGTCAGCTTACTGCCCATAGCCCTCTTAAGACTCTGAAACTCCCTGAAAGCAAAAAAAAAAAAAAAAAATATGAGCCCATATGAAATGCTGTATGGGAGGCTGTTTTTAACTCATAATCTAATTAATGATCCAGAATGGCTGAGGGGGTTGATAAAAAACATCGTTACTCTTGGGCAATTTCAGCAGGGTTTATGAAAGTTTGGAATTCAAATGCTCCCCATGCCAGGAGCTAATCAACAACCCAAAATTAGGCCAGGAGATAAGGTACCTGTTAAAACATGGAAAGAGCCAGGTGCAGTGGCTCACACCTGTAATCCCATCTCTTTGAAGGCTGAGGCAGGCAGATCACCTGAGGTCAGGAGTTTGAGACCAGCCTGGCCAACATAGCGAACCCCTGTCTCTACTAAAAATACAAAAATGAGCTGGGCATGGTGGTGCACGCCTGTAATCCCAACTACTTGGGAGGCTGAAACAGGAGAATTGCTTAAACCCGGGAAGTGGAGGTTGCAGTGAGCTGAGATTGCTCCACTGCACTCCAGCCTGGGCGAGAGAGCAAGACCGTCTCAAAACAAACAAACAAACAGAAAAAAAACAAAAGCAATCAAACAAACAAACAAAACAACATGGAAAGATGGGTCATCCACTCAACAACTACAACCCAAATGGAAGGGACCATTTTCAGGGGTGTTAGCCACGCCTTCGGAGGTCAAAGTACTAGGATTAAGTAGCTGGATCCATCTTTCCAAGGTCAGGACTGCAACACCTGGAGCTCTGGACCTGGAACCTGAGGCTCCCGCCAGCCACTGCACCCGTGAACCTGTGGAAGACGTGTGGTACCTGTTTAAAAGACAGACAAAAGATAAGTAAATGCTCACCAACACTCCCTGGTGCCTTTGTTGCATAGTTACTGTAAGCTGGATACTCATAGTCATTTTTATGATTTTACAACTTAATTGCCTTCATCTGAATAGATGGAATGACTTCCTTTGTAATAATAAAACAAATGGTTTTTCTCTGTTTAAAAAAAGCCACAAAAGACCCCAAATTAAGCCAGTCTGGGAAATCAGTATCGTATTAACTTTATGGCATTTGCCTGCCATACCTTAATGGTTCTCAAGGACGCTGGCCTGTCAGCAAGTGTAGAAAATGATGTGTATGGTGGTCCATTTTTAAAATAAAATGCCCTAGATAGGCTTGGGTCTGCAAACTACAGAAGAACAGGTACACTATGCCCCTGACTCAATAGCCAGCGCCTGCTGGTAGGGGCCCCTTAGCTGCCCTTACCCGAACCAAAGAGTTTAGTTTAGACTAGCTTGCAAAATAGCTAACTTTATTCTCATCAGCTTGCCTGACTACCTGGGTCATCATTCAAATACTTGAAGAGCCCTTGAGATGACTGCAATGCATTGTGGGCTGTAACAAAATGCAGCAACACAACCTTAAAGCAAACTCCTAAAACCCCAACCCAACAACTAATAGGCGACGTCCGGGAAGATCGTGACCCCATAGTACTCAGCCTATGAAGAACCGGGGGAGGGACCCGAGCACTAGGGGACAAATTGCTTGTTGTAACTGTACTGAGTGTGCCTGTCTACCGGACACCTGATCTTGCAAGATTTTTTTTTTTTTTTTTTTTTTTTTTGATGGAGTCTGGCTCTGTCGCCCAGGCTGGAGTGCAGTGGCACGATCTCTGCTCACTGCAAGCTCCACCTCTGGGGTTCACGCCATTCTCCTGCCTCAGCCTCCCGAGTAGCTGGGACTACAGGCGCCTGCCACCAAGCCCGGCTAATTTTTTGTATTTTTAGTAGAGGCGGGGTTTCACCGTGTTGGCCAGGATGGTCTCGATTTCCTGACCTTGTGATCTGCCCGCCTCAGCCTCCCAAAGTGCTGGGATTACAGGCGTGAGCCACCACGCCCGGCCAAGGCTGCTATTAAAAGTCTCACTTCCGCCGTTCTTGGTGTCTCTAAGTCCATTCTTTGGATTTTGACAGGTAAGCATGTTTCTCACAGCAAGGGAAATAATTGGCCATACTGTTGGTTTATTAAACTTAACCTTGTTGGCTTTGCATGACTACCAAAAGCCTGGGATATGCCAGACCTGTGTCCTCCTTGTTGGGTTTAGTGGGATCAGCTGCAGGAGGAGGAGCCTTGGAATCCAGCATAAGGGGCCTCCGGAGACTGTGATATCCCTCTGACAGCAGAGGGCCTCACTAGACTTCAGCAACAGCTGGACTCCCTGGCTGCCGTAGTCTTACAAAATCAAAGAGCCTTAGAGCTCTTTGGCAAGGAGGAACTTGCTTATATTTAAAGGAAGAATGTTGTTTTTGCATCAGCCAGTCTGGTTTAGTATAAGAAAATACTAAAACTGTAATTTCCCAGGCAAAGAAAATGGAGTCTTTGGGAACTCCCACAGAAACCTGGCAATACTGGTTGCTATCTGCATTACTTTCTTTGGTAGTACCAGTTATTGCCACATCTTTGGCCTTAACTTCTGGTCTAACTTTGTTTAAAATGTTAACTGATTTTTTTGCTGTCTGATTTACAGCAATTCCATGTTTGTATGATGCTTGTGCAGAGTTTCAGCCAGTTTGGGAACAAAATCCAAAATTGGGCCCAAATACCCAACAATTGTGACTGGGTCAAGTCAGCTACACCCTTCACAAGTACAAGGCTGCTGCATCCACGGATACCCACCTAACTACCTAGGAACAGAGAGCCAGGACCCCCAGTAGGCAGGGACAGTAAAAAAAAAAAAAGATTTATGGGGATCACGTCTCTCAGTGGGAAATGCGGCAGCAGAATAGGGAATTAGGGTCACCATGGGTTAAGGCATACGTGAAAGAGGAGCAGGTGCAGCCAGTTCCAGGCAAGACGAGGCAGCACGCGGCCCACATCCACTCCTGAGATGATGAGACGAAGTCTCCACTTCAGCCTCTGACTGACTGATCGCAGAGCAGGCCAAGCCTTCATGAGATGTAACCTGCTGGAGGTCTCCAAAGGGCACCTAGGGGTGTTACCAAATTCCTTCAGCTTCATAAGAACCCTAAAGAACACTGCAGTTGGGCTCGTGAGCCGCTTGCTCAAGCCTCTCCCATCCGCGGAGTGCGCTTTCCAGTCAATCTTGCTCCAGCCGCTCCCATCCGCGGAGTGCACTTTCCAGTCAATGAATCTGCGCTTTCGTTGCTTCTTTCGATGCTTCCTTCTTTCGTTGTTTCGTTTGTGCGTTTTGTTCAATTCTTTGTTCAACATGCCAAGAACCTGGACAACTCACAGTCAAGACCTCCCATCCAATAACAGAATGTCAGACTCCAGGAAGTGTGTGGGATGGCCTGGGAGTGCTCAGGGCCGTTGCAGCTCAGCACCACGTGTCTGTGTGAGGTGCGGCAGCTGGTCTGTGCACGTGCTGTGGGAGTATGAGGTGGGACAGCTGCTCTGGAAAAAGTCTGGCCATTTCTTTCTTTCTCTCTCTCTCTTTCTTTCTCTCTCTTTCCTCCCTCTCTCTCTCTGTCTCTCTTTTCTTTTCTCTTCTTTTCCTTCCTTCCTTCCTTCCTTCTTTCTTTCTTAGATGGAGTTTCACTCTCATCACCCAGGCTGGAGTGCAGTGGCACAATCTCGGCTCACTGCAACCTCTGCCTCCCAGGTTCAAGTGATTCTCTTGCCCCAGCTGCCTGAGTAGTTGGGATTACAGATGCGTCACCATGCCTGGCTAATTTTTGTATTTTTAGTAGAGATGAGGTTTTACCACGTTGACCAGGCTGGTCTCGAACTCCTGACCTCAGGTGATCTGCCCACCTCGGCCTCCCAAAATGCTGGGATTACAGGCGTGAGCCACCGCGCCTGGCCTGGCAATTTCTTAGAGAACAATTTACTTGACCTTTGGACACAGCAACTCTGGACACGGCAACTCTGTACCCCACTATTTACCCAAGAGAATGCAGGACTCAGGAATGTACCCGAGCCAAACACGGCACACAGCCTAGGTTCTACCAACAAGGAAGTGGATAAGCAAACGTTGTAACGCTCATGCGTGGAACGCTCACGCGTGGGACGCCACTCAACCGTGCAAGGGAACAAACTGCCAGGACCCTGGCCGCATGCATCACAAGGAGCTTGCAGGAAAGAATATGGACCACACGGTTTGACTTATGTGACGTTCTAGAGCAGGCCAAAGTAACCTATGGTTTTAAAAGTTTCAGAACAGTTGTTGCCTTTGCAGAAGGGAGGAGATGGGGTTTGACTGGAGCTGGGCAGGGGAGGATGTGGGTTGGGGGGTTAATAATGTCTATATTTTGTTAGGGGTTTGGGTTACATGGGTGTATGCATTTGTCAGAACTATGGAATGGCACCCTCAAGGTGCATGCATTTCACTGAATGTGGTTTCGCTTCTAAACGTAATGGATGATATGTTAGGTAGTTATGAAGTGTAAGCTAGAGTCTCTGTGGGAAGCGCGCAGGTGGCTACAGCTTACTTTGAGGTCCATCAAGAATAGGAGATGGGTTGGGGTGAATATATGATAAAGCAAATGTAACAACATATGAACTGTAGGATCCAGGTGCCAGGTATACGGGTGTTCATTGTAAACTTCTTTCCATTTGTCCTGTGTTCTTGAAATTGTTCATCATGTGTTGGGGGAAGCCACAGGGTCATGTCAGAGGACACAGGAGTCAGCCTGAAGAGGACCCAGTGCCAGAGGTGATGGCTCGGGCCCCTGGGGATGTTGTGAGAGCTCTCCACAAACTTCGCGGCTTAAAACATCAGAAATGTATTCTTTTTTTTTTTTTTTTTTTTGAGATGGAGTCTCGCTCTGTCGCCCAGGCTGGAGTGCAGTGGCGCGATCTCGGCTCACTGCAAGCTCCGCCTCCCAGGTTCACACCATTCTCCTGCCTCAGCCTCCCAAGTAGCTGGGACTACAGGTGCCCGCCACCACGCCTGGCTAATTTTTTTGTATTTTTAGTAGAGACAGTGTTTCACCGTGTTAGCCAGGATGGTCTCGATCTCCTGACCTCGTGATCCACCCGCCTCAGCCTCCCAAAGTGCTGGGATTACAGGCGTGAGCCACCGCGCCCAGCCCAGAAATGTATTCTTTTGTGGTTTTGGAGGCCAGAAGTTTGAAGTTAAGGTTTCAGCAGGACCTCATTTCCTCTGAAGGGTCTCGGGCAGGATCCTCCCCTGAATTCCAGCTTCTGTGGCTTGAAGGGTTCCTTGGCCTGTGGCCACGACTCCAATCTGCTCTGGGGTCATGTGGCCTCCTCCTCTGTGCTCCTCTCCTCTTCTGTCTCTTGTAAGGACCCTTGTCACTGGATTTAGGACCCAGCCCAAATGCAGGATGATCTTGAGATCCTTAACTATATCTGCAAAGACCCCTTTTTCCGTAAGGCCGCATTCGCGGGTACTGGGAGCTGGGCCATGGACGTCTCCATGGGGCCCCACACTGCACACTGCCTCCCCCACTGTCCTGGAAGCCCTCGGGGATCAGGGGCTTTTCTCCTTATCTGAGCACCACAGCTCCTCAGCAAATGCTTATTGTGTGCATGAGAGTGTCTCTGTCCTACCCTAGTAGACCCTCTTGGAGGGTAGGGCCTGTCTTTTGGGAAATGCCTTCTTCTCTGTAACTCAGGTGCAAGCCCTCGGGACAGGTGCATCTTCTCTGAGACTTGCCCAGGTCGCACCTCCAGCAGCACGGAGGGTGCTGACAGTGGTGGCTAAAACTCAAGACAGGGAGCTGTGCGGCACCTCTCTGGTGGGCTCGCCCCCACGCCTCCACCATGGCCTGTCCCCTCTGCATCTGTCGGCCTCAGTGCTCCCAGATGCCTGAAGCCAAAGGCCCAAGAGCAGCGGCCTCTCACACTGCCCCTGGTTCTGGCCCTGCCTTGCCTCTGGGAGGTAGTTCTGCGGTGTGAACAGCTGGCGTGCCAATCACGGCCAGACCCTGAGCACAGAAAGGAGGCTTGGGCCACGGTTGCAGGGTGCTTGTTGGAGTATCCCCAGACAGGGTGTCCAGGCAGCCCCGTCACCCTGTCGCTGCCCTACGTCCCTGGAAACAGGTATCTGGGCCAGGAGGAAGGTGTGGCTCCTGTCCCCAGCTCCTTGCAGGGCTGTGCAAACTGAAAGGGCCAGGGCCACACCTTGACATTGGTTTGCTCTGTGTCATTAAAGACCTTTCTTCTGCTAATCATGACCACGGTTGTTATTCTTGTTTGCAAAAATCCTGATAGGGTGAAACCGACCCACGTGCATGGGGAGGACGGCAGAGTAGCCTGGAAACCGGGTTAGGAATCTCCGTCTCCCTGGCAACCGAGCCCAGTGTGGGGAGAGCCGGGTCTCTGCTCCAAGAGCAGCCCAGAGCCAGGTCTCAGCCTCTGGCATTTGTAGGCTCTGCCTCCGCATAGACATGACTCTCTGGGTGTCCTGGCACCCCCTGCCCCATCCCAGGTTATGCACAAGCCAGGCCCTACCCCCCTGTGCTATCTTTTAGTGTGTGGCAAATTGCCCCAAAACACAGGGACTTAAAACAACACAGTTTATTCTCTCAGTGTCTGTGGGGCAGGAATCCAGGCTCTGTGGTAGCTCTGGCTTGCCGTCTCTCGTGGGTTGTGCCGAGCCTTCGGGTTGGGGCTGCAGGCTCATCTGAAGGCTCAGCTTAGGGGATCTGCTCCCCAGCTCACTTGCACAGCTGTCGACTCAGCCCCTCATCACTGTCACCTGGGCTTGTCCACAGGACTTCCTCCCAGCACAGCAGCCAGCACCCCCCAGGATGCCAGAGAGCCAGAGAGCACAGCAAAGACAGAGCCACAGGCTTTATAACTGGATCTCGGGAGCCACATCCCGTCACTCTGCTGTGCTAGCTTCATCAGAAGTAAGTTGGCAGGTGCAGCCTGTGTGAAAGAGGAGGGGATTCCCTGAGGGTGAGGGCCACAGGGGCGTGGAGCACTGGGGGCCCCTGGAGCCTGTCCACCATCCCACAGGCCTAGACACTGGAAGGTAGGGCCTGCCTTGCTCTAGGCCTGGCAGGGACCTTTCAAGTCTCTGAAGGGTAACTTGGCACAGATTCCTATTCTAGGATTAGTCTGGCTGTGGTCAGCAGGGACCACCACTGAGTGCCACCCACAGCCCCCACACTATTGTACAGGGACACCTACTGAGCGCCACCCACAGTCCCCCACTCTTATACAGGGACTCTGGGTCCAGCTAAGAGACGCAGAGGCCCGCCTTGTGCCAGGGCACCTGTGCTTGTCCGCTGCCCCATGGCAAAGGCAGTGTGAAATTTGAAACGGACACATCAAACACAGGCGAGCACGGCTGGACCCAAATACCTCCCTGCGTCAAACACTTCCCTGGTCCCTGTGGCCTTCAGTATAAAATCTTGCCCCTTTCCCGGCACACAGCCTGAGCCATCTCTGCCACTGCTGTGATCTCAGCTGCCCCCCGTCCTCCATCCCCCTTACCCCGCCCTCACTTGGCTCCATCCCTTGTTCTCTCCTCCCTCCAGGACCCACAGAGTCCTCAGGCCTGGCTCAGTGTCCCCCAGGAGGGGCCTTCTCCAACCACGTCTCTGACCGCCCAGGTCTCTCACTGCGTCACCCATCCTCACAGCCCCTTTCCAGGGGATGGAGCCAGGTGCCTGGTGCTGGCTCATGGTCAGGTGGCACAGAGAGGCCCACAGTTAGGCTGACTGTCCGTGTGTGAGGTTCTGAGAGGGATGGGACATTCAGGGAGGATGCAGGAGCCTGAGATCCGACCCTCACTGTGTGCCCAGGCCACCGGAGGGCGTGCTGGGGACTCTTCAGTGCATAAGGAAAGGACAGGCTGGGAGGAGCTCCCTGTGTCCTGGCTCTGGAGGGGAGGATGTTGCAGAGGGAGGAACTGCATGAGCCAGGGCCGAGAGGGAGGAAGGTGTGGGGTAGGGGGTGGTGGAGATACAGGAGGAAGTGGCAGGTGTGGGAGCAGGTGTGAGACTGTGGCTGGTCCTGGTAAAACTTTCTCTTCAGGCCTCTTCCTTTATGGCCTTGACCCTGGACCCAGGGAGGGTGAGCAGGAGGATGATGAGCAGGAATGGAACCGGGAGAGGCGTCAGTGCAGCCAGGGGCTCTGCGTTGGGACCTGCCCTGGATGCCGGTGGCAGCAACGTCCACAAGATACCCACCTGCAGGGAGCCGACGGTCCCTGGTGGGACAAGATCCACATGGAGGGGCTGCACCCCTGTGGCCTCCCAGAGCCTCTGTGCCCTCCACACACCCGATCTGGGGGTCAGAGGGAACATTTAGGCCTAGAGGAGAAGCTGAGAAGGAGTTAGAGGGGTGCAGGGTGAGGTGGGGTTGGAGGAGGGAAGAGGGAGTGCTTTGGAAGCAGGAGGCTCAGTGGGGCTTTGCTGGAGGACACCTGTGGGCCCTGCCTGGGAAGAGGTGGCTCTGGGACCCTTGGGAGTGGCTTGGCTAAAGGGGAGGGAAGTGGCTTGGCAGGAAGAAGAGGAGCAGAGATGGGAAGGGCCCAGAGTGTGAACCCTTGCTGGGATTCCAGCCAACCTATGTGGATGACGGAGAGCACCCTAGCCTGAGGGCAGCCCCGAGACTCAGCCCTGCGTGGTCAGTGTCACATGGGGCAGGCTCACAGCTGTGGTGGGCCTCAGGCACCGATCTCAGGGCCTGGCTTGTGCTGCACCCTTGGCAAGAAGAGCCCATGCCATCTGCTACTCAAGGCAGGACCCCATGGCCAGCACCTCCAGGAGTGGGCCTGGGGACCTCTTTCTTTCCCTCTCCACTTCCTCTCTAGACGACCTTCCTTCCCCTCTCCACTTCCTCCCTAGACGACCTTCCTTCCCCTCTCCACTTCCTCCCTAGACGACCTTCCTTCCCCTCTCCACTTCCTCCCTACACGACCTTCCCTCCCCTCCCCACGTCCTCCCTAGACGACCTTCCTTCCCCTCCCCACTTCCTCCCTAGACAAACTTCCTTCCCTCTCCACTTCCTCCCTAGACGACCTTCCTTCCCCTCCCCACTTCCTCCCTAGACGACCTTCCTTCCCCTCCCCACTTCCTCCCTAGACAAACTTCCTTCCCTCTCCACTTCCTCCCTAGACGACCTTCCTTCCCCTCCCCACTTCCTCCCTAGACGACCTTCCTTCCCCTCCCCACTTCCTCCCTAGACGATCTTCCTTCCCCTCCCCACTTCCTCCCTAGACAAACTTCCTTTCCTCTCCACTTCCTCCCTAGACGACCTTCCTTCCCCTCCCCACTTCCTCCCTAGACGACCTTCCTTCCCCTCCCCACTTCCTCCCTAGACGATCTTCCTTCCCCTCTCCACTTCCTCCCTAGACAATCGTGTCTGCTCTCTTCCTTGTGCTAGCAATGCCCACGTCTTTGTCTCCAGCCAAGGCTTCTCTTCTGCAACCCTGATGTCCTTGAGTTCTCTTGCTGGAAGCCTCCCAGGCATCTCTGACTTAAGAAAGTGCTTCACATACCACTCTAGTGACCATTCCTCCCAGCCCCACACCCTCGGCCCATCTGCATCCCCAGCTCCCGGCCCAGGAGGCAGGCGTCCTGCACAGAGACATCACCAAGCCTTGCAAGCCCACCCACTTCCATGGCCATTTCCACGGCCATTGCCCTGGTCTGAGCCATGTCCTCCTCACCAGCTTCCCTGTTCTGTTCTAGAACCTTCCAGTCCATTCTCCATAAGGCAGTCAGAGGATCTTCTGAGATGTCGATCAACAGTGTCCGTCCCTCTCTTCAACCCTTTGCATTTCCCATTTCTGCAGACGTCTTTGATTGTGTACCTCAAAGCCATTCCCAAGCTTTTCTCTCTGGCCAGTCATCTTTTGATATGGAGGGCAGGACCAGGAGGATGGAAGAAAGGGGCCCAGAGCCGCAACTCCCTGAGTGGCTGGCAAACCCTCTGCTGTAGGGCCCTCCTTGCATTGATCAGAGAACAGAACCAATGGGACACACATGTGCAGAGAGGTTTTTGAAAATTGGCTTCCAGGATGAAGGAGGCTGGCAAGTCTAAAACCTGCAGGGCCAGCAGGCTGGAAACCCAGGAAGAGCTGACGTGCCATTCGAGTCCAGGGACTCTGCCACAGGGAGGCCAGTCTTTCATTCTATCCAGGCCTTCTGCTGAATGGATGAAGCCCACCATGGCAGAAGGCAGCCTGCCTTCTCAAAGGTCCACTCATGTAATTGTTTTTTTTTTTTTTTGAGATGGAGTCTTGCTCTGTCATCCAGCCTGGAGGGCAGTGGTGCAATCTCGGCTCACTGTAACCTCCACCTCCCAGGTTCAAGCACTTCTCCTGCCTCAGCCTCCTGAGTAGCTGGGAATACAGGTGCACATCACCATGCCCGCCTAATTTTTTTTTTTTGAGACAGAGGCTGGAGTGCAGTGGCGCGATCTCGGCTCACTGCAAGCTCTGCCTCCCGGGTTCATGCCATTCTCCTACCTCAGCCTCCCAAGTAGCTGGGACTACAAGCGCCCACCACAATGCCTGGCTAATTTTTTTGTATTTTTAGTAGAGACGGGGTTTCACTATATTAGCCAGGATGGTCTCGATCTCCTGACCTCGTGATCCACCCGCCTCGGCCTCCCAAAGTGCTGGGATTACAGGCGTGAGCCACCGTGCACGCCCAGCTAATTTTTGTATTTTTAGTAGAGATGGGGTTTCACCATGTTGGCCAGGCTGGTCTCAAACTCCTGACCTCAAGTGATCCTCCCACTCCCCGCCTCAGCCTCTCAAAGTGCTGGGATTACAGGTGTGAGCCACTGTGCCTGGCCAGGTACTTTTTTTTTTGAGACAGGGTCTTGCTCTGTTCCTCAGGCTGGAGTGCAGTGGTGCGATCACAGCTCACTGCATCCTCAACCTCCTGGGCTCAAGCAATCTTCCCACCTCAGCCTCCTGAGTAGCTGAGACTACAGGTGTGCACCACCACACCCAGCTAATTTTGAAACTTTTAGTAGAGATGGAGTCTCCCTATGTTTCCCAGGCTGGTCTCAAACTCCTGGCCTCAAGTGATCCTTTCACCTAGTCCTCTCAAAGTGCTGGGATTGCAGGTGTGAGCCACCATACCTGGCCCTAACCTCTCTGCGACAAATTTTCTTCTTAAGTACAGTCTTTTAAGGAAGGGCTGTTAGTGGTAAACTCTCTAAATGTCTCTGATTTTTACTCATCTGAAAAAATTTATCTAAAGTTAAAAAAAGTTTGACACATAATAATTATACATATTTATGGGGTACAACGTGATGTTTTGATAAATGTATACATTATATAATGATTAAATTAAGCTAATTAACATATTCATCACCTCACACATATATCATTTTTTTTGTGGCCAGTGTTTGTTTAGCTGCTAGAGAAAAAGAAAAATCCTTATGGTTAGAATATAGTTTATTCTTTAAGTTTAGGGGTGCATGACTTAACCCCTGCCTGTCACAGCCTTAGGTCTTATTTATAATCTGGAATATTATTGCCACAAAGAGTGCATCCCATCAGTTTCATAATCTTATTTTAACACCCCATAGATCTACATCTATCTCATATTTTTATTTTTAATTATTTATTTATTTATTTTTGAGACAGTCTCACTCTGTCACCCAGGCTGAAGTGCAGTGGCGTGATCTTGGCTCACTGCAACCTCTGCCTCCTGGGTTCAAGCGATTCTTCTACCTTAGCCTCCCTAGTAGCTGGGATTACAGGTGCACGTGCTACCACACCTGGCTAATTTTTGTATTTTTTGTAGAGATAGGGTTTCGCCATGTTGGCCAGGCTGGTCTTGAACTCCTGACCTCAGGTGATCCCCCCGCCTCAGCCCCACACACACACACACACACAAATCAGCTGGGATTACAAGTGTGAACCACCGAGCCTGGCTTACATTTATCTAATCTATCTCTCTTTCTCTCTCTCACTTTTTCTTTTTTCCATTCATCTGCTGATGGACACAAGTGGATTCCATGTCTTGGCTGTTAAGACTAACGCTGCAATGGATATGGGCGTGCAGGCCTCTCTTCAGGATACTGATTTCTATTTGTCTGGCTATATACCCAGAACTGGAAGTGCTGGGTGGCAAGGTAGCTCAATGTTCAATTGTTTCAGGAACTTCCACACTGCTTTTCCTAATGGCTGCGCTAATTTACATTCCCACCAACAGTGCACAAGGGTTCTCTTTTCTCCACATCCTCACCAAAAATTGTTATTTCTGTCTTTTTGATGACAGGCATTCAAATAGGCAGGAGGTGATCTCTCCTTGTGATTTTAATTTGCATTTCCCTGATGATTATAATGCTGAACGTTTTTTTCATACACCTGATGGCATTGTATGTCCTCCTTTGAGAAAGGTTTATTCCGCTTCTGGCTCATTTTTTAATTGGCCTATTTGTTTTCTTGCTATTGAGTTGTTTTCTAAACTTTTAATTTTCTGAAAATTCTATTTTACACTTATTTTTGGAAAATATATCAAGTTCTTGGTGACAGTTATTTCCCTCTGAGCCCTTTACAGATCCGATTTTCCTCTTCTTTGGCTGTCACTGGGGCTCCTGGAATTCTGCTGGCAATCTTATTGCTGTTTCCTGGGAGCTGATCTTCCTTTTCTTTTTGGCTGGCTTAAAGATCTGCAATTTCACTCTGTCATCTAAACTTTATTTTTCTTTATTCTATTTAGTCTGTGTTGTGCCTCTCTGTGCATACTTATTTTTTATCAGTTCTGAAATATTCTCAGGCATAACTTCTTCAATGATTGACTCTCTTTCCTTTGAGATTTCAACCAGACTTCCATAAGCTCTCTGCACACCATCTTTTTGTTTTATTTTGTTTTAGTTTTTTCTTTTCTTCTTTTCTTGCTCAGACTTAAGTGGGCATCAGAAAAACACCATCTTTTATGTTTCTTAACTTATTTTTCCTATTTTCTATTTCCTTATCCTTTTGCTACATTTTTGGTAATTTTTAAAAGATTTATCTTCTAGTTTATGAATTCCCTCTTCAATTGTGTCTAATTTGCTGTGTAATCTGTTTGCTGAGTATTTTTTTAAACACCTTTATTGAGATATCATTCACACACCATAACATTTACCCTTTTAAATATACAAGCCAAGGGTCTGTAGTATATTCATAGAGTTGCGTGACCATAATCACTATTTTTAGAACATTTTCATCACTCCCAAATGAGTGATTTTATCACTTTATTTATTAGTAGTGCCTATTACCAGTTCCTAAGGAGGAACTGATTCCCCTATCCCACCCTTCTAGCACAAGGCAACCACTAAGCTACCTTCTCTCTCTCTTGGATTGTTTATTCTGGACATTTCATAAAAAGAAAACCACACAATGTGTTTTCTTGTGACTGGCTTCTTTCAGTTACCGTAATTCTTTCAAGGTTTCTGCTGACCTTTTTATTTCAATGAAAAGTTTTTCATTTCTAGAGGTTCTATTTTTTTTCTGATAAGCATGGTGATTGGTTTCATAGTGCTTTGTTCCTTATTTTAATGTATCTTAAGCCTAACAAATAGGTTAATTTTATATCCTGTATTTGATATTTTCCATTTAGAAAGTTTGTGGTGATTTAAATCTGTTGCTCGTCACTGTCAGCTGAGTCTCACTTGGAGGCTTGCTTTCTTTAGATATGGGCTGATTTTTCATTTTGAACTCATATTTGTTTCAGTTAAATCTGTGGGAACCCCAGTCCCTAAGTTGGGGCTTGCTTTCTCCGGAGAGTATTCATCATTGGTTTTGCTTTTGCAAGCAGGGATGCTGCTGACCTGGGACCACCCTGGCTCCCCGGAGGGCTCTGTGTGGGTGCCAAGTGGAGGGTGCAGGAGAATGCACCCCTCGGGGCAGCCCTCAATCAATGACTCACAGGCGTCGCTGTGAAAATACCTGTTCCCTCATCCCATGGGTGAGCTCACCTGAGGCTCACAGTTTACACCACTTCCCAGAGTCCCTCTCTGGCGTCAGGCTCCAGGTCCCCCCCCGGGGGGGTTTGCTGAGTGCCGCATGCTTGCCAGCCTCCTTCCCCACCCTGGACCACTTCCCCACTCCCCAGGGCTGCTACCCCTACCTCCAACCAAATGGCTTGCTCTGGAATCCCTGCCTCAGGCTCTGCTTCCGGGACCTCAGACCCCGTGGGGGTCCAGGTCTGCCCAGGACCACTGTGAGTTTCACATCTGCCTCCTGCTCAGTGGGCAGACTTTGGGAGTCCATTATTCTATTTACTTCTTTCTTTATGGACTCAGATTTCTTTTACTTTCTTGCGAGCTCTGTATGTTTTGAAAAGAACTGTGTTTGAACCTTGATCTAGCTCTTGCCCTCTGCACCTTATGAATTGCAACTCCTCATTCAGTTCTCGGCTAAAATATCAGGTCCTAGGAGAAGTTTTCCCTGACCCTGAGGCAAAGCACGCTCCTGTGGTGGTCTCTTGTCCATCTCGTCCTTGCCGTCATCCCTCTGGAGCCGCAATGGAGCGGAGGTGTGCAGTCCCTGTAGCCCGAGCTGCTTGGGTTCCCACTTCAGCTGGGTCACCTGTCACCTGCGTCACCGTGTGACCCTGAGCAGGGAGCTCCGCCTTTCCGTGCGAGTCTTCTCATCTGTGAGATGGAAGTGATACTATCTGCACAGCAGGGCTGTGGTGAGACTACAACGAGATAATAAATATGAAGTGTCTAGAACAGGTGGAATCCATAGCACATGCTCAATAAATGTTAGCTCTGACTGTCACATCCTGCAAAGATATGCTGCAGTAGGGATCACCATTTGTGGAAGGTGAGAGTCAGGAGGGCAGAAACCAGGTCTCTCTCCTCATGCCCTTTCCCAGGGCTCAGGGCAGGGCTAGGGCAGCAGGAAGCATGCAGTAAATATTTTCAGGTCAAATGAAAGGGGACAGGACCAAAGGCACGATGGCAGATCGGGGCTTCCCCAGTGCCCCGGGGAGGCGGATTTCAGGCACAGGGACACGTGCAAAGGCACAGCTTTTCGGGAGCTGGAGGGCAGGGCGGGAAGGCCAAGGAAGCCGAGAAACGGGTCCAAGGCTCAGACGCTCTGGCCAGGATTTGTACCTTTACCTCCGAGTGTGGGAGTGTTTGGCGACAGAAGCCCCTAGGGCTGCGGCTTCTGGTGGGGGTCTTCATGGATGCTCAGGGGAGGAGAACCGCCTGGAGCCACTGGAAACGGGGGAACGGGGATGAGGTTGGGGAGGGGCGGGAGGAGGGGGAGGGCGGGGCCCCAGGGCCGGAGTCTGACCCCAGGGGTCTGCGAACCGGGACCTGCGCGAGGGGCCGCGCCGGGTACCTCCCCCTCTCTGCGTCTTTGTGCATTTTGCTTCCTTTCGCAGTAAACGTTCTTCCGAGAAATTCCAAGGGGATCTCAGCCAAGCAGAGGGGGAAGGGATCCTGCCCACGCCTGGGTAGGGGGCCGCGGAGGCTGGGGAGGAGCAGGGGGCGCCGCGAGGGAGGGAGCGGGAACCAGAGGGAGCGAGCGCGCGCGAGCAAGGGACGCGGAGGGCCCGGGCCAGCTACCTGCGTGGGGGCCGCGAGCCCCGGGCGCCCCCCGCCCCGCGCGTCTCCCAGCCGCCCCCGCCCCCCGCGCGGCCCCCGCCCCGGTTCCGCCCCGCCCCTCGCGCGGGGTCCGCGTCTGCGGCTGCGTTCCCCGAAAGACGAGGCTGCGCCCGGATTCCGGTCCGCAGGGAGACCGAAGGGCACAGCTCCCCGCGCCGCGCACGCCGCCCGAGCCCGGAGTGCGGACACCCCCGGGATGTGAGTGAGCCCCCCGGCCCCGAGGCCCGCGCTCCACGCCCCATCCGCGGTGAGCGCCGAGGCGCGCGCGGAAGGCCAAGGGAGGGGACTCGGCCCGGGGTTCCCGGCCCCCCAGCCCAGGGGTGGGGGTGGGGACCTGGCACGCGCCCCTCCCCCCAGTGGCAGGTCCCACCAGCTCCCGCCCCTGCTGCTCTTTCCTGTCCGGACGCACCTGCAGCTCCCCGGGGAGAAGAGGACGCCCCCCCTCCGCTCCCCCACACAGGTGCCGGCTCGGGGCGGGGGCGTCACGAGCTGTCACCTCGCCCCAGAGGCCAGACATCTCCCGGCGGCGGGGATGCTGTGACGGCGGACGCTCTGGAGAAGGGGCTGGGGGTGGGGCTCTGCGAGCTCCGGGCGGACCCCGGCCTTGGATTCCGAGGAGAAGGTTGCATCCTGAGGCTGGGAAAGGAGAGGATCTTTGAGGTCTCCTGACCGATGCTTCTCCCCTCCAGGCTTGCGCCCCAGAGGACCCGCGCCCCAAGCCCCCGCGCCGCCCCCAGGCCCACCCGGAGCATGCTGCCTGCAGCCATGAAGGGCCTCGGCCTGGCGCTGCTGGCCGTCCTGCTGTGCTCGGCGCCCGGTGAGTAGGGGGCCCGCGGGCTGGGTCAGGTGCCCGGGAGAGCCCGAGGCGCCGCGGGAGAGCCGGGTGTGGGGCTGCCACCCTCTGACGGTTCCCACCGCACTTCCCATAGAGCCCACGCCCCCTCCGGGACCCCTGCGACCCCAGCCCGGCCCTCGGCCCCTCTGCCCCGGCACTGGGCTCTCTCCAGCGCTCTTCCTCCAGGGCCTGGAACTGGTGGGCGGCTGGCCCCGCACGGAAGCCCCTGGTCCTCCATCACCTCTGAGAGCCTCCCGGGCCTCCTTTCAAATCCAGTTTGGTCCTTCACAGCTTGGAACCCACAGACCTCTGGGGGGGATATGTGAGGCGGGGCGGGAGTGTGAGGGGGGCACTGTCGGTGTGGGGTCTCTATAGCCCGTGTGTGTGTTTGTGTGTGTGTGTGTGTGTGTGTGCACGCACGTGCATGGGGGCCAGGGAGGGGCCATAGGGGCTCCCCTCAAACTGCCAGGATGGGGCACAGTTGTTCCAGGGCCTCTGCTCCCCCTCCAGAGGTCATGGGGGCCTGCTCACTCCTGTGGGGTAGGGCTCTCCCAGGAGTGCCTGCAGCAGGGGAATGGGTGAGGGACGCAGGGGGCTGCCTGGTTTGGACCCCAGGGCCTCTGGTCACCCTCCTCCCCATGCCCTGCCCAGCTCATGGCCTGTGGTGCCAGGACTGCACCCTGACCACCAACTCCAGCCATTGCACCCCAAAGCAGTGCCAGCCGTCCGACACGGTGTGTGCCAGTGTCCGAATCACCGATCCCAGCAGCAGTAAGTTGGGACTTAGGGTGGTGGGGAATGTGCTGAAAGCCAGGCTCTTGAGAGAGGTCAGAGGTGTCCTCTGAGCCCCTCTGGCCTGGGACGAGAGTGAGAGCGTGGGGCTGCAGGCAGGATACTGACCTGCTGTCCCTCCCTGGCTCCTTGGTGGCCCTTTTCATCTAGTTGGGGCCAGCGTGGGAGGCTGGAGGGACTCGGCTCTGCCTATCTGGGGCCCTGAGCTGACCCGGAGGGGCCTGGGCTGGGTCCTCGGGATGAGGCGGAGAGGGCCCAGGAGGAGCCCCCGTCCCAGGCCATGCTTTCTCTTCCCAGGCAGGAAGGATCACTCGGTGAACAAGATGTGTGCCTCCTCCTGCGACTTTGTTAAGCGACACTTTTTCTCAGACTATCTGATGGGGTTTATTAACTCTGGGATCTTAAAGGTCGACGTGGACTGCTGCGAGAAGGATTTGTGCAATGGGGCGGCAGGGGCAGGGCACAGCCCCTGGGCCCTGGCTGGGGGGCTCCTGCTCAGCCTGGGGCCCGCTCTCCTCTGGGCTGGGCCCTGAGGTCTCCTGCTTCCCACGGAGCTTCTGAGCTTGCTCCCCTGAGCCTGTGGCTGCCCCCTCCCCAGCCTGGCGTGGCTGGGGCTGGGGGCAGCCTTGGCCCAGCTCCGTGGCTGTGGCCTGTGGCTCTCACTCCTCCCTCGACGTGAAGCCTCCCTGTCTCTCCGCCAGCTCTGAGTCCCGGGCAGCTGGACATCTCCAGGAAACCAGGCCATCTGGGCAGGAGGCCTGGGGATGAGGGTGGGGGGGACCCGGTGGGACCCCCAGGTCCCGGAGGGGAAGTGAAGCAACAGCCCAGCTGGAAGGGCGTCTTCTACGGAGAAATAAAGTCACTTTTGAGTCCTGAGACCCGGGTCTGAGCCTGGGTGTCGGGGGCGGGAAAGGGTTCCTGGCAGAGAGCTGGGAATGAGGTGCTGAGGGAGCGGAGGGGCTGGGGGCAGGGTGGGCTTAGGGCACTGGGGTGCTGGGTGCTTGTGCTGGGGCTGCTCGGTCCTGGTGAGGTTTAGGAGCACTTGGGGTGATGGGGTGAGAGCTGAGATGAGCAAGATCACAAGATGGGCTTGGGGGGAGGTACTGGAATCCTGTGAGCACACCACAGACACCAGACACGCCCACAAACAGTGGTGCCCACCCAGCCAGCGTGTGCACACACACTCATGCCCAGACAAGCATACAAACGGTGCCCACGCAGGCAGCATGTGCACACACACCCGTGCCCGCCCTGCTCACTCCTTCACACACGCACACCCCAGGTGCCCCGCGCACACGTGCTGGGGCATGCACATAACTGGCACAAACTGGCGTGTCCCAGTGCACGTGCCCACACCCACACGCGCATGCCCACGTCTGTGCACACCCACCCTTGTACGCTCAGTGTGCAGTGCACACGGTGCCCTCACAGACTCACAGATGAGAACACGCATGCTGGCCTCCTCTCGCCCCCACCCCGGCTGTCTCTGCCCCTGGGGGCTGCTTCAGGCCGAGTGGAGTCGTCCTGTTCCCTCATCCTGCCTCTTCGCTGGACATCCACTCCAGCCACTCCTGGCCCTGAGTTGGGCTCCTGAGGCCACTTCCTGTGGCCAGGGGTTGAGGAAGCCCACACCTGTCTGTGAGCTGGCCCGGAGGAACTGGGTGCCGTGGGGTGTGGGGGCAGGGAAGACTTGGCCTGGGGAATGTTGGAGTGATGTCCTGATCCTTCCTGCTCCAGTTTCAGCCCTGTACCCCTGCATCCAGCCCAGCCTCCCACACCCACCGGCCACCACGCTAGATGCTCCACCAGCGGCTCGTCTCATGGCCCAGGCTTACCACACAGCGCTTGGCAGGCACCCCAGGGTTTCTCTGAGGCCTGGTCTCTGGCCACTGCTGCTTCATGCCACCTGTGGCTGACACAATCTCAGCAGTGGCCACTGCTGGGTCCTGGACTCCTTAGGGAAAGCAGTGGTTCTGTAAAGGCTGGCCTTGCATGAGGGATGGCGAGGAATTGGGTCCAGGGCTGGTACACCAGGAAGAGAGAGGAGGCCTGCAGTCCCGGGCATTGGTGCCGATTCCCTGCTGGACACAGCCAAGGGGCTTTTCCATAGAAGGCCACCTGCTCTGGGATGCCTCCCCTGCCCCCACCCCACCCTTCAGTAAAGTGTGCTGCTCTTGCTTGTGCCTCCTGTTTTGGGGGCTGAGGGACTGCAGAGAAGCTGAGAATTCCCAGGAGGCAGGAAGCCCTGGAGTGATGGAACCCCCGAGGGAAGCCTTGGCAAGCTAGGGAGGCCGCCGTCCCACCGGGGTGAGACTTGAGCCGGTTTTCATATACATCTTTGTATGCTGAATTTATCATCTGAAAGAGGTATTTAAAGACACAAAAAGGAGTGAAATTCTCCCACGTCCTTGAAGAATCGTATACAATCAGAAGGGCATGCCCTCACCTCTCCCTCACCTCCCACCCTGAGGGGCTGCCAGGGCCAGACAGGCAGGAAGACGGCCAGCTCCCAAGCTGCCGCCGGCATTGGCTGAGTCGGTTTCCCCATCTCTGAAGGAGTTTAAGTGTGGTCCCCACCTGACAGGTTGTCTTTGAAGCGCTGAACTTCACCGTCCGCGTGAAGCCCTTGGTCCAGCGGGGCACATGGACGGTGCTGAGAAATTGATCTGCTATGCAACACTTTCTGCTGAGCAGTTTACCGGCGATGTCATCCCGGGGCCCCATGTCCAGGTCAACTGGCTATAAGATCTGCTTAGGGTTCCCCTGGATGAGGGAGCCGTGCATTTGTAACTCTCCCTTATCAGTGGGTGTAGGGGTTTGTTCTCAAATATCTATTGTCAGCAACACTGAAGTGACCCCCCTTGTCCTCATACCTCCATGGGCTCAAGTGGTGATGGGTGTAGGATGGATGCCAATAAATGAGCGGAAATCTGATGAAGTTGCTGCTTCTGAAGATTCCAGACACACTTGCTAGCAATGAATGTTCTTCACCTTCAGGAACGTTTTGCCCGCCTCGTGGACAAAGAAAATCTCCACGTCTTCTGTGTCAGCTACGTGTGCTTCTCCTCTTTCGCCTGGTCACACCCTTTGCCCATGCTCCTATCGTGGTGCTTGTCTTTGTCCTACTGACTTGCACCGCCCTTTTGTATATTCTGGGGACACGAATCTTCCCTGTGTTACACGTTGTGTGGATATTTCCTTGCCATCTGTTGCTTGTGTCTTGTTTGTGTTGTTTTCAGCGTGCATTTATAGATGTTCTAACATTGGATGCAGTCAAATCTGACTAATTGTTCTTTTATGGTGTGGGGGCTTCATGTCTTAGGAGAATTTCCTCTACCTTTATCTTAGGAAAAGAGTTCCTTATTTTCTTCTAATATTTTTACAGATTTGGTTACTGTATTCACATAGCCAGTCCATCTTGAGTTTATTTACAATGTGGCAGGAGGTAGGAGGTTCTTCCAAATGGCCACTTTTCCTCAATGTCATTTATCAAACAACCTGCCTTTCGCCCGTTGATCTGAGATGCCGCCTTTATAATAGAATGCCTTCCCACATGTGGCAGGCTGTTTCTGAGCCGCTGCTCACTGGGATTGCACCGGTCGGTTCGTCACGGGTCATTTACATGTGATGCTGTTTCAATGATAGCAGCCGGGCGGCGTATTTTACACTTGTTAAGGCAAGGGCCCCACGTTATTCTTTTTAAACACATACTGCTACTTCTTACAATTTATTCTTACAGATGGGTTTTGGGATCCATTTTTCCGGTTGCAGAAAATGCTAACACTTAGCATTTCGGCGGGACTGTCTCTCTCTTGCACGTGAGGTTGGAGGAGCTGCGGTCTTGGCTGCTTCAAGTCTCCCGCTCGGCAGCTCGGTGTCTGGCCTCTTCACTCGGCCTCCTGAGCGATGTCCCACTGAGTGGGACTGAGTGATGGGCTGTGTTCCTTCCTTGATGTACTTATTACTGGATAATTTATGGTTTTTTGGTGTTGCAAATGGGATTTCCCTTCTTACCTTTACATTTATCTGGCCATTGTTGGTGCGATGAGTGGATGCTTTTTATTTTTTCGTGAATTCTTTTTGTGAGTCTTCCACTCCGTTGAAGCAGGTGGACTAGGCCAGCTTGCTGCCTGAGAGGAGGGGCTGATAGGGCAGAACACCGAGGTCCCCTGGACCCCTGTCCTGGTGCTTCCAGAAGCCTCACCCACCTGGCTGTGGGCCCCTCGGAGGCAGACAGTGAGACAGAGGGAGGAGTCTGAGGAGGAATCTCTCAGAACATCTCAAGACACTGTCAGGTCAAGAAAAATCAGGCTTTAAAGGATGGAAGTTAGTTTTATTCAGAAGCCTTGCTAAAGATTGCAACCCAGGGGTCTTTCCAAGAGTTTCTAGTAGGCTGCTCCAGAGCTGTTCCAGCCCACAACCTGCATGTGGGCAGTGGCTCCACACATGCCCAGGCGTGACAGTGGGGCAAAGCCTCAGGGCTGGGTGTGTGGCTGCATCTGGCCAAGGATCCTAGGGGCATAATTGCAAATCCTGTCAACATTATCTTTCATGCAGGAAGAAGCAAGAGTCAGGATCATTGAACTCATCTTTCTAAAAACCCAGTGACTCAGGCAGGAGAATGGGGACCCAGTCTGCAGCCTACTCACGGCCTCCGGGGCATCCTTCCACAAGCTGCACCCAGTCCCGAGTCAGGGACTCGGGAAACCCTGCCTGCAGGCAGGATGAGCACACACAGCTTCCTACGTGCGCTACTTTGTCTCACAATACAGAGCGGGAGGGAGGCACTGCCCTCTAACCAGGATGAGAGACTCCCTGGCCCGGGCAGGGAAAGGGGAGCTGCTGAGGGCTGAGGCTGGGATGAGTCCCAGAGAGAGGTTGCACCTGGCATCCTGGGCAGCAATCCCAGAGCACCAAGACCTCAGAGTGGCCCCGGGTGAAGGTGGTCAGGGCAGGTGGGCCCCTGGCAGCCTCAGAACCAACAGAGGATGGGGTTAGGACGCAGATAAAGGAGAAGCCATTTAGTGGCAGCCAGTGTGCACTGGGCACTGGCCAAGGGCTGAGGGTCCAGGGCCCAGTGGTGTCTCCACAAACACCCTGAGTGGACAGATTTGCCATCCTGCTGCCCACAGCCCCGCACAGACACAGCCCTGGGCAAGAAGGCATGGAGGACTACAGTCACTATGACTATGTTCCTGCCAGCCGGTAGGGTGGAGAGGTCTAGGAATAGAAATCGTAGGAATAGTAAAGTCGTGTTTCTCGTTCAGCTGTTTCTGGGCTGTGCTCCTCTACCCAAGTGTCCCCTGTCCACTCAGGCCAGCATCCACCAGAGTGAGTTTAAGCAGAGGGCTTCACAGGGGCTTTGCAGGGAGGGCTGGGGCCTCAGGCTGCAGGCGTGGCCTCTGGGAAAGACCCAGGGCTGGCCTGGCTGGCAGGGCCGCTGCCCCTGCCCCTGTCCAGGGAAGGAGGCCTGCACCCCACCTCTGTAGCTTTCCTTAGGAGTTCTGCCTGGATGTGTCTCCCTGGCAGAGACAAAGTCGCATAGCTACACCCTAGGGCCTGGGAGGTTGCACGATGTAGTTCCTGAATTCTGCAACAGGAAAGTGGGATTCGCGATGCAGAACTTTCAGAAATGTTCAGAGCGTGTTCAGGTGACTTGAGGCAGCCACATTTGACACCACAGGTGCAGTAAGTGAAGGCTGCTTATTTCTGAATGCGTATTCTCCTGAATTCCACAGTTAGCAGAATCTCTTAGATGTTCAAGGGATATAACCATATAATCGGCAAATAAAGATAATTTGGTTGTTTCTTTCCCAGTACTTATATTGCCTGTTCAGCTTTTGTTTCTGTTGCCTTAGCTGAGCCCTCCAAAGCATGGCTAAATCATAACAGTGACCAGGGTGTCTGTGCTAACGGGAGGTCTTTCATGTTATGCCACAAATTAGTGTTTGCTGTTGGATTTCAAAACCAGTCTTTATTGAGTCTAGACTCTTATTCATATTTCATTTAGCTTTTTATTAGGAATGGCTGATGAACTTAAAGACCCTTTCATGATCTATGGCTCTAAGTCCATATTTTCCTATTTAATGAATAGTTAGTGCGGCGAGCTCCATTGCTAGATTTCCTTGTGGTGAGCTGCCCTGGCATTTGTGATGTGTTACTCGTTTAAATCACTGCCAGATTCAGATAGCCAATATTTGGTTAGGATGTTTGCATCGCAGACACCTGCATCGCAGTCAGGCTGAGATGTGTCTGTAGCTTTTCTTTTGATATCTTTATCAGAGCACAGACAGCCATTTCCCACCTCCCAGGCTCTGGAGCAGTCTGGCTGCCTGGGGGTCGGTGGGGTTCACCTTCCCCAGTGGGGCGTCCGAAGCCCTCCTGCCTCCCCTCTCCGGGGGCTGGGGAGGTAGCTGGGCCAGGGAAGCTGCAAGATCAGTGGGTGCTGGGCCGCCTCGTGTGGGGCCAGGGCCTGTCTAGGCTGTCTCCTCCTTCCTTTGTGTTGGACCTCCAGCTGGATTGAGGCCTAACTGTGCCCACTTTATCTTGGGAAACAGCTAAGAAGTTAGACACTGACATACCAAAACCTTCAGTGGATTCGCAGAGGACATCAGGCTACCAGGATTCCAATTTCTCTTTTAGCACCTCCTGGCCGTGTGACCCTGGCCAAGTTCTGCAGCCTCTCGGGGCCTGGTCCTGTGTCTGTGAGGCAGGACACACCCAGCTCACGGGGGTGCTGTGGGTATGGGGGCGGGGCTGATCCTGGAGCCCACCTCTGGCCCTCTGCTGCAGGCTGGCAGAACGCTGGTCCAGGCAGGGTGGACGGAAGGTGGTGGGAAGTGGGAGAATGAACACTCCTCCCTCCTCAGCTTTATTCCTGGGGCCTGTAGCTTTCTCCAAACTCCCCCAGCTTCTTCGTGCTCTACAAGACAGACATTTACGTTTGTGGTTTTCAGAAATCCCCAGGCCTCCCCGCGACATCCGCACACTGGAGACTAGAAGTTCCCTGAGTTTTGCAAAGTGGGGGAGGAAAGCGGCCCTTCCCCTTGAGGGAGATGGGGAGGCTGGGTGGGTGCAGGAAAGCCTCCTCCTCCCTGCGTGCTCCCCTCGGGCCCTCCACTCCCAAACTCCGGGGACATCAGGATCTCCTCCCTGCGTGCTCCCCTCGGGCCGTCCACTCCCAAACTCCAGGGCCATCAGGATCTCCTCCCTGCACGCTCCCCTCGGGCCGTCCACTCCCAAACTCCAGGGCCATCAGGATCTCCTCCCTGCATGCTCCCCTCGGGCCGTCCACTCCCAAACTCCAGGGCCATCAGGATCTCCTCCCTGCACTCTCCCCTCGGGCCGTCCACTCCCAAACTCCGGGGCCATCAGGATCTCCTCCCTGCACGCTCCCTCTGGCCATCCACTCCCAAACTCCGGGGTCATCAGGATCTCCTCCCTGCATGCTCCCCTCGGGCCGTCCACTCCCAAACTCAGGGGGCATCAGGATCTCCTCGGAGGCGGGTTCGAAGGCAGATGCACAGGGCCCGCGCCTAGAGGCGCTGATGTAAGGGGCCCAGCACTGGCTCTAGGAGTCAGTACCAGCCTTACCCGTAAGAAGCAGAGGGTGCCAGCGTCGGAATGTGGGGAGCATGCCCACAGTTTTATATGCGTATAGGCTCAGTTTTCTGCTTTCTGGGAGCTGAGTGCTGGGCTCTAGGTCCTGGGGACAGAGCAGTGGACGAGACAGAGGAGATGGCTGTCCTCCAGTGAGCACGCGTGTGTGTGCACAGGCCTGTGCTTGGAGGGGTGGTGCAGATGGTAAACAGGCACACAACCGCTTTGATGGGATAATTTGGGAAAGTGACGGCTGCTGAGAAGAGCCCCATCCAGGGAAGGGGAGAAGGCGAAGGGCAGAGCACACGAGCTACGCAGGCAGCCTGAGCTGCTGTTCGTGGCTCATGGGGAACTGAGCCCGTGGGCCTCATGGGGCTGAAGCAGTGGGTCTTTCAGGTCAGGCTGGGGCCCACTGCAGGCCCAGCTCCAGCACTTGCTGCCAAGGCCACCTGGAAGGGAGGCTAGAGCCTTCTTCACCCTACCTGGAGGGAGTCTGCTGGGGACACGGGCATGGAGCAGGAAGGGGCAAGGAGGTTCAAGGGCTCCTCTGTTTGGATTCTTTTAAAAAAACAGGTAAGAACGCTTGCATCAATTAAAAAAGAAGTCTACCTTGAGACGTGTGTCTCCCGTCCTGTCATTATCTGCCTAGTTTCCTGTGTACCCATTCAGAATGTTTTTATACAAGTACAAGAAAGTGCGAATCGCTAGTCCTTTACAGCTGAGGTCGTTTACTCCTCCTGCCCCTCAGTGCAGCCTGGAGATCTTTCTGTGATGGTGCAGAGCCAGCTCCCCACTCATTCTTAACAGCAGCATCGCACAGCACGCATACTCCTGTGTCTGCTTATTTATTTATTTAGAGAAAGAGTCTTACTCTGTCGCCCAGGCTGGAGTGCAGTGGCGTGATCTTGGCTCACTGCAACGTCTGCCTCCTGGGTTCAAGAGATTCTTGTAGCTCAGCCTCCCAAGTAGCTGGGATTACAGGTGTGCGCCACCATGCTTGGCTAATTTTTGTTTCTTTAGTAGAGATGGGGTTTCACCATGTTGGCCAGGGTGATCTCCAACTCCCAACCTCAAGTGATCTGCTGGCCTTGGCCTCCCAAAGTGCTGGGATTACATGCGTGAACCACCGCACCTGGCCTGTTTCTGCATATTTAGATGGTCTCACTCATGCTCTGGTTACAAGGCTGTAATGCATAGCCTCAGATATGTCAGCTAGCTGCTGCGTGTGGGGACACATCTCCAGAGTCAGTCTTGCTGGGCCTGTAACTGATGAGTGAGCATGGTTGCCCTGGGGCTGCACACTTTCACACTTCCAGTAGCAATGCCTGAGACCACAGCTTCTCTGTTGCCGTTGGACTTCCGCGAGTCTGATCAGCAAAGAAAGACAGCATTGCAGCTGTGTTCTGAATTTTGGAAGTTGGACCACATGTGTGGGAACCTGGAGGCGCCGTCACTCTTGGCTCCTGGCACGAGCCCCTCATTGGTTTGTGCATGCCTGTCTTCTCTTTCTGGGCATTTTGATTTCTTTGTCTTTTGTTGGGGGGTGTGTGGAGATGGTTTCCATTTCTCTGGCCTCTCTGCTTATAACCTCGGTCCCTTTGTTGTGGGATGGTTGGTCTCCTTACTCTTTTCTGGGAACTTTCTGCATAGCTGGGATATAAGCCCTTCATTTATAATATGAGTGACACACATTTCCCCCTTTATTTTGCTTATGGTGTTTTGTGAGGTTTTTTTTTTTTGCCACATGGAAGCTTCTTTTCCTTGAATTTTTATGGAGACACTATTACCATTATTTCTTACAGCTTCAGGATTTGAGTCATAGAAAAATCTTCCCTCCTCTGATGCTTAAAGGGAAACTCTCCTGCTTTCTTCTTGGGCAGAGCAGGGCTGGCGATTACCCAGCGCCCGATGGAGGAGCCCAGTTGGAAGCTGCGTGGTGCCCAGGCCTGGGGCTCACCCCTGCACTTCGAGGCCCTGTGTGTGCTGGGGCTGTGCTGGCGCTGTGGGCTGGGGGATTCAAGGCCGGGCAGCATAGGGGTGCTGTTTTCCCACTTCCAGCCTCCAGTGAGTCCTCCCTCCACTGAGGGCAGGAACCTGTGGCCCCTGCAGCCTAGGGGTCTGTGGACCACGCCTCACCCCCAGGGAGTCCCAGGCCCACCACCCCTGCTCCCTGTGTTTCCTGCGGGGATGCAGAACATGCTGACTCAGACCTAAGCTCACAGGTGCAGGGGACATCCCCCATCCCCAGAAGGGCACACGAGGGTGGTTCCTGGGATCACTCCTCCCTGGCGTTTATCCCTCTGCCCTGAAGCATTTCTGAGGCCCTCCCTGTGCTGTCCCATCCTGGGTGCCAGGGAGCCCCAGGCCTGGTCTTCTGTCCCCTCGCTGGCCAGGGAAGGCCTGCACACGTGGGTGGCCAGGGGCCCCTGCTCCTCCTGGGCTCTGCGGTCCACCCTGATGCTCCGGCCCCCGTGAACCCCTTCCCACTGTAAGGCTCTAGCCCCGCCTGGCGGGTGTGGGTGAACTGGAGGGGAGGGGGCTAAACGTGTTCATTGATTCACTCCACTCGGTGTCTCATTCTCTCTTTTGTTGGTTGCTGCACCTGTCCATGCTTGCGGATGTGAGTTTGAAATGCATCTGTCCGTGCCCCCTCGGCACAGCTAAGACGCGCAGAGAGGAGCAGATCAGAACCAAGAGGCCCTGAGCGGGAGGCGGGGGCTGCAGAGCTGGGATGGGGGCGCCTGCTGCTCCCTGCAGTCTTGGCGCCTGAGCTGCGGGGCTCACTCCCCTCCCGTGTGGGCTCTGGCCAGCGGGGCCTGTGCCCCAGGTCCTGAGCATGGGGAGGGCATGTCAGGTGGTCATTTCTAGCAGTGAATGTTAGGGGACAGAGAGGACAGTGACGAACAAAACCTGTTGGCCCAAGAAGCTTGAATCCAGGAGGACCAGGCCGGCCTTAATGCCTTTGAGCCCCAGCTATGGGCTCAGGTCTGGGATCCTAGAAAGGCCGGCCAGCTGTAGTCTGCAGCCCATGATGGGGGTGGGTGCCCGTCTGGGGGGCCCTGGTGGGATGCAGGAGGTGAGGCCTGACGGGCGTGGGGTGGATGGAGGCGCCCAGGAGGCCCAGGACCTGGCCTGGGGAGGGTGGGCCTGGGCTACCCAGCGAGGGCATAGGTGAGGTATGGGTGGGGCAGGGCCCCCCGACACTGACTGGGCTGAGGTGGGCACCGCAGGATACCGGGGTGGGGGCGTCCTGGAGAACTGGAAGGTGGGAGTGGCTGAGAGTCAGGCCCTCAAGGACCCGGAGAGTCTGGGGCTGGGGGCCTCCCCTGGCCACTCCCCTGACAGCGGCCCTCCTGGCTGAAGCTCCAGAATCCCCAGGCTATAGCAGAGCCTCTCTACCCTCCCCACCACTGTCCCCAGGTTCCCCTAATGTCATGGGGGCTCCTTCTCTCGGCACTGGGGGCTGGCTGGGGGCAGCCATGCGTCACTGGCTCAGCAATGGAGAATGAGAGGCTCTGGGAAAACCGCTGAGTGTCCAGCTGGGAAATCTCTGGGTGGGTGAGAGAGGTTTTGAGGCAGCGGTGAGGCCAGGTCTCAGACTTCCCTGGCCCATGGCGGTGCTCAGAGCTGCGTGGCTTGGCTGTGGGTGCTAGGGCTGGGCTCGCACCATTCCTCCCCAGGCCGCTGACCCTGGCCTTCCCTTCCCTGTCGCCACACTCCCTGGTGAGATGGGTGTTGGCAGGTCGCTCTCTGGAGCAGGGATCCCTGGAATTCAGGTCTGTCCAGCCAGCCTCTCAGTAGACGATCGGTAATTTTGTTGAATGAATGAATAAAGTAAAAAGAAATGGTGAGGGATAAAGAATGATCATTGAATCTGCCATAAATCATGAATTCATGTGTTTGATGAGGGGGACTGGATAGCAGGGGGCACGTGCCTGGTGGGTGGTCCATGAGCGGTGGATGGTGACGGCAGAAGAACCCCTCTCCCTGGCTGGGCCCCCCTCCCTGTGTCAGCAGCTCCTATCCATTCCCCTTCTCTCCAAACACATCCATCCCCCTTCTCTCCAAACTCATCCATCCCCCTTCTCTCCAAACTCATCCATCCCCCTTCCCTCCAAACTCATCCATCCCCCTTCCCTCCAAACTCATCCATCCCCCTTCCCTCCAAACTCATCCATCCCCCTTCTCTCCAAACTCATCCATCCCCCTTCCCTCCAAACTCATCCATCCCCCTTCTCTCCAAACTCATCCATCCCCTTTCTCTCCAAACGCCCACCTCCCCCAAGTCTACCTGGGGTCCCTGCTCCAGTCCCTCCTGGGTGCTGGGCCTCGTCTGCCACCTGAGGAGTTGAGCACATATGGCCACTGGGGGACATTGGAACCTCCGCACTGGGCCCCCCAGGACCACAGGACAAGTGACCTTGATCTGGGGGAGGTCTCAGAAGGGGTGGGCTGCGCATCGGAGGGTACGGCTGGGAAGCAGAGCTAAAATCAGAAAACCAAGTTGTCCTTTGTTAAATGTCCCTGATGTTCCCACAGTAGTCGCCATGGTTACCACGGCTTCAAGTCCCCTGTGTCTTCCAGAGCCCTCCGGAGGGGCCGCTTGCTGCTCTAGCTGGGCCTTCATCTCGGCTTGATGGAGGTGGGGGGTCGTGCAGGTTTCACGGGGCCAGGGTGCGTCCTCAGCCCCTCAACCCCTGCCATGTCTCCAGAACTGTGGTGCAGGGCTCAGGCTGGAGGGGCCGCCATTGCCTGCCTCTCCCTGGGGCCCTGGGCAGGCACGTTTCTCTGGGTGGCCCTCCGAGCTGTGTGTGTGGGGGCCAGGCTTACACCCTGGCCGGGCTGCTGGCCCGGCTCTGCTTGCAGGTTCCTTCCCTCACTCCTGGGGGGAGGGGCCTCCTTGCGAGGCATCCCAGAGTTGGAGGATGGTGGGGACAGCTTCCCTGCAGGCTGTCAGCCACCAGCCTCTGTGCCTCAGTGTGTTTCTGGCAATGGAGACCTGCTGCCTTCAGACACTGGGCCTTCAGGGAGCTTGGTGTTTACCCCAGATGGCCAAACACTCTTGTGAGAGAAGGAATATTTAGGGACTGAACACACCAGAGGCATTTGCGGGGCCATCACCACGCATGCGTTTCCTCTCCAGCTGCAGCTCAGCCCTGGGTGGAGGCTGCCATGTGGTCCCTGTTTCACAGGGAGAAACGGGCTGGGGGAGAGGGCTGAGTTGCTCCAGGTTCCGCAGCTGGAAAGGGGAGGTGGCTGAGAATCACAGCCAGGCAAAAGCTCATGGAGGAGGCAGACCTGGGCCAGCAGACACCACACGTCCTGCTGAAGCTGTGGCAGTTAAGAGAGTGCAACGTCCTTCCCGGGATCCACAGTTGCCGGGCGAGGCAGAACAACGCACCCAGAAATAGGCCTGCTTACCAATGCGGGAGGGGCGGGCCAGATCAGGGTCATGAGGGCCTCTTCAATACACAGAGCAGAGATGGGAGCTGTCTGCGTGGGCAGTTCCATTGGGTACCCATCGCACACCATCCACAGAATAAATCCAGGCTCAATCAAGGGAGTGACTGTCAAGAGCAAAACTTGAAAACCCTTTTTTTTGAGACGGAGTCTCACTCTGTCTCCCAGGCTGGAGTGCAGTGGTGCAACCACGACTCACTGCAGCCTTGACCTCCCAGGTTCAAGCAATCTTCCTGCCTCAGCCTCCTGAGTGGCTGGGACCGTAGGTGCACACCACAGTGTCCAGCTAATTAAAAAAAAAATTTATTTATTTATTTATTATTTATTTATTTTTGTAGTTAGAGAGTCCCTATGTTGCCCAGGCTGGTCTTGAACTCCTGGACTCAAGTGATCCTCCCACCTCAGCCTTCCAAAGTGCTGAGATTACAAATGTGAGCCACCTTGTCCAGCTAATTGAAAAAAAAATCTTTCTGTAGAGATGGGGCCTGAACAGGTTGCCCAGGCTGGTCTTGAACTCTTGGCCTCAAGGGATCCTCCCGCCTTGGCCTCCCAAAGTGCTGGGATTACAGGTGTGAGCCACCTCACCAGGTCCCTGAAAAACTTTTACAAGAAAATAAAAATGAATTTCTGTGTGATTTGGAGGATGTCTTAAGTAAGACACAAATAGAAAATCTCATAACAAAAAATTGATAAATTTGACAAGAAAATTAAAAACTTTCATTTGTTAAAACGTATCTTAAAACAAAAGGTAAAATCACAAACTGGAAAAAGAGATGTGCAGCAAACATACCCAACGAAGGGTTGGTACAAGCATAGATTAATGACACCCAGAGTCACAAAGAGGACAGGCAATGTCGGGGCCGAGAGTACAGACCTGCACACAGGAGAAATGCTCTGTTTCAGAAGCTCCCAGGGAGTGACAGCCACAGTTGCAGACGAGCAAACATTTAGAGTCTGGTGATGCCACGTGCGGCAGAGGCTGTTCTCTGCTGGGCTCTCGTGGACTCTGCAGGTTGGAGATAAATTGGCACAGCCATGTGGGGAGACAGCGGGGCCGATTCTGTGGAGGTGAATGTTTGTGTCCCTCATACCCGAGCAATCTCTTTCTGGCGTATCACCCAGAAAAACGTCTTGCATGTGAATATCAGGAGACGTGGGTGTGAATGTTACTGTGAACAGTTGCACTGTTCACAAGACCAAAAGTCTTGAAACAGCCAAAATGGCCTTCAGCAGAGAATGGGTTAAGGAAGTGCTGTGGTCACGCAAAGGAACATTGCACATGGCGGTGAGCGAGTCACAGTACGGAGCACTGTGGCCGCGTGCCGGCAGCTCTGAGCCAAGTACACAAGGGGGTCCCAGAAGACCACATCAAGCCAATGCTCTGACATAAGTCACTTTACAATGCTTTATAGAAACAAGACAGGAAAAATACAGCTTTACAGACTTAATGAAACTCTTTAGTCATCTACTTAGCTACCTCTCCATCATCTGTCACATCTCCATCTTTCTGTCTCTTTATCCCTCTTATTTATCTCTTGTATCTCTGTGTCATCTATGTATGTATGTCTCTATCTATCTATCTATCTATCTATCTATCTATCTATCTATCTATCTTCTATCTATTATCTATCATCCATCCATCTATTATCTATCTATCATCTTGTGAGAAACAATCTTACCCATCCCAACCCAAAGAATGGACTTAGAAACTTGGAGAACAGTGAAAGTGAGACTTTTAATGATGATCTTACAAGGTCGGGTGTCTGATGGACAGGCACACCTAGCAGGATTTCAACAAGCAATTTATCTCCTAGTGCGTAGGTCCCTCCCCCGGTTCCTCATAGGCTGAGTATGATGGGGGGTCACAGTCTTCCCGGACGTTACCTATTGGTTGTTGGGCAGGGGCTGTAGGTGTTTTCTTTAGGGTTGTCTTGCTGCATTTTGTTGCGGCCCACAATGCATTGCAATCCTAGTCAGCTCAGAGGCTTTTCAAGTATTTGACTTACGACCTAAGTAGCTGGGCAGGCTGATAAGAACAGAAAAAATGAGCTATTTTGCAGGCTAGTAAACTTTCATCTTAGACTAAACTTCTTTGGTTTGGGTGAGGGCAACTAAGGGGGGGGTGGGGGCAACAAGTAAATGCTGGCTGTCCAAGCAGGGGCCTAATATATCCTGTTTCTTCCGTAGTTTGCTGGCCTAAGCGGATTTAAGGCACATTGTCTTGGAAATGGACCACTGTATGCATTATTTCCTTCAATCTCTATGAAGCTATCTATCTGTCTGTCTGTCTGTCTGTCTATCTATCCATCCATCCATCCATCCATCCATCCATCCATCCATCTATCCACCCACCCACCCGCCTGCCTACCTACCTACCTACCTGCCTATAGAGGAGACCAAGAACGATCAACTCAAGATTCTGGAGTCTGGTGTTTGTACCCTAGGAGGGGAGGCTAGAGGCTTGGGGTCTGACACCCCACAGGGGGCAACACATTCTGGTAAAAGCCTAGGGTTTATGTTGGTGAGAGTTCATGTGTGGTTGTTACATGTTCTTCTAAGAAGGAAGGAGCCCAATGATGAGGGTGTTACAGACCAAAGATCATGACCTGAGCTGTGAGAAATACTCTCACACGAAGAAAAAACAAAGCTGAGCCCCCAGTGTTGTGTTTGTGTCAGGCCCCTCAGCACTGTGGAAAACTGGGGCCTGGGAACAGAAGCTGACAGGCCCCTTCTCTGTCTCTGGGCACTGCTGCAGGACGGTCCTCAGGAGACCCCTTCATCGAGAGCTCCTTCCATGAGGCCTGTCCTCCCCACACACACGAGTCATCATCCTGGGGGACCAGTGCTGTGTTCAGTGCTGAAAATGCCGTCTCCGGGGAGACATGCCCCCGCTTCCTAAGTGGCATGGCTGACCTCCCACTCTAGGCCTGTCGGTGTCAGCAAGATGAATGTATTTCTGCAAGGGGGAGACTTGGAATGTGAGAAGAAAGGACATTTCCCCAGGGAGGAGAGGAGCAGGGTTTTGAGGGCCCCTGGACCTGCGCAGCTGGAGATGGGAGAAGGGGCCCTTGGCAGCAGGGCCCCTGGTGTGAGGGCCTCCTGGGGAGGAGGGACAGGGTCTCAGGTTCCCTCATGTGAGGACCTCTGGGGAGGGAGGGACAGGGTCTCAGGTGTCCTGTGTGAGAACCTCCTGGGGAGGGAGGAGGGACAGGGTCTCAGGTCCCCCATGGGAGGGTTAGCTGGCTTCCTGGGGAGGGAGGGACAGGGTCTGAGGTCCCCCTGTGCAAGGGTGAGCTGGCCTCCTGGGGAGGGAGGGACAGGTTCTGAGGTCCTCCTGTGTGAGGGTGAGCTGGCCTCCTGGGGAGGGACGGACAGGGTTTCAGGTGTCCCGTGTGAGAACCTCCTGGGGAAGGAGGAAGGACAGGGTCTCAGGTCCTCCATGCGAGGGTGAGCTGGCCTCCTGGAGAGGGAGGGACAGGGTCTGAGGTCCCCCTGTGCAAGGGTGAGCTGGCCTCCTGGGGAGGGAGGGACAGGGTCTGAGGTCCCCCGTGCAAGGGTGAGCTGGCCTCCTGGGGAGGGAAGGACAGGGTCTGAGGTCCAGTGGCAGGAGCTGCCCATTGTCTGGGTCCCCTGTGTCTGCCGTGGCACGTCACTATCTGCCAGTAGCATTAAACAACAGAAGCGTATTCTCCCACAGCCCTGGAGGCCAGCAGTGTGAAATCAAAGTGTGAAGGGTGGGAGGGTCATGCTTCCTGTGAAGGCTCCGGGGAGGCTCTTGCTGCCTCTTCCAGCCTCAGGGGTCTGGGCGTTCCTGTGGCCCTGTCGCTGCAGTCTCTGCCTCTGCCTCCACGTGCCTTCCTCTTCTCCTCTTCTCCTCTTCTATCTCTCGTAATGACACATGTCGTCGCATTTAGGGCCCCCGGACCATCTGGCATGGTCTTATGTCAATTCTTACCTTAGTGGTGTCCTTCTGAGGCTCTGGGTGGACCTGAGCTTTGGGGACCCTGCTCACCCCAGTGCTGTGTCCCCTGATGCCTGCCTTCCCTTCACCCTGGCCCCTCCCTGCTCAGTCTCCTGCAGAGCTTTACTCAACTTTGCACTGAGAATCAGGCAGCCCTAAGCCTAACCCTGACCCTGACCCTGACCCTGAACCTGACCCTGACCCTGAGAATTGGCCACACCAGGTGCTCTGCCCAGTGGGTCAAGGGAGGGCTGTGCACTGTGTGAGGACCAGAGGGTGGGGCAGCAGGCAGAGGGCGGTGAGGACTGGGGCAGGCATTTGGAACCCAAGTGGACAGGCGGCCACTGGGAGAAGCGAAGAGTCCGTGGGAAGCCTCAGCAGCATTCGAGGTTTCTGTGGCTGCAGAAGGTGGGGCTCAAGTTCATTTCTTTGGTCACGTGAGCATTGTCGGATTCAAAATGGAGGCGGGGTGCAGTGCCTCACGCCTGTAATCCCAGCACTTTGGGAAGCTGAGGTGGGTGGATGGCCTGAGGTCAGGAGTTCCAGACCAGCCTGGCCAACATGGCGAAATCCCTGTGTCTACTAAAAATACAAAAATTAGCTGAGCGTGGTGGCGGGCACCTGTAGTCCCAGCTACTCAGGAGGCTGAGGCAGGAGAATTGCTTGAGCCTGGGACATGGAGCTTGCAGTGAGCTGAGATCGCGCCACTCTACTCCAGCCTGGGTGACAGAGCAAGACTCCGTCTCAAAAAAAAAAAAAAAATGGAGCTGCTCGTGTCAAACCCTCGCAAAGCCGGGACGGCCTTGAAGTGGGGGCTCTCACCGACGATTTGGCTGATAACAGGAGCTCTCTCCAGAAAAGTTCCCACACTGCAGCTCACTCCAGGAGTCACACAGGACAGCCAGTGGCAGAACAGCTAGCCACTTCCACCTGGTCTCACGGCCCAGCGTGCGCCTGTCAGGGCAACGCACTCCAGGGTCACAAGTGGCACTCAGCAACCCCTGACGCTCGCCAGTCCGCTCCCGTAAGTTGCCGCCAGTGCCAATGAGCTTCCTTTTAAAACAACTTGCATAGCCTCCTCTTTCCTTCATAAAACCGGAAACCTCTCCTTTGTTCTCTGTCCACACCGGAGGGCACCCCCTGACTTGTATGTATGTCCTGATTGGCAACCCTACTTGTATATTACTCTCAAATAAAGCCATTTTTCACTTAGATGTTTTGCTCTATGTTTTCATGTCGACAGTCTCTAAAGGGGAAGGTGTTGCGGAGGCTGGAGAATGTGGACCCGCTGTGTTGGAACTGGCAGGCGGCATTGCTGACTGTCGCTCTGCTTCTGCTGTGCAGACAATGCAGTTTCCCTACAATGCTGTGGAGCGGGGAACGGGGCACCTTCCCCGCTGAGTTGGGGAAAGTGTTACTTGAATGACGAGTTCTTTTTAGAGCTGGCCGGGAACCCTTGCCCCATCCTGGCCTCTCTGTCTCCCCGTGAGGTCCCGTGTGAGCGAGCTCACCAATGTTACTTATTGGTGAGAGTGAAGCAATAAACAGTCAGTTTAAAAAAAAATCTAGATAATTGAATAGTTGAATTTTCATGGCCTGCAGAGGAAGTCCATGATGTGAATTACAGGCTTTCAAATCAAGGGATGCTGACAGGCACAGGCTGGCATTACATAAATAAAACCAAATCACTTACAATTGTGTTGTGTATGCTTTCCACTGTTTTAACCCTATTAGCCAAATCAAAGTTGCAGCTCCAAGTAAAATGTGTACTGTGAAATCACAAGTTTATCCCATAAGGGAGCTGAACAACACTCAGTGCCCACCTGGAACCTGGCTTGCAGTCACCATGGGAGGGTCTCTGCTCTTCTCTCTCAACACTACAACAACAAAGAGAAGAAATGGGCAACCAGAGGCTCAGGAGACATCAGGAAAATTCAGGAAAGTAGCCCTCGGGACCCACGGGCTCTGCCATGCCAGCTGCACCTCCCCTGGCATGTGGGGAGTGATGGTGATGGTGTTGTGTCTCTGTTTGCTGTGAACTTGTCCCATCCCAGGGATGGGGAAGGCCCTCCCCTCACTCCAAGGCCAGTGTCTCGAGATACCACCTTGCCATAAGAAGCTTTTGAAATACTCAGAGGCTGTTGATGATCAATCTTGGTTTTTGTGGCTCGAGAAAGAAGTGACCAGAACCAGGTTTAGTTTTAGGGGTTTTGCAATGTTTTTGGCTTGGGTAAAACACTGATATGGATCAAGATTTTAGGGCCGGGTACGGTGGCTCATGCCCGTAATCCCAGCACTCTAGGAGGCTGAGGCAGGAGAATCACTTGAGCCCCAGAGTTTGAGACCAGCCTCGGCAACATAGTGAGATCCCTGTCTCTACCAAAAAATAAGTAAATTATCTGGACGTGATGATGGGCTCCTGTGGTCCCAGTTACTTGGGAGGCCAAGGCAGGAGGATCCCTTAAGCCCAGAAGTTCAAGACTAGCCTGGACAACATGGTGAGACCTGTTTCTGTGACAAATAAATAAATGTATAAATAAGCCGAGCATGGTGGTGCACACCTGTGGTCACAGCACATGGGAGGCTGAGGGGGAAGGATCGCTTGAGCCCTGGAGGTTGGGGCTACAATGAGCTATGATTGTACCACTGCACCCCAGCCTGGGCAATACAGCGAGACTCTGTCTCAAAAAAAGAAACAATTAAAAAACGTTTTTGTGAACCTGACTTCCCCGAGGCTGTGGGCGAGGCTTCCACTTGGCCGTACAGGCTTCAGTTCAGTGGAACCAAAGGATGGTTCTGAATTAGCGACTGCAGGAGAGTGACATTTACTCAACAGATATTTATTGATTGCTGTTTCAGATATGTATTGCTTGGTAACAAACCACTCTAAAGCTTGGTGGCTTTAAAATGACTGTCTTATCATTTCTCACAATTCTGCAGGTTGATTGAGCTGGTCTCAGCCAGGGTGGCTCATTTCTGCTGCGGGTAGCGCCAGCCAGGGTCACTCATGCAGCTGCAGTTTGGACTGGGGGCGCCCTGGCTGGAGGGCTGGGCCTCCGTCTCCTCCGTGGCCCTTTATCTCAGGGCCTGTCTGTCCACTCGGTCTTTAGCATGGGGCTTCTTAACTCCGAGCTGTTGGTGCTGGGCCAGATTATTCTCTGCTGTGGGCTGCCCTGTGCACTGAAGGAGGTTTAGCAGCACCCCTGGACTCCACCTGCTGGACAGCAGTAGCATCCCCCCACCCAGTCTGACAACTAAATACGTCCCAGATTTTGTCCTCTGGGGACAAAATCTCTCCCTGTGGGGAACTGCAGGGCAGCCTGGACTTCTTTTGACCAAGCACTCCCGAGACAGCAAGAGCAAAACCTGCCAGGCCACTTAGAATTGGCCTGGAATCGGCATTGCATCCCTTCCTGTTCAGTGGTCAAAGCCCATGGGGCTGGTCAGATTCATGGGGAAGGGGACAGAGGTTCCGCCCAGGGGCGGGAGCACTCACTAAGTCACATCATCAATGGATATGAGAGGAGCTGCTGAGCTGCCTCTGAAAACAATATTGAGTGTACCTGCCATGGGACACGCGTATCATATCAAGGGTCCTCATATCACAGGCTATCATATCATGAGTCATCATATCACAGGCTATCATGTCACGTGCTATCATATCACAGGCTATCATGTCACGTGCTGTCATATCACAGGCTATCATGTCACGTGCTGTCATATCACAGGCTATCATGTCACGTGCTGTCATATCACAGGCTATCATGTCACGTGCTGTCATATCACATGATATAAAAAATAGAAAAATTAGCTGGGTGTGGTGGTGCCACCTGTAGTCCCAGCTACTCAGTGGGGAAGATTGCTTGAGCTGGGGAGGTCAAGGCTGCAGTGAGTCGAGATCACACTCCAGTCTGGAAAACAGAGTGAGACCCTGTCTTAAAAAAATAAAGCAATACATGCTTTTTGTACCTCCGTGGTCAAAGCAGCATTATTCATAACAGCCAAGAGGTGGAAGGAAGCGACTCAGTGCCCACTGACAGATGAATGCATGAAACATGGAATATACATTCAATGGGACACTGTTTACCCTTAACAAGGAAGGACATTCTGACACCTGCTACAACAGGGATGCACCTTAAGGAGTCTCTAGAGTAGTCAGATTTTTTTTTCTTTTTTTTTTGAGACAAGGTCTTGCCCAGTTGCCCAGGCTGGAGTGCAGTGATGCAATCACAGCTCACTGCAGCCTCAACCTCCTGGGCTCAGGTGATCCTCCCACCTCAGCCACCTGAGTAGCTGGGACTACAGGCAGTTACCACCATGCCCAGATAATTTTTGTAGTTTTTGTAGGGATGGGGTCTGGCCATGTTGGCCAGGCTGGTCTGGGACTCCTGGACTCATGTGATCCTCTTGTCTTGGCCTCCCAAAGGCAGGGATTACGAGCATGAGCCACCGCGCCCCAGCCAAGTAGTCAAATCGATAGAGACAGAGAGTAGAATGGTGTCTGCTGGGGCTGGGGAGTGAGATGTAGGGATGAGTGTTTGATGGGGACGGTTTCAGTGTGGGAAGATGAAGAGAGCTGGAGATGATGGTGGTGATTGTCGCGCAACAGTGTGAAGGTGCTTAAGGCCACTGAACTGTACACTTAACAAATGGTTCAAATGGTAAATTCTATGTTATGTGTATTTTACCACAATTTTAAAAAGTAATACATGCTATAAAAGAAAGAATAGGCCAGGCGCAGTGGCTCACACCTGTAATCCCAGCACTTTGGGAGGCCAAGGCAGGTGGGTCACCTGAGGTCAGGAGTTTGAGATCAGCCTGCCAAACATGGTGAATCCCCATCTCTACTAAAAATAATAATAAAAAAATTAGCCGGGTGTGGTGGCAGGTGCCTGTAATCCCAGCTACTTGGGAGGCTGGGGCACAAGAACTGCTTGAACCTGGGAGGCGGAGGTTGCAGTGAGCTGAGATCACACCATACACTCCAGCCTGGGCAACAAGATTGAAACTCCAACTCAAAAAAAAAAAAAAAAAAGAAAAGAAAAGGACAGAAAGAATAGCCCTCATGGTAAGGACTGAGGCTACCCCTCTGGTGTGGTCAGCGACAGCCTCTCTGAGGGGCGCCGTCTGACTTTATGGAGGAAGGCTATCAGAGCTGGGGGGTCAGAGGCAACCACAGGGCAGGAAGCAGCAGTGCAGGGACCGGGCGGGCGGTGCAGAGCCAGGGGCGTCAGACCTGTGCACCCACTGGGGTCAGCCCAGGTTGGCGGGTGATGCAGAGCCGGGGGCGTCAGGCCTGTGCACCCACTGCGGTCAGCCCAGGTTGGTGGGCGATGCAGAGCCGGGGGCGTCAGGCCCGTGCACCCACCAGGGCGAGCCCAGGTTGGCGGGCGGTGCAGAGCCAGGGGCGTCAGGCCTGTGCACCCATCAGGGCGAACCCAGGTTGGCGGGCGGTGCAGAGCCGGGGGCGTCAGGCCTGTGCACCCATCAGGGCGAACCCAGGTTGGCGGGCGGTGCAGAGCCGGGGGCGTCAGGCCTGTGCACCCATCAGGGCGAACCCAGGTTGGCGGGCGGTGCAGAGCCGGGGCGTCAGGCCCGTGCACACACCACGGCGAGCCCAGGTTGGCGGGCAGTGCAGAGCCGGGGGCGTCAGGCCCGTGCACCCACCAGGGCCAGTCCAGGTTGGCGGGCGGTGCAGAGCCGGGGGCGTCAGGCCCGTGCACCCACCAGGGCCAGTCCAGGTTGGCGGGCGGTGCAGAGCCGGGGCGTCAGGCCCGTGTACACCCACCAGGGCCAGCCCAGGTTGGCCACAGGGGATGAGCCACCGTCAGCAAAGCAGGCAGCAACCACAAGTTTTTATTACAATCACACTTTCAAAAGACATTCTGTAATTTCAGTTTGGACTTCTCCTTTCACCCAAGAGTTGTTTTTAAACTTCCAGGTGGAAGGGCCCTTTACAATAGTACTGTTGATAAATTCTCATTATCTTTTCATCGTGACCAGAGTGCGCGGTTTCCAGTTTCTCGCTTACGGGGTTTCCCGGTGTCTTCTTTGTGACCTTCTGTGCCGATGCTGCCTGTGGGTGGCCGGGTCAGGTTCCCAACTTCACTGCACAAAAGAATTTGAGATCGAGTCCACAGAAAGAGCAGGCAAAGGAGGTTTTTTTGTTTTTCTTTTTCTTTTTTATTTTTTTTTTGAGACGGAGCTTTGCTCTTGTTGCCCAGGCTGGAATGCAATGGCACGATCTTGGCTCACCACAACCTCCGCCTCCTGGGTTCAAGTGATTCTCCTGCCTCAGCCTCCTGAGTAGCTGGGATTACAGGCATGCGCTACCACGTCTGGCTAATTTTGCATTTTTAATAGAGATGGGGTTTCTCCATGTTGGTCTGGCTGGTCTCGAACTCCTGACCTCAGGTGATCCACCAGCCTCGGCCTCCCAAAGTGCTGGGATTACAGGCGTGAGCCACCACGCCCAGCCAAGAGTTTATTGCAGAGCAAAAGTCCACCCTGAGAGACAGAGTGGCTGCTCGGCGAGAGAGCAGTCCCTGGTGCCTTGAGGGGAAAATTCCCTTTGTGGGAGCTGTACATACAATCCTGGTGAGTCAGATGTGCAAAGGTGGACCTGCGGCTGGTGAACGCATCACATGGATCACTAGCATTTAACATCTCCATCCAGGGTGTGCTTTTTACTACAAAAATGAGAGAAAGGTTACTATGAGGTTGGTGCAAAAGTAATTGCTATTTTGGCTATTACTTTCAATGGCAAAACCCACAGTTACTTTTGCATCAACTGAATACAAGGTACACCTTGAGCCTAGCTGTGCGTGCAGGACCCCTGAGGCAGGACTGTGTGGCTGATGGCTTCATGGGCTTTTGGTGCTGATTGGCTGGAGACTGGCGAAGCTACATCAGGAATAAGGGGCTTTTGTTCTCTTTCCCGCTGTATCAGGTATCAGGAACTTGTAAGCATCTGGCCGTCTGCTGGTGTCTGGCAGGGCTCTTGACCTTGCAAAAGAGCTGGGTGCTGAGCACAAGGAGTGAGGGACGGAGAGCCCAAGAGGCTTCACACAAGGGACAAGTCAATGTGGCCTCCTCACCTCACCTATCCTGCGTCAGTGAGAGTCTGTGTTTTCTGTGCACGTGAGAAAATGTGTTTTTGATGCATTTATCTTTTTTTTTTTTTTTTTTTTTGAGACTGAGTCTCGGTCTATCACCCAGGCTGGAGTGCAGTGGCACGATCTCGGCTCACTGCAATCTCTGCCTCCCAGGTTCAAGCAATTCTCATGCCTCAGCCTCCCGAGTAGCTGAGATTACAGGTGCGTGCCACCACGCCCGGCTAATTTTTGTATTTTTATTTTAGTAGAGATGGGGTTTCACCATGTTTGCCAGGCTGGTCTTGAACTCTTGACCTCAAGTGATCCACCCACCTCGGCCTCCCAAAGTGTTGGGATTACAGGCGTGAGCCACTGTGCCCAGCCTAGGATTGCATTTCTCTTTAATGTCTGTATGATACACAGGTCTTCTAAGCTCTCAGCTACTCTTCGCTTCGCCTCGCTGATATAACGCTAACGGTGCTATGTCAAATTCTCTCATGACTAGTGTTTTTGTATCTATTTCTCCTTCTGTCTCCAGAGTTTCTGCTTTATAAAAGTGGCTGCTTTGTTATTTTGGTGCATAGTCATAACTGTTATTTTTATATTATGAATTGCAGATTTTTGTATTAAAATATTTATTATCACATTTAATGTTTTATTTGTCATGACTCTGGCCTTCTTATTGTCACATTTTTAGTTTTGGTCTGTCAGAATCATTTTTTAGGTATATATCTTTTATTTGGCATATAGTTGGTCTTGTTTTATGACCCAAACTAAAAATGTTTTTCTATTTTTTTTGAGACGGAGTCTGGCTCTGTCGCCAAGGCTGGAGTGCGGTGGCACCATCTCGGCTCACTGCAAGCTCCGCCTCCCGGGTTCACGCCATTCTCCTGCCTCAGCCTCCCGAGTAGCTGGGACTACAGGCGCCCATCACCACACCCAGGTAATTTTTTGTATCTTTAGTGAAGACGAGGTTTCACCATGTTAGCCAGGATGGTCTCGAACTCCTGACCTCGTGATCTGCCCGCCTTGGCCTCCCAAAGTTCTGGGATTACAGGCGTGAGCCACCGCGCCTGGCCCTAAAAATGTTTTTCTTTTAACAGGTGAGTGAAGCCCACTTATTTGTGTTAATGTGACTGACATTTTGGTCTGAACTCTACCATATTACCCACACGAGTGGGACAGGGGCCCGTGTGGCTGGAGCCCAGACAGGCAGGAAGTGTGGGAGGATGGAGCCCAGAGCGCACAGAGCTGTGCCTCGCTCAGGGTCACCAGGAGACAGAAACCACACAGCCAGCAGGCAGGGGAAGTTTACTGGGGTTATTAACAGGTAGTAGGGGCTGGATATTGGGAACAGCTGTGAAGGGGCACAGCGACCTCTAAGAGGCAGGAGGGGCGGGCCCAGAAGCAACCACAGCTTGAAGGCTGGGTAGAGCCCCCTGGGACCAAACACGTTTGGGAGAGGTCCCTCTTCAAGGCTGAGCTTCAGACCCTGCTGGAGCAGCAGTGCCTCGGCCAAGGCTGGCAGGAGAGCGCCCTTTGGGAGCTGCAGCAGGAACCGTCCCACTGGCAAGGAGCTGTCCACACTGGCAAGGCCCTTAGAGGCCACTAGGAGCTGTTCGCTGGGTACCACTGAAACTGCGGGCTGGAAGCTCCTCTGGGTGTCCTGAGGGCCAGGTCAGTGAGTGCCGTAGGGGCAGGTAGGAGGCAAAGCAATAGTGTGGCATTGGGAGGTGGCTGCCCGAAGCGTCCTCCCCTCTGGGGAAGGGCCAATGCAGAAGCAGCGCTGGAGGATACGGCTCTGCGGCTGCAGCTGGACTGGAGGCAGAGGGTGTTTGGAGCACAGAGCCACAGGGGTCCCCAGTGCTGGCTGCCTTGCAGGGCAGCTGGACTGTTTGGTGACTAATTGAAGTGCTGGGGAAGCCATTGAAGGGTTTTAATCAGTGGCATGACCTGATCTGTATTTCAAAAAGGTCACTGCGGATCCAGTCTGAAGAGTGGAGTGGGCTGGAGAGCCTGGGTGCTGATGCCAGGCGACGGTGGGGCTGGGGAGGGCTGCACAGGTGCATTTTGTAAAATTATAATGGACATGAGATAGACGCCCGGCATCCTGATCCAGGAGAAGTCTCAACAAGGGACAGCTGGTGTGGCTGAGTGTGTCCAGAAAGAAGGGATATGGGTTAAATAGTAAAAAATATTAAGACTTTAATTTTGGTAAATGCTCCTAATCATTTTCTAGATATTAATTATTCCAAATGTTAATTATCTTTGTGACCTTGGTGTGCAAGGACTGGCTGGTGTCCTGAAAAGCACTCTTGGAGGTGCCAGGGTGCCGCTGTGCTGTGCCCCACTGAGATTTCCTTAACAGTCCATCCTTGTCATTCCCGGAGTCTGTATGCGATTCTTCTACTTGCTAAAATGTAGCTGTAAGGCTAGGTGTGGTGGCTCACACCTGTAAATCCAGCACTTTGGGAGGCCGAGGCGGGCTGATCACGAGGTCAGGAGTTCAAGACCAGCCTGACCAACATGGTGAAACCCCGTGACTATTAAAAATACAAAATTAGCTGGGCATGGTGGCTACTTGGGAGGCTGAAGCAGGAGAATCGCTCGAACATGGGAGGTGGAGGTTGCAGTGAGCCAAGATCACACTGCTGTACTCCAGCCTGGGCAACAGAGCTAGACTCCGTCTCAAAAAAAAAAAAAAAAAAGAAAAAAAAAGCTGTAATCCCCAAACACTTACTTGCATGGAGCGGCAACAATTCTGAGTCACCAGAGTGCGTTCTTGGCTGAGGTTGGACAGGGCGGCCTTCTTGCTCCAGCTTCTGCTGCAATCAAGAGCCCTTTTCATGGTCTTTCTGGTGCCATTTTTTGTTTTTTGCATTTTTATGCTTTTTGTGGGTGACTTTGCTGTTTGCAATGTCCCCAAGCATTGTCCCAAGATGCTGCCTCATGTCCTAGGCAAGGAATGCCTGGGTCAGAGAAGCTTTGTCCAGGCTTATGGCGCTTGGCAGCAATTGCAGTGTTAATGAAGCCCCCACGTGCATTCAGTAAGGGATCTTTAAATAGAAACACGGAGAATGAGATGATATATCGATCGGCTGATGAAAATGGAGCCAGAGGCTCGCGGGACCCTAACCCTGCATGTCGGCTAGCAGCAGGGGCTCAGCGTTCTCTAACTCAGCCTTCGCAGGGGCTCTGTAGACTGGAGCTAAGGTGGGTTGTGAGAAGTGGTGGCAGGTGCAGCCCAGGAGAGCCCCTTGCAAACAGCTGCCTTAGATGACCGGGGCTTGAGAGCCGTGGCAGCCAGAGTGGGGTTGGTTTTCTGGGCCTCCATCGCCTGCTCTTTGGCTGGGGCATGAAGAAGCTAAACGGTGGTTTCTTCCTTGGCCAAGAAAGGAGGACGTATTGTTAGGTTTTTCAGTTTCCTAACAGTTGTCCAAAGAGGATCAGAACTGCCAGTGGGAAGAGGAATATTTAGGGGGAATAATCCCGGCTCTGATTATCCACGCATAGGGAGGATAATCCAGTCCAGCCAGCTCAGGGGCTAAGGTGGGTTCCATCATGGTCTTTGTTCACCCATGAGAACGCGGCTGAGGGAGCAGGGGGCCTCATTCCGGGCACACGCGGCCCACACAGCTGTCCTTTTACACTGGCAGCACTCAGGCCGTGGGAGAACAGCGATGGGTTGGGGGGCCGTTGTCAGTGCTGCTCCCTCAGGACTCAGGCTACTGCCTGGCCCCGACCTGGCCTCTGACTCTGCGGCATCGGATGCCAGGGATGAGAGTGTCCAGTAGCCCCTCCTGGGTGAGGAAGGATGCACACTGGCCCAGGGCTGTGGACGGGTGTCCGATTTCCATCGACTCCCGTATGAGTGGCCTTTTCAGCCTCCCGGGCCTGTGTCTGGATCCTGGAAGAGGTCGCCCTCTGCTGTCCGTACTCGGGATAACAAGCCTCCTGCTCTTCATGATGAGCGTGCAGGGACACTGTTTCTGCCGCACTCAGGGCCCCAAGACCACATTCTAAAATCTCCCCAAACCTTCAGCAGGGTGGGGCCAACCCTCATGAGGCCAATACATCTGTTTCTGCCTGGAGACGGCTGGGGCTGGTTCACACTTGGCGCATTCGGACTCGCAAATCAAGCTCTGAGGCAGGGAGGGGGCAGCAATGCCCCCTCCACATGCAGGCAGCGCCTGGCAGGTCCGGGGACACCCCAGAGCGGAGGCCAGGCTCCCGGGCGTTCCCCACCCTGGGCTCCCTGCATTGTTCTCATGGGTCCTCCGAGAGGGGCAGAAGGCAGTGACGGCTGGAGGCCGAACTCATGGGCACTGCAGACTTAGCGAAGCCAAATTGCGTTTTATTCTGAGCCAAGAGTGAGCGGCAACCCGGAACACAGGTTCCATCAGCTGAGGAGGCAGGAGGGGTGGTTCCACAGCCTGAGAGGGGCAGTGCGCTCGGGGGGACCCTCGCAGTCCTGCCTGGCCTCGGTGCCTTGTATACAGGTGGAGTGGACATGCGGCTGGCGCACAGGGTGGAAAGCTGGCACCTACGTGGAGCCTCGGGGTCTGCAGGGGCGACTGTTCTGTCCTGCCTCATCTGACAGGCATGGCAGTGACCAGGACATGTCAGTGAGATAATGCAGATTCCAGCCTCATAGGCCAGGCCTGCCTTCTCCTACCCGTGTGGGCAAACTGCAGCCATCTTGGGTCGCTTTTGAAAATGTTTCTTTCGGATCTTTCTCTTTCTGGCTGGTGCCTCTGCTGCGGAATAGCAGCTCCAGTGGGTTACAGGAGCATCCCTGGAGGTGCAGCTTCCCTCGTGCTCTGAATTAGTCAGGTGAAGTCAGCAGGAATCCGATTCCCATCTCTGGGAACAGCACCTCTGGCTTCTTTATCGTCAGCCTTTATTTACTTGGCCCCGGGTCTGGGAGAGGTGGCAAGAGTATTACCCTCTTGCTCTAGGGCCGTTATGGAAGGAGCCGCTTGCACCCCTGCAGGATCACGGGACCCTGTGGGTGTCCCCCTGCCTGCAGGAGCTCCCCATTTCCACGGTTCCTGTTGGATCCCCCCCGGCAGCTCCGCCTTTGAACAGGCACCTGGCAAAGCCCTGTGGTGCTGCTTCTTGGCCTGCTGCTGCCACAGGACTCGCCGGTGAGGAGCCACGGGGCAGCCCTCCTGCTGGCCACATTTGCAGGAAGTCCCGCCATGAGGTCCAGTCATGACCAGTCTAAGGTCCCTTCTGGAGCCTGTGCCGCCCACTTTAGTGCTTGGGCATGGGGTCCTGGGACCACTGGCTCAGGCAGAAGAAGAGAAACATTCGGGAGGTGGGGAAGGTACAGAGGGTCCAATTTCACCCCCCCACACACACACACACGCCCTCCTCCTTCCCCTAGCCCAGAAGTCTGTGAGTGGCCTGCCTGCCTTCCCCTCAGGGTCAGTCTGAAGACACCCCAGTTAAGTGACTCCACCAACTGGTCACATTTCTCACACCTGCCTGAATAACCTGTCTTCCAGTGGCCCATTGCAATTTTCAGCATGGCCACAGCTGGACGGCGACGAGCAGTGCGGTGCACACGTATGCTTGCCGTGTTTCCTGGGCTGGTGCACATGTATGCTTGCCGTGTTTCCTGGACCGTCTCAGTGTCCTGGTGCCAGCAAGAGTGGGTACCTGGTTCAGAAGAAGTAGGTCCAAGTCGGCTGAAATTGACAGAGGACTCACAGTTCCAAACACCTCATGCTGTTCCCAAGGTTGCTTCTGTTACAAATAAGCCAAGTCCAGAATACAGTGTCATGAGAGTGTGAGATACAGCTTTGCTCCTTCCTGGAATCTCTGGAGTGACAAGAGTCTCTTTTGCAGCGAGTGTAATGAAGGTTGGGTTGATCATCAATAGCCAACGATGCAATCAATCATGTATATGTAATGAAGCTTCCATAAAAACCCAAAAGGAGTTTTCAACAGCTGGACGCACGCAGGTGCCTGGAGCACGGCGCCCGGGAGGGCACAGGAGCTCTGCCCTTCTCCCCTGCGCCTTGCAAAACCCAAGGAACTTCCCATCTCCAATGCGCGGATGTTGGGTGGAGGCCTGGGGCTGTCTGGAAGCTGTACATGTACATGCCTGTCTCCTCCACCTCCTGTGCCTCTGCATCTTCGTCACAGCATGTGTCATAAGTGGGTAAACGCAGGTCAGCGTGTCACTGAGTCCTGTGAACCACTCCAGCGATTCATCAAACCCGAGGAGGGGGTTGTGGGAACCCTGATTCATGGCAGTTCAGTCAGAAGCCACACCCGGGGCTTGCGACTGGCATCAGAAGTGGGGCCCCTTGCACGGGACTGAGCCCTCGACCTGTGGGATCTGACGCCACCTCCAGGCGGATGCGGTGGGAAATGACTTAAACTGTAGGATGCTCAGACAGTGTCCTGCAGCACTGCCTGGCGTGCAGGAAACACTGCCCTGCCCACATCTGGTGCAGGAGTGCCTGTGGCTGTGTTGGGACGGAAAGAGCTCCTTGCTGTGTCCTGTATCGCTGGTGCTACTTCCTGTGAGTGCTCCCTTGGTTCTGGGCCTCCTGATAGGCCATGGGCACCCAGGGACCCCCTTGCCTGCTGTGGCCAGGCCTTGTCCTTTGGGGGTGCCACTCAAAGCTATTTGCAAAGGCTTTCTGGTCAGCTGTGGATGTGGTTTCTTCTCATGCTAGTTGTTGCGCTGGGCACAAGGGGACCCCATGCTCCTCCTGCTGGCACCTTCCCTAACCTGCTGGGCGCATTCTGGGATCTGACCAAGGTGCTACCATTCAACCCCTTCTGAGCTGGCAACAGGAGTTTAGGCAGGAATTCCCATTCCTGAGGGCACCCTGGGGATTTCCCAATTGTCCAGTTCTCTGGGATGCATTTGCCTGGCGTCCTGCAGGGCCGTTGTCCAGCCCGAGTTGGCAAATCCCTAAACGCCCCTGGAGCAGGGGCCTGACTCCTTTTTCACTCCTTTTCAGCTCCCGGGAGTTTCAGTAGGGAGGTTGCCTGTCCTGCCTCCACCTGTGTGGCGTGGGGAAGCTGATTTACAAACAGCAGAAGAGCCCCCGGCATGGGAAGTGTCTGGGCCAGGCAGCCTGCTCTGCCGGCTGGGGGACCACCTGATGCAGGGGCCAGGCCACGAGGTCCACGGGGGCTGCTTTACAGTCCTCTGGGCAGCAAAGCAACCTGGTCTCTGTGCAGCCCATTCCCTCCCATTCCCCACCATGCCCCTCCCATGCCCCTCCCATGCCCCGCCCATTTCCTGCCATGCCCCTCCCACGTCCCTCCCATTCCCTGCCATGCCCCTCCCATTCCCCACCATGCCCCTCCCATGCCCCGCCCATTCCCTGCCATGCCCCTCCCATTCCCCACCATGCCCCTCCCATGCCCCGCCCATTCCCTGCCATGCCCCTCCCATTCCCCACCATGCCCCTCCCATTCCCTGCCATTCCCTGCCATGCCCCTCCCATTCCCCGCCATGCCCCTCCCATTCCCCACCATGCCCCTCCCACGTCCCTGCCATTCCCCGCCATGCCCCTCCCATTCCCCGCCATGCCCCTCCCATTCCCCGCCATGCCCCTCCCATTCCCCGCCATGCCCCTCCCATTCCCCGCCATTCCCCACCATGCCCCTCCCATGCCCCTCCCATTCCCTGCCATGCCCCCCATTCCCCCGCCATTTTCCGCCATTCCCCATCATTATTCTCCCATTCTCCGCCATTCTCTGCCATTCCCCGCCATGCCCCTCCTATGTCCCTTCCATGCCCCGCCATTCCCCTCCCAATGCCCTTCCCATGCCCCGCCATTCCCCGCCATACGCCTCCCATTCCTGCCATTCCCCGCCCTGCCCCTCAGCAACCTGGTCCCTGTGCAGCCCATGCCCCGCCGGGCCCCTCACTGTTGCCGCTGGACATTGCACCCGCCGAGGGGCTTTCATGGGCTGCGCCTCTTTCTCTAGTACTTCTTCACGCCACCTGGGACGTGGCCAGCTTTTCTGGTGTCGGGATCATCTAACGCTCTTCCATGCACGAGAGTTCCAATGACCCCCCCAAGCTTCCTCCCCCCATCCCCTACCACTCCTCGAATACCCGTGGGTGCTGCCGGGAAGGGGCCTTGCAGATGTGCTGGGTGTCCCAGGTCAGCCGACCTTAGGGTGCGTGGATGCAGGTGGGCCTGGTCGAATCACGCCAGCCCTTTAAAGGCAGAAGAGGAGTCAGAGGCCAGGGAAGAGTGCTGTGGGGCCGTGCGAGATGGCAGCCTGAACGGTGGAGACCAGGTCCTGCTGACCGCCAGCAAGGAGACGGAGAATGCAGCTCTACAGCCAGGAAAAGAGTCTGCCATCCATCCGAACAGCCCCGGGCCTCCACCCAGGAGCCCAGCTGTCGCACCTCGACTGCAGTCTGTGAGACCCCGCCCAGCGGAGCCCTCGCACTCCTAACCCTCTGGAGCTGCCAGGCAGTCACCAGGCGCTGACCCACACTGTGGGGTTGTGGTGGCTCGTAGTGCAGCGAGGGCCCCAGCACGGGCATCTCCCCAGCACGGCTGCCAGCTCACGGTGGTCTCCCAGGCAACATGAAAGAAATGCATCAGGTAGCCCCTGGGTCCCAAACCTGATTTGCATTTCTGCCAAAAGCCCATCTTTTCTGACTAAGACCTGGGCCTTCCCAATAGCACCTGAGTGGCCCTGTGGGCTGCCTGGGCCACGTCCCAGCTTGTTTCTGGGCAGGGCCCTTTCACATCGAGGTCTTTTCCCCAGTGACACTGTGACTAGAATCACAGGATTTCTGCATGAGGAATGTAATTTTGCAAAAACCCATACAGTTTCAGTCTTAGGGGCTTCTGTTTAGTGGCAACATTGGTGTCGATGGCATTAAATTAGGTGTCCCCTTGTTCACCGTAAAGCCAGCCTAGGGTCACCTGCACTTGTAACTTCCCAACAGCTTTGTAAACAAGATGCCATTTGTGGGTTGGTGGGGGGCAGTCACTTCTCTCAGGTAAAACCCCCACCTTCGGCCCCCGCAGCAAGTGAGATATGGACCCACCTGGAAGCATTTGCTCACAAGAGTTTGCAGCCTCTTGGGGACTGGTTCTTGGCCCTGACCATCACTTCCATTCAGCGGTATCTAGAATCAGTGGTGTGCCTGCCCCTCCCACTGATAATTTAGGAAACTGTGCCCTTCGTGAGCCATCGGGCTTCGCCTGCCGCTCTGCCCGAATATCCTGGCTCTTCTCAGAGGACCCTCGGGTTTCCGCGGCCGCCTGCCATGCCCTTCCACCCGCCTCGGGTTTCCGCGGCCGCCTGCCATGCTCTTCCACCCACAGCATGGGTTTGCAGCCAGTCAGGTTTCTCAGCTGAGTTACTTTTCGGATGAATGTCACATCTGTTTAATTGGCCACTGGAGAGAGGAGACCGCACTGACCCGAGGGCCGGGTCTGGCTTCTTTCTTGTGCCCCAGCTGCTGCTTCCAGTGGCCTTGTTTCTGCCTGGGTGTCAGTGGCACCCGCCACGGAAGAGCTGTTTCTCTCGCCTCCCTTCTGCCGGTCCTTGGCCAGCTCCCCGCCCCAGATCGGCCCCCTCTCTGTCCCCTCGGTAAGGCGCGCTCCCTGTGCCCAGCCTCAAGGCTGTCAGCGTTTTGTATCAGGGACAGGTTGACAGCCACCTGGAGCCTAGTCCTCAGCAAGCTTCTCCCGCGCCCCCTTATCTTGCCTCAGAGAACCTCAGCTTTGATAATAGACAACCATGCTACTCGTGGTGCCCACCAGAGACAGCACACAGAGCGGGATGGTCTCGTTTGCATGGGAGGCAGGGGAAGCCAGGGGACCACGGGGACTGCCCACTAGCTGACCCCCACCCCCGTCCCTGACACATGGAGACACCCTGCATCAAGGTTTAGGGTAGGAAGCTCCCCGTGGTGCACGAGGGGCAGCTCTTACCCAAAGGGGGCTCTTTCCATTATGGAAGTTTTTCCTTTTAAACTCCAAAAATTGCCAGAGGCACTGACATTTTCCAGTGGGCCGTGTGCCATAAGCCCAGATGTGTTTAATCCTGAACAGAAGGCTCTTCTGTGCTCACAGTCGACACCCCCAGGGGCTCTCATTAGCGTGTTTACAAGGACATTCTTTTCTTTTGTCTGATTTCTTTCTCCAAGAGCATCCCCAGGGGAGGATGGATGGATTGCAAATGGTAACACTTTTCTTTCCGTGTGTGTGTGTACACGTGTGTGCATGTGTGAGGATGTGTGTACATACGTGAGGGTGTGAGGCGTGCGTGTACATTTATCAGGGTGTGTGTGAGGGTGTATGTACATGTGTGAGGGTATGCGTGTGAGGATGTGTGTACATGTTTGAGGGTGTGTGTACATGTGTGAGGGCGTGTGTACATGTGCGAGTGCATGTGTATACATGTGAGGATGTGTGTACATTTGAGGGTGTGTGTGTACATGCAAGGGCATGCATGTGTGTGTGCGTGTACATATGTGAGGGTGTATGTACATGTTTGAGGGGGTGTACATACGTGTGAGGGTATGCATATGTAGACGTGTGAGGGTCTGTGTGTACATGTGAGGGTGTGTGTACATGTGTGTGAGTGTACATGTGTGGGTGTGTGCATACATGTGTGAGGGGTGTGTACCTGTGAGTGTGTACATGTGTGGGGGTGGGGGTGTGCATGTGAGAGTGTGTGTGCATATGTGAGGGCTGTGTACATGTGTGAGGGTGTGTGTGCATGTGTGAGGATGCATGTATATACGTGTGATGTTACATGTGTGAAAGTGTTACATGTGTGAGGGTGCATATACATGTGAGGCTTGTGTACATGTGAGGTGCGTGTGTGTACATGTGTGAGGGTGTGTAGACATGTGAGGGTGTGTGTGTGTGAGGGTGTGTACATGTGTGGGTGTACGTGTGTGGGTGTGTGTGTACATAAGTGTGCATGTGTACATGTTTGATGGTGTGTGCATGTACATGCGAAGGCATGCATGTGTGTGCGTGTGTGCATGTTTGGGGGTGTGCATACGTGTGAGGGTGTGCATATGTATACATGTGTGAGGGTGTGTGTACATGTGTGAGGATGTGTGTACTTTTGAGTGTGTGTGTACATGTGATGGTGTGTGTACGTGTAGGTGTGTGTGCGTACATGTGTGAGGATGTGTTAGGGTGTGCCTGTACATGTGAGGGCATGCATCTGTGCATGTGTGTGCATTTACATGTGTGAGGGTGTGTACGTTTGAGGGGGTGTGCATACTTGTTAGAGTGTGCATATGTATACCTGTGTGAGGGTGTGTGTACATGTGTGAGGATCTGTACGTTTAAGGGTGCGTGTGTACACGTGTGAAGGTGTGTGTACATGCGTGAGGATGTATATGTTCAAGGGTGTGTGCACATGTACACCCGAGGGCATGCATGCGTGTGTGTGCATGTACATGTGAGGATGCATACGTGTTTGGGGTGTGCGTATGTGTGGGTGTGCATATGTACACGTGTAAGGGTGTGTGTGTATACATGTGTGAGTGTACATGTGGGTGTATGTGTACACGTGTGTGTACATATGTGAGGGTTGTGTACATGTGTGAGGGTGTGTGCACGTGTGAGGGTGTGTGTACATGTCGGGTGTGTACATTTGCGGGTGCGTGTATATGTGTGAGGGTGTGTGTACGTGTGAGGGTGCGTGTGTGTACGTGTGGGTGTGTGTACATGTGTGGGCGTATGTGTGTACATGCATGATGGTGTGTGTACGTGTGGGGGTTTGTGTACATGTGAGGTGTGTGTACATTTGTGAGGGTGTATGTACGTTTAAGGGTGTGTACATGTGTGAGGGCACTTGTGTGTACGTGTGTGTGTACATGTGTGAGGGTGTGTGCACACGTACATGTGTGAGGGTGTGTGTACGTGTGTGGATGTGGGTACGTGTGTGGGTGTGTACATGTGAGAGTGTGTTACATGTGGGTGTGTTACATGTGTGAGGGTGTGTATATGTGTGACAGTGTGTGCACATGTGTGAGGATGTTACGTGGGTGAGGGCGTGTTACGTGTGAGGGTGTGTGCACGTGTGTGGGGGTGTGTGTTCATGTGTGAGGGTGTGTGTTACGTGTGTGAGGGTGTGTTACGTGTGTGAGGATGTGTATATGTGTGGGTGTGTGCACGTGTGGGGTGTGTGAAGGTGTGTTACATGTGTGAAGGTGTGTATACATGTATGAGGGTGTGTGCACGTGTGGGGTGTATACGTGGGTGTGTTACATGTGTGAGGGTGTGTGCACGTGTGTGGGGTGTTTACATGTGTGAGGGTGTGTGTACATGTGTGAGGGCGTGTGCACGTGTGTGAGTGTGTGCACGTGGGTGTGTGAATCTGTGTGAGGGTGTGTGTATGTGTGAGGGCATGTGCACGTGTGTGGGTGTGTGTACATGTGTGAGGGCGTGTGTATATGTGTGAGGGCATGTGCACGTGTGTGGGTGTGTGTACATGTGTGAGAGTGTGTGTATATGTGTGAGGGCGTGCATATGTACCTGTGAGGGTGTGTGTACATGTGGGAGGGTGTGTGTATATGTGTGAGGGCGTGCATACATACAAGTGTGAGTGTGCACGTGGGTATGTGAATTTGTGTGAGGGTGTGTGTACATGTGAGGGTGTGTGCACGTGTGAGGTGTGTGTACATGTGTGAGGGTGTGTGTATATGTGTGAGGGTGTGTGTATATTTGTGAGGGCGTGCATACGTACCTGTGTGTGTGCACGTGGGTGTGTGAATTTGTGTGAGGGTGTGTGCACGTGTGTGGGTGTGTGTATATGTGTGAGGGCGTGTGCACGTGTGTGAGTGTGTGTACATGTGTGAGGGCGTGTGTACATGTGTGAGGGTGTGTGTATATGTGTGAGGGCATGCATACGTACCTGTGTGAGGGTGTGTGTATATGTGTGAGGGTGTGCATATGTACCTGTGTGTGTGCACGTGGGTGTGTGAATTTGTGTGAGGGTGTGTGTATATGTGTGAGGGCATGTGCACATGTGTGGGTGTGTGTACGTGTGTGGGTGTGTGTACATGTGTGAGGGTGTGTGTATATGTGTGAGGGCATGTGCACGTGTGTGGGTGTGTGTACATGTGTGTGGGTGTGTGTACATGTGTGAGGGTGTGTATATGTGTGAGGGCGTGCATATGTACCTGTGTGAGTGTGTGCATGTGGGTGTGTGAATTTGTGTGAGGGTGTGTGTACACGTGAGGGTGTGTGCACGTGTGTGGGTGTGTGTACATGTGTGAGGGTGTGTGTATATGTGTGAGGGCGTGCATACATACCTGTGTGAGTGTGGGCACGTGGGTGTGTTAATTTGTGTGAGGGTGTATGTACATGTGAGAGTGTGTGCACACGTGTGGGTGTGTGTACATGTGTGAGGGAGTGTGTATATGTTTGAGGGCGTGTGCACGTGTGTGGGTGTGTGTACATGTGTGAGGGTGTGTGTATATGTGTGAGGGCGTGCTTATGTACCTGTGTGAGTGTGTGCATGTGGGTGTGTGAATTTGTGTGAGGGTGTGTGTACATGTGAGGGTGTGTGCACGTGTGTGGGTGTGTGTACATGTGTGAGGGCGTGTGTACATGTGTGAGGGTGTGTGTATATGTGTGAGGGTGTGTGCACGTGTGTGGGTGTGTATTTGTGTGGGTGTGTACATGTGTGAGGGTGTGTGTGCATGTGTGAGGGTGTGTATGTGTGAGGGCATGTGCACGTGTGTGGGGGTGTTTACATGTGTGAGGGTGTGCGTACATGTGTGAGGGCGTGTGCACGTGTGTGAGGGCGTGCATATGTACCTGTGTGAGGGTGCATTTGTGTGCATGCTTGTGCACATGCATACGTTCACATACCGTATTGTGTTTGTTGATATGGGCCATAATCAGAAAAGCTGAATGGCCTCTGGCTGAAAGGGCTGAGCTCAATCTGTTTTCCCAGAGTTATGTCTGGCTGAACCCCGGTCATCAGCAAGGTGCGTGCCATGACCTCACTACTGTCAGCTGCAATAGAATCGTGTGAGAAAACGCCATGGAGCTCCTTTCACTGAGCTGGACTAGGGCGTAGCGTCCAGAGGCCTATCTGAGTACAGTCACAGGAGCCCATCTTTCTATGGACCGCATCTTGACATCCAGGGCACATGCTCTGCTGCGCTCATGGGCAGGAGCAGGGGTTTCCTCTCGGCTCGGCTGCTGGGAGCTCAGATTCCCGTCCCGCTCCTGCCCCGTAACCCCTACTCCGCCCTCACGGGGCTGCGGGACTCAGCCTTGCGTCGGCTCCTTCCCGACTCTTGTCCCGGTCACACCTTTATTTCTTTCCCTGGCCCTTTTCCTGGACTCTTGGAGCGTTTGTTGATTGGGCTCTGTGAGCCTTGATACTGTGGCTATAGAATGGGGTCAGTGCCTGGCACCCTGGCTCTCCGGTTTGCTGACTTGTGTACAGGACCGCACTCGCCCTCGGTTCTGACCGTGCGGACAGAGCTGTCTGGTCCAGACTCCTTTCAGCTGTGCAATGACACAGCCAGGAAGAGAGTCAGACGCAGCCGGGTCTCGGGGTGTGCAAGGCACCCTGGGCGGATGCAAGGCGGGGCACGGCTGCCTGAGCGCGGCAGCCATGCCCCAGGCCCTGCGCCAGGTTGCTGGGCTCTGGGACTCTCGGGTGGCTCCACTTGGCTCTTGATGAACACAACTTAGTGTTTCAACTTCACATCTGGCAAAAGGGAGAGGATCCAGTGGTTCCAGGGGTGCCTCTCAGGTGGTTTTTCTCCCCCTCCCCACCCTCAGGCGGTTTTTCTCTCCCTCCCCACCCATCTGCAACATTAATCATCTCACACCAAGCACAGGCAGGTGCTTGCTGCAGAAGCTTGAGTTATGCGTTCAACACTTTCATCTCATTCTAATGGCCCAGATTCCTCCGAAATGCCACGTTTATCACATGACCACACTGTAATCACCACCCCCAGTCAAACACTAAGAAAAGCAGGTAAGACAGGCGCGGTGGCTTATGCCTGTAATCCCAGCACTTTGGGAGGCTGAGGCAGGCGGATCACGAGGTCAGGAGATCAAGACCATCCTGGCTAACATGGTGAAACCCCGTCTCTACTAAAAATACAAAAATTAGCCCAGTGTGGTGGCACATGCCTGTATTCCCAGCTACTCAGGAGGCTGAGGCAGGAGAATCACTTGAACCCAGGAGGTGGGGATTGCAGTGAGCTGAGATAGTACCACTGCACTCCAGCCTGGGCGACAGAACAAGACAAAAAAAAAAAAAAGAAAAGCAGATAATTAACCATGTATTTGTACTAGTAAATTATAAATACACTTCTGCGGTACTATGGATTAAAATGTAATCCCAGTGAGTTAGGCACTGCGTGCTGTATCCTCCCAATTCCCCGTGTTGAAATCCTGATGTGGTGATGTTCGGAGCTGGGTCTTTGAGAGGTGATGAGGTCATGAGGGTGAAACTCTTGTTGGTGAGATTGGCGCCTTATTAGAAGAGGCTTGAGAGATTTGCTTCCTCTTTCTGTTCTCTGCAAAGTGAGGCTACAAGAAGGTGGCCGTTTGCGAACCAGGAAGGGGACCCTCACCAGACACGGGATCTGCCTGCACCGTGATCTTGGACCTCCAGCCCCAAAAACTGTGAAAAATAAATGTCTGTTGTTGAAGCCGCCCAGTCCACGGTATTTTTTGTCATAGCAGCCTGAGCTGCCTAAGGAACGATGGAAATGTCACACTCTGTCCAACTGAACAACAATGAAAACACGCACCAAAAACACTGGGAGGCCCGTGGATGGTGATTTTTATGCTTAATTACTTACAGTAGAAAAGAAGAGAAGCTGAAAGTGTCCAACTTTAATTTAGAACCTGAGTAAGAGATTAAATGCAAGGAAAGAGATAATAAAGTAAAAGTAGAAATGGAGGCAAGGCACTCACAGGTAACGTAACAGAAGAACGTAGCAGGACATAAAGCATACATGTTACGGCAAGCAAGCTGAAAAATTCGATGAAGTGGAAAATTCATAGAAAAGAGTAACTTGAAAAACGGCCTTAATTAGATAATATAAATAGCTTTATGACTATGAGATATAATGAGGCAGTTGTTAAACGTCTCCCTAAAAGGAAGATATCAGGCCCAGGTGATTGTACAGTTGAGTTTTAGTAGCCTTTCGTATCATTCTGACCTTACACATTTTCCCAAGAATAGGAAGAGGGGATGCCCCAGCTCCTCCAAGAGGCCAGTACAACAGTGATGTGAACACCAGACAAAGTTATCACAGGAAACATGACTGGCCCGTTCACTCAAAAATATGTTTAACAGCAAGATTGCAAACAAAATTTTAGCAAACCAAATACATAATGTATAAAAAGATAACACCAGATGACCAAAGCAGGCTTAACCCAGGAAAGCAAGGAAGGCTTGAAATCTATAAATGAATATCACCTTGGAAGCAGATTAAATGAGAAAAGTCACCAGTTCAATTCAATGAAACCCCTTTTGAAAAAAAAACTTAACACACATTTATGAAAAACTTCCTATACATTAGGACTGAAACGACTTTACCTTAACTTAATAAAGGCTAGCTGTGAAAAACTTACCACCGATTATAGACAGGGAAACAGTGGAGGCATTCCCTCTTGCAATAGGAATGACACATTAGATATATATATATATATTTTTTTTAAGCAGAGGGCATATGCAGCCTGTCTTTTTTTATTTTTTTATTTTTATTTTATTTTATTATTATTATACTTTAAGTTTTAGGGTACATGTGCACAATGTGCAGGTTTGTTACATATGTATACATGTGCCATGTTGGTGTGCTGCACCCATTAACTCGTCATTTAGCATTAGGTATATCTCCTAATGCTATCCCTCCCCCTTCCCCCACCCCAACACATTAGATATTTATGTTTACCATTTCCATTCAACAATAGAATAAGACAGTATAGTAAAGAAAATAAAAATAAAAGCATGAAGATTGGAAAGGATGAAATTAAAATGTCATTATTTGTCAGTTATAGAAGGGGTTGGCAAACTGCCTGCTGTAGGCAAAATCTGATCCATCATGGGTGAAATCTGACTACACCTATTTGTTTCCATCTTGTCTCTGGCTGCTTTCATGTTACCAGGACAGAGCTGAGTTCTTGCAACAGCAAGCATATGGCTGGGAAAGTGGAAAACTTTTGCAGAAAAAGTTTGCTAACTCCTGGATTATGGGATCATCTATATTGAAAAGATAAAACTACAGAGACATTATTAGAAATAACAGTAGAGAAGAGTAAATTATAGAAGTCATTTGTATTTCACATATTAAAATATATAATTTTTAGGCTGGGTGTGGTGGCTCACATCTGTAATCCCAGCACTTTGGGAGGCCGAGGCGGGTGGATCACTTAAGGTCAGGAGTTCGAGAACAGCCTGGCCAACATGGTGAAACCCCATCTCTACTAAAAAATACAAAAATTAGCCAGGCGTGGTGGCAGGCATCTCTAATCCCAGCTATTCTGGAGGCTGAGCCAGGAGAATCGCTTGAACCTGAGAGGCAGAGGTTGCAGTGAGCCAAGATCACACCACTGCACTCCAGCCTGGGCAACAGAGTGAGACTCCATCTAAAAAAATATATATATATATATACACACACACACACACACACACACACACATATAGTTACATATTTTTAAATATATATACAGTTTTAAAGGCTCCTTTATTATTATTATTACTTTTCTCTTTTTTTTTTTTTTTTTGAGGCAGAGTCTTGCTCTGTCGCGCTATCTCGGCTCACTGCAAGCTCCGCCTCCCGGGTTCATGCCATCCTCCTGCCTCAGCCTCCTGAGTAGCTGGGACTACAGGTGCCCGCCACCACACCTGGCTAATGTTTTTGTATTTTTAGTAGAGACGGGGTTTCACCGTGTTAGCCAAGATGGTCTCGATCTCCTGACCTCGTGATCCGCCCGCCTCGGCCTCCCAAAGTGCTGGGATTACAGGCGTGAGCCACTGGGCCCGGCCTAAAGTATCCTTTATTATAACGTTAGAGAATATTTATTAGCTAGAAAAAAATAGAATAGAGATTGCAGCACTTCTCTTTGTGATAAGAATGTACTGTGAGTGGTGTGAGTGGAGCCACGCTAGTTTTTTCTTGGTTTACATGGTTTGCTTTTCTCTGTGATTTTACTCTTGCTCTTTCTTGAGTTCTTACATTTTCTCATAAGCAGCTTTGAAAATCTTATTCTTCTGCTTCCAGTACTTAAGTTGTTTAGATTTAGTAAAATTACTGATAGTAGGGTAATATCTACCTTTGTGTGTTTTTTTTTTTTTTGGTATTTTGTTTCATCTGTTTTATGTTTCTTTTCCCATTTTTCATTTTTTAGATTAATCAAATATTTTTATTATTCCACTTTTTCTGTTACTAACTCAGTCACATGGGTTTTACTTTTAACTAGTTGCCCTAGAAATTACAGCATAAAATTTGACTTATTGGAAGTATATGCAATTACTTTTTGCATATTTCTAGTACTTCTAGAATCTTAGAACTTTGAGCTATATTTACTGGAACTTATATCTGATAATGGCTGAAAAGCTCCTATTATACCAGCCTTCCCTAAGATAACAACTCTAAATTCTAGACAAAAGATTAACAACTATCTGAGGGTAGTCACTGGAGTGTGACAGAAGCAGGCCAGGCCTGGGGGATAGTCAACACCTGGGACAGGAGAACCCCCGGGGTCGGGGGCGGGTTCCTGTTGTCATGGATTTTAGCCTGAGGATGGATTCCAGTCTGCGCCATGTGGAGAGGCTAAAACTCAGGTAGAAAACCCACAGCCTGATTGACTTGAAGAACCAGACAACAGAGTTTCCAGCAGCAGCTGGAAAGTGAGGGAGAAAATCCAAGACAGAGACAGAGGGGGAGAGGGAGAGCCAACATTCTACACACACAATGTCCTCCTATTTCTGGCTAACCTCTTGGAACCTAGTATCCCCATATTTCTAAGAGATAGTTAAACTTTTAAAAATTGTTTTTCCTGTTCTTCTCCTCCCCGACTCCCTGTTTCCTACTTAGCCCTTTAGAAAGGCGAACATAACCAGATATTCCCTACAGAGCAAGTTCATCTACCTGTGCGTTCCAGGACGGAACTCTCACCTCCAGAGGTTGCCTTGAAACTGGAACTCACACCCACTAAGAGGGCATGTCGAAAACATGCCCACTTGGCCACTTTTATAACTCACTCTGTCCAGGAAATCTCCGACTCTAGATAACAACTGCCTGGTAGATACCAATTTCCCAGTGGCAGGGACACCCCTGCCCTTGCTCATTTCCTCCCTACCTTATAAAAATGCCTACGTTTGGCTCTAAAGGGGAAGTGGCACATTTAAAGGCAGGATGCTGTGTGCCCCTTCCCCCGAGCTAGCTTCAGCGTAAGCTTGCTTGCTTCCCTGGTACCAGAACTTGCTTTTGTTAATTGGACTCTGCGTGCAGTGAGCAACGAACCTGCTTTTCACTTACTCTCTGAACAATATTCAGCAAGGGTGGACTCCAAGTAGCCCAGCTAAGGGTGAACTGAACCAAGTAGAACTGAGCTGAAATTTCAGCTACCATCCACGCTTGGATGACAGAGTGTACAGGCTGAGTTCAGCCAAGTTGAAAAGCCTGATTAAAAAAGGAATGCCCGGCCGGGCGCAGTGGCTCACCCCTGTAATCCCAGCCCTTTGGGAGGCCGAGGCAGGCGGATCTGAGGTTGAGAGTTTGATGCCAGCCTGACCAACATGGAGAAACCCCGTCTCTACTAAAAATACCAAAATTAGCCAGGCATGGTGGCACATGCCTGTAATCCCAGCTACTCAGGAGGCTGAGGCAGGAGAATCAATTGAGCCCAGGAGGCAGAGGTTGCAGTGAGCTGAAATGGCTCCACTGCACTCCAGCCTGGGCAATAAGAGCAAAACTCTCTCTCAAAAAAAAAAAAAAAAAAAAAAGAATGCCCTTCATAGGAACATAATGAATGCAGAGTTTCCATGCACATCACTGTCAATGTCCAGAAGCGATCTAAAATTACCTGGCCGGGTGTGGTGGCTCACACCTGTAATCCCAGCACTTTGGGATGCCAAGGAGAGTGGATCACCTGAGGTCAGGACTTCCAGACCTGCCTGGCCAACATGGTGAAACCCCATCTCTACTAAAAACAACAACAACAACAACAACAACAAAACAAACAAACAAATTAGCCAGGCGTGGTGGTGCGCACCTGTAATCCCAGCTACCTGGGAGGCTGAAGCAGGAGAGTCACTTGAACCTGGGAGGCAGAGGTTGCAGTGAGCTGAGCTCATGCCACTGCACTCCAGCCTGGGCGACAGGGCGAGACTCTGTTTCAAAAAAATAAAATTTCTTGACACAGAAGAAACAGTAAACTATGACCCATAAATTAGAGAAAAGTTAATGAATGGAGACAATGTCTGAGATAACTCAGATTTTGTAATGATCACATCAAGGCTTTAAACAGGAATTATATCTATGTTCAAGGAGGTAAAGGAAAATAAGCTTTTAATGAATGAAAAGATAGAAAATCTCAACAGAGAAATAGAAACTATAAGAAGAATCAAGTGGAAATTCTAGACCAAAAAGTTAAAATATTTGAGGTAAAAATTTGCCAGTTGGACTTAAAAGAAGATTGAGGGTGACAGAAGAAAGAGGAGCTTGAAGGTAAATTAATAGAAATTAACCAATTTGAAGAATACAGAGGAAAAGGAAAATATGTAGAGTTTCAGAGAATTGTGGCACAATATTAAAAGGCCTAAGATAAATGTAATAGGAGCTCCTGAAGAGAAAACATTGTGCAGAAAAAATTATCTAAACAAATGATTGCCAAAAAACCTCCATATTTCATGAAAGGCATAAAATTACAGATTTAAGAAACTCAACCCCATAGAGTATAAATACAAAGAAAACTACATTTAGGCACACCATAATCAAGCTGCTGGTGGCCAAAGACACATTTTGAAAGCAGTCGGAGGAAAACACACGTTCCCATGAAGTATTAGAACATCAACACCAACATGAGCTGACTTCTCATCAGAAATGATGGGGGCCACCCGGATGCAGTGGCTCAGGCCTGTAATCCCAGCACTTCGGGAGGCTGAGGCTGGCGGATCACCTGAGGTCAGGAGTTCGAGACCAGCCTGACCAACAGGGAGAGACCCTGTCTCTACTAAAAATACAAAATTAGCTGGGCGTGGTGGTGCATGCCTGTAATCCCAGCTACTCGGGAGGCTGAAGCAGGAGAATCACTTGAACCCGGGAGGCGGAGGTTGCGGTGAGCCGAGGTTGCGCCATTGCACTCCAGCCTGGGCAACAAGAATGAAACTCTGTCTAAAAAAAAAAAAAAAAGAAAAAAGAAAGAAATGAATGGGGCCAGAAGACAGCGGAACAACGTCTCTAAAGTGCTGAAGGAAAAATAAGGATCTACCCAGTATTCTATATCCAGTGAAAATATTCTTCAAGAAGAAAGGTGAAGTAAATACTATTGTTTGTTTGTTTGTTTTTTTGAGACGGAGTCTCACTCTGACGCCCAGGCTGGAGTGCAGTGGTGAGATCTCGGCTCACTGCAAGCTCCGCCTGCCGGGTTCCAGTGATTCTCCTGCTTCAGCCTCCAGAGTAGCTGGGATCACAGGCACCCGCCACCACGCCCGGCTAATTTTTGTATTTTTAGTAGAGACGAGGTTTCACCATGTTGGCCAGGCTGGTCTTGAACTTCTGACCTCAGGTGATCTGCCTGCCTTGGCCTCCCAAAGTGCTGGGATTACAGGTGTGAGCCACTGAGCCCGGCAGTAAATACATTTTTAAATAAAATAAAACCACAAGAATTTATTATCAGCACATACGCGCTATGAGAAATGCTAAAGAAATCTATTCAGGCTGAATAAATGAGATCAGACCACAACCTTGGTGTGATATCTGGATTTCCTAAGGTCAGATCCTGAAATTCTTTAACCCATTTCCTGTTTGCCCCAAGAATACTTGCCGGTGGCACTTGGGGCTACAGCATTTACTCCGAGAAAACTTTGCCATGAAATATCTCACTTTTATGACTATTTTTGCATTGCTCTAGTAGATTGACTTTGGCAACAAAAGACATTATTCTATTTATATATTCTGTTTTCAGTAGCGGCATTTCCAGTTACAACATATAGTAATTATCAACCACTGAAAATGTCAAATCTTAGAAAATGTAGCGTTCCTGTGATGTTAACACCGTTTTCGAACAGTTGTTGGCTGAAGATTCATTTGATGAATCTGATTTTTCAGAAATAGACGATTCTGATGCTTCAGGTGACTCTGATGTTAGTTCTGTTTAGAAATAACTCCAAGAACAGTTTTTACATTTTATTTTCACATTGAAAAGCAGTTAGATTTGCTTCAGCCTCAAAGAGTGTGTTTATGTAAGATTAAATGAGCGTTGGCACCTTCTTTTTTCTCAATGGGAACAGGGTTAGGTAGAAGGCATGGTGAGATTGTGGAGGAGCAGCCACATCCCGCTCCTGTTCTATCTCATATATGTTTACATGGTTCATGTGTATGTGACCGGTCAATACCAGATTGTATGAAAGAACTCTAATTGGCTTAAAGGAAATTTAAACACTTAAATATCTTATCAGGATAATAGAAGCTCAAGTGCCTTTTAGTTCATGTGACTTTGGTAATCTTTGGTAAGTAAAACTAGTTTCAAAATTCTCTTTATAAGATAAAATCTAAAAGTCGTGCTAAATTAAGTAAGCCTAGGATTTTCTAGAAATAAGGGGTTACTAAGAGTTATAGTAATAGTTTATATATGTAATTAAAACTGCTAGATATAGGCAAAACTATTCTACATACAGAGTGTATGAAAAGTAAGATGTGGGTTTTTTTCTCTTTTTTTTTTTTTTTTTTGAGACTGAGTCTCTTTCTATCCCCCAGGCTGGAGTGCAATGGCACGATCTTGGCTCACTGCAACCTCTGTCTCCCGGGTTCAAGTGATTCTCCTGCCTCAGCCTCCCGAGTAGCTGGGATTACAGTCGCCTGCCGCCACACCCGGCTAATTTTTATATTTTAGTAGAGATGGGTTTCACCATGTTGGCCAGGCTGGTCTCAAACTCCTGACCTTGAGTTATCTGCCCGTCTCGCCTCCCAAAGTGCTGGGATTGTAGGCGTGAGCCACTGCGCCTGGCCATAATGTAAGATGTGTTTTTGGTAAAGGTTATAAAAATCATAAAGATATGGTTTCTGCTTAAAGGAAAAGTACTCTTGTCTAGTTTGGAAGGTATTTACAGGTTGTTTCAGAACCAAGGGAAGATGACATGGATGAGAGTAAATGGATATAAAGAGGAAGAACAAAGGGCTGGGCAACAAGAAGGCTTTGATTCCTTAGTGGCCACACGTCACCCCTGGTGTGGAGCTGCAGCTGTGCCGTCCTCAGCTGCTAAAGGGGAAAGCTACCGGTAGAATTAGAGATGGCACAAACCCTTGGGGAGTTGGTTCAATGGATGCATAAGAAGATGCAGACTAATAAGCAAAAAGCAAAACATTCAATCCCTTGGTTACTGTTATCTGCAGTAGCTAAAATGAAAGTGTAAGAGAGTGCCAGGTTGGGCCTGGACCATGCTCAGTTGTGGGTCTGTCTGCGCTCAGGCCATTAGCCTCAAAACTACCCACAAAGGAGAAAATGATGCCACGGATGAAAGAAAGCACCCTGAGACCTGTGGTTACCAAGAAGGTAGTAAGGGGCAAAACCAAGTAGCATTGAAGCCAGAGGGTGTGATGTGGGGGAATTGCTTCGTTTTGTATATTAGCTTCCTGAGGAACTTCTACCAAAATGAATTATGAGAATGACTAATTTGGGAACAGTGTTTTTGGTTTTAAATGTGTAACTGAGCAGCTTGGCTTCAAACCACGTTTTAAAACTTTGTTTTTTCTCCTTTCTTCCCAATCTCAAGATATAACTTTGAGTCAAGCTGCATACGTGTTTCCTTTCATCTTGAAACACAGCCTGGGAATGTGCTGTGGCCTCGCCTCCCCTTCTTTTTCTATTCCCTGCCCTCACACCTTACACACACTTATTTACCTGGATGCTTGTTAAGCTCACACCATGCTCACTTCTCTGGTGATGTATTTCCTTAGAAGTTTCAGGGGCCGGATCCTGGTATGGACCAGACACTTCCAACCACAATGGCCCTGGCCCCTTCACCAGATGGAAGAATAATTTGAGATGAGCCATGGGACTGGGTCCTACCACCTGACACCTCCTCACCCTCTGCCTCTTCTGCATTCCAAACCCTCTATTTAAAATCCCCTGTGTTCCCTCCACAAATGGAAGAGTGGAATTGCTTTGTGCTCATCCCTTTGCTGGTACAGATAATAAAGTCTCACTCTCTTTCTATCACACCTCGTTATTATTTTGGCTTCTTTCTACAAGTGGTGAGCAGCCTCACTCTTCTGCTGGTCACAAGTGCAGCAGACTAGAAGAGCACGTGTGGGCTGATGCGAGACTCACAGCTCACTGCTGAACAATGGCAGATGGGTGTGTGTGATCCAGACGCACAGATTATTCCTGAGGGAACGGCCAGCCTGGTGAACTGGATAAAAGACACTGTAAGAGAAGGGGACCACCCAACTTTCCCCATAAATGCCAAGTGGAACACCCCCGATGAAGCAGCTGATGTGCTTTGTAAGCAAGCCATGTGGGACTGACTTTATGATGACCGGGATATTCACGGCTGAACATGCCCAGATCATGGTAAATGCTGTGGTTAAGGGGGGCCCATTGGCCTGGGCACCTCACTGTGTCTCAACTTCCCCTCATGGGTCATCCAGATGCTTATAAAAACATTAGGCTAATTAATAAAAGCATCAGGAAAGGCAAAAGGGAGTCCAAGGACTCATCCTAAGAAGGGGAAAAATTTTAAACGATTATTTTTAAATAAGGTAAAAAATGGGCCAGGCCTGGTGGCTCATGCCTGTAATCTCAGCACTTTGTGGGGCAGAGGTGGGCAGACCACCTGAGATCAGGAGTTTGAGACTGGCCTGGCCAACATGGCGAAAACCCATCTCTACTAAAAATACAAAAATTAGCCAGGTGTGGTGGCACGCCTATAATCCCAGCTACTTGGGAGACTGAGGGAGGACAATTGCTTGCAGTGAGTCAAGATTGTGCCACTGCACTCCAGCCTGGGTGGCAGAGTAAGACTCCGTCTCAAAAAAAAAGGTAAAAAGTGGATGGTGTGAAACCAAGAGGAAAAAGGAAAGGAGAGAATCATGGGGTGCATCCTAGCAGGGTGGAATCTGTAGATGGTTGTTAAGCAATGGAATGAATAATAGAGAAATGGGGGGTCTTAACACAAAGGTCTTAATACAACACTATCGAAAGTTGGGTGAACAAAGGGAGCCCCCACTGGTCCCTCAACAGTAAAGAGCTCCAAACCAGTTTTTCCCAGATTGGAGAAGGCAATCTAATTATAAAAATTGGAAGGCAAAAGTTACACTGAGCAAACTGACCAACAATTGCGGGGGCCAATGTTGAGGTGGGTTAATCAAGATAAGATTGACAAAAGGGCCAGGGTCCCTTGGATCAAGCCCCTGTGGGGCACCCAAATCCTTTTTCACAAGAGAGGGTAAAATGGTCTGGGGGTGGGAAAAAGAAGTTCCTGGGAGCAGAAGAGAAAAATGTCGAGTTACGAAAGTTGACTTGTGTGATAGATTTATGAAAGTGGAGATGTTTAAACAGGCTTTATGTAAGGTAGTTACATATCCTTTATCTAAATGCTTTATGAAAATGGATATTGAAGCTGGTGTGGTGGTTCACACCTGTAATCCTAGCACTTTGGGAGGCCCAGGTGGGTGGATCACTTGGGGTTAGGAGTTCAAGACCACCCTGACCAACATGATGAAACCCCATCTATACTAAAAATACAAAAATTAGCTGGGCATGGTGGCACGCACCTGTAGTCCCAGCTATTGGGGAGGCTGAGGCAGGAGAATTGCTTGAACCCGGGAGGCAGAGGCTGCGGTGAGCTGAGATTGCGCCATTGCACTCCAGCCTGGGCAATAGAGAGAGACTCAGGAAAAAAAAAAAAAAAGGAAAATGGAAAATGGATATTGTACGTGGAATGGGGAAACCCCTACCTACTACTGCAAAAGCAAAGGCATGAAAAAATCAACGAAAAGACTCAAACTGTAAAATATTGGAAGAGATTTATTCTGAGCCAAATATGAGAGACTGTGGCCCATGACACGGCCTCAGGAGACCCTGAGAACATGTGCCCAAGGTGTTTGGGCCACAACTTGGTTTTATAAATTTTAGGGAGACATGAGACATCAATCAATACAGGGAAGACATACATTTGTTCGATCCGGAAAGGTGGGACAACTTGAAACAGGGACTTCCAAGTCATAGGTAGATTCAAAGATTTACGGATTGGCAATTGGTTGAAAGAGTTACTATCTAAAGACCTAGAATCAAAAGAAGGAATGTCTGGGTTAAGTGAGGGATTGTGGATACCAAGTTCCCATTATGCAGAGGAAGCCTCCAGGTAGCTTCAGAGAGAACAGATTGTAAATGTTTCTTACCAGAGTTGATTCTCTCCTGAATCAGGGAAAAGGCCTGAAAAAGGAAAAGGATTCTCTTCAGAATGCAGCTTTTCCCCACAAGAGAAAGCTTTGCAAGGCTATTTCAAGACATGGCAAAGAAACACAATTTGCGGTAAAATACTTCAATTTCATTCAGTGAATCCTTTGCTTGGCTTCCTACCCTTGAGGCTTTTAATAAGTTGAATCCAAAATTCCCTAAAAAGGTTTCAGCAAAGCCAACTTAAAAAGAGCTGACCAGCTTAGGCAACATGCTGAGACCCTGTCTCTACAAAACATAAAAAATGAGCTGGGTGTGATGGGGTGTGCCGAGGGACACAGCTACTTGGGAGGCTGAGGCAGGAGGAGTGTTTGAGCCTGAGAGGCTGAGGCTGCAGTGAGCTCTGATTGCACAACTGTACTCCAGCATGGCTGACAGAGCAAGACCCTGTCTCAGGAAGAAAAAAAAAAAAAATCCTCTAGGGCTGGTAACTACTCTTGCCACACTTTATGCAAATAGACAGACCAAGTATAATGAGACCAAAATTTATTTTGCAAATAAACTGGTCCTACTATGATTTATCCTTGGTAGAAATGGGGAAACTGGAGAGATAAAAATTTAGATTCTAGCTCTGACCGTTGTTTTTGAGTTACTATGTGCTTACAATTTGGGCTAATCCTGAATCACTCACTGGCTACAAGTCTCTAAAGAAAAAACGGGTTTTAGTTTCCTTCACGATGCCTTTAGTCGGCTTCTTAATGAAATAGGTTCTTTTTTGTTACTGTTCTGGCATACAAATTCCCTTTTGATTGTCATCCTTGTGTGCAAATTATTAATGTTATGTATCTCTTGTTTTATTTTCTCTGAGAAAACGGAAGTCAGGGTATCCTGAAGACTAGAGGTGATTCAACAGCCGGTGACCCTCCCTCACTGGGACTCTCACTGGGCCCAACCTGTTTTCCGATGCCAAGGCGCTGCTGCTAAAGCCAGACAACCCCAAGCACCCTCCCTAAGGCTTAGGGACCATCGCGGAAGAGGAGGGCAGGTGAGCCGGTAAGAGCTGGATTAGTGGGGCGGGGGCGGGGGCGGGGGCGGGGGCGGGGGCGGGGGCGGGGGCGGGGGCGGGGGGCGGGGGCGGGGGGCGGGGGCGGGGGCACGGGCGCGGAGGCCGAAGCAGCTCCATCTTGGATGCTAGTTTGCGTGTTGGCTTCTGATTTTTTTTTTTTTTTTTTCCCAGGGAAAAAAGAAATTTCTTTATTTAAAACTGCATTTTGTTTTTTTTCTGTGAAACTACACAAGTTTACAAGTGAGGAGAGAACGGCCCCTGGCCCCCCCCACCCATCATACTTCCAACCTGTCCCCAGTCCTGCCCGGATCTTTAATGGGAGGGGTTCCCCACTCTGACAGTCTTGTAAAATCCTGAGAATGTCTAAGGGGATCAGATAGTAGGGTTCAGGGCTGAGGATGGGACAGTGTTGATGTTACTTTTCCCCCACATCTGGCTTTTTGCAACCTCCTCCCTCTCCCTACCCCTTGATTTTGGTGTGACAAAAGATACCTCATTTCTGGGGAAATTGAGGAAGATACATATACAAGCACCCCAACCCATATTTAACATATTTGGCGATAACTCCCTTCCCATTCTTCCCCCTCCAATTTTCAAACAGTAGTTTTAAAAAAAATTAAAGACATGTCACTCACAGGGGAAGATTAACCTCAGTTCCGGGATTGCCTCTGAGAGTTCCTGTTCATCTATTGTTCCTCGTGTAAAAGCACGTCCTTACCACAAGTCCTGGACTTAGGGAAATTCCTGCCCACCCCCGCTGAGGCGTGTACCCCTGCACTATGGCATAGAAGCCCTGGGCCTGGGCCTGGGTGGTGATGGCGCAGGGAGCTGCCATGTTGACTCACCATAGCCTGAGACTGACATGGCTTCTGTTTCTAAGTCCCGATTAAATGTTTCTTTTTAAGAACTGAATTTGTGGGCCGGGCGCGGTGGCTCACGCCTGTAATCCCAGCACTTTGGGAGGTGGAGGCGGGCGGATCACGAGGTCAGGAGATCGAGACCATCCTGGGTAACGTGGTGAAACCCCGTCTCTACTAAAAATACAAAAAATTAGCCGGGTACTAAAAATACAAAAAATTAGCCAGGTGTGGTGGTGGACGCCTGTAGTCCCAGCTACTCGGGAGGCTGAGGCAGGAGAATGGCATGAACCCAGGAGGCGGAGCTTGCGGTGAGCCGAGATTGCACCACTGCACTCCAGCCTGGGCGACAGAGCCAGACTTTGTCTCGAAAAAAAAAAAAAAAAAGAAGTGAATTTGTCAGCCTCTTTCTTTGGCCTGTCAGCTTCCTTGGACTTTGGGGTAGATGTGTTTGGACTTGTTCACTGTGAGATAGTGGCTGAATAATGTTCTGTTGTATACGCTTAAACATTCTGTTTATCCATCATTTGTTGAGGGATATTTGGGTTGCTTCTACCATTTGGTACTTGTGAATATTGCTGCATATATTACGCTGTTCTTGTGTTGCTATAAAGAAATACCTGAGACTGGGTAATTTATAAGAAAAGTGTGTTTGTCTCACAGTTCTGCAGGCTGGACAGTAAGCATGGCACTGGCATTGGCTTGCAGAGGCTTCTCGGGAGGCCTCGGGGAGTTTTATTGATGGTGGAAGTGGGAGATGGCACGTCACATGATGGGAGCAGGAGGAACAGAGTGGGGGGAGACGCCACACACTTTTAAACAGCCACATCTCCCGGGAGCTCACAGTGAGAAAGCACTCGTTACCAAGGGATGGCACCAAGGCATCCGTGAAGGGTCCACCCCCATGATCCAGTCACTTCCCACACCCACCCCCAACACTGGGGATCATTTCCACATGATATTTAAAGGAAACAAACATCCAAACCATATCAGCTGCTATGAACATTCATGGACACGTTTTTGTTTGAATGCCTGTTTTCAGTCCCGTTGGGTATATATCCAGGACTGCCCTTGCTGTGTTGCACAGGACTTGTACGTTTACTTTTATAAGAAACTGTTTCCAGTGGCTGCGGCATTTTACATTCCCACCAGCAGGGTCTGAGGGTTCCAATCTCCTCATCTTCTCACCAACACTTGTTATTTTCTGTAGTTTTGATGATGACCATCCTAGTGGGTGTGAAGAGGTATCTATCTCATTGTGGTTTTGGTTTTCATTTTCCTAATGACTAGGACTTACAGCATCTGATACATGACACACGCAGATGCACCTGATACGTGACACGCATGGATGGACCCGACACGTGACACATGCAGATGCACCTGATACGTGACACGCGTGGATGGACCTGACACGTGACACGTGCAGATGCATCTGATACGTGACACATGCGGATGTAGCTGATATGTGACACGTGTGGATGCACCTCGGAAGCCTGGCACCAAAAGCCGCATGCTGTATGGTTCCATTCATATGAAATGTCCGGAACAGACAAGTCCAAGAGACAGAAAGTGGTTGCTTAGGGGCTGGGGGAGGAAAAAATGGGGAGTGACTGCTTAGTGGAGCATGGGGTTTCCATTTGGAGTGATGAGAAGGTTCTGGAACAAGATGGTGGTCATGGCCACACACTATGAGTGTACTTAATGCCACTGAATTGTACACTTTAAAATGATAAAAATGGTAAACTTTTAAAAATAATTTTACTTTAAGTTCGGGGCTACATGTGCAGAATGTGCTGGTTTGTTACATAGGTACACGCGTGCCATGGTGGTTTGCTGTTGGTTACATAGGTACTTGTGTGCCATGGCGGTTTGCTGGTTGGTTACATAGCTATATGTGTGCCGTGGTGGTTTGCTGGTTGGTTACATAGGTACACGTGTGCCATGGTGGTTTGCTGGTTGGTTACATAGGTATACGTGTGCCATGGCGGTTTGCTGGTTGGTTACATAGGTACACGTGTGCCATGGTGGTTTGCTGGTTGGTTACATAGGTACATGTGTGCCATGGTGGTTTGCTGGTTTGTTACGTAGGTACACGTGTGCCATGGTGGTTTGCTGGTTGGTTACATAGCTATATGTGTGCCATGGTGGTTTGCTGGTTTGTTACATAGGTACATGCGTGCCATGGTGGTTTGCTGGTTGGTTACATAGGTACATGCGTGCCATGGTGGTTTGCTGGTTTATTACATAGGTATACGTGTGCCATGGTGGTTTGCTGGTTTGTTATGTAGGTACGCGTGTGCCGTGGTGGTTTGCTGGTTGGTTACATAGGTACACGTGTGCCATGGTGGTTTGCTGGTTGGTTACGTAGGTACGCGTGTGCCGTGGTGGTTTGCTGGTTTATTACATAGGTACACGTGTGCCATGGTGGTTTGCTGGTTTGTTACATAGGTACACGCGTGCCATGGTGGTTTGCTGGTTTGTTACATAGGTACACGCGTGCCATGGTGGTTTGCTGGTTTATTACATAGGTATACGTGTGCCATGGTGGTTTTCTGGTTTATTACATAGGTACGCGTGTGCCATGGTGGTTTGCTGGTTTGTTACATAGGTATACGCGTGCCATGGTGGTTTGCTGGTTTGTTACATAGGTACACGCGTGCCATGGTGGTTTGCTGGTTTATTACATAGGTACATGCGTGCCATGGTGGTTTGCTGGTTTATTACATAGGTACACACGTGCCATGGTGGTTTGCTGGTTTGTTATGTGGGTACGTGTGTGCCATGGTGGTTTGCTGGTTGGTTACATAGGTACACGTGTGCCATGGTGGTTTGCTGGTTGGTTACGTAGGTACGCGTGTGCCATGGTGGTTTGCTGGTTTGTTATGTAGGTACGCGTGTGCCGTGGTGGTTTGCTGGTTGGTTACATAGGTACACGTGTGCCATGGTGGTTTGCTGGTTGGTTACGTAGGTACGCGTGTGCCATGGTGGTTTGCTGGTTTGTTACATAGGTACACGTGTGCCATGGTGGTTTGCTGGTTTGTTACGTAGGTACACGCGTGCCATGGTGGTTTGCTGGTTTGTTACATAGGTACACGCGTGCCATGGTGGTTTGCTGGTTTGTTACATAGGTATACGCGTGCCATGGTGGTTTGCTGGTTTATTACATAGGTACACGTGTGCCATGGTGGTTTGCTGGTTGGTTACATAGGTACACGTGTGCCATGGTGGTTTGCTGGTTGGTTACATAGGTACACGTGTGCCATGGTGGTTTGCTGGTTGGTTACATAGGTACGCGTGTGCCATGGTGGTTTGCTGGTTGGTTACATAGGTACACGTGTGCCATGGTGGTTTGCTGGTTGGTTACATAGGTACACGTGTGCCATGGTGGTTTGCTGGTTGGTTACATAGGTACGCGTGTGCCATGGTGGTTTGCTGGTTGGTTACATAGGTACGCGTGTGCCATGGTGGTTTGCTGGTTTATTACATAGGTATACGTGTGCCATGGTGGTTTGCTGGTTGGTTACGTAGGTACACGTGTGCCATGGTGGTTTGCTGGTTGGTTACGTAGGTACACGCGTGCCATGGTGGTTTGCTGGTTGGTTACATAGGTACACGTGTGCCATGGTGGTTTGCTGGTTGGTTACATAGGTACGCGTGTGCCATGGTGGTTTGCTGGTTTATTACATAGGTATACGTGTGCCATGGTGGTTTGCTGGTTGGTTACGTAGGTACGCGTGTGCCGTGGTGGTTTGCTGGTTTGTTATGTAGGTACACGCGTGCCGTGGTGGTTTGCTGGTTTGTTACATAGGTACACGTGTGCCATGGTGGTTTGCTGGTTGGTTACATAGGTACACGTGTGCCATGGTGGTTTGCTGGTTGGTTACATAGGTACACGTGTGCCATGGTGGTTTGCTGGTTGGTTACATAGGTACACGTGTGCCATGGCGGTTTGCTGGTTGGTTACATAGGTACACGTGTGCCATGGTGGTTTGCTGGTTTATTACATAGGTACGCGTGTGCCATGGTGGTTTGCTGGTTTGTTACATAGGTACACGTGTGCCATGGTGGTTTGCTGGTTTGTTACGTAGGTACACGTGTGCCATGGTGGTTTGCTGGTTTATTACATAGGTACACGTGTGCCCTGGTGGTTTGCTGGTTTATTACATAGGTACACGCGTGCCATGGCGGTTTGCTGGTTTATTACATAGGTATACGCGTGCCATGGTGGTTTGCTGCACCTATTAACCCATCCTCTAAGTTCCCTCCTGTTGCTCCCCACCCCCCAACAGGCCCTGGTGTGGGTTGTTCCCCTCCCTGTGTCCTTGTGTTCTCACTGTTCAACTTCCACTTATGAGTGAGAGATTTGGCATTTGGTTTTCTGTGTTATGTGCATTTTACCACAATAAAAAAAATGCCAGAGGAAAAAATGTTTTTTGTGTGTGTCAGTACCTTTGTACTTTGACAAATAAAAAGTGCGGTCGGGCGCAGTGGTTCATGCCTGTAATCCCAGCACTTTGGTAGATCGAGGCAGGTGGATCACCTGAGGTCAAGAGTTCCAGACCAGCCTGGCCAACATGGGGAAATCCCGTCTCTACTGAAAATACAAAAATTAGCCAGGCGTGGTGGCATGCCCCTGTAGTCCCAGCTACTCAACAGGCTGAGGCAGGAGAATCGCTTGAACCTGGGAGGCAGATGTTGCAGTGAGCCAAGATCATGCCACTGCACTCCAGCCTGGGCAACAGAGCGAGACTCTGTCTCCAAAACAAAACAAACAAACAAAAAAAAGTGCAACAGAAGAGTATTCCAGAACTGCAAAAATGTTGCTTCCCCTGGCTTCCTGAATTCAGTGGGAGATAGTCTAACATGATTTGTATAAGCAATGATTAAAACAAAATCCTGGCCTGGCCAGGCGTGGTGGCTCATATCTGTAATCCCAGCACTTTGGAAGGCCGTGGCAAGCAGATCACCTGAGATCAGGAGTTCGAGACCAGCCTGGCCAACGTGGTGAAGCACATCTCTACAAAAAATACAAAAATTAGCCGGGTATCATGGCAGGCACCTGTAGTCCCAGCTATTTCATAGGCTGAGACAGGAGAAACGCTTGAACCCAGGAGGCAGAGATTGCAGTGAGCCAAGATTGAGCCACTGCACTCCAGCCTGGGCGACAGAGCAAGACTCTACCTCAAAAAAAAAAAAAGAAAAAAAAAATCCTGGATCCTGGATCCTGGCCTGGGCAGCTTATGGCACAAGTGAAAGACTCAAATGAGAACCCACCATCCACCCCTGATGCCCGTCTTTTAGCCAGAGCACCCTAAGTCAAGCATAGGCATGGTTCCACTGAAGGAGAACGCTGTTGCGTGCACAGATTCAGGGTGTAAATCTTCCTAGCCGTCTTCTTGCCGGGATGACTGTGTATTGGAGGAGGAAAAATGACCAGATTTTTCAGGATGACTGGACACCGATAATTCCTGGAGACTTAACATGACACCGTTCCTTCAGTCCCGGGGGTGGGGCTGAGAGTAAGCAGGTCAGATGGCAAAGAACGTTTTTGAGATCAGCTCCATCTTATAGTGGAACTATTAATAGCAAGCCCAGGAACCACCATGTCGCGAATATTCCATTTCAGAATCCATGCTTAGAACAGAGATATGTTGGCCAGAAGCTTGGAAAATAAGGCACACAAAATCTAGGCGTCTTCTGTCTTGGTGGGATCTCTGGGGTCCAGCGGCTGGGAGCATCTTCCGATTTCCCCCCAAGGGAAAGAGAATTGCTGCCTTGGTACCTCCCATCACTAAGAGAGGGGCACAGTGCCAGACAGGGCGTTCTGGATTTTGGAGGCAGAACAGTCTTCAGCAGACAACTGTTCTCCTTTTAAGAAAAAAAAGTCTGGCTTTCGACTGGGCTCAAGTGGATGTTCACTACTTACTAGAGGTGAAACTAGTAAGCCAGTGAACACTATGAATGTTCCATTTCAGAACACATGCTTAGAACAGACAACCTATACCATAAAGTACAGGTTGTCAAGGGACCTGGGCCTCCTGCCATGAGTGAGTGTCACCCAGCACTCATGCCCCAGATGTGCATGGCTGCACATTGCTAGCCAGGAGGGGTGAGGCATGTGGCTCAGGCTTATGCATGGCTGACACAGCTGCACCCCGCTAGCCAGGAGGGGTGAGGCATGTGGCTCAGGCTCATGCACGGCTGACACAGCTGCACCCCGCTAGCCAGGAGCGGTGAGGTATGTGGCTCAGGCTTGTGCACGGCTGACACAGCTACACCCCACTAACCAGGAGGGGTGAGGTATGTGGCTCAGGCTCATGCACGGCTGACATGTTTGCACCCCGCTAACCAGGAGGGGTGAGGCATGTGGCTCAGGCTTGTGCATGGCTGACACAGCTGCACCCCGCTAGCCAGGAGGGGTGAGGTATGTGGCTCAGGCTTGTGCACGGCTGACACAGCTGCACCCCACTAGCCAGGAGGGGTGAGGCATGTGGCTCAGGCTCACGCATGGCTGATACGGCTACACCTCACTAACCAGGAGGGGTGAGGCATCTGGCTCAGGCTCATGCACGGCTGACATGGTTGCACCCCGCTAACCAGGAGGGATGAGGCATGTGGCTCAGGCTTGTGCATGGCTGACACAGCTGCACCCCGCTAGCCAGGAGGGGTGAGGCATGTGGCTCAGGCTCACGCATGGCTGATACGGCTGACTCCTTTTGCACTCCTTGGTCTCTCCCCACACTGATGGCCTCATAGGTTGTTCCCTCTGACCAGTCCTATAGAGAAGAAAATATCTCGGCCTCATTTCTGGATGTTTTTTAATGAAATACCGGCATTACCCAAAAGTGCATGGCCACACCCTTCCCCCTCTGAGGGGTGGCCCTAAATGATGCAGAGGGTGAAACTGCCTTTGCAAAAATGATAACAGTGAGAAAATTATGACGGTGAAAGAGATCTGACCTGACCAATCCCATCTTGCCTTTAACTCCAAACTGCCCTTGGTCATTCCTGGGCTTGGACCAAGCTAACTTTGGGAAAAATTTAGTTTATAGTTGAAATTATTAGGTTGGTGAAAATGTCATTGTGGTTTTTGCCATTAAGAGTAATGCAATTACTTTTGCACTAACCCTTTCCCCAGACTAAATCACCTTTGACAAACGAATGAAAGACTGCCAGGTTAGGAGGATGAGAGGGACCTGAATTCTGCTGAGATGTGGGCATAGTTATACTATTACTAGCCATTGCTCTGGAGGCCACAAGATTTGCAACTTCCCCAATTCTTCCTGCAGATAACTTCACTATTGTAGAACCTAAGGTGGCCTTTTGAGGTGTCTTTTCAGTCTTTTGCACTTCTGACAAGCAGATGGTCCCACCGGGACCCTCGACTCTTGGCTCAACTGGTCCTGTGGTCCTCACCCAGAGGCAGACTATCATTGCATCCCTAACCAATCAGCAGCACCCATTCCCCTAGTCCCCCTGCCCACCAAACTATCCTGGAAATATATGGAGAAACTCTTGAAAAACCCTAGCTATCAAACTATCCTTGATCAGGTGATTATGAGGGGAGAGGGGAAAGTCCACCTTTGAGCAGAACCTGTGGGACTCACCTGGTACAGTTTTGCCTGGAAGGAGAAAGGGACAGAGCTGTAGCTCTATGTTGATTCAGCACCCAAAGGAGCTGGCCTGGACAACCAGGGTCTGGGAGGGAACCCTGTGGGCCGGAAGGTCTCAGGGAATAACTGGTGGGTAGAAGTCTCTAAATGAGCCCAAATGTGGAGATATTTGTGTCCCAGCTACATGCTTAGTAAATGCAGCCTCAGCAGAGGCCTCTCCCACCAGTCAAGTGCACAAGGTGCCCCCCGAGTGGCCCATCCCGGTCTCTGATGGTGCCTCGACAGCAGGGTGGGGGATGTGCAACTCCACATCGTGGTGCACTCGCCCATGCTGACACGGCTGCTGCACTTTGAGGTCTAGCTCTTTCCTGGCGTCTGCTGCAGTAGAGCCCAAGGGGCTCCTCGGGGCCAGACCCAAGTCTGGGTGCCCAGAACAGGAACCTGGAACTCCGCTGCACACACACACCTCTCTCTGGGCTGGCAAGTCTCCCTAACCAGGGGAATGACACCTTTACTGCCTTGGGTCCAGCCCCAGGCCATTGAGATCCTGGACTAGCTGGGTGGTCTTTGGGTTCCAGAGTTCCTTGATGGACATGAGGGAGCTTCGAGTGTTCACAGCAGGACCCCAAGAGGGCACAGCTGACACCACTAAGAAAAATGCCTTTCACCCCTTTGGGACCGCTCTGCCTCACGCCTCCAGCATGTGCTTGGTCCATAGGCAAACCACTCTCCAGACTGAGCCCCAGCTCACCCCAGCAGACACTTCCTGCTGACGAGTGGGATTGTAAATGGTCAGAGAGACCCCAATTCGGAGTCATCACCTCCTCACACAGTGCACTGTAGGATTAACATGTGTCGGCAAAAGAGGGTGACAGGACAGGACCCACAGGCACCCCGGGGGCCCCTCAGGCAGTGGAGGTGCTTGTCAGGCCCCGTCTGCCTTGAGGAACTCACGGTCCCACGGAGACAGAGAAACAAAACGTTAGTGCCTGTCTACATGAGCACTTGCTTCCATAAACTTGCTGTGCCTCTGGGGAGGTTCTGACGCAGCTTGAGCCCTACCTGGTCCTGGCCTGCCTGGCACTGGGGGTCCTGGGTGAGCATCTGGAGCATTGCAGTCATTGTGGGTCCTAAGCCTGTCGCCACCAAGTCCAGGGGCTCAAGAGGAGCTTGCGTTATCTGCTCAGCACCTTGGACAGGGGCACGGGATGTTGTTCCCGGCCATCACCACCGACTCCCGGCACAAACCTGGTGCCTGGGCCCAAAGGGATGAGCGGAGCAGAAGCCAGCTCAGGTGGCTCTGACTCCAAAGCACGGGACGCAGAGCCCTAGGACTTCTTTCTCCGTGAGGAGCTCAGAGCACGGCATCAGGCCTCTTGCATTGTTGTTCTCTGACCTGGGATGATGGGAAGTCAAGTTATCATCACACCCTTCTCTGCATATTTCTCAGACTTGTTCTTGTTTTTGTTTTTAGCAGCTTTATTGAGATATAACTGACATACAATAAACTGTAAAAGTTTAGAGTGTACAGCCTGATAATTGTTGACACCTGCATGGTGAACCAGCACGCTGATGGAGGTAAGGAATGGATCCACCACTCTCAAAACCTCCTCCTGCCCCTCTGTAATTCCTCCTCCCTTCCCTCCCTACCCCACAAGGCAATCACTGACTCACTTTCTCTAACTGTAGACTAGTTTGCATTTTCGGGAATTTTATCCAACTGGAATCATTCAGTTAAGACACGTGTTTTTGTCTGACTTACTTATTCTGAGCTTCATCTGCGTGGCCGCGTGTATCAGCAGTTAATTCCTTTCCATTGCTGGGCAGTCTTCCATTCTTGGGTGGAGCACACTTTGTTTACTCATTTGCATGTTGGTGGGTGTTTCGATTCTTTCCAGCTTCTGTCCATTACAAGTAAGCCTGCTACGAACATTCGCATACAGGTCTTTTTAAGGATGTGGCTTTCATTGCTTTTTGCTAAATACCCACAAGTGGAATGGCTGCACCATATGCAGGCATATATTTAACTTTTTAAGGAACTGCCAAACCATTTTCAAAGGTGGTTGTATCATTTTCCATGTTCACCAGCAGGACAGGAATGGTCTGGTCACTCCACCTTTTCACCAAGACTCGTATGGTTGGAAAGTAAGGGATAGTTCAAAGGATGACAGCAATATCTCAAAAGCACACAGAACCCCACTCGATCGGGCTCCTAGGGACCAAGTGTGGGATACTTTTTAAAAATTCAACTTTTAATTATGAGATCATTGTAGATCCACATGTAGTTGTGAGGAATAACACAGAGAGGTCCTGTGTGCCCTTCACAGTTTCCCTCAATAGTAACATCTTGTAAAGCTGAAAAGTACAACGGTACAACCAGGACATGAGCATCGATGCAGTCAAGGCACAGATGTTTCCAGCACCATGTGGGTCCCTCCTGTTGTCCTTTATAGCCACACCCCCTCCGCCTTCTACCCCTATTTCCAAGACCTCCCTCACTCTTGTGGAACACTAATCTGTTCTTGGGGAATACTAATCTCCACTAACTCTTGAGGAACACTCCTCTCCGTTTCTATAATTGTGTCATTTCAAGCATGAAATAGAAATAGAGCCCTACAGAATGTAACCTCTTGGGGCTGGGCACGGTGGCTCACACCTGTAATCCCAGCATTTTGGGAGGCTGAGGTGGGCAGATCACTTGAGGTCAGGAGTTCAAGACCGGCTTGGCCAACATGGCGAAACCTCATCTCTACTAAAAATAAAAAAATTAACCAGGTGTGGTGGCGCACACCTATAATCCCAGCTACTCAGAAGTCTGAGGCAGGGGAATTATCTGAACCTGGGAGGCAGAGGTTGCAGTGAGCTGAGATCATACCACTGCATTCCAGCCTGGGCGACAGAGCCAGACTCCATCTCAAAAAAGAAAGAATGTCACTTCTTGGGACTGGCGTTTTCCCCTCAGCGTAGCTCTCTTAAGATCTATCCATCTTTGGGGTGTGTCGAGAGCTCATTCCTTTTTCTTGCTCAGTAGTGTTTCGTGGTACGGATGTGTTACACTTTGTTTAACCATTTGTCCACTGAGGGACACCTGGGTTGCTTCTAGTGTTGGGGTATTTGGTATCAAGCTGTGCTAAATATTCATGATTAGGTGATGTGGTTTGGCTGTGTCCCCACCCAAATCTCATCTTGAATTTCCACGTGTTGTGGGAGGGACTCAGTGGGAGGTAATTGAATCAGGGGGCAGGTCTTTCCTGTGCTGTTCTCATGATGGTGAATAAGTCCAATGAGATCTGATGGTTTTGAAAAATGGGAGTCTCCCTGCACAAGCTCTCTCTTTGCCTGCCACCATCCACGTAAAATGTGACTTGCTCCTCCTTGCCTTCCACCATGATTGTGAGGCTTCCCCAGCCATGTGGAACTGTAAGTCCAGTGAGCCTCTTTCTTTTGTAAATTGCCCAGTCTCAGGTATGTCTTAATCAGCTGTGTGAAAATGGACTAATACAGCAGGTTTGGGTGTGAACATAAGTCTCCAGTTCTCTAGGTAAATGGCCGGGAGTGCAATTATTGGGTGGTATGGTAGTTGTATGTTTATTTATTATTATTATTATTTTTTTGCAATGGAGTCTTGCTCTGTCGCCCAGGCTGGAGTGCAGTGGTGCAATCTCAGCTCACTGCAACCTCCACCTCCCAGGTTCAAGCGATTCTCCTGCCTCAGCCTCCTGAGTAGCTGGGACTATAGGGGTGCACCACCATGCCCAGCTAATTTTTGTATTTTTAGTAGAGATGAGGTTTCACCATGTTGGCCAGGATGGCCTCAATCTCTTGACCTCATGATCTGCCTGCCTTGGCCTCCCAAAGTGCTGGAATTACAGGTGTGAGCCACAGTGCCTGGCTGTATGTTTAGTTTTTTAAGAAACAGCTGAAATGCTTTCCAGGGGGTTTTTACTATTGTATGTTCACATCAATAATGTGTGAATGATCCAATGTTCCACATCCTCACCAGCAGCATTTTTTTTTATTTTAGCCTTTCCAATAGGTGTGTATAATATCTTGTTGCATTTTAATTTTCATTTCTTTCACTTATAAAGTTGTTGAACATCTTTTTATGTACTTATTTTGTTATCTATATATTCGTTTTTCATGAGGAAAGCCCTCCTTTAAATAAATATTCTCTTCAGTGAAATGCCTTTTCATGTCTTTTGCCCATTTTCTAATTGATTGATTTGTAACTGTTGAATTTTGAGAGTTCTTTATATAGTCTAGACACTAGTTCTTTGCTGGATAAATGGTTTGCAAATATTTTCCCAGACTGTAGCTTGTCTTTACATCCTCTTAACAGTTTTTTTTTTTTCAGTGCAAAAGTTTTAAATTTGAAGAGGTCAAGTTTATCAGTTTTTCTTTTTATGAATCATGCTTCTGGTGTCAAGTCTGAAAACCTTTTTGTCCTGTCCCAGATCTCAAAGATGTTCTCCTGTGGTTTTGTTTTCCCTAATTTTTTTTTTTCTGATTTCATGTTTGTGATCTGTTTTGAGGTCAATTTTGTGCAAGGTCTAGGTTGAGTTTCGTTGTTGTCTGTTGTTGCTTTTTGCCTACGGATTTTCGATTGCTGTGGCGCCGCACTTTGAAAGCAGTGTGTCTTCCACTCAGTCGCACTTGCATCTTTGTAGGAATCCCCAGGGCGTATTTGTGTGGGTCTATTTCTGGGTAGTTTGTTGTGCCACATCAATCTGAGTATCTGTCCCTCTGCCAACCCCACACGCTCTAGGTCACTACAGCTACTATATATAAGAAGTCTTGGAATCAGGTACATGGATTAGCCCCATTTTTCTCTTTTTCCAAATTAAACCTCTTTTTTTTTTTAGCAACGGAGTCTTGCTCTGTCGCCCAGGCTGGAGTGCAGTGGTGTGATCTCGGCTCACTGCAAGCTCCACCTCCTGGGTTCACGCCATTCTCCTGCCTCAGCCTCCCGAGTAGCTGGGACTACAGGCGCCTGCCACCATGCCCAGCTAATTTTTTGTATTTTTAGTAGAGACAGGGTTTCACTGTGTTAGCCAGGATGGTCTCGATCTGCTGACCTCGTGATCCGCCCACCTCGGCCTCCTGAAGTGCTGGGATTACAGGCATTAAACCTTTTTTCTTTAAAAATTACCCAATTTTAGCTATCCTAGCTCCATCACTTTCCATCTATCCTTTGGAATAATCTTGTACTTATTCATGCCATATCTTTTTGGAATTTTGTTAGACACAATAAGAATTGTGTTAAACCCATAAATCAGTCTGGGGAAAATTCACCTCTTCACAATGTTGAGTCTTCCACTCCATGATCAAGGCATGCCTCTTCACTTACTTTCTTCGTCTTCTTTCCTTCATCAGAATTCTGTGTACAAAACACATATACAAAGTCCAGTACATTATTTGTTAGATTTACACCTAAGTACTTCATTTTTTGAGTGGTTAAAGATAGAAGTATATTTTTCATTGTGGTGCCCACGTGTTTACTGCTACTACGTAGAAATACAATTGATTTTTCAAATGTTTATCTTCTTTCTTGTGACCTTTCTGAACTCACTGATTAGTTCTAGGAGGCTCTTATTTATTTCAGATTCCTTAGGATTTTCTAAGTGGGCTACAAAGTCATCTGCTTATGGGACGAGGGTGTGTCTTCCTTTTTGATGTGTATGCCTTTGGTTTCCTTGTCTTGCTGTGTGCACTGGCCAGCGCTTCCAGCACTGTGTTGTGTTGAATGCGAGGGTTTCCTTGTCTTTCTGTGTGCACCGGCCAGAGCGTCCAGCACTGTGTTGTGTTGAATGCGAGGGTTTCCTTGTCTTTCTGTGTGCACTGGCCAGCGCTTCCAGCACTGTGTTGTGTTGAACGCGAGGGTTTCTTTGTCTTGCTGTGTGCACTGGCCAGCGCTTCCAGCACTGTGTTGTGTTGAACGCGAGGGTTTCCTTGTCTTTCTGTGTGCACTGGCCAGAGCGTCCAGCACTGTGTTGTGTTGAATGCAAGGGTTTCCTTGTCTCTCTGTGTGCACTGGCCAGAGCGTCCAGCACTGTGTTGTGTTGAATGCGAGGGTTTCCTTGTCTTGCTGTGTGCACTGGCCAGAGCGTCCAGCACTGTGTTGTGTTGAACGCGAGGGTTTCCTTGTCTTGCTGTGTGCACTGGCCAGAGCGTCCAGCACTGTGTTGTGTTGAATGCAAGGGTTTCCTTGTCTCTCTGTGTGCACTGGCCAGAGCTTCTGGCACTGTGTTGTGTTGAACGCGAGGGTTTTTGCACTGGCCAGCGCTTCCAGCACTGTGTTGTGTTGAATGCGAGGGTTTCCTTGTCTTGCTGTGCGCACTGGCCAGAGCTCCCAGCACTGTGTTGTGTTGAACGCGAGGGTTTCCTTGTCTCTCTGTGTGCACCGGCCAGAGCTTCCAGCACTGTGTTGTGTTGAATGCGAGGGTTTCCTTGTCTTGCTGTGTGCACTGGCCAGAGCGTCCAGCACTGTGTTGTGTTGAATGCGAGGGTTTCCTTGTCTTTCTGTGTGCACTGGCCAGAGCGTCCAGCACTGTGTTGTGTTGAATGCGAGGGTTTCCTTGTCTCTCTGTGTGCACCGGCCAGAGCTTCTGGCACTGTGTTGTGTTGAACGCGAGGGTTTTTGCACTGGCCAGAGCTTCCAGCACTGTGTTGTGTTGAATGCGAGGGTTTCCTTGTCTTGCTGTGCGCACTGGCCAGAGCTCCCAGCACTGTGTTGTGTTGAACGCGAGGGTTTCCTTGTCTTGCTGTGTGCACTGGCCAGAGCTCCCAGTGCTGTGTTGTGTTGAACGCGAGTGGTGAGAGCCGATGCTCTTCATTTGTTTCTGATCTTAGGGGAAAGCATTTAGTCTTTCATTACCAAGCGTGTGAGCTGAGGGTGTTTTGTAGATGATCTTTATCAAGTTGATGAAGTTCCCCTTGATTCCTCTTCTTCTGAGAGTTGTTTTTTTTTAATCATGAATGATGTTGAATTTTGCCAGGTGCTTTTTCTGCATTTTGACATGGTCATGTGATTTTTCTTCTTTAGCCTATTAATAATAGGATTAACTACATTGATTACTTTTGAATATTGAACCAGACTTGCATCCCTGGAATAAAACTCCACTTGGTCATGGTCTTTAATTATTTTTATATACTGCTGAATTCTATTTTCAATTATTTTGTGAAGGATTTTTATGTGTTCATAAAGAACATTGTGTGCAGTTTTCTCTTTATATAATGTCTGTGTTAGGCTGTTCTCACATCGTTATAAATACCTGGCTGGGTGCGGTGGCTTGCACCTGTAATCTGTAATCCCAGCACTTTGGGAGGCCAAGATGGGTGGATCATCTGAGGTCACGAGTTCGAGACCAGCCTGGCCAACATGGTGATACCCTGTCTCTACTAAAAATACAAAAAATTAGTCGTGTGTGGTGGCAGACACCTGTAATTCCAGCTACTTGGGAGGCTGAGACAGGAGAATCGCTTGAACCCGGGAGGCAGAAGTTGCAGTGAGCCAAGATCGCACCACCACACTCCAGCCTGGGCAACAAGAGTGAAACTTCGTCTCAAAAAAAAGAAGAAGAAGAAGAAGAAATATCCCTGGCTGGGTGCAGTGGCTCACACCTGTAATCTGTAATCCCAGCACTTTGGGAGGCCAAGGTGGGTGGGTCATTTGAGGTCAGGAGTTTGAGACCAGCCTGGCCAACATGGTGAAAACCCATCTCTACTAAAAATACAAAAATTAGTTGGGCATGGTGGTGGGTGCCTGTAATCCCAGCTACTCGGGAGGCTGAGACAGGAGAATTGCCTGAATCCAGGAGGCAGAGGTTGCAGTGAGCCGAGATCGCGCCACTGCACTCCAGCCTGGGCGACAGAGCAAGCCTCTGTCTCAAAAAACAAAACAAAACAAAACAAAATAAAACCTAAGATTGGGAAATTTATAAATAAAAGAGGCTTAGAGGCCTCAGGAAGCTTGCAACCATGGCGGAAGGCAATGAGGAAGCAGGTGCGTCACAGGCCGGAGCAGGAGAAAGCTGGGGGCGAGGGGTGCGGGGAGGAGGGAGAGGGGGAAGGTGCTACACACTTTTAAATGCCCAGATCTCGTAAGAACTGTGTCATGAGAACAGCACTGGGGTGCTCATGATCCAGCCATCGGCGTCCACACTGCCACTGAGTCCTGGCTGCCTTCCTCGCCTTCCTCACCCTCCTCATTGCTCACTGTTTGCTGGGGCACATTCCCAGTGCTGGTGCCTTTGCCGGGCTTCCCCGATGGGCGTGGAATCTGGGGCCGGTGGACAGGCAGAAGTTTCTCCCACCTCACAGCACAGAGGGGCGGCTTTGTCAGGGGGCGCCCTCCTGGGCTGGAACGGAAAGCACACACTGGGGCACTGGCCACCCCTCAGCCCTGGGGGAGGGGACGGGGGCTGGACCTGCCCAGACTTACAGGCTCAGGAGGAAGCTTCTCCCTCCACTGTTAGGGGAGTCAGTGAGTCAAGGGAGCCTCACCTGGGAGGGCAGGCCCCATGACCGGTCCAAACAGAGAGGGGGGATGAGATGAGGAGATGGTCATCAAAGGACCACGCAGATGAGGGGGGCGGGCATCAGAGAGGGAGGGTGCTAACCACTGGGCGAGCTGCAGCCCCCTTGCAGGGCCTGGGCAGCACTGCCTGCCATGGCTTCCCGGTTACCCAGGGTCTCGAAGCAGCACTAGACGCTGGCACAGAGGACACTGTCCCAGGAGAACTCCTCCCAGCTGGGAGGGGCCGAGACGATGCGGTTGTTGGTGCAGCCCCTGGTCACCTCTGTCACTTGTTCTGAACCTGGGGAGAGTGGAGGCCGGGCTCACAGCCCTGAGCCTCCAGGGACAGCACAGAAGCTGGCTTTCCCGGGGGCGATGAGGACCAGGGAGGACAGAATTCCCAGACCTCCCTGGACCTGGGGGCAGAATTCAGAGGAGCAGTTGGTCTCCCAGTGCCTGCGGGCGTCTGACCCAGGCTTGGCTGGGTCCTGCTTGCATGCACAGATGTGACAGAGATGTCTGGAGAGGCCTCTGCCACTGTGTCTGTTTATAGGGGACCCTCCTGACAAGGCACATAGGAAAACCTGGAACGGCCCTGAAAGAGAAGAGAGGCTTGTGTGGGTGCAGCAGGAGGTGCCAACATCACATCCCACACTCAAGAAGAACGTTTTCCAGCTGAAGGAGGCATGGGGATCTGCTGTCCCCATCCCCAGGAAGCACGGCGCGGCTGGATAGGGAAGAAACGGGATCTTTAAAGTCCGAGTCAGTCCCAAGGGCTGAGCCGTCCCTGCAGCCCACCTCCCTCCCGACCTGCCCAGGCCTCACCCAGGTGGGGCTTTGCTGCCACCAAACCTGGACCCAGAAAGACAGAGGGGAGGGGCAGAAACCAGCACGAGCTGCATCCAGGGAAGCTGCAGTCTCTGTTTATACAAAACTTCCTTCAAAACAGGAGGAAGGCGGGGCAGATGCCGAAGGAGCGGTGAGGTGGCTGTCTGAGAAGGCGGCCACGGCAGATGGCAGACAGGAACAGCCCGCCCAAGAGGGCCGGAGTTCAGTGCTTGTCAAAGCCCCAGCTGGCTGGCCAGGTGCAGTGGCTCATGCCTGTAATCCTGGCACTCTGGGAGGCCAAGGTGGGAGGGTCCCCTGAGGCCAGGAGTTGGAGATCAGCCTGGGCAACATAGTGAGACCCCCATTCCATAAGTAAATAAGTTAGGTGTGGTGACATGTGCCTGTTGTCCCAGCTACTTGGGAGGCTGAGGTGGGAGGATCACTTGAGTCTAGGAGGGCAAGGCTGCAGTGAGCCATGATCGTGCCACCACACTCTGTCTTGGGTGACAGAACAAGACCGTATCTCAAAGATAAATGAATAAATAAAAAGCCACCAGCCATCACCCCAAACCACTGAGAGAAGAGGACATGGTGCCGGGAGGGCCACAGGCGTGCCAAAGGCTGCATGCCCATCAGCACATTGAGGGAGTTTTCGAGGGAAGGTGGCTTGCAGCCAAAATTCAAAGTGTGCCTCTCTTATCTAGATGGGTGACGGAGGATGCAAAGCCACGTACAGCAGGGTGGCGGCCTGGCCAGGCGGGGCTTTGAAGTCTTTGAAAGTAACAAGCCAGCTCTGCACCTGCTAGCCCCCAAAATACTCAGAAATTACCACAAAGAAAGAGGAGGATGACCGTGCAGCAGCTCACGCCTGTCATCCCAGCAGTTTGGGAGGCTGAAGCAGAGGATTACTTGAGCCCAGGGGTTTGAGACCAGCCAGAGCAACATAGTGAGACCCCATGTCTACAAAATAAAAATAATAAACAAATAAATATGAATAAAAGAAGACAGCGACACATGGCTGGTGCATCCTGGGGATGCCCACTGGTGCCTGTGTCCTGGGGATGCCCGCTGGTGCCTGCTGTAGAGTGGAGAGTTTGGAGAGTTGACCTGCACTGTGGCTTACGCCCTTTGGAACCAGAGCAGGGAGAGGACTTCCTGTTACCCAGGGTCCTCCTATGGAATTGGAATGTACATCAATTCTCTAACGGGTCACCCCAAAAGAGATGCGTCTCATTGGCTCTCTGGACTCCTGGCTGCTCCCCTCCCCTCCAGGCATACGTGGCATCCCACGGCCTGCTTTCCCCAAGGGATCCAGAGGCTCAGCATGGAGTCCCCAGCTGAGTCCACGAGGAGGATGAAGGCTGCCCAGGCTGGAACTCGAAGTCTAGGTCCCCCCACACTGGACCCCCAGGCCCTGCTCACAGCTGGGCAGGAGCCCGTGGAGGGAACCACTGAGCTGAGAAGCCCACCCCCACCCATCCAGGGACTGTCCAGGCTGGCCCTGCCCTGTGTGGACCACCGCAAGCTGGAAGAAACCTAGGCCCTCCTGGGCACTGCAGGAGACTGGCTTGTAGGCCCGCTGGCATTGGTGTGGAGGCAGTGGTAGCATGACAGGCTTTGGTTTGCAGGAGGAGGGGTGAGGGCAGAGCCGTGGGCTCCGAGCACACCTGGGTCTGGGCCCAGCCACTACCGTGTGAATATGCCCAATGACCCCAAGCTCACAGCACCTCAGGCGACACCCTCAACCCTGAGCACACGTTCTCCACCCTGGGGCCCGCGTTCACAGCCGTGGGTGTGAAGCCACATAGCATCCCACTCCGCTGCAGGGTCACAGGGAGAAATGCACTCAGCACAGCAGGCCTGCATTGTCCTCAAGGAAACATGCTCCTCACACCACAGAGACACAGCTGGCTTTTCCTTCCACCCTGCCCTGGTGTCTTCACCTTTCTCTTCATACACCAGCGTGGGCCCCAGGATCAGGAGGACCCTGCCCATTACGCAGGCAGCAGGTCTACGCTGGGAGCAGAGGCAGAACCTCGCCAGGGCTCCGACCCCTGCTCTCTCCCCTCAACCGTTGGTCCTGCCCCTGGACGCCTCCTCTGTGCCCACTGGGATGTGTCCTCCTGGCCCCTCCAGCCCTATCCTCACAGGGATCTGCATCCCAGGGACCCTCACCTGAATCCCACTCCTGCCCCTTCCCTCAGACCTGGGCTGGGCCTGACAGAGGACAGAGGTACTGGGGAAGATCCCTGGGGTTCTTACACAGCAGCCTTGGAGGCCCAAGGAGGAGGATACAGCCATCACAGCCTGGGGGGAGATGCAGGTCCACCCCCTGCCAGACTCAGCCCCAGCCTCAGCTCTGATGCATCCCCTCTTTGTCTAACAGTCCCCAAAACTAGGGCAAGGGGCTCCACACCGTGGGGACACCAGGGACCATGAAGACTGGGAGCAGACCCAGAAGTCTCTGAGCTCCTGAAAGGACAGGGGACCAAGGCTGAGAAAATGTGGAGAGGACAGTTTGTTTTATCAAGTTCATGTTCAGTGAAACAAACTGGTCCCTCGGGCTCCCTCGGCTCTCACCCTGTGAGCGTGATGGACACCGCATGCCCCAGGCACTCAGGCGTTTAACCCTGGAAGCTTGAACAAGGACGTCCAGGGCTTTGATTTCAACCAGCCATGTCCAGATCTTATCATTCTCAAAAGTTTTCTGTATCTCTTAAGACCATATTCTCTGACACAGTGAAGTCATACATTCATAACAAAAAGGATAAATACATATTTTCACAAGTAAAAATGCAAAAAGTACATTCCAAGTGAACAGATTCTTTAAAAAGAGAAGATCTTAAATATTTTTTTAAAAACCTAGAACAGACGAATGAAGAAAATACCGCTTCTCAAAATGGGATGCAGCAAAGGGTGGTAGCTGAGCAAAATGCATATCCTGTGTCCTTACATGAAAGAAGAATAAAGGGGAACGTTCTGTTGGGGGTTCATTTTTAACTTTTCAATTTTCTTTTTTTGTTATTGTTGTTTTAACTTCTACTCAAGACAGCTTGGATTAACTTTTCATTTTGAAATAGTTTCAGATTTATTAAAAAGTTGCAAAAAAAGTACAGGAATTATTCTGTCTGCTTTATATAGATTTTCCAAGTCTTAACATTTTTCATAACTATAGTACAATGATCAAAACCACAGAATCAGCACTGATACAACTTATACTCTAATCTATAGACCTCGTTCACGTTTCAGCCATTGTCCCCCTCACAGCCTTCTCCAGTCCAGCATCTAATCCAAGCTCACATGTTTCACTTGGTTGTCCAGCCCCTTTAGCCTGCTTTAACTTGGAATGGGTCCTCAGCATGGATTTATTTCATGACCTGACACTTTTGAAGAGTAAAGGCCAACTGTTTTGTAGAAAGCCCCATCATTTGGGATTGTTGCTTAAGTGTGCTGTTCTGTGTATTCACACTGATACCTTTTTCCCACGGCAATAATATTCTGTATTTCCTTCCTTCTTGTGTACTTTTGATCTCTTTTCTCCCACAGTGACAATGCTGGCTTGTGACAAAATCAATTTATTTCAACAGTTTAATGATAATATATCTGCATCTGTATTTATCCTGTTTGAATTCACTGGGCTTTTGAGTCTATAATCTTCAGGTTTATGTCCTTTTTCAAAATTGAAACATTATCAGTCATTAGTTCTTCAGATCTCGTTTCTGTACTCCACTCTTTCTCCTCTCCTTCTGGGACACCAATTATACAGCTGTTGGACTTTTTGGTATTGTTCCTGAGGTGCTGTTCATTTTTTGTTTTGTTTTGTTTTGTTTTGAGACAGAGTCTCCCTCTGTCACCCAGGCTGGAATGCAGTGGAGTGATTTTGGCTCACTGCACCCTCTGCCTCCCGAGTTCAAGTGATTCTCCTGCCTCAGCCTCCTGAGTAGCTGGGATTGCAGGCACCTGCCACCATGCCCAGCTAATTGTTGTATTTTCAGTAGAGATGGGGTTTTGCCATGTTGGCCAGGGTAGTCTCGAACTCCTGACCTTAGGTGATACACCTGCCTCGGCCTCCCAAAGTATTGGGATTATAGGTGTGAGCCACTGAGCCCTGCCTCATTTTTTTTAAATCAGTGTCTTTTGTGTTGTTCAAATTGGACAGCTGCCACACTGACTCTTTCCCTTTTCATTTCCATTCTGCTGTTGGCCCAGCCAGAGACTGCTTTATCCTGGTGACAATGTTTCCATTGGTGCAATTCCCACTTGGCCATTCTTTGTACATTCTCCGTGAGCCTTCTTATCTTTCCATTTATCTCGAGAGTGTTTGCCATTACTTGCTAAAGAATGCTTATGATAATTACTTTAAAGATGTTGATGATTCCAACCCTCATGTCATCTCAGCACTGGCACCTACTGATTGCCATTTTCCTTGCTCATTGAGATTTTCCTGATCTTTTGTAGAAGTAATTTTGGATTGTGTCCTGGGCGTTTTGAATGTTATGAGACTCTGTGTCTTATTTAAGTGGTATGGAGAATGCTGCTAGTTTTGTTTTAGCAGCAATTGATGTGGTTGGGCTTATGCTGCAAGTGCAGACCAACCTGCAGAGGCTGTGGCTTCCACATCAGCTCAGTCTTTAAAGCCTCAAGGTGTTTGGGTATGCAGTTCACTCTGACACCTTGGTGGAGGTAGATCCCCTCACCTGGCTCTCATAGTCTATGCCATCGAGGGTCACATCCATGCATGCCCAGCTCGGGAGTGAGCCTGAGGTTTTACTGACAACACGATGGATTGCTTTCCAAAGTTCCTCATTACCTGCAGTTTCTCTGATGCTATATGGTCACCTGGGATTCTTCTTTGGGGCATCTAGTCAGAAGGCTGTGGCTCATTATGTCACAGTGCTCACACTTCCTCCCTCTTCGATCCCCTCTGGGGTCATGACGTGGGAAGATGTAGAGAGAGAAAGACCTGTGGCCTTTACCCCACCCTCTCAGAATCACAGCTTCTCTGATTAGAGGCAAGATCCCTGCCCTCAGTGTTGTGGGTCCCTGCAGGCTCCATGGTGGCTCCTGTGGCTGCTGCCAACCCATTCACTGAGTAAGCCCTGGAGGGGTCCCCCAGAGCTCCCCACCTGTGCCCTGGTGTCTGCTCCTAGAGTGTGGGCTGCCTTGAGTCAAGGCCAGGGAATGCCAGAGGAATGAAAAGGGAAAACTTTCCACTGGTTTGGTGGGACCTCACATTTTTGTCTTATTTCTCAATCTTCCTGATAATTTTATGATCAGAGGGTCCATTTGCATGTGTCCTGGAGGCAGCTCAGATAGCTTCTCCATGTGTTTCAGGCAGGTTTTAGAGCTGCACTCAGCAGAAGAGATGGGAGAGACTACCTCCTCCACCTGATCTTGAGCTCGAACCAGCCTTGGCAGTGCTGCCCTCGACGTGCTGCACGTTACCCTCTGCAGCAGGTGCCACCCCAACATCAACATCCCTAGGGCTGTTTTCATTTGCATTTCTTCCACAAGTGAAGGGCAACATTTTTCCTTATGTTTAAAGTGGTATTTTATATCATTGTTGCTAATTGTTTTTGTATGTTGCTCATATTTTCTATTAAGCTTTTGGCGTTTGCCTACCTCCCCCAATTAAGAGTTCTTTATAACTCCCTGGTATGTGTTTGTTTGTGTATGTGTGTGCCCATGTGCACCTCATACAAAATATCTATATTTTTATAGAGTTAAATTAGTCAATCTTTTCTTTTTTTGCATTTGGATTGAATTAAACTTAGGAAGTCTTTCTCCACACTCAGGTAGTAAAGATATTCACAGCCGGACACAGTGGCTCATGCCGGTAATCCCAGCACTTTGGGAGGCTGAGGTGGGCGAATCACAAGGTCAGGAGTTCAAGACCAGCCTGGCCAACATGGTGAAACACTGTACTGAAAATACAAAAAATTAGCTGGGCGTGGTGGCGGGTGCCTGTAATCCCAGCTACTCGGGAGGCTAAGGCAGGAGAATCGCTTGAACCCAGGAGGCGGAGGTTGCAGTGAGCTGAGATTGTGCCACTGCACTCCAGCCTGGGTGACAGTGCGAGACTCCATCATGGAAAAAAAAAAAAAGATATTCACTTATCATTTCTTTTGGTGTTTGTACACTTTGGTTGTTTAACATTAATTCTTATGTGTGCTATATGGATGCATGGGTAGAGGTCCTATTTGACTCCTTCCAAGGATCCATTCATTTGTTCACACATCAATTATTTTAACAAGTTTATCTTTGATCCAGAGATTTGAGATTCTCCCTGTATTGTACATTGAGTTTCCATGAATTCTCGGGTATATTTCTGGTCTTTCTATTCTACTTCACTTGATTATTCATTAGCATGATGACACCACACCTTTTTAATTTTTGAGGGTTTTTTTTTTAGTATGTTTTAATCTCTGGTAGTACTAACCCATTAATAACTCAACTTTTTTTCAGAATTTTCCTAACCAATCTTGAATGTTTTTGTTTGCGTATCTTTCGACTTGTCTTGCTTAAGAAAAAGAAATCATGATTTTTATAGCAATCACATTAAATGAAAACATTTCATAAATTAGGGAGGACTGATGTCTAATGGCATTGGTGCCATTAGAGAACAAGGAACAGCTGAGAACAAGGAACAGCTTTACAATTGCTCAAGGCTCCAGGTGCATCTCGCAGGAGTGCATTGAGTTTTATTCCCTTAGATTTTGCACATTTTAAAATCCAATTTATTTTTAAGCATTGAATTTCCCCCCAATTGTAAATGAGGTTTTCTCTTCCATTATATCTTCTAGTTAGTTCTTGCTTCTATATAAAAAGGCTGTTGGTTTTCACTTTAGTTTCATATTCTACTACCTCATTGAATGATTTTATTGAATTTTCTTATCTTAGCATTGCTCCATTAGGGCTTTTTTCCTTTTTTTTTGACGGAGTCTCACTCTGTTATCCAGGCTGGAATACAGTGGCGCGATCTTGGCTCACTGCAACCTCCGCTTCCTGGGTTCAAGCGATTCTCCCACCTCAGCCTCCTGAGTAGCTGGGATTATAGGCGCCCGCCACCACACCCAGCTAATTTTTTGTATTTTTATTAGAGACAGGGTTTCGCCATGTTGGCCAGGCTGGTCTTGATCTCTTGACCTCATGATCCGCCCGCCTCAGCCTCCCAAAGTGCTGGGATTACAAGCGTGAGCCACCATGCCCAGCCAGGGCTTTCTTTATAAAGAGTTTTTGAGGTAGATGGGTCAGCAACAAATAGATTGTATTTTCCTCAAATCTTTTGCCTCCAATTGCTTTCTTCTCTATTTTTCTTTGCTTTTGTCTCCACTGCAATGTTTAAAAAATGACAGTGTCTGTCCTGGTCTTGTTCAGTGCATTAGTGGAACCACATCCAGTACTTTCCCATACAGTGAGTTTCTGGCTTCAGGGTTCACACACACACACATGCACACACACACGCATGCACACGTGTGCACACACAATCATGTTATTGTCCAATGTGCTACTGAATTTGTCTTGCTAATATTTTATTTAAGATTATTGCACTGATATATAAAAGTGCTATATTTTCCATTTTGGTATCATCTTTATCATGTTTAGCTATCAGTGTGATGCTTGCCTTGTAAAAGGAACTTGGAAACTTTACTTCTTGGGTCCAGATTGGCAAATTATGTTTTTACTAGAAACACTTCATTTCATCTAAATTTTCAAACTTATTCCATAGAGGTATGCAAAATGTCTGTTGTGATCATTTGTTTTATTTTTATTTATTTTTTTGAGACAGGGTCTCATTCTGCTGTCTGGGCTGGAGGGCAGTGGTGCGATCTCAGCTCACTGCAGCCTTCACCTCCTGGGCTCAAGAAATCCTCCCACCTCAGCCTCCCCAGTAGCTGGGACCACAGGCATGCACCACCCAACCTGGCTTCTTGTGACAGTTTGATCAATTTTACTGAAGTGTGATTTACACACAACAAAAAGCACCCATTTTAAGTGGTCAGCTCAATGAATGTTGGTAAATTTACACACCACATACCCACCACCATGCTCATCACACTTGCCTCCCCCAACAGGCACCCACCATGAGTGACATGGCCCCCTATCTGCATCCATCTCCAGGCAACCACTGATCCACTTCCCACCACTTGGATTCAATTTCCACTTCCTGGGATTTTGCATGAATGGGTGGCTGGAATGGTTCAGCCTCTTTAACCACTCAAGCCGTTTATCTGTGTTTCCCCTTCCATCTCATTCTCAGTCTTGCCAGCAATATCACCATTTTGTGCATCTGTTGACTTTGTGGATCTTCTCTATTTTAGTTTATCATTTCTTTAATAACACCTTTTGGGGGGACATTTTCCTTCAGACCTCCCTGGGTTTAATTTGTTGTTCTTCTCAAGGTTCTAGACCTGAATACATGGCTTCTTAATTTTCAGCCCCTCTTCCTTTCTAACACAAGGGCTTAAGTCTATACATTTTCCTCAAAGCACCGCTCTCATTTAAAACAAAAGCTGGTTCTGATTTTTGTTACCATGCCGCTCAAGGAATTTTTAAGAAGCCTATTATAGTTTCTTCTTTAACAGATGAACTAACTGAAACGTTAATTAAATTTCCCATATTTGAAATGTTAAAGTTTATCTTCATCATAAACATTTAATTTAAATGCACGTGGTCAGAGAACATGGTGCATGAGAAGTGTGTTACTCTGGGACATTGAACGTGTCAGGTCTACACCATGGGCTGGTGTGTTACCCTGGGACATTGAACGTGTCAGGTCTACACCACTGGGCTGGTGTGTTACCCTGGGACATTGAACGTGTCAGGTCTACACCACTGGGCTGGTGTGTTACCCTGGGACATTGAACGTGTCAGGTCTACGCCACTGGGCTGGTGTGTTACCCTGGGACATTGAACGTGTCAGGTCTACGCCACTGGGCTGGTGTGTTACCCTGGGACATTGAACGTGTCAGGTCTACGCCACTGGGCTGGTGTGTTACCCTGGGACATTGAACGTGTCAGGTCTACACCACTGGGCTGGTGTGTTACCCTGGGACATTGAACGTGTCAGGTCTACACCATGGGCTGGTGTGTTACCCTGGGACATTGAATGTGTCAGGTCTACACCATGGGCTGGTGTGTTACCCTGGGACATTGAACGTGTCAGGTCTACACCATGGGCTGGTGTGTTACCCTGGGACATTGAACGTGTCAGGTCTACACCACCGGGCTGGTGTGTTACCCTGGGACACTGAATGTGTCAGGTCTACACCACTGGGCTGGTGTGTTACCCTGGGACATTGAACATGTCAGGTCTACACCACTGGGCTGGTGTGTTACCCTGGGACATTGAACGTGTCAGGTCTACACCATGGGCTGGTGTGTTACCCTGGGACATTGAACGTGTCAGGTCTACACCACTGGGCTGGTGTGTTACCCTGGGACATTGAACGTGCCAGGTCTACACCATGGGCTGGTGTGTTACCCTGGGACATTGAACGTGTCAGGTCTACACCATGGGCTGGTGTGTTACCCTGGGACATTGAACGTGTCAGGTCTACACCATGGGCTGGTGTGTTACCCTGGGACATTGAACGTGTCAGTTCTGCACCACTGGGCTGGTGTGTTACCCTGGGACATTGAATGTGTCAGGTCTACCCCGCTGGGGATAGCATCGCCATTTCTGGCTGTAGGGTGTCTGATAAAAGGTCTTGATTTTCCTTTGTTACTCAACTGTATAGAAGGTTTTTTTCCCTATCAGTAGGGGGAGTATGGGTGATTGATTATCAATGTTGCTGCAATTGTTATTTTTTAAAATAAATTTATATATAAAAAATGATGTGTTAAAATTGAAAATCCACATGCAAAACAAAACAAAACAAAACAAAAAAAACTAATCCAGACACAAATCTTATACCTTTCACAAAAACTAACTAAAAAGGACCATAGGCCTGAATGCGAAATGCAAAACTATAAACCTCCTAGAAGAAAATGCAGGAGAAAATCGATGTGACCCTGGGTTTGGTGATGAGTTTTTAGATACAAAACTGAAAACATAATCCCTAAAATTAAAAAAAATTGATTAAAAAAATCGACAAACAGGTTGGGCATGGTGGCTCAACCTGTTCCTCTTGGGCTCAAAGGATCTGCCCCCCTCAGGCTCCCAAAGTGTAATCCCAGCACTTTGGGAGCCTGAGGCAGGCAGATTCCTTGAGTCCAAGGGTTTGAGATGAGCCTGGGCAACATAGGAAGACCATGTCTGTATTTAAAAACAAACAAACAAACAAACAAACAAACTCAATAAGAACATAAAAAATGAAGAAAGCATCTGACCAGACACCTCGCCAAAGATCCGCTGCTGGCAAGTAAGCAGACAGAACAAGGCTCTGGGAACAGGGAATTGCAAATGAAGACACCTACGAGACACCAGCACCGCTTTTTAAGTGGCTGAAATCTAGAACACTGACAATATCAGTTTCTGGCTGGGATGCAGAGCGACGGGCACTCCCCGTCATTGCTGGTGAGGGTGCAAAATGGTGCGGCTGCCGTGGAAGACAGGTGTGAAGTTTCTTACACAGCTACACAGAGGCTTCTCGGCAGCTCCGGCAATTGTGCTCTGTGGCATTTAAACAGAGGAGTTGAAGGCTGATGTCCATATAAGAACCTGAACGTGGACGTTTATCGTAGCTTCATTCCTAATTGCCAATGCTTGGAAACAACAGGATGTCTTTTGATAGGCGAGTGGTTAAACAAATAGTGCTACATGAAGACAGTGGAATATTATTCAGGGATAAAAAGAGATAAGGTAACAAGCCATGAGAAGACATGAGATGGAGTCTCACTGTGTCACCCAGGCTAGAGTGAGGTGGCGCGATCTTGGCCCACTGCAACTTCCGCCTCCCAGGTTCAAGCGATTCTCCTGCCTCAGCCTCCCAAGTAGCTGGGATTACAGGTGCCCGACAGGCTGCAGGGACAGTCCTTATCCTCATCCTCCCAGCTGGAAGGATTTTTGCAGATCTGGCTGCTCCAGTGGTCGCCGGTACCCACCCACAGAGCCCTTTGCTGAGGGCTGGGCAGGGCGGGTTGACGGGGAGGAGCAGGAAGGAATGAGCACCATGGGGACATGAGAGTTTATTGTCTCCAAGAGGGTGAAGGTCGTGGTCCCAATGCACAGGTGGGGGCACCCACAGTGTTATCCTTCCTGGGTTTCCCTTGGGCAGAGGGGGCTGTAAATGGGAAGGCAGAGTGGGAACCCCATCTGTAGCCACACCCGGGTTCTTCTGCCCCTCGAAGGGTCCTGGACAGCATTCAGGGCAAGGGGTCTCATGCAAGGGGCCATCGCCACCAGAAGCACTGTCTTTCCCACCACCAACACCAGAGGCACCGTCCTTCCCCATCACCCAACACCAGAAGCACCATCCTTCCCCATTGCCCATCAGAGGCACCGTCCTTCCACATCACCCACATTAGAGGCACCGTCCTTCCCAGCACCCACACCGGAGGCATTGTCCTTCCCAGCACCCACACCGGAGGCACCATCCTTCCCATCACCCACACCGGAGGCACCGTCCTTCCCATCACCCACACCGGAGGCACCGTCCTTCCCATCACCCACACCGGAGGCACCGTCCTTCCCATCACCCACACCGGAGGCACCGTCCTTCCCATCACCCACACCGGAGGCAGCGTCCTTCCCATCACCCACACCGGAGGCACCGTCCTTCCCATCACCCACACGGGAGGCACCGTCCTTCCCATCACCCACACGGGAGGCACCGTCCTTCCCATCACCCACACGGGAGGCACCGTCCTTCCCATCACCCACACGGGAGGCACCGTCCTTCCCATCACCCACATGGGAGGCACCGTCCTTCCCATCACCCACATCAGAGGCACTGTCCTTCCCCAGGAGGAGCAGTTGCTGAATCCTTGGGGTTCCCCAGCACAGGGGCCCCCGTTGGGGAGGAGTGAGGTGGCTAGATCCGGGGTGGAGGCAATGGCACACTCCCCACCACCTCAGAGAAGGAGGGTCCCCCCCAGTGTCCTGGAAGGGGCGGAGGCAGGATGGCAGTTGGAGGCAGGAGACGGGATGGGCCAGCAGGGCGAGGAGGGGGTGTAAAGGGAGGGCCCTCACAACAGGGCCCTGAGGAGGCCGAGGCCCACCTGGAGCAGGAGCCCCCCTCGCAGGGCCCAGCTCCCCTCCTGTGGGGTCAGTGCCCTGTTGCAGAGAGCCCGGGAACAGCAACGCCTGGTGATCATGCCTCGCATCGCGGGGGCCGGCGACCATTCGAATTTCATGTTGTCATTGGGACATCTGGGAGCACAGCGTTTGCTGAGCAGGACGCGTACACTCCATTCTGCAGAAAAGAGGAGAGGCAGGTGGCCCCAGAGCCCCAGCAAGGAGTTATCCACAGTTATCCGGAAAGCGCAAGGATGCTTTCCGAAGGAGCAGCGGCGACCAGAAAGAACTAGAGCAGGGAACCTGGCCCTGCGAGGGGGGCCAAGAGACCACCTTCTCCTGTCCTTTCCTGGGCGAGGTGCTGCAGAGCTGGGGAGCCTGGCTGCCCAGGCCACCTCCGCCCCGCGGCACAGCAAATACAGACTCCAGGGCAACTGGCTGTAAGGGGCTTTCCCCTGAAGCCAGGCACAGCCTGGACCACCCCTGCCAGCCCTGGGGCATGTGTGTGGTGGGGAGATGGGGTGACTCAGAGCAGTGGAAAGGGGCTGCCCATCACAGAGAAACTGCTGGGCTGGGTGCCCAGCCCTGGGCTCGTTTCTCTGTACTGCTCACTTAAAGACATGGCAGAGACTTTCTGAGGGACATGTGTCAGTCAACAACCACGGAACCCCTGAAGGGATGCACAACACTCAAAACCCAAACTGTTGAGAAAAGAGCTTGGGTGGAATCGCCCTTATGTGTCATAGAGTGTTACGGTGTGTTGTGTTGCATTCTATTTTATTATATTATGTTGTATTATGTAGCATTATAATACATCGTATTACATTAAGTTGCAATATACACGTTATATTCATTATGTTGTGTTATACTATATGACATTGTCACACACTGTATTCGATTCCAGTGCAGCCTGCCCGATGCTGGGTTGTATGGCAGGTGTACTGTGCTGTGCTAGGAAGGGCAGATAACCCATCGCCTCGAACAGCTGCCGATCCCCACCCGTGCGTTCCTGCTGTCTTTGTAAATTCAGTGACATCAGAGCCTTTGTCCTGCTGACAGTTCCTAGTGACACTTCAAATGGAGGAGAAAAAGAAAAGTCGAAATTCACACTCTGGGACGCTCGCCCGAGCCCAGCGCGGGAGAGAGAGCAGGAGGCACTGTCGGACCCACAGGGCCCCAGGCCCTGGAGCACCGAGGACTCATAGCTAAGTCGCTGAGAGGCGGGGGCACCGGCCCTTCCCCGGCACCTGGCACCTGCCCTCTGCCCGGGGGGGACTCACTAAAAGAGACGACCACCTCGTTGGAGATGCAGACTTGGTCCAGCGGGCTGCACCGGGTGGGCAGGCACTCCTTCCAGCTGCTGACCTTGAAGCACTGGTAGCAACTCAGGTTCCGAGCTGTGGGCAGCAAGCGGGGCGCTGTGGACCGGGGTCCGCAGCTCCAGCCCCGACGCCCCCAGCCGAGCCCGGGCCGCGCCCTACCTGGCGTCGTGGCGCAGCCAGCAGACGCCGCAGCCAGCGGGAGGGTGCACAGGGTTAGGACGAGCCTCTCCATGACGCCAGAGGGCTTAGCCTGAGTGGGGTGAGGTGGGTGTTGCAGGGGGCTTCACCCAGAGACCCCCCTCCCCAGCTTCCTGCTCCCGGACGCCCTGCTTTACTCAGGGCGCACCCCTCATCCCACACTAGCCTCCTGCGCTCCCGGACGCGGCTTCACCCAGGACGTCCCCCAACTCCAGCCTCCTGCGCTCCTGGACTGGGCTTCACCGAGGGCAACCCCCACCCCCAGCCTCCTGCTCCCGACGCTCGCTCTCCTCCCTTCCCCGCATCCCCTCTCCCTGGGCCCTCTGCCTTTGGTCACCCTTCCAATCTCTCTTTCTAAACCCTCGGAGCCCGTTCTCGCCCGACCCTCATCCCAGCCCCCCGCCCACAGTCCGGACCCCTCTCCCGGCACCTTCTCTCCTGCCAGGCTGCGGAGATCTGCGTCCTGGAGGAGGAGTCAGCCCTGGGACCGAGGGGGCGGGACCGGCCAGCCCCTCCTCCGGGCTCTTGCACTGGGGCGGCTCCGGGGTCCCCGAGGACCTCAGCGTCTGCCTGCAGTCGCCTCCTGCGGAAAATAGCCCGAGGCCGGGGAGGAGGGGGACGCCTGCAGGTCCCCCCAAGGCCAGCCTCAACCCCAATCACAGATCCCGGGCTCCACGCCTTGGGGAACGAGGGGCCAGATTTGGTTCCTGACTCAGGGACCCACGGAGGCTGAAGGAGACCCAGAGGGCCCTGAGAACCTCAAAGGGCGCGGAGGGCGGGACGACCCTTTCCCTGGGGTGGGGCGGGAGTGGTCTGGATTTGGAAGCAGGCGGGGGAGGGAGGAGGCTTCAAAGCGGAGGAGAAGGAAGAGGGAGGAGGCGGAGTAGGGACCCTGGGGCGCAGGTGAGGTTTGGACAACTTGAGATGGAACGGGAGCCGGCCAGGCGGATCCAGGAAGGAGCATAGTTAAGCGCAAATGAGGTTGGCGGGGATGGGTAGGCCACAGGCGCAGAATCTTCGTTCTTTCTAGAGTGCTTGGAGCGCTTTCCCCTGGCAGGGGTGGCCCGGGAGGAGGGGAGAAGGGAGGAGAAGGGCAGGTGCCTCCAGGTGCCCCTCAGGCGGGCTCGGTCGCCCAGAGGAAAGCAGGGCGTGCTCTCATAGCCTTACAGGAGCCTGGAGCTGCCGCAGGGGTTGGGGCCTGCGGCTCCAGGACTCCTGCCAAGTTTCTGGGACCTGCAGGGGGCTGAGTCCGGGCCTTTGAAGACTGGTGCCCTGGAAAAACGGCTCCTGTGCAGGCTGCCTCCCAGCTCTGTCCTCCCACACTTCGTCCTCCCACAGTTGAGGCTGGGGCCCAGCAGGGTCTGTCCGAGTGCTTAAGCGTCCCTGGGCCCGTTGGAGGCTGTGGTTCCAATTTCTTTTGCAGCATCTGCCCGGCCCCATGTAGGTCCTGGATGCAGAGTGTGAGGCCGCCCCCGTCACAGCACAGACCTGTGCCCTCCTCACTAGACTCATCTGCCTCCTACACTGAGTCTTCCCTTTGTCCTATTCTTTATTCTGCTTTTTCCCCGGGAGCCAAGGGAGTTGACCCGTGTTCTCACTGGGCCGCTGGAACCCAACAGCATGGACATCCCGGTTGGTGGGCACCCAGCTCTCCCCTCCGGAGGCACTGTCACACCCTCTCTCACCTCACCGGGGGCACAGGGCCCTGCCGGACCCAGGTGGTGTCAGGAAATGCTGTCCTCAGTCTAGAGGACCACCGACCCACTTTCCTCCTCGGAGCCCCTCCCTCCATCCCAGGTGGTCACACAGCTTTCACCGCGTGTCAGGTTGGCTCTTTTCTGCTTCTTGCCTTCATTTCCTGAATCACGTCCTTCTGAACATGTATGATGACAAGCAGGGCTGGACCCTGGGTCTGCAGCAGTGAACCGGCCCAGTCACCTGCCCTCAGGGGTCTTGCAGGAGGTAAGTCGCAGAAAGAAGAAAGGGGTAACTGCTACCCATAAGGCGATTGGGAAGGGCTGCCCCTGGCCCCAGCCTGACTGCTGCCCACCACCTCCAGGGCCTCCGCATCCTCCCCCGCACTGCAGCCCAGCAAGCCCCTCCCCTGCTGTGGCTTTCGGGTAACAGCTGCTAGGAGAGAAGGTGCCGGCCAGAGAGTGAGTGTGCAGCCAGGTGGGGCCATTTCCCCTGCGTCCACATAGTGGTCCACCCCGCAGGACTGTCCCGTTCCTGTTTCCCCGGTGTATGCTCTAGGGACGCCCCAGACGGGCCCTGTCCTCTGACCCCTGCGTGTCCAGGCTCAGCGTCCTCTGCTCCCTTTGTCCTCTGATGCTCCAGCCCTTTCTGCCGCCCAGCCTGTGTGTGGATCAGGGCTGTTTTGGGGGTGGGCTTAGAGGGCACGGGATGGAAGTTGTTTGGAGGGGAGGGGCCTTATGCAATTTGTTTATCATGCGCATTTTTTCATTTGCCATTCTCACCGTGATTGATTTGAATGAATTTGGCACTGTGAAATCTGCAAAGTCAAAAATCAAAAAGAAAAATCAAAAGAATATTGGCATTGGAGGCACATGCAATAAAGGAGTCCAGGTGGTAGTTGGAGGTCGGAGGCTGGAAGGAACACACAGGTCTCAAAGGAAGTGGCTGAGGGATCTGCAGAGACTCATCTGAGCCTGTGGCTGATGACAGGGTGTTGGGGCAGCCACGGCCGAGAGGGCTGTGCCTGGAGCCACACAGCTTTCAGTGCTCATGAGAAGGGACTGGCCCTCCCCAGGGCTGACCAAGTTCCTCGGTACTGCATCCAGCTGTGCTCCCGGCCTCGTTTCTTCTCTCCTTCGTGAATTAACTCCCAGACACAGCAGCCCGTGGAGGTGGTGGGGACTAACCAGGGACGGGAAAGGGTCAGTCAGCCTGTGGTCAGCACGGTGGGCGGGTGCAGGCCTGGTGTTCCCAGGATACTTTACTGGGACATGCAGTTATCCCCATCACGTATCACTCCAGCTCCCCGGCAGGCACAGCCTGTCGCTGTTCCTGGAGGCACCCCTGGAATGAGTACAGTTCGTGGACAGGCTTCAAAACAGCCCAGAGCAAAGATTTGGGTCTGAGGGCGGGGGCACGGCTCTGGGGTCTTCGCCTCCACGGTTCCCTGACTTGGTCCCGCAGTTGCCCAGGAGAGGCAAGGCCACGTCCTTGTTAAGGGCTTGCTTGTTCCTGGTGGTCTCTGTCAGGAGCCCCTGCCCCTCCAGCCCCAGGCTCCAACACCTGTCCAGGTGTGTGAGCCAGTGTACATCTGGCAGCAGAGAGGCCTGTAGGAGCACAGCCCACAGGCCCCAGTGATGTTTGTCAAGTGTTTATTCTATCAACATTCTTCATTTCTGGCCTGATTTCAGTCCTAGGAGGTGGGTACAATGAGTCCAATTCTAAAAATAATAAAAGGAACAGAGACCTGAGGAGATGGCTTCATGATGGGGGATCAATGTCCCAATTTTAGCACCAAAGTCCGGTGACCTGGGAAGCCCTCGGTGCTGGGCAAACCAGGATGGTTGTTGCCCTGATTCAGGATCACCCAGGTAATAGGTAGAGGGCTGAATTCAAGCCCGGCTCAGCCGCACGGAGCCTCAGCCTGCACTCTGCACTGCTTCTGAGCGGCGCTGGGAGCAGCGCTGTCCAAGGAGCCCGGGTCATAAAACCCAGCTGGTGAATAGGAACCATGTTTGTATGTTCTAGAAGATGAAAGAATAGAATTGAATTGAATAATAAAGACCAGAGTACATTATGCACAATTAGGACACATATTTTAATGAAGAAAGTAATTTAAATAAAAATGTATTTTATTTATGCTTATTTATTTTTGCTTGTGTATATATGTGTGTATATAATGTTTTAGACATACAAATATATATAAGTATGTTTGGTATTTTATTTCATATTTTATATTTATGTTTTATGTTATAAATGTTTATTGGTTATAAATCTATGTGAATATGTTATATAAATGTTATATGTGTCAGTGTTTTGGGTGTGTATATATTTATTTAACTTTTTAAAGTGTAGATCTCAATCAGGAAAATGTGAAAGCTTCCTGTTTAGATGAAGTGGACGATCTTCCTTCCTGCCCTTATTGTATTCACCGTCAGAGAGCTGGGTGCCAGCAAGCTGCTGTGTGGGTATGTGCTCCAACCCCGGCGTAGGCACGGACAGAAACCCATTGTGGAATTTTTCCAGTGAAGGGGATCTTGGCGTGATGTCCAGAGGCCTCCCCGAGTGGTGTCCTGAATGAGTCCCACAGTCTCCATGCCTGTGCTCTTGCTATGGACTGCCAGGCTGAATTGTTGACACTGAAGATCATCGTGCTCCCGCTACACTTATACCTCTGACCCTTTTTCTTTTTCACCTTGGCTGTTGGGAAGCTCAGATTGTAACCATCTGCCCCAGGCACACGTGTGGGTCCTGGCAGGTTTCTTGCTCGCCCCTCCTGGCTCTGCCCTGGTCATAACTTGCTTGCCTTTCTCCTCCCCTTGCCATGTGGAACGCTGGTTTGAGTGTCTGATTCTTAGGGCTGTGGAGCTTTAGCCCTTTTGACTCTACATAGTTTTGGTGACTTGGCTTCTTTCACGCTCCAGTTCTTGGCCCTGCCTTGGGGGCTCCATGCACAGCTCTCCCTGGGAACAGGTCTTCTCCTTGCCCTGTCTTAATCTGGGGACAGGTGTCTGGGTGTCCCCAGCGAGACCCCTCTCTGCTGCTGACAGGGCTCCCAGGAGGAACAACAGTGGCACCCCAGAGAGGTGTGAGGGTGCTGAGAGAATTGGGTCAGCAGTGGGGGCCTCACTCCCTGTGCCTGAGCAATTCATCAGGTGCTCTCTTTCTTAGATGGACAGGTGTGTGCAATTGTGTTCCGTTTCTGACTTTGGGTTTAGTGACATCAGTAAGCCTGAATGGTCTCCCCCCGGTGCACAATCCTTCTTGTTCAAACTACAAAATCAGTCAAACACACAGGCACCAGGGAGCCCTTGAACCAGAGAGTCCAGTACTTTCATTTTGTTCTAAATGTGCAGATTGTTATCGTTTTCATTTTTTTTCAAGGCAACAGTGAGCAAGGATTTTGTTATCATTTTCAAACTGACACATCTACCACACTGACAATATTCTCTGACCCAGCACAGAAGTTCATAACAAAAGCATCAGTGACATAGTTACACACGTTAAAAGATTGAAAACCACTATTCTAATAAACCACTGTTAAAGAAGAAGTCATATTGGAAATTAAAATACCTAGAAATGATTAAAACTAAGATACTACTATCAAAACTATTGGGCTGCAGCAAAAGCTTTACCTGAGAAAAATCTAACCCTATATATTTGCATTGGGAAATAAGAAAGTTTAATTTTTTTTTCTTTAAGATGGAGTCTTGTTCTGTTGCCTAGGCTGGAGTGCAGTGACTCGATCTTGGCTCACTGCAAGTTCTGTCTCCCAGGCTCAAGTGATTCTCCTGCCTCAGCTTCCCAAGTAGCAGGGATTACAGTTGTGCACCATCACGGCTGGCTACTTTTTGTATTTTTAGTAGAGACGGGGTTTCATCATGTTGCCCAGGCTGGTCTTGAACCCCTGACCTCAAATGATCCACCCTCCTCGGCCTCCCAAAGTGCTGGGATTACAGGTGTGAACCACCATGCCCGGCCTTATTTTTGAATTAATAATTTTGTCAGCCATTAGAGTGATATTTGGTGAGTAGGAGGGAGACTTTTTTCTTAGGTGATCAGTGCTGGAGTTATTAGGGGGAAACTGGTGGGAAGCCTGAAGTTAGCAAGCTCAGGGTCCCACCTCCGCATTTCAAAACTCAACTGAAGAAAAGAGACAGGACTGAGAATGCCTATTAACAAAACAGAAAACCAAGGTAAAATCAGCATGGCCATGGCTGCGTGTTTGAAGGAACAAAAATTAGACAAATATCTGGCAAGACTGAATAAGGAAAAAAGATCCACAGATGAATAATGTAAATGAAAAAAATGGGTCATAGTGACAAATAACTCCCAGATTTTGTAATGCAAAAAGACAAGATTTTCACATCCAGTTAGCATGAGGAAAGAGTGTGAAGCCATCCTTTCTATTTCAACAATGAGAAATAATGGAATTATGTACAAAAATTATCATTTCTTTCAAATGCATTGGAAAATGGTGGGTGCACATCTGAAGGAACTGCCAGTCTGGGGGGCCCCTTCCTCTCAGTGGAGCTGAATGGTGCTGAGGGCGGGTTAGTCATCAGCAGAGCTCTATCTGCAGGGAGAGACTGATGTTTCTTGGTTCTTTTGCATATAATTTCTAGCACACTACCAAAAATTATAAGAATTACAGGAGAGTGTGATTTTCAACCAAGAGATAAGCTATTCAATAGAAGAAGACGCACAGATAACCCAGGTGAAAGAATTAGCAGACAAGTGCTTTACAATATTGTTGTAAATACATGAAATGAGATGCAGGAAAGGATGAACAAAATGGATGAACAGATGGAGAATTTCAACAGAGAGATGGAAGCTATGAAAATAAGTGCTTATTGTTATTAAAAATAAACAAAATAAATAATAAAAATAAGTGTTTATTATTATATTAACCAATTAATATAATACCGAAATTAAGAACTCATTGGATGGGTTTAAGAGCAGACTAAACATATAGTAGCAAAAAGTATTGAAGTTTCAGACAGGTCCATAGAAATTATCCAAAATAAAGCACAGAGAGAAATAGAATTAAAAGTACACACACACACACACACACATACACACATGCACAGAGAGAGACAGAGACAGAGAGGAGAGGGCCATATGGTACTGATCCAACTGTCTAACATGTATATTGGAATCCCAGGAGAAGGGTGAGAATGGGATAGGAGCAACATTATTTTGATGGATAATAGCCAATTTTCCAAAATTGGTAAGAGACATTAACCCACAGATTCAACAGGCTTATCGAACTCCATGAAGTATAAAACTAGAGAAAACCATATTTAGTCACCTCATAGTCAAACTGCTGAAACTAAAGGAAAAGAGAAAAATGTTAGATGCAGCCAGGAGAAAAAAACACCTAGCACTAGGGAACCCTGAGGACGACAGCTGTCTCCTCAAACAGGGACCCCGGGGATGACGGCTGTCTTTTCAAACAGGGACCATGAGGACGACAGCTGTTTCCTCAAACAGGGACCACGAGGACCACGGCTGTCTCCTCAAACAGGGACCCCGGGGATGATGGCTGTCTCCTCAAACAGGGACCACGAGGACGATGGCTGTCTCCTCAAACAGGGACCATGAGGACGACGGCTGTCTCCTCAAACAGGGACCCCAGGACGACGGCTGTCTCCTCAAACAGGGATCCCGAGGATGACGGCTGTCTCCTCAAACAGGGACCCCGGGGATGATGGCTGTCTCCTCAAACAGGGACCATGAGGACGGCTGTCTCCTCAAACAGGGACCCCGGGGACGACGGCTGTCTCCTCAAACAGGGACCATGAGGGCGATGGCTGTCTCCTCAAACAGGGATCCCGAGGACGACGGCTGTCTCCTCAAACAGGGACCCCGGGGACGACGGCTGTCTCCTCAAACAGGGATCCCGAGGACGACGGCTGTCTCCTCAAACAGGGACCCCGGGGACGACGGCTGTCTCCTCAAACAGGGACCATGAGGACCACGGCTGTCTCCTCAAACAGGGACCCCGGGGATGATGGCTGTCTCCTCAAATAGGGACCACGAGGACGATGGCTGTCTCCTCAAACAGGGACCATGAGGACGACGGCTGTCTCCTCAAACAGGGACCCCAGGACGACGGCTGTCTCCTCAAACAGGGATCCCGAGGATGACGGCTGTCTCCTCAAACAGGGACCCAGGGGATGATGGCTGTCTCCTCAAACAGGGACCATGAGGACGACGGGTGTCTCCTCAAACAGGGACCATGAGGACGATGGCTGTCTCCTCAAACAGGGATCCCGGGGACGACGGCTGTCTCCTCAAACAGGAACCATGAGGGCGATGGCTGTCTCCTCAAACAGGGACCCCGGGGACGACGGCTGTCTCCTCAAACAGGGATCCCGAGGACGACGGCTGTCTCCTCAAACAGGGACCATGAGGACGACGGCTGTCTCCTCAAACAGGGACCATGAGGACGACGGCTGTCTCCTCAAACAGGGACGCCGGGGACGACGGCGGTCTCCTCAAACAGGGACCATGAGGGCGATGGCTGTCTCCTCAAACAGGGACCCCGGGGACGACGGCTGTCTCCTCAAACAGGGACCATGAGGGCGATGGCTGTCTCCTCAAACAGGGACCCCGGGGACGACGGCTGTCTCCTCAAACAGGGATCCCGAGGACGACGGCTGTCTCCTCAAACAGGGACCATGAGGACGACGGCTGTCTCCTCAAACAGGGACCCCGGGGACGACGGCTGTCTCCTCAAACAGGGACCATGAGGGCGATGGCTGTCTCCTCAAACAGGGACCCCGGGGACGACGGCTGTCTCCTCAAACAGGGACCATGAGGACGACGGCTGTCTCCTCAAACAGGGATCCCGGGGATGATGGCTGTCTCCTCAAACAGGGACCATGAGGACGATGGCTGTCTCCTCAAACAGGGACCCCGGGGATGATGGCTGTCTCCTCAAACAGGGACCCCGGGGACGACGGGTGTCTCCTCAAACAGGGACCATGAGGACGACGGGTGTCTCCTCAAACAGGGACCATGAGGACGACGGCTGTCTCCTCAAACAGGGACCATGAGGACGACAGCTGTCTCCTCAAACAGGGACCATGAGGGCGATGGCTGTCTCCTCAAACAGGGATCCCGGGGACGACGGCTGTCTCCTCAAACAGGGACCATGAGGACGACGGCTGTCTCCTCAAACAGGGACCCCGGGGACGACGGCTGTCTCCTCAAACAGGGACCCCGGGGACGACGGGTGTCTCCTCAAACAGGGACCATGAGGACGACGGGTATCTCCTCAAACAGGGACCATGAGGACGACGGCTGTCTTCTCAAACAGGGACCCCGGGGATGATGGCTGTCTCCTCAAACAGGGACCCCGGGGACGACGGCTGTCTTCTCAAACAGGGACCATGAGGACGACGGCTGTCTCCTCAAACAGGGATCCCGGGGATGATGGCTGTCTCCTCAAACAGGGACCCCGGGGACGACGGCTGTCTTCTCAAACAGGGACCATGAGGACGACGGCTGTCTCCTCAAACAGGGACCCCCGGGATGATGGCTGTCTCCTCAAACAGGGACCATGAGGACGACGGCTGTCTCCTCAAACAGGGACCCCGGGGATGATGGCTGTCTCCTCAAACAGGGACCATGAGGACGACGGCTGTCTCCTCAAACAGGGACCCCGGGGATGATGGCTGTCTCCTCAAACAGGGACCATGAGGACGACGGCTGTCTCCTCAAACAGGGACCCCGGGGACGACGGCTGTCTCCTCAAACAGGGACCATGAGGACGATGGCTGTCTCCTCAAACAGGGACCCCGGGGATGATGGCTGTCTTCTCAAACAGGGACCCCGGGGACGACGGCTGTCTCCTCAAACAGGGACCATGAGGACGATGGCTGTCTCCTCAAACAGGGACCCCGGGGACGACGGCTGTCTCCTCAAACAGGGACCATGAGGACGACGGCTGTCTCCTCAAACAGGGACCATGAGGACGACGGCTGTCTCCTCAAACAGGGACCCCGGGGACGACGGCTGTCTCCTCAAACAGGGACCATGAGGACGACGGCTGTCTCCTCAAACAGGGATCCCGGGGATGATGGCTGTCTCCTCAAACAGGGATCCCGGGGACGACGGCTGTCTCCTCAAACAGGGACCCCGGGGACGACGGCTGTCTCCTCAAACAGGGACCATGAGGACGACGGCTGTCTCCTCAAACAGGGACCATGAGGACGACGGCTGTCTCCTCAAACAGGGACCCCGGGGACGACGGCTGTCTCCTCAAACAGGGACCTTGAGGACGACGGCTGTCTCCTCAAACAGGGACCCCGGGGATGATGCCTGTCTCCTCAAACAGGGACCCCGGGGACGACGGCTGTCTCCTCAAACAGGGACCCCGGGGATGATGGCTCTCTCCTCAAACAGGGACCCCCGGGACGACGGCTGTCTTCTCAAACAGGGACCATGAGGACGACGGCTGTCTCCTGAAACAGGGACCATGAGGACGACGGCTGTCTCCTCCAACAGGGACCCCCAGAATGACAGCTGTCTTCTCAAACAGGAACTTTGGAAGCCAGAAGCAGACACTGGTAAGAAACCAAATTGCCAACTTGCACTCCGACACTATTTAAAATTTCCCTCACAAATGAGGGCAAAATAAAGGCATTTTTCAGATAAATAAAAGCTAAGAGGAATTGTTGCCAACTGCAATGTCAGGAGGAAGCATGGGGGTGCCACATCCTTTTCAGAGGGTAAATGTGAGGGGAGGTTGTGTTAGATGGTGTGTTGACTTTGGGGTGGATGGTGCTGGATTTTCTGTTGTAACCTTGAACCCAGCACACCCTCTTCTGAAGAACCACCAGACTCCCTCCCGTGTGGCTCTGAATTAGAGTTTTCCAAGGGAAACTCATGTAGAACTTGGAAGATTAAGCAGAGACCCTCCTTTCCCGGGGTGGCTGAAGCCGGGCGCGTGTGTAGACGGGAGCCTCACAGAGGTCCTCCTGCGAGCTTGTGGGGATGCTCTTTGCTGTAGAGAGTGACAGTGGGTGGAAGCTGTTTGGGGACCTTGGGGATTGCAGCGGCTTCCAGGAAAACTTATTTATTTTTCAATAGACTCTATTTCTTTGAGCAGTTTTGGCTTTATAGAAAATAGAGAAGATAGTACAGAGGGTTCCCGTGTATCCTCCCCTCTCTCACATTTCTCCTATTACTAACACTTTGCATTCACGTGGTACAATGGATAAACCAATATTGATATGTGGTTATTAACACAAGTTTATAGCTTACACCAGGGCTCACTCTTTGTGTTGTATATTCTGCGGGTTTTGACAAATCCATAACATCATGCATCCACCATTACAATGTTGCAGAACCGTTTCAGGGCCTTAAAAATCCCCTTGCTCCACCCACTCATCCCTCCCCTCTATCCCATAGCCCTCTGACCACTGCTGCCAGGAGAATGTTTGAGACCTCTTCTTGGGTGCTTTAAGCTGACGTGTCCACCATCAAGTCATCTCACTGTGGGGATCCCTTCCCCAACATCCATGCTGCCGGGCGTTCCGTCAGCCATGCCGCCTCCTGAGTCTGTATTCCATGCCGGGTCTTCCGCCAGCCATGCCGCCTCCTGAGTCTATATTCCATGCCGGGTCTTCCGCCAGCCATGCCGCCTCCTAGGTCTATATTCCACCCTTTATTCCGTCACATGTTAAAAAACAAGTGACCTTCGTTTCCCCACCACACTCTGATCAATACACGAGCTCTCTCTGGGTGAAAGTGTGTGCTCTGGGAAGCCAGCCAATCCTGTTAGAATACTGGGTAACATAAATACTAAGTCTGTAATTTACAACATCAGCCCTTGTATAAAATAATAAGGTAGAGGAGGAGTGAGAGAAGAAATGAAATAATACATAAAAACATAGGGCAACTGCGGCCGGGCACGGTGGCTCACGTCTGTAATCCCAGCACTTTGGGAGGCCGAGGCGGGTGGATCATGAGGTCGGGAGTTCGAGACCAACCTGGCCAACATGGTGAAACCCCATCTCTACTAAAGATAAAATAATTAGCTGGGTGTGGTGACGCGCGCCTGTAATCCTAGCTACTCAGGAGGCTGGAGCAGGAGAATCGCTTGAACCCAGGAGGCGGAGGTTGCAGTGAGCTGAGATCAGGCCACTGCACTCCAGCCTGGACGACAGGGCGAGACTCCATCTCAATATATATACATATATGTATATATATATATATATATATGGCATATATATGTATGTATATATGCCATATATATACATATATATGTATGTATATATGCCATATATATACATATATATGTATGTATATATGCCTTATATATACATATATGTATGTATATATGCCTTATATATACATATATGTATGTATATATGCCATATATATACATATATATGTATGTATATATATATATGGCAGCTGGAGAAAGCCCATAGGCACTTGTTATGGCTGAACTGTGCCCCCCTCAAATTCACATGTTGAGCCCTCACCCCCGCTACCTCAGAATGTGATAGCAGTTGAAAATAGGGTCTTTAAAGAGGTGATTACGGTAGAATGGGGTCATTAGGGTGGGCCCTAGTCCAGCATGCCTGGTGTCCTTATAAGAGGAGATGAGGACACAGACACACACAGACGGGCAACCGTGACAGATTGCAGGGAGCAGATGCCATCTGCATGCCAAGGAGAGGGGCCCCAGGGGGAGCCAGCCCTGCTGACACCTTGATCTCGGATCTCCAGCCTCCAGGACAGCGAGAGAACCCATTCCTGTAGCTTAAGCCCCCAGTTGTGGTGTTCGTTATGGCGGCCGGAGCTGACTAGTGCCCTGCTGGACGCTAATGCCTGGGGCTTCCCACGACGCTGGGTGCGGCCTCTGTAACATCCCCTGTCCCCCGTCCATTCACCTGTATTTTGTCCTCAGGAAAGGGCTCTTTACTGGTGGGCTCGTAGACGCCACAGGTTCAGGTGTTCTCTGCTTGCAGAGTCTAATTAACAAGAGCAGGGGCCGGTAGAAAGCAAGAGACTTTATTAGCCAAGACTAGTGAAAGGAAGTAGCTGGATTCTGACCCAGAGCAACCACTTCAAACGTGGGGGGAAAGGCGAGGGTTCAGAAATGGAAAGCTGGATATGGAAGGCACGCAGGAATCGTGCTGAGCACAGCGCCTGTGTGTCCTGTCCTGGTGGCTGTCTTGGGTCCCAGTTCACCTGGAGCGCGAGCTGGCATCATCGCAACTATGGCCGGGCTGTAATTACCCGCTTTGAAGTCATCTCTGGAATTTTGCAGCTGGGTCCCCAGGCTTGGCCTGTCTGTCTCAAGATTAGCCTGCGGCACTTCTAAGAAGGCACATAATTAGATACTAATGGACAGTTAGAGAACTTTGAGGGAGTATTTACCGAGAGAAAGGGAGGGATGAGGAGTGTATTTCAAGGCTAAGGGAAAAGGCTTCTGCAGTTTGCTTCAAGGTTATATCTTGAAACCCAAGAGAAGGGAAACAAGTTTAAAAATGCATTTTGAAGACCAGCCACTCAGTTACAGGGTGACCAAGCCCTCACTGCGGAAGCGTCTGGACTTTCCGCAGCCTTGTCTCTTTCTAGGGTCTCTGGTTCCCATTAACTTTTTCTCTTGGATGTGGGAGACATAAGAGATGACAGAGAGCCTTGAGCCTAGAGACAATTCCCCCCACCCCATGGTGCGGTGCCAGCTCGCTTCCTTGGTGAGTCGAAAACAGCCCCAGCTAGGATGGCACAGCCCCTTGCTTTGCCTTTTGACTCAGAGGCAGGAGCTCAGAACTACATGGGTCAACTTCCGTTTCCAACTCCCAGGACCCTTGCAGTCCCCCTGGGGCGGTGTGGGGAGCATTTCTCCCTGGGACATAAGATCTCAGACCCAGCCCAGCTCACTCCTGCAGTGACAGGATAAACAATTCTGGGAGTGGCACTGCAGAAGAGCTTGGATTTTATCTTAAGCATGGTAGTTTTCTAGGAAATTATTAGTCAATCTGGAGCGAGATATTCTCAGAAAAAAAAAGAAATTATTAGTCAAGTGCCCTTTTGTTGGCATAAATCACCATAACAACCACTATAAATATATAATTACTGTTCTCCAAGGAAACTGAGACAAGAAAATTTTGACTCTTGCCTGTTGTGATAGTCTGTTCTTTTGTTGTTGTAAAGAAATACCTAAGACTGGGCAATTTACAAAGAAGAGGTTTAATTGGCTCTTGGTATTGCAGGCTGTACAGGAAGCACAGCGCTGGCATCTGCTCGGCTTCCCGGGAGGCCTCAGGAAGTTTCCAATCATAGCAGAAGGCAAAGGGGAAGCAGGTTGTGGGGAAAAGAAAGAGAGATCAGATTGTTACTGTGTCTATGTAGAAAAGGAAGACATAAGAAACTCCATTTTGATCTGTACTAGGAAAAATTGTTCTGCTTTGAGGTGCTGTTAATCTGTAACTTTAGCCCCAACCCTGTGCTCACAGAAACATGTGCTGTATTGAATCAAAGTTTAAGGGGTTTAAGGCTGTGCAGGATACCATTTGTTTGCAGGCAGTATGCTTGGTAAAAGTCATCACCATTCTCCATTCTCTATTAACCAGGGACACAATGCACTGCGGAAAGCTGCAGGGACCTCTGCCCAAGAAAGCCTGGGTGTTGACCAAGGTTTCCCCCTACTGAGACAGCCTGAGACACAGCCTCGTGGGAAAGGAAATACCTTACATCCCACAGCCCGACACCCGTGAAGGGTCTGTGCTGAGGAGGAGTAGTAAAAGAGGGAGGCCTCTTTGCAGTTGAGATAAGAGGAAGGTTTCTGTCTCCTGCTCATCCCTGGGAATGGAATGTCTCGGTGTAAAGCTGACCATTAGTTCTATTCTGAGATAGGAGAAAACCGCCCTGTGGCTGGAGACGAGATATGCTGGCAGCAATACTCCTCTGTTAATCTTTGCTACACTGAGATGTTTGTGTAAGTGAAACATAAATCTAGCCTACATGCACATCCAGGCACAGTACCTTCCCTTGAACTTATTCATGATACAGATTCCTTTGCTCACGTTTCCCTGCTGACCTTCTCCCCACCATCACCCTGTTGCCCTGCCATACTCCCCTCGCCAAGATAGTAAAAATAGTGATCAATAAATACTGAAGGAACTCAGAGATCAGCGCCAGTGCGGGTCCTCGCACGTTAAGTGCTGGTCTCCTGGGCCCACTGTTCTTTCTCTATACTTTGTCTCTGTGTCTTATTTCTTTTCCCAGTCTCTCATCTCCACCTGACAAGAAATACCTACAGGTGTGGAGGGGCAGTGGTCCCTGTGGCTTTCTGCAGTGCATTGTGTCCCTGGTTAATAGAGAACGGAGAATGGCGATGACTTTTACCAGGCAAACTTCCTGCAAACATATTGTTAATAAGGCACATCCTGCACAGCCCTAAATCCATTAAACCTTGATTCAATACAGCACATGTTTCTGTGAGCACAGGGTTGAGGCTAAAGTTACAGATTAACAGCACCTCAAAGCAGAACAATTTTTCTTAGTAGAGATCAAAATGGAGTTTCTTATGTCTTCCTTTTCTACATAGACACAGTAACAATCTGATCTCTCTTTCTTTTCCCCACAGCAGGTATCTCAGATAACAAGAGTGGAGCTGGGGGTAGGAGGCGCCTCACTCTTTTAAACAATTACATCTCACATGAACTCAGAGTGAGAACTCACTCACTATCATGAGGATGGCACCAACACGTTCATGAGGGACCCACCCCCAACAATCCAAACACCACCCACCAGGCCCACCTCCACCACTGGGGATTACACTTCTGGAGATTTCTGAAATGCCTTTGAGGCCTTTTCCCCGTGACATTTGGAAGAGACAGACATCTAAACCATATTATTCCACCCTGGGCTTCCTGAATCTCACGTCCTTCTCACATTGCAAAGTAAGATTGTCCCTTCTCAGTAGTTCCCCAAAGTCTTAACTCATCCCAGCATCAACACAACCAAAAGCCTCCAGTCCCAGTTTCAAAGTCTCATCTGGAAATTAGTTCCTTCCACCTATGAGCCTTTGAACTCAAAGACAAGTTATTTATTTCCAAGATACACTGGGGATGCAGGCATTGGGTAAACATTCCCATTCCGAAAGGGAGAAATTGGCCAAAAGAAAGGGACAACTGTCCTCTCTCTGGTCTATGCCTCCGAGATGACAAAGAAAAGAAGGAACAGTGGTCATGCCAAAAAGGGCCACACCATGTGCAGCCGATTTGCTGCACAGACAGTCCCTGATGTGTGGCTAAGTTCAAGGCCATTAAAAAATTCTTCATTTGAGGCTGAGCGTGGTGGCTCACACCTGTCATCCCAGCATTTTGGGAGGCCGGGGTGGGTGGATCACCTGAGGTCAGGAGTTCCAGACCAGCCTGGCCAACATGGCGAAACCCTGTCTCTACTAAAAATACAAAAAATAGCCAAGCATGGATGGTGGGTGCCTGTAATCCCAGCTACTCAGGAAGCATGAGAATCGCTTGAACCTGGGAGGTGGAGGTTGTAGTGAGCTGAGATCGTGCCACTGCACTCCAGCCTGAGTGGTAGAGTTAGACTCCATCTCAAAAGAAAAAAATAAAAAGAAAAGAAATTGATCACTGGAAACATAGCGGAGGCTGTAGCAGTCAGGGACCTTTCTGAAGCGAGCGTCTTTGATGCCTATGTGCTACCCAAGCCATATGTGAAGCTACATTCTTGTGTGGGTTGTGCAGTTCACAGCAAGGTACGTCAGGAATGGATCTCGTGAAGCCCACAAGGACCGAACACCCCCACCCTGATTTAGACCTGTGGATGCTGCCCCACGACCCCTACCAAAGCCCATGTGAGGAGCTGAGTCCTTAAAGACTGAAGATGGACTGTTCTCAGGAGAAAAATAAAACGGATATTGGAAAGAAAGAAAGAAAAAAAGAAAGGAAGGAAGGAAGGAAGGAAGGAAGGAAGGAAGGAAGGAAGGAAGGAAAAGAAAGAAAGAGACAACCGGTCACACACAAGTCCTGTGCCCAGCACAGGAGTCTTTAAGTCTTCCAGCTCCAGTACAGGCAATAGTGCATCTCTCCCTACACAGTCATCTAGGGAGGAGAATTCTGTCAGATTGGAAGCACTTTGGTTATCCACCCATGACAAAAAAAAATCTTCTATTGCAACACAGCTTGGCCAATGTTTGTTTGGGGGTCTGAGAAACGGTGGCCAGTTTTAGGATCTTCAAAATTTCATATCATTTATCCATTAAAACTGTTCTGCCAGAGGTCAGGCAAAGGGGGCAGAACACCTTGCATGCAGGCATGTATTGGCTGCATAACGAGGATGCTGAAGAAAAGGGAAATGAGCTCATGGTGTGAGGCACCGCTAAGGTCTGTCCTGCTCCCCAGGGGAGGAAGAGAAAACCTCCCAAACCCAACAGTGAGTACCCTAAACCCCATAGCGTCTCCTGCCCCACCTCAGAAAAGAGAGGGAATGTCACCCCCAGAGTACAGGGAAGCAGCAGGGCTACCATCTTCCTCTCAGACTAGGCAAGGTACTAATTCTGGCTGAGGAGTCATGGAGTCCAGAGCAGGGCACTGCGTAGTGTTCCCACGATGACAACATCCATCAGCAAGCAGCTCCAGCCCGAAATGATTGGGCCTGTAATCCCTGCTCCACCTCAGACTAGTTAAATTGGAAGAACTCTAACCCTCTCTACAGACAGGGAGGATCCCTGAAAGATGGCCGAATTATTTACCACTATTTGCTGCATACCATCTCACCTGGGCAGGCGTGCAGTCTCTCTGGGACATTATGCTCACTGCAGATGAGCCACGACTGGTTTTAAATAAAGCAAAGGAAGAGGCACAGCACCTTCATGATGAAAATCCAGACAACACTCCAGATCCTGAATGGAGCAATTCCCCACATGGACCCAAACTGGGATGTTGTAGAGGACATACATCCCACTGTAGCTAACCTGTATACTATGTCTGCTTCTCTTCCTGGAGATCATAAATGGTTTGCAGTACTGGATTTAAAAGAAGCTTTCTTTTGCATACCCACAGACGTAGAAAGCCAATTGTTGTTCACTTTTGAATAGACGGGTCCTAAAGCCACACACAATTTCAGTATCATTGGAATGTGCTCCCACCAGGATTTCAAAGTTCTCCAACTATGTTTGGAGTAGCCTTGGCTCAAGATTTGAGGAGCTTACAATTGAAAAACTGGGTATAGTTACAATATGTGGATGATTTACTAATATCTAGCCCCTCTGAATGGGACTATCAGAATAACACCATTAAAACCCTAAACCATCTAGCAACCTGTGGATATAAGGTTTTAAGTAAAAAGGCTCAAATATGCCAACAAACTGTGGAATATTTAGGTTTTCTCTATAGAAGGGAAACAGAGCTCTAACAGCGGAAGGGCAAAATGCAACTGCTTCCATCTCAGCCACCACTACCCAAAGGCAGCTAAGAGGATTTCTAGGCATAACAGGGTTTTGTTAATCTGGATTCCTAACTATGAACTACTGGTAAAGCCACTAGAAAAACTGTTGAAGGGAGCTAACAATGGCCCCTTCGAGTGTGAATAAAATATCAGCATGCATGTGAATAACTGAAACCTAAGTTAACCTGTGCCCTAGCCCTGGGGCTCCCAAATTCTCACAAGCCCTTTCATGAGCCCTGTACGTGCCTGAGAGACTGGGTCTAACACTAGGGGTCCTTACACAGAAATTAGGAAGAATATTGCAGCCAGTGGCTTATTGGATGCTGTGGCCAAAGGCTGGCTCCTTGTGTAAGGGCAGTCGCTGCCACCTGCCTGCTGTTAAAGGAAGCTGAAAAGTTGGTTTGGGGACAGCCCATCATGATCCATGAGCCTCACCAGGTGCAGGTGCTACTAGAACAGAAGGGAGGCTACTGGCTGACAGCAGGCAGGCTGAGCAAGTGCCAGGCCACACTCCCAGATGACTCTGCAGTAAAAGTGTAGACTGCTGGAGGCTTAAACCCAGAAACTGTACTTCCCACTACTGAAGAGCCTAAAGAACCTATGCACAATCACTTAGAAATTATCGACCAGGTGTTTTCCAGTTGCCCTAATTTAAAAGACACAGCCCTGCCACATGCAGACTGGACATTGTTTGTGGATGGGAGCAGCCTGGTAACCAACAGAAAAAGAAATGCTCAATATGCCTTGGTAATTGTTTCCGAGGTAACAGAAGTGGGGACTTTACCAAAGGAACCTCTGCACAGGAGGCAGAACTGATTGCCCTTACGAGAGCCCTGCGGTTGTCCCAAGTACTTAGGGCACTCAGAGTAAATTGGGAGCTGCATTCAGCATGAAGACCACAATCCTCTGGACTGATGGAAAGGAAAAATCAAACCATAAAAACAGTTCTTGCCAAACCGTGTCAGGAAACTCAACTGAAATGGATTTAGGGCTTTGGCCTTGCACTGCTCCAGGTAAGAGTGACCCCCAGAAGTGGGATCAGGTTAATTCCCTATGAAATTATATATGGGAGACCGTTTGCTGCCAGTCTGTCTCAGGTTACTGGGGTGCCTCTTAGTAGAAAGCCAACTATTAAACATACTCAAGTGGGACAAATTCTTCATGTTTTGCATAAGCTTGCTCCGAACAAGAGCCCTGTGAACTCGGCAGAACCAGTCCACTTGTTCCAGCCTGGTGATCAAGTGCTGCTAAAAAATGGAGGGGACAGGCCCAACTCAGCAGCTGTCTGTCCCTTTCGCCAATACCAACCTGTCATAACAACAGAAAGTTTCAGAAAATCTTGACATGTGATTCATAAGCCCTTGTTCTTCTCCAAGGTTGCCCTGGCTATTCTAAAACTTTAGTATTTCCAGATAAATTACAGACTTAGCAGGCGAATTTTGACCATCATCATTATCATCATTCCTGATACCCTTTTGATCAGGATTGCATCAAATCTATACATCAATTTAAAAGTATTAACTCTTCCAACAGATGCCTTTGTATGTCCTTCCTTATATAGATCTCCATTTTATTCTCATGTGTATTTTTATTTTTATTTGAGATGGAGTCTCGCTCTGTCGCCTAGGCTGGAGTGCAATGGTGCAATCTCAGCTCACTGCAACCTCTGCCTCCCAGGTTCAAGTGATTTTCCTGCTTCAGCTTCCCGAGTAGCTGGGATTACAGGCACCCACCACCAAACCCGGCTAATTTTTTGTATATTTAGTAGAGACAGGATTTTGCTATGTTGACCAGGCTGGTCTTGAACTCCTGACCTCATGATCCACCCGCCTTAGCCTCCCAGAGTGTTGGGATTACAGACATGAGCCACCACACCCGGCCTCATGTGTATTTTCTTGATTTTTCAGGGTAGAGGTCTTCTGCGTCTCTTGTTAGGTTTCATTTTCAACATTCTATTGGTTTTGATGATAATATAAATGATATTGTCTTTAACATTTCACTTTACCTTGTCAGTCTATAGAATATATTTGATTTTTGTACCTTGACCTTCAGAACTCTGTTAAATTTATGTATATTTTGTTTGCAAATTATTTTGGTTTCTCCCCATATGCAAATATATCATTTGCAAATAATGACATTTTCATTTCCTTTCTAACCATATCTTTTTCTTGCCATATTGCATTTATTTGTTTCCAACCTTTATATGTTTTATTTCTAATTCTAGATTAATTGCATGGTTGAGCATGGGACACATTTGATAAATGCTCTACATTCACTTAAGGAAATGTGGATTCTCCAGGTGTTTGGTACAGCATTCCATGTATGTTCAGTATGTGAATATTTATAGTCTTGTATAAATTCATGTATTCTATTTTTTTGTCTGCTTGTTCTATCAGTTACTTAAAGATTCGTATTAAAATACCTAGCCAGGCACGGTGACTCATGCCTGTAATCCCAGCACTTTGGGAGGCTGAGGTGGGCAGATCACCTGAGGTCAGGAATTCAAGACCAGCCTGACCAACATGGAGAAACCCCATCTCTATTAAATATAGAAAATTAGCTGGGCATGGTGGCACATGCCTGTGATCTCAGCTATTTGGGAGGCTGAGGCAGGAGAATTACTTGAATCTGGGAGGTGGAGGTTGCAGTGAGCCAAGATCACACCATTGCATTCTAGTCTGGGCAACAAGAGCAAAACTCCCTTTCAAAAAAAAAAAAACAAAAAACAAAAAACCACCAAACCAAAGAAACAAACAAACAAATAAACCTAAGTGTGATTGTGGATTTGCCTTGATTTTCAGCTTTGTCATATTGTGGTTAAATGTTTTGAAGCTATGTTATTAGATATGTACAAATGTAGGATTAAAACATTGTCCTGTTGTGTTGATCCTTTAATTACTATAAATATCCTTTTATTTCAGCTGCATTTCCTGCCTAATACTATCAGCATGATGTATCTTTTCCCATTCTTTTCATTCAGTGACTTTTTTTTTTTTTTTTAGAGACAGGGGTTTGCTATGTTGCCCAGGCTTGTCTTGAACTCTTGGGCTCAAGAGATCCTCTGCCCTCAGCCTCTCAAAGTGCTGGGATTACAGACGTGAGCCACCATGTCTGGCCTATGTCCTTCCTTTTAAAATGAGCACTGTGACCAGTTTATTGTTATCTTTATTTGGCCTAAAACTTTTTGTCTATAAATTAGAATAAGTTCATTTACATTTAATGTGAGAACTAATATAGTTGGGTTAAAATCTTCCATTTCACCGTTTGCTTTTATTTTTCCCAGCTGTTTTTTTTCTTTCTTTTCCTTTACTGTATTCTTTTGGATTTGTTAAATATTTCTCATATTTTCTTTTGTTATATTCTTAGATATATTTTACGTGATTCATCAGTGGTTATTTTAGACATTACAATATGCATCTTTGACTTATTATAGTCCATCTTATGTTGGTTACTGTCTCATTATAGGGTCCAGCCCTACAGGACCTGTGGGTTTTTCTCCTCGTGTGTGGAGATGAGAGATTGTAGAAATAAAGATACAAGACAAAGAGACAGAAGAAAAGACAGCTGGGCCCTGGGGACCACTACCACCAAGGCATAGAGACTGGTAGTGACCCCGAATGCCTGGCTGTGCCGTTATTTATTGTATATAAGGCAAGAAGGCAGGGTAAGGAGTGTGAGTCTTCTCCAATGATAGGTAAGGTCACACGAGTCATGTATCCACTGGACAGGGGGCCGTTCCCTATTTGGTAGCCGAGGCGGAGAGAGAGAGGGGGCAGCTTACGTCATTATTTCTTCTATGTATTTCTCGGAGAGATCAAAGACTTTAATACTTTCACTAATTCTGCTACTGCTATCTAGAAGGCAGAGCCAGGTGTACAGGGTGGAACATGAAAGTGGACCAGGAGTGTGACCGCTGAAGCACAGCATCACAGGGAGACATTTAGGCCTCCGGATGGCTGTGGGCAAGCTTGACTGATGTCAGGCCCTCCACAAGAGGTGCTGGAGCAGGGTCTTCTCTAACTTCCCTGGGGATAGGGAGATTCCCTTTCCCGGTCTGCTAAGTAACAGGTGTCTTCCCAGGCACTGGCGCTACAGCTAGACCAAGGAGCCCTGTAGTGGCCCTGTCCGGGCGTGACAGAAGGCTCACACGCTTGTCTTCTGGTCACTTCTCACCATGTCCCTTCAGCTCCTATCTCTGTATGGCCTGGTTTTTCCTAGGTTATAATTGTAGAACAAAGATTATTATAATATTGGAAAAAAGAGTAATGCTAGAAACTAATGATTGATAATATTCATATATAATCATATCCACAATTTATTTCTAGTATAACTATTCTTATTCTATATATTTTCTTTATTATACTGGAACAGCTCGTGCCCTCGGTCTCTTGCCTCAGCACCTGGGTGGCTTGCCGCCCACACTCATGAACAGTTCAAGAACATTACACAGCATAACTTCATTTACCTACCTCTATTCCATTGTACTTTCATTGTTTTAATATTTGCTTGTGCCAGACACAGTGGCTCATGACTGTAATCCCAGTACTTTGAGACACTGAGATGGGAGGATCACTTGAGCTCAGGAGTTCAAGACCAGCCAGGCAACATATCATGATTCCATTTCTACAAAAAAATTTTAAAAATTAGCTGGGTGTGATCGTGCGTGCCTATAGTCCCATATATATTTACTTGCATATATGTTATAAACCTACAAGATGTTATTCTTATTTTACACCACTGATATTTTATATTTATCCAAATAGTTATTATTTCTGCTTCTCTTGCCTTCTTGGAGTTCCATACTCCCATTCGGGATCGTTATAAGTTAGCTTGAAGAATGGTGCTGGATCAGTGGAATATTTGTCTAAAAAAAAAACCTTCAGTAAATCATGACCCCAAACCTCACAGCCTACCCAAAACCATCCTAGCTCTGAATGCAGGACTTAAAACCATAAAACATTTAGAAGTCAACACGTGGGAATATTTTAAGAAATCTTTGTCTATGCCACAAAAGCACTAATTATCAGAGTAAATATACATGAATTTGACCTCATTAACATTGAGAATTTCTGTTCATAAGAAGACGTGGCCACACATGGTGGCCCACGACTGTAAGCCCCGCACTCTGGGAGGCTGAGGCGGGCAGATCACTTGAGCCCAGGAGTTCAAGGCCAGCCTGGCCAACCACCTCTATTTTATTTTTTAAAAGATATTACGAATAGGGTGGATATGCCTGTCTAATCATTCACCTGCCACCTCGCTGCCTGTCCTTTCTGAGGTGGCCTTAACCCGGTCACTCTGTGTCCCAGCCCCTTGTTTGTGCATCCTCAGAACCCTCATCACTATCTGACATGCTCTATTTGTTTGTAATTGAATACTGTTAAACTAATTGCACTGACGTTAATGAACTTGCCTCCACTTTCTTTCTTCTCAATTTGACTCAGTCTGTGGGCTGCCAAGATTTGAGAGAGATGCAGAGGGAGGGAGGGTCGGACAGAGGCGACGCTGAGACCACCCTCACTGTGGGCCATATCCCTCCAGAGCTGCTGAGACCACCCTCACCGTGGGCTGTATCCCTCCAGAGCCGCTGAGACCACCCGCACTGTGGGCTGCAACCCTTCAGAGCTGCTGAGACCACCTGCACTGTGGGCCGCATCCCTCTGGTTGCGCGTGGGCTAGTTGAAATCTCTCAAATGGCACCCGACACAGGCCGCCAGTCAGGCCGGCTGCAGGAGCCGGAAAATCTCACCCAGTCTAGCTGTTGGATGGTTTTTCAAGGGCACTTCCACAGGCAGAAGCCCCAGATAGAGCTGATCAGATCGACACAGTGATTAACCTGAATGTACCCTTTGAGGTCATTAAACAACGCCTTACTGCTTGCTGGATTCATCCCGCCAGCGGCTGAGTCTTCAACATTGAATTCAACTCTCCCAAAACTGTGGGCATTGATGATCTGACTGGGGACCCTCTCACTCAGCATGAGGATGATAAACCAGAGACGGTTATCAAGAGACTAAAGGCAGCCAGGAGCAGTGGCTCACGCCTGTAATCCCAGCACTTTGGGAGGCCAAGGCGGGAGGATCACAAGGTCAGGAGTTCGAAACCAGCCTGGCCAATATGGTGAAACCCTGTCTCTACTAAAAATACAAAATTTAGCCGGGCGTGGTGGCAGGCGCCTGTAGTCCCAGCTACTCAGGAGGCTGAGGGAGGAGAATCGCTTGAACCCAGGAGGCGGAGAGTGCAGTGAGCTGAGATGGCGCCACTGCACTCCAGCTTGCATGACAGAGCAAGACTCTGCCTCAAAAAAATAAATAAAAATAATAATAATAGTAAAAAAGAGACTAAAGGCTTATGAAGCCAAACAAAGCCAGTCCTGGAATATTACCAGAAAAAAGGGGGTGTTGGAAACATTCTCAAGAACAGAAACCAACAAGATTTGGCCCTATATATATACTTTCCTACAAACTAAAGTTCCACAAACAAGCCAGAAAACTTCAGTTACTCCATGAGGAGAAATGTGTGTAACTATTAACGGTAAGATGGGCAAACCTCCTAATCCCCACATTTAGAAGTGCTTTTCCTAAGACTTCCAGTATATATGAATTCTTTGAAAACTATATTACTTTCATTTTATTCTGGATTTTATTCTGGATACTAAGGATGTGCCAAATGAGTCAGACACTAAGATTCATCCTTTGAAATCACCTAGTGTGTTTTATGCAGTTATCCTCAAAAATATCAGCGATGCCTGAACTTTTAAAACATCTGTTAGAGCAAAATTAAACGAGCATTTGGTAGTAATCTCACTTTTTGTTCAGTTAATAAGTGGTTGATAAAGTTTCCATATTTTTCTGGAAAAGTTTAAAAAAGTTACATGTCATTTGGGGAAAATATGTAATCAGAAATGTTTGCATAGATTGATTCCAAAAAAGGCATTTCTAGCCTTTTTGTGGAACATGGTGAGACATTATATAAATTCCAGAAAGAAAGCAACTGGATTTACAGATTTATTGTGAGACACAAATTCACTGCTGCCTTTACAGTAAGAAATGTATGTGCTAACCATATATGCCGTATTTATTTTGTTGTTAGGCATACTTTCAGTTTGCTCAGAATTTTCAATTTGCTATAAAAATGTATCAATTAGCATACAGAAAAATATTACTTTAAGATGACTTGTTTCCTTTGAAAATACATATATACTCGGGGTTATGATTTATGTCAGAAATTGCCTTGGACAAGCACCAAAGTTGAATGAATTTTCAGCAAAACGGAGTTAAAGTCTATATGTTTTCCGATGTGACGCAGGTTGAGAAATGTGTTTTAGGATCTACTTGCCAGTTTCTCGTTTTGATCCAAATGTATGATCGACCCTGATAAATAACAAGTTATAGTGCCGCCCCCGCCGCCAAAAACAGAAAAGAAGAAAGAGAAAACCCGCGGCACTGTGTAAATAAAGTAAGCTCACTGTGTCGTGAGTAAACAGATGAGGCATGCCTGCAAAATGCTCCCTTGGCATAAACAGCAATCAATCATAATTAGTAAACAGGTGTGCCAATAAAAAGAATTTACATGACAGGTTAACAAGGACCAGGAAAATGAGTTTCCGGAAGGAGTTCTTTGTTCCTGATCAGAGAACTCGATACGTGTCAGCATTCACTGCCACCTTATTGTAAGGAGAAAGAACTCTATTGGCATCATCTGAGCAGCCATTTAAAAACTGGAATCTACAGTGATTCCTGAGTGGGCAGCAAGGATGGCTGCTGATGTGCTGTGTGGTCTGGGAGAGGTGGAGAAATATGACAGGTGGAGGAAAAACCTGATGGCGTCTTCCACGGTGTATTTACTCTTCCTTTACTTGATGCTAAGTCATATGAAACAAGCCCTCATACAAGCTGTTATTAATTGCCTTTAAAAATCTGTTCCGTTTTTTTCCAGGTACTTAAAATGCCATTGCCTGTAAGTGGTTCTTATGTATTTTGGGGGGAAAATTTTATTTTTCTTTTCTTCTCATATTTTAAAAATTCATTGATCTTTCAAGATGAGCCAAGGTTTTTTAAAAGAATGACAGTAAACACTTCATTCTTTATAAAACTTTCTATAATGCCTTATTTGAATGTTAATCGTATGTGTTTTCTAAAAATGTTGTGAGCTACCAAACTTATGGATTATCACGAGGTTATCAGGCATACATTAGTCTTTATCAGAATAAAATGAAATGTCATTACTGTGGCTATTAGTTTGTCCTCGGTCCTTCCCAGGGCCTGCTCCCCCCACCTTCCTTCCTGCTGCCTGATGTCTCAGTGGCTTCTGAATGACTGTGTTCTAATAAATGATCTTAAAACAGAAAAGCAACAACAACAACAAAAAACAAAGTTGGACTAAAAGTTAAGGCTAAAAGTGTGGTAATAATTAGCACTATTAAAGGGAGTAGGGCAGACAACAGCCATTGCTTCCAAGTTCCCATGGAAGTTCCTAAAGATTCAATTTTGTCTGTCTGGGTAACGACGTTTTTAATACGTTCTAGGACCAAACTGGGCTGACTGATGTAAACACAGCATTCCCCTTTTAGATATAGACACGTCCCTCCTTGTCCAGCATGAGAAGATTTAAGGCCCCTCGGTTTTGCAGGACTACAGCAGCCAGGGAGTCCAGCTGCTGTTGAAGACTCGTGAGGCCCCCTGCCGTTTGCTGGCGGGCCATTCAGTCTCCCAAGACAGTTTATGCTGGATTCCCAAGGCTCTTTCTCCCGTAACTGTCCCTGCTAATCCCAATAGAGAGGATAACACTAAACCCAAGGGAAGAAGGGGTCCTCTCGGAGGTGGCTCACATGATGTTGGTACATGGGAAAAGGGGGAGACGTAGTAGCCCGTGTGGAGTTAGATGGGGGGAGTTGTAAGTGATGGAGCGCTGTCCCTTCCAGAGTGGAGGGAGTCGTAGATACACTGGAGATCCACAACCCACCAAAACTCCGTGTGGTGGTGAAATTTGTGCTACAAAAGTATTTTTCATTATAGTGGTAAAAGCAGTGGAGGTTCTATAAAAGGCGGTTTTCTATTTTCTGGCCTGTAAGTGAAAGGTTTTGTGTAGCTATGTTGGCAGTGGTCACTGGGCCCATCAGGGGACAGTAGAGTTGGATGGTAGTGTTAACAAGTTCTTTAAATAGGGTTCCCCTCTTAGACTCCCACCACAGGTGTAGTTCTCTTTTTTTTTTTGAGACGGAGTCTAGCTCTGTCCCCCAGGCTGGAGTGCAGTGGCGCCATCTCAGCTCACTGCAAGCTCTACTCCCCGGGTTCGCCATTCTCCTGCCTGAGCCTCCCAAGTAGCTGGGACTACAGGCGCCCGCCACCATGCCCGGCTCATTTTTTGTATTTTTAGTAGAGGCAGGGTTTCACCGTGTTAACCAGGATGGTCTCGATCTCCCGACCTCATGACCTGCCCGCCTCGGCCTCCCAAAGTGCTGGGATTACAGGCGTGAGCCACCGCGCCTGGCCAGGGGTAGTTATCTTTAATAGGAAATGTTGACGGTCCCCAGAGGATACATTGAGATAGAGTGATTAAAGGCTTCCCATGAGAGGGCAGCCCAGCAGAAACCAGACGTCCTAGTTGTGCTGACAGGAAGTAGAGATCATGCCGGTCAGGGAACAGGATAGAGAGGGAGATTGAGTGCATGGGCGAGTTGTCCATTTATCAGTATAATTCCTGCAGACGTATGGACTAGATAGGTGACCCAGTGACAAAGGTTCGGCTACACTGACTCTCTTGGAGTTTTCCTACAAAAGTGTTGGAACTGGCATGATTGCTGTAGAGGAAGAAGGGGAAATACTCCAGATAAAAGATACGCTAAGAAAGCATTTCTCCTTTTGGGACATTTGAATTTCTGTTGATTGTTACGAGGGGGGACTTAAAGAACCCATGAGCCCACCCAGTAAAATCCCTTTGTATTGACTGTTGGGGCTGCTATCCCCATCCTGCGGTCCAGGGAGCTTGTTCCTGGAGGTGTGCTGGGAGGCCAGGGTCTTCCACAGGCACAGGTCTGGCATATTCCCAGCGTTTGGTAGTCATGGAAAGCCAGCTAGGTTGAGTTATGTTTAACAGACTAACAGTATGGTTAATCGCTTCCCTAGCACACAGACCAGCATCTCTAAAAGCGCCTAGAGCATGGCAGGCAAGCACCAAGGAAAGGAAGATGTTACTTGTCTTCCAGATCAGCCCCATCTGGAGTTGTTTTCTTGAATAGAAACTTCAGAGCCTCTGTGAGCTCTCAGGTGTAATGAGCGGCTTCCTCTGGTTTCTGTAAAGGTTAATTGCAAAGTTTAATTCTGGTCATGTGGGCGCAGCTGGCGACTCCCTGCAGCTTTACAGTCATCGGGGGTGGTTCGTAGCACTTGGTAAGGTCCCTTCCATTTAGAAAGAAGTTGATCCGCTGGGGAGCCTTCCTTCTAGGTTTTTAATAGGACCTAGTCTCCAGGCAGCATTTTGCGGTTGTGTTTTACTTGCCCAGGCGAGGGCAGCACTATGTTGCCATATTCCTGGGTGGCCAGCCGTACCTGGCCTAGATTTTGAATATATTTTATAATACACTGAGTTTCAGGTTTGATTAACAGGTCTAAGGTGAGGAAGGGTCTCCCATAAGTCATTTCAAAAAGACTAAGTTTCCTCTTCCCTTCGGGGACCGTTTGTATTCTCATGAACACGATAGACGACAGAGTATACCAAGACCCAGAAGTTTCCTGGCATAATTTTGCCAGGGTTTGCTTTAAAGTGTGACTGGTCCTTTCAACCTTGCTGGAAGATTGCAGCCTCCATGAGGAGTGGAGATGATACTTAATTCCGAAAGCTTGAGCTCCCTGCTGGGTTCTAGCTGCAAGGAGCGGGGGAGGCCAAAACATGCCTTGGCCACTTCTGTAGCATTCTCCGTTCTTGGGGGAGAGCTTCCACCCAACCGGTAAAGGTGTCTACAAAACCCAAAAGGTATTTAAAGCCTCGAAAGGAGGGCGTGTGGGTGCGGTCAACCTGCCAGTCCTCAACAGGAGGGGTTCCTGGGTTCCTCGCTGCTGGACTGGGGTTAGTGAGAGGCCTTTGTCTTTGTTTGCCCCCAGGGTTATTTTGGGAGCAAAGTTCACAGGCCTGAGTGACTCTATTGTGGTTGCCAGGCCCTTGCCCATAAAGAGATGGTCCACCCAGGTGGTCATGTTGTCCTGCCCCATATGGAGATAATCATGTAAATTTTTTTTTTTTTTTTTTTTTTGAGACGGAGTCTTGCTCTGTCCCCCAGGCTGGAGTGGAGTGGCGCGATCTTGGCTCACTGCAAGCTCCGCCTCCCGGGTTCACGCCATTCTGCCACCTCAGCCTCCCAAGTAGCTGTAACTACAGGCGCCCGCCAGCACGCCCGGCTAATTTTTTGTATTTTTAGTAGAGACGGGGTTTCACCGTGTTAGCCAGGATGGTCTCCATCTCCTGACCTCGTGATCTGCCCGCCTCGGCCTCCCAAAGTGCTGGGATTACAGGCTTGAGCCACCGCGCCCGGCTTTTTTTTTTTTTTTTTTTGAGACAGAGTCTCACTCTGTCACCCAGGCTGGAGTGCAGTGGCATGATCTCAGCTCACTGCAACCTCTGCCTCCTGGGTTCAAGTGATTCTCCTGCCTCAGCCTCCTGAGTAGCTGGAATTATAGGTGGGTGCCACCATGCCCGGCTAATTTTTGTATTTTTAGTAGAGATGGGGTTTCTCCATGTAGGCCAGGGTGGTCTAGAACTCCTGACCTCAAGTGATCCACGTGCTTCGGCCTCCCAAAGTGCCGGGATTACAGGTGTGAGCCACTGTGCCTAGCTGGGAATCATGTAAACTTTTAACTATTTTCTACTGGTCTGGCTGAGGAAGCAAGAGCTTTTGACCTATGAGTCACTAACCCTCAGGTATTAGAGTCCCCTGACTTTCTTTAGCTTATGCTTGTTTTGATGTTTTAATTATTATTATTTTTGAGTCAGAGTCTCCCTCTGTCGCCCAGGCTGGAGTGCAGTGGTGTGCTCTTGGGTCGCTGCAACCTCTGCTTCCCGGGTTCAAGTGAATCTCCTGCCTCAGCCTCCTGAGTAGCTGGGATTACAGGTGCGTGCCATCACGCCCGGCTAATTTTTGTATTTTTAGTAGAGACAGGGTTTCACCACGTTGGCCTCGAACTCCTGACCATGTTGGTCTCGAACTCCTGACCTCAGGTGATCCGCTCGCCTTGGCCTCCTAAAGTGCTGGGATTACAGGGTGCGTCACCATGCTCAGCTGCTAGTTCTTTTGTAGTTAAGATGGATTTACATCAAGAGAATGGCCACAGGGGAACAAGGCCAGCTGGGCCACTGCTCCCGGAGTTCCCTCTTAGCTTTCCTGTCAGCCCTTGCATTTCCCAATGTCACTGAGGAGTTTCCTCTTTGATGTCCCAGGCAGTGAAGGACTGCCACTTGCTCAGGCTCCTGCACAGCCTCTAAAAGCTGCAGTATTTCTTTTGCATATGTAACGGGGGATTTCCTTGCATTTAGAAGACCCGTTCTTTCCTAACAGTTGTGTGTGCACGAGGGACAAGGAAAGCGCCCTTGGAGTCGGCGCACCTGTGAAGCGCCTTTCCCTGACCCTGAGCCGGGCCCTGGTCAGGGGACTTGATCTGTTTTCTGCACCGAGGTATTAGGTGGCAGTGTGGGCATCTGTTGTTTGGTGTAGACTAACCACAGCATGTCCTGCCCCTCTTTTTTTATTTTCCATGCAACTACTTCCATCCGTGAGCCATTCAGCACCAGGATTCTAGAGGGTGCACCCCTGAGGTCTATTCTACTGCGGAAGGCCTGGCCCATGTTTCAACCCTGGAACGAGTTAGGTTCTCCCAGGAACAGGCTGGCATGAGAGAAGCTGGATTAAGGGTACCACAGGTTTTTATAGTAACCTTGAGGGAGTCCAGGAGGGCGCCTGATCATGGCGAGTCTTCCTCCCAAGAGCCAACATGGCCCTTTATTTCTATAACTCCCTGCACCTGGTGGGGAGTGAGGACCTTGAAGGTGTGACTGAAAGTCAGGTTTTGGGGCCGGGCAAGGTGGCTTACTCCTGTAATCCCAGCACTTTAGGTGGCCGAGACGGGTGGATCACTTGAGGTCAGGGGTTCGTGACCAGCTTGGCCAACATGGTGAAACCCCGCGTCTACTAAAAATACAAAAATTAGCCAGACGTGGTGGTGCACGCCTGTAATTCCAGCTACTCGGGACGCTGAGGCAGGAGAATCGCTTGAACCCGGGAGGCGAAGGTTGCAATGAGCCGAGATCACACCACTGCACTCCAGCCTGGCGACGCAGCAAGACTCCGTCTCAAAAAAAAAAAAAAAAAAAAAAAAAGTCAGGTTTTGGGCTTCTTCTACTAGAATGGCGATGGCTGTGACTGCCCTAAGGCAGCCAGGCCACCTGCAGGGCGCAGAGTCCAGCTGCTTTGGAAACGAGCCCACCAGACGAGACGTTTCTCCCATAACTGGACGAGGCGTTTCTCCCACAACTGGACGAGGTGTTTCTCCCACAACCAGACCAGGTGTTTCTCCCAGTTTCGGGAGGACTCCTAGGGCTACTCTCCATTTCTCTGCTACAGAAGGTGAGTTTTTGATTTTTGCTTCCATTGGATTAGATCATTTATTGATGTGAGTCTATAAATTAGATCATTTATGGGACATGTGCCATAATGGTCCCCTCTCCATTTGGGATCTCCCAACGGGATTAGATTCCACAGGAGACTCTGATAGTGCGGGGGATGCTGGGGAGTCGGAAGGAGGTGTGGAGGCCTGAGAACCCCCAGCTGGACTTGGAGTTGGGCCATGGGGCCTGGAGTCCCTTCCCTTTAATAAAAGAGGGTCTTCGCATGGGTCTGGGGGGCTTTCTGGCTTACTGGATTTTAGCCTGCAGGTGCTGCATAAAGCCAGGTTCTGTTGTAAGGCCATAAATGCCTACTCATGGGTACTTCTGACCATTGTCCCTGATTCCTACGGAAAGACGGAGCTGCAGGATGGCGATAAGCTCACAGTTTCACTCTCTGGCCACTTTTCATTGTCAGCTAACTTGTACCCAGGCCAAACAGTGTAACAAAAGATGTCTTTTCCTTTTTAGCTCACCTAGCCAAAAGGTGTTCCAATTTTTAAAGATACATCCCAGGGGTGTTCAGTGAGAGTAGAGGAGGTGGTTCCCACGGTGCCGAGAGAATCCTGCAATGACAAAAACAGACACCAAAGTCCAGGAGGTCACAGGTGTCCCCGAGCCAAGCTGGATCATGACAGGGTCTGGGACATCCCCTTGAACCCCCATGAAACCAGGGAGCTAGGAGGTCACGGGCATTTGGCATGCACCGTCCTGGGTCTCACGGGTGCTGGAAGTCTCCAGGCCCGACTGAGGTGGCCCCCACTGCTGGCTGGGGGGCCCAACGTCTCGCCAGCAAGCCTTTCCCTGCCTCAGTGGTTGGCCATTGGTGATGCCCGATTACAGTGCCTGGAATGCCCGATGCAGTCCCCACGGCCTGGCAGCTACATGACTGAGCATCTTTTGTTCAGCAAAGAACACCAGTTGAAGGACCATCTGAAGGAGCTGGAAAGTGCATGAGGTCTGGAGGGACAGGGCACTCTTAATGTGTCCCTCAAAACAGATTTTGGCCAGGCACGGTGGCTCACGCCTGTAATCCCAACACTTTGGGAGGCCAAGGTGGATGGATCACTGAGGTCAGCAGTTCGAGATCAGCCTGGCCAACATGGTGAAATCCCCATCTCTACTAAAAGTACAAAAAATTAGTCGGGCGTGGTGGCAGACCCCTGTAGTCCCAGCAACCCGGGAGGCTGAGGCGGGAGAATCGCTTGAACCAGGAGGTGGAGGTTGCAGTGAGCTGAAATGGTGTCATGGCACTCCAGCCTGGGCAAAAGAGACTCCATCTCAAACAAAAAAAAAAAAGAAAAAAAACAAGAAAATTTTGTAAAACAGAAAACCCGATCAGACAATAAATCACAATGGCCACAAGGTGGCGGCCAAGTGCTACCAGAGGGACAGCAAACCAGCTGCGTCTGAAACGAGGCCAGAAAGGTTTTGTGAAACGAAGCGGCCAAACAGCCCGAATACTGAATGTTGAGAGCAACCGGTGTGGTTGGATAATGATGACTGGTGCAGAGGCAGCAGCCAGAGGAGAGCAGCACATATATCCACAGAAACGGTCCAGGCAACTTAGAAACCTTCCCCGGAGCTTGACTGAAACAGCCCTGGGAAAACCAGCGACAGCCAACCACGCAGCCTGGCACTGCCACGGTACCCGCTGCGGGGAAGGGAAACTGGAGTCAATGATGCAGACAAACCTCCATCCGAGTCACGGCACCAGAAACATTGGCGGCTGCTGTGAGGCCTCCATTCTTGTCTTCTTAGTTTAAAAGAATTTAAACAAGAGACACACAGCCAAGGAGATGCAGCACAGAGCAATGTATTGCAAAGGAGAAAGAATATTTTGAAAGTTCGATGCAGAAGAGATAGGACCTCCTGAGAGAGAGGATTCAGGGCCGGCTGCTCGTAAGGGCGAGACAGCAGAGACCGGCACCAGGGAGGCTCCTCCATGGGAGTCTTCCATGATTACTCACAGCGGGTGGGCAGAGGCGTTGCTAGGAAGCATGTTCTGGGGGAGGGGGTCCTCTGGGTACACACACGCAGTAGCTGCACCTGCTTGCTCATACGTCGCATGTGTCATTAGCGTCTTAAATCTCCACCAGGGGTGTGTTTTCTATTATAATGAGCAAAGGGTCAGTCTGAGGACAGGGAAAATCAAATATGCCTGCTCTCTAGTTGGGGAGGGGTGATTTCTCTCCTTGAGCTAGCATTGCTTGGATGAGCTGGACCACAGCGCAAATGCAAAGGCTTACTGTGTTGACTGTACAGTGGCCACGGTGGCTGCATCCCAAGGATATGGTCACTTCCTTGACTACCTCTCCTGGCTCATGAGCAGAAGTCAAGCCCCTGGGCCAGGCGCTGTGCCTCTCACGCCTGTAATCCCAGCACTTTGGGAGGCCGAGGCAGGCAGATCACCTGAGCTCAGGAGTTTGAGACTGGCCAACATGGTGAAACCCCGTCTCTACTAAATATACAAAAAAAAAAAAAAAAAAAAAAAAAAAAAAAAGCCGGGCACGGTGGCAGGCGCCTGTAATCCCAGCTACTCCAGAGGCTGAGGCAGGAGAATCACTTGAACCCTGGAGGCAGAGGTTGCAGTGAGCTGAGATGGCACCATTGCACTCCAGCCTGGGTAACAAAGCAAGACTCCATCTCAAAAAGAAAAAAAAAAAAAAATCAAGCCCCTTTCCATAATGCTAACCTTGTGGTCTTTCATTAGTTTTACAAAGGTGGCTTTGGTCTCAAGGAGTGGAGTAGTTTTGGGAAAAGACTATTGTCATCCTTACTTTATTTTTTATTTGTATTCATTTATTTTTGTTTTGAGATGGAGTTTCGCTCTTGTCACCCAGGCTGGGGTACAATGGCACAATAACGGCTCACTGCAACCTCCGCATCTCGGGTTCAAGTGATTCTCCTGCCTCAGCGTCCTGAGTAGCTGGGATTACAGGTGCCCGCCACCACGCCAGCTAATTTTCATTTTTATTTTTTTAGCAGAGACAGGGTTTCGTCATGTTGGCCAGGCTGGTCTCGAACTCCTGACCTCAGGTGATTCCACCTGCCTCGGTCTCCCAAAGGTATTAGAGGTGTGAGCCACCATGCCTTGCCCATCGTTACTCTAAACGATGAACTAAATTCCTCCCATAGTTAGCTTGGCCTATGCCACCTGAGCAAAGGCAGGTTAGCTTTTGAGATTAGAAGCAAGATGGAGTCAGTTATGTTAGATTCCTCTCACTTTTTTTTTTTTTTTTTTTTTTTGAGCTGGAGCCTCACTCTGTCACCCAAGCTGGAGTGTAGTGGCGCAATCTCATCTCACTGCAAGCTCCGCCTCCCGGGTTCACGCCATTCTCCTGCCTTAGCCTCCCAAGTAGCTGGGACTACAGGCACCCGCCACCATGCCCGGCTAATTTGTTTGTAGTTTTAGCAAAGACAGAGTCTCACTATGTTAGCCAGGATGGTCTCGATCTCCTGACCTTGTGATCTGCCCAGCTCGGCCTCCCAAAGTGCTGGGATTACAGGCATGAGCCACCACACCTGGCCTCCTCTCATTGTTATAATCTTGCAAAAGTGGTTTCACTCCTGGCCTCAAGCTATCTTCCTGCCTTGGCCTCCCAAAGTGATGAGATTACAGATGTGAGCCACCAGCCCCATCTACTGCCAATTCTAGTATAAAGAGTAAATTGGGCTGGGCATGGTGGCTCACACATGTAATCCTAGCACTTTGGGAGGCCATGGTGAGCGGATCACTTGAGGTCAGGAGTTCGAGACCAGCCTGGCCAACATGGTGAAACCCCATCTCTACTAATATACAAAAATTAGCTGGGCCTGGTGGTGGGCACCTGTAGTCCCAGCTACTCAGGAGGCTGAGGCAGGAGAATTGCTTGAACTCGGGAAGCAGAGGTTGCAGTGAGCCAAGACTGTGCCGCTGTACTCCAGCTTGGGTGACAGAGTGAGACTCCAGCTCAAAAGAAAAAAAAAAAAGAGTAAACTGGCCTGGAGTCACCTATTGCTCCAGTAGCAAGTTCCTGTGAAATGGAAATTCAGGCACCCATCCTTGTTCTGGGCCAATCAGGAAGAGCCTGACGGGAAGAGATGCTAAGGGCAGGGCCTCTCCCTGCCCCACCTTCTTTTCTCTGGCAAGCCTGCAGGGCAAGTGGCTGAGAATCAGCCAGAGGAAGGAAGGTGAGGAGGGTGGACCAGGCCTGGGAGGGTCCTGGGTGGGGGCGCTAAGGAGAGGCGGTGCGGTACAGCCTTGGGGCTCTGGGGGAGAATTGCAGGCAAGGATGGGAGGGAGGAATGGGGACTGGGGTGGGGGTGTGAGGCAGACAGTTCTCCTTTGGGTGACCTGCTGAGGACAGGGTGGGAGATGGAGAGCCGGATGTTTTGGCTTTGCTGCAGTGCAGGACTCATTGGAACCCCAGGAGGGTGAGGTGGCCGAGGGCTGCTCCGATTCGCAGAAGTTTGTGTGTGCACCAGCACCCTGGAATGAGCAGTCTCCACGCCATGGGCCATGAAGACCTTGTCCCTGGTCCTGCTGGTGGCCCTGCTGAGCGTGGAGAGAGGTGAGAAGCAGAGGGGCCTTTAGGGGACTTCGTTCCAGTGCGCTCCTGCTGCCCCGCGTGCACTGGAACTAGTTGCGGGTGGGTGTGCTCGGAAGGCGTGCCTGCTGGGGGTGGCGGGCTTCGGTGTTCTGGTGGTGGAGGTGACTGGTGTGTTTGGTGCCTGCTCTGCGCTTGTTACCGCGCGTGCCGGCTGTGCTCACTTCCAAGGACTCACTGGGTCCTGGGCATATGTATGCCTTTGGCACTGGGTAGCCGCTGCTGGTGCCTCTGGACAAGGAGGTCGTGTTGGAGGGTTGCAGGCCGCTGGTTGCAGGCTGCCAGTTGCAGGCAGGTGTGTGGGGCTATTGCACAGGCCATGGGTCCAGGTGGCAGGTGTGGGACAAGGGTGGTGGTGAGAGTGGGTGCCCTTGTGGGCATGGGACGCTCACCAGGGCATTGGTGTATGTCCTGGCATGTGCTGTGGTCACCCACCTTGCCCTTTCTCCCAGCTGAGGGTCTGCACTGCTACGGATGCTTGGCGGTCTCAGAAGGGGCCTCCTGCAGCATGGTCTCATGCCCCTTCCCAGATGGGGTCTGTGTCTCCCAGAAAGTGAGCATCTTTGGCAGTGAGTCCCTGGGGTGCCAGGGCAGAGGGCAGGCTCTGGGGAGGGAGGGGCACTTCTTAGATAGCTGCATGATGGACCAAGGTCCCCCTATAAGCCCTCAGCACTTTGGGGGCTGGTCTGTGGCCTCTGAGGTGGGGAGTGGGGGTGGGGTGGGGTGGGCATAGGGGGCAGGGCCTGTGCAGGGAAGGGTGGAAGAGTGGTAGGGCTGAGGAGCCTGGGCCACCAAACTCAGCCTAAGGGTTGTGGGTCTGCAGGGACAGGGGATGCTCTGGATTCTAGAGCAGGGGGCGCTCACAGGATCCTCATCACTGTGGAAACCATCCCAGCCCCTCCCAGTGCCCAGCAGCAGGGCCCACACCAACTTCCCAGTAGCCTCCCATCGCCGGCTGCTGTAGCTACTCTGGGGACCCCCGTGGCCTCTGCCCCTTGTCCCCACTTAATACCATGGGTCTCACCAGCTCCATGCAGGAGAGGGGCAGGCTGTGAGCATTCAGTGAGTTACCTGCCCGGAAGAACTTGGAGACAGTTAGCTTCAAGCTAAAGGAATGACTCCGGAATGGTGGGATATCAGCCAGGCCATGGGAGGACTGAGAAGGGGCTGCCACCTGCCCAGGCCCACAGCACCCTCAGCACCCTTAGCTCTCGGAGCTGCATCTGTCCCCAGGCCACACCCTTCAGTGAGGTGAGGCAGGAAAAGGCCTGCCCTGGCTGGGCGTGGTGGCTCACAGCTGTGGTCCCTGCACTTTGGGAGGCCAAGACGGGGGGGATCACCTGAGGTCGGGAGTTGGAGACCAGCCTGACCAACATGGAGAAACCCTGTCTCTACTAAAAATACAAAATTAGCCAGGCATGGTGGTGCATGCCTGTAATCCCAGCTACTGGGGAGGCTGAGGCAGGAGAATCGCTTGAACCCAGGAGGTGGAGGTTGTGGTGAGCAGAGATCGCCCCATTGCACTCCAGCCTGCACCACAAGAGCAAAAATCCATCTCATCAAGATTACCAAAAAAAAAAAAAAAAAGCCAGCCTGGAGCCCACAGCTGTTTCCCAAAAGCAGCACCCAGCTCCCAGTTTGGGGGGCCCAATGCCGGGGCAAGGGTGAGGGCTGCCTGGGGAAAGAACTCAAACCCTGCTGCCCTTTCTGCCACAACCCTGGTTCCCTGGGTGGCCTCAGCGTCCCCTAAGTGAAAGGGCTCCAATGGCCTTGGTCCTCATGGCTTTGATGTTCAGGCTCCCAGCCAGCAGATGTTGGGGTACGGAGCCTCCCCGCAGAAAGCCCTTGAGGCCCCGGAGCAGGGCCCTGCTCATCCCCCACCCCGCTCTCTCGCGGGTAAAGTGAGAGGGGAGAACAAGCTCTGCCTCTCTTCCTGCCAGAAGGACTTCGGATTCCCCCTGCTGAAACTTACAAGTGCCATCGTGGACTCGCAGATCTGCTGCAAGGGAGACCTCTGCAATGCGGCGGTCCTGGCAGCCGGCAGCCCCTGGGCCCTGTGCGTGCAGCTCCTGCTCAGCCTGGGGTCAGTCTTCCTCTGGGCCCTGCTGTGAGGGCCTTTCCCGCCCCCTCCCCCGCAGCCCTCCCCTCTGTCCCTGTGCGTCACCAGCTGCTTCACTGAATTGCGGGAATTCTGGTGTGGCTTTTCAGCCATGAGATCAAAGGATGTGGCCAGGGCAGAGGTGGGGACTTCCTTGTCAGGGGACATATCCCTGCTTAAACTCATTGTCCTCCGGGCCCAGGCCCTCCAGCCCATGCTCCCTGCAACACCACTTTTTTCAGAGCTGGGCCTCAGAGACCAGGCCCCACCGCTGGCTGCTTGGGACCCAGGGTCATAGAGAAACTGTGGCCCAGGACGGGAGTCCCCAGCTCCATCCAGCTTGTCACTAACTTGCCGAGGAGCCAGGGCCAACCCCTCAGCTCTCTGGGCCATCTGAATCCAAGCAAGGAGGGAACGTGGGTCCCAGGGGGCCCTGCTGGCCTCCCGCACAGGGTGAGGGCATCCCTCTCAAGGACAATAAACAGACTTCTGCTGACCCACTCAGCGTCAGCACTCAGCTTCTTCCTCGCCGTTCCTGAGACCACCCACCTGCCACTCTGACCTCAGGCCTCTGCAACATCCTGCTGGCACCATGGCCTTGGGGAGGTGCTCCTGGGGCATGGGTGCCCCCCCAGGGACCGGAGCCTCTGCCTCGTCCCCAAGGGGATAACTCCGGCCCTTCCCCTCTCCAGTGATCCTCTCCACACCCCCTGGCTTCCCCCTCCCTCTGAGCACCCCGGATGCCAAAGGAAGAGGCGAGGGAGCCTTTGGAGAAATGTTGCCTGACGTCACTGGTCCCCCACGCTCGGGGGACCCACGCGGCCCGCCCTGCAGGCAGCCCCCTCCCCGCAGGCCGCCCCCTCCCCGCAGGCCGCCCCCTCCCCGCAGGCAGCCCCCTCCCCGCAGGCCGCCCCCTCCCCGCTGGCCGCCCCCTCCCCGCAGGCCGCCCCCTCCCCGCTGGCAGCCCCCTCCCCGCAGGCCGCCCCCTCCCCGCAGGCCGCCCCCTCCCCGCTGGCCGCCCCCTCCCCGCAGGCCGCCCCCTCCCCGCTGGCAGCCCCCTCCCCGCAGGCAGCCCCCTCCCCGCAGGCCGCCCCCTCCCCGCTGGCAGCGCCCTCCCCGCAGGCCGCCCCCTCCCCGCTGGCAGCGCCCTCCCCGCAGGCCGCCCCCTCCCCGCAGGCCGCCCCCTCCCCGCTGGCAGCGCCCTCCCCGCAGGCCGCCCCCTCCCCGCAGGCCGCCCCCTCCCCGCTGGCAGCGCCCTCCCCGCAGGCCGCCCCCTCCCCGCTGGCAGCCCCCTCCCCGCAGGCCGCCCCCTCCCCGCAGGCCGCCCCCTCCCCGCTGGCAGCCCCCTCCCCGCAGGCCGCCCCCTCCCCGCAGGCCGCCCCCTCCCCGCTGGCAGCCCCCTCCCCGCAGGCCGCCCCCTCCCCGCTGGCAGCTCCCTCCCCGCAGGCCGCCCCCTCCCCGCAGGCCGCCCCCTCCCCGCTGGCAGCCCCCTCCCCGCAGGCCGCCCCCTCCCCGCTGGCAGCGCCCTCCCCGCAGGCCGCCCCCTCCCCGCAGGCCGCCCCCTCCCCGCTGGCAGCCCCCTCCCCGCTGGCCGCCCCCTCCCCGCAGGCCGCCCCCTCCCCGCTGGCAGCGCCCTCCCCGCAGGCCGCCCCCTCCCCGCTGGCAGCCCCCTCCCCGCAGGCAGCCCCCTCCCCACCTCACCTCACAGCTGCAGGGGTCGGGGCTCGGAAGTGCTGGGGGCAGTTCAGGTTGAAGGCCGGGCAGCGTGCACTTCTCCTCCAGCCTCCTGGGGCCCGAGCATCACCGGAAGCGGAGTTTGTTCCCACTTTGTATCAGTCGCAAAGAAAGAGCACCCAGTTGGACAAAAAAGGCAAGCAGGCTGCGTTCCTGGCCCGGAGTGGGGAAGAGTGAGCCCCTGCCCTGTCGGGGAGGCTGAGGCCGGGGGTTGTGAGGAGTCCCGTGCGGGGAGGAGGCTGCAGGAGCGCCTCAGTGCGCCTCTTGATACCACGCATGCTTAGCAAGCCCTGGGGACTGTCCTCTCGGGCGGGGACTTCCGCCTTGTAATGACATGTCGCTGATTTAAAGGGAACTGGGGGTCACCAGCTCTGGTTTGTGCCCGTCTGGTGCGTTCTTATCTCCCTGGTATTTGGCAGGGGATCCTAAACCTCTCCTGGCATGCTGAGACATCTGGAGCTCTTTAAGCCTCGGCGCCTGTAGATAAAGAGATTAAAGGAAAAAAGAAAAGAAATCCCGCCCTGGGGGAGTTGGGGCAGGATTAGCCTGGAGGCCACGCCTCTGCAGGGTCTCCCATAGGCTGGGCCAGCCTCTGCCCTCCCTGCTTCCAGAACCCCGGAGGCTGATGGCCTGTGGCGGCCACTCTCCGCGCACCCCGGAGCCCAGCCTAGCGGGGAGAAGGCCGCCGGCCCCGTTCGAATGTCCCTCTTCTTCCAGGATAAGCCTGCACGCCACTCACAGAGGCCCGGCGGGCGGTGGGGCGGGGACTCAGTTCATCCTCTGCCTGAGGAGGGGGTCTCGGGTGCGACTGAACCTTTCACCCTTTGAGAGGAGTCAGGGACATGCAGCATCTCCAGCAAGCTGGTGGCAGAAACTGATGGAGCGTCCTAATCACAAAATAGGAAGGGAGTTTACAAAATAGGAGCGTTTACCAAGAGCTTCCCTCCTTCCCTCCCTCCCTCCGTCTCTCTCTCTCTCTGTGTCTCTCAAGTAGAAGTGGGGTCTCTATGTTGCCCAGGCTGCTCTCGAACTCCGGGGCTCAAGTGATCCTCCTGCCTCAGCCTCCCAAAGTGCTGAGATCACAGGTGTGAGCTACTGGGCCCAGCCCCAGGCCGTCTTACAGGGGTGGGCTGCCCAGAAACATTCCAGTGCCCTATCCCACTCCGGCTGCAGGGACAGGACCCCTGCCACCCCCAACCCAGGCCCAAAAGGAGGGGCCAGGAGGAGAGGGGCCACCAAGTCAGGTGAGCTGCTTAAGAGGAGCGAGGGCTGTGGACAGTCCTGTGGACTGCAGGAGGGGCCAGCAGGATCAATACCCAGCTTCTCTCTCCTGCTGGACTCCTGCTGGGGCTCCCTGTTGGTCACCCCAAAACCTACTGTCTCTCATCGCCGCCGGGGCTGGCCAGGCTCAGCTGCTGGTTCTGCCCTGGGGCACCTCCTAGGTGGAGTCAGGGCGGCTGAAGTCTTCTCCACTCATGCGTCCACTATCTGGACATCCTGCCCCTGCCCGACCTCCAGGAGTTGCAGTGTGCCAAGGCCACACCACAGCCCCTCCTCTGCTGCCTCCCTCATGTCTCCCCCAGAATGATGCTCTTAACCCCCTCATTAGAGGCCCCCATCCTTCCCGACTGTACCTCTTGACACCCTGAGTACAGTTCAAGAGACCCTGAAGAAACTCACAAAAGTGCCAATTGGAGGCTCTGGGAGAGAAGAGTGAAGTCACTTGCATTTATTTTTATTTACTTATTTTTTTTTTAGAGATGAGGTCTTTCTTTGTTGGCCAGGCTGGCCTCTTGAACTCCTGGCCTCAAATGATCCTCCCACCTTGGTCCCCCAAAGTGTTGAGATGACAGGTGTGAGCCCTTCTCTCCAGCTTACTCTGCGTTTTACAGGACGGGATGTGTTGATGAAAGAAAGCCAAACTCTAAAATATTTGAAGAGGTTTATTCTGAGCCAAATGTGAGGACCATGACCTGTGACAGAGACTCAGGAGGTCCGGGGAACATGTGCCCAAGGTGGCCGGGGTACAGCTCGATTTTATACCCTTTAGGGAGAAAGAAGTTACAGGCTGAGATGGTTTGGATTTGTGTCCCTGCCCAGATCTCATGGTGAATTGGCAGAGGGGCCTGGTGGGAGGTGACTGGATCGTGGGGTCAGATCTTCCTCCTGCTGTTCTGGTGATAGTGAGTGAGTTCTCCGGAGATCTGATGGTTTGAAAGTGTGACGCGTCCCCCTTTGCTCTTTCTCCCTTGGGCTCAAGGGATCCACCTGCCTCGGCTTCCGAAAGTCTTGGGAGTACAGGTGTGAGCCACTGCGCCCGGCTGAAGCCTCTGTTGATCCTGATTTTTTCCCCATTGCTATTATGGCTGTTTTTCTCCTCTTCTTTTCTTGACTGGTCTCTCACAAGTATTATCCACATTTTTAAGGCTGGGCACGGTGGCTCACACCTGTAATTCCAGCACTTTGGGAGGTTGAGGCAGGTGGATAATTTTAGGTCAGGAGTTTGAGACCAGCCTGGCCAACATGGTGAAACCTCATCTCTACAAAAAATAACAAATATTAGCCGGGCATGGTTGCACAAGCCCGTAATCCCAGCTACTTGGGAGGCTGAAACACAAGAATTGCTTGAACCTGGGAGGCGAAGGTTGCAGTCAGCTGAGATTGCACCACTGCACTCTAGCCCTGGCAACAGAGTGAGACCCTGTCTCAAAAAAAAAAAAAAAGCAAGAGTTATCCAAGTTTTTAGTTTATCCAAAGAAATAACTAACTTGTGTATCCTATCTAATGTGTACATAATTTCTATATTATTAATTTCTGAAGTCACTTTTATTCGTTTCTTCTGTTTTTTTGGATTCCATTTGCTGTTCTTTCTGTAACTTCTTGTGACGAATGCTTCATTCATTAATGTTGAATCTTTTTTTTTTTGAGATGGAGTCTTACTCTGTCACCCAGGCTGGAGTGCAGTGGCGCGATCTCAGCTCACTGCAACCTCCGCCTCCCGGGTTCCAGCGATTCTCCTGTCTCAGCCTCCCAAGCAGCTGGGATTGCAGGTGTGTGCCACTAGGCCCGGCTAATTTTTGTATTTTTAGTAGAGACAGGGTTTCACCATGTTGGCCAGGCTGGTCTCCAACTCCTGACCTCTGGCCTTGGCCTCCCAAAGTGCTGGCATTACAGGCATGAGCCACTGTGCCTAGCCTGAATGTGTTTTTAATGTATGACAGTAAGGGCCAGTGGGAAATCTTCCCTTTTAATCCCTGACATTTCCATGAAAACTCGACTCAGAAAAGGCAGATTAACTGGAGAAAAGGCGCAGAGGTGTATTAATGTGTCCACAGGGGAAAACACAGAGCGATATCCCGCTCCCCGCAGCGGGGTTCAGATGCTTAGGGACCATCCTGGCCACACAGGCCATCGGAGGAGAAGAGGATTCTCAGGGCAATGGAGCAGGGAGCGGATATTAACTTGTAGATAGTTCTCTTTGGAATGTGAATGGGCCTGAGGGACAGACATCATTATCTTGTGAAAGGGTTTGTTCAGGTATGGTGACATTCTTTGTCTGGGGGTAGGGGGAAGAAAACACAATTGTTCTTGGTGAGTCCAGACTTTAGGCAGACAAAGGAACTTCAGAGAACTCCATCCTGACTTTGGGAGAGTCTGTGGGTTGTGGGGGAGGACAGAAAGTTCTTGAAGTTTCTTCAGCATGTCAAAGTGCTGTATTTTGGGGTATTGGTTTCTGAGACCTAACAGTGGATACAGTTCTCTCAAAGCATGCAGTTATGGCCGGGCGTGGTGGCTCATGCCTGCAATCCCAGCACTTTGGGAGGCTGAGGAGTGCGGATCACCTGAGGTCAGGAGTTCGAGACCAACCACGGCCAACATGGTGAAACCCCATCTCTACTAAAAATACAAAATTAGCCAGGTGTGGTAGTGCATGCCTGTTGTCCCAGCTACTCGGGAGGCTGAGACAGGAGAATCGCTTGAACCTGGAGGTAGAGGTTGCAGAGCCGAGATCGTGCCACTGCACTCTAGCCTGGACAACAAGAGCAAAACTCCATCTCAAAAAAAAAAAAAAAAAATTAAAAACTAGCAAGATGTGGTGGTGCGTGCCTGTGGTCTCAGCTACTTAGCAGGTTGAGGCGGGAGGATCACTTGAGCCCAGGAGGTCAGGGCTGCAGTGAGCTTTGATTGTACCCACTGCATTCCTGTTGCATTCGGCAACAGAGCGAAATCCTATTTTCATTTTGATTTCTTCTGTGACACACGGGTTATTTATAAATATACTTGTTCATTTCCAAACAGAGGAGCATTTTCTTGTTTTGGGTAATAATTTCTAGTCTAATTTAACTGTAATTAGAGAAGCCACTCTGTATGATTTCAATTAATTTGTGGAAACTTTTTCATGGCTCATTATATGATCAATAGTTGTAAATGTTTGTGTGTACTTCAAAAGGATGTGTGTTCTGGAATTGCTGTGTCCAGTTTTCTATGTTGGTTACCTTTCTTTTTTTAATTTTAAAATTTGTTTTATGTTTTAAATTTTTAAATTGAATTTTTTTTTTTTTTTTTTTGGTTTTGAGACGGGGTCTTGCTCTGTTGCCCAGGCTGGAGTGCAGTGGTGAGATCTTGGCTCACTGCAGCCTCTGCCTCCCGGGTTCAAGCAATTCTCCCACCTCAGCCTCCCGAGTAGCTGGGATTACAGGGGTGCGCCACCACACCCAGCTAATTTTTGTATTTTTAGTAGAGATGGGGTTTCACCATGTCGGCCAGGCTGGTCTCAAACTCCTGACCTCACATGATCCATCCACGTTGGCCTCCCAAAGTGCTGGGATTACAGGCGTGAGCCACTGCGCCCAGCTTTAAAATTTGCTTTAAAGAGACAGGGTCGCTGGGCGCAGTGGCTCATGCCTTTAATCCCAGCACTTTGGGAGGCCGAGGTGGGTGGATCACGAGGTCAAGAGATTGAGACCAGCCTGGCCAATATGGTGAAATCCCCGTCTCTACTAAAAATGTAAAAATTAGCTTGGCATGGTGGCGCGTGCCTATAATCCCAGCTACTCGGGAGGCTGAGGTAGAAGAATCCCTTAAACCTGCAAGGCGGAGGTTGCAGTGAGCCGAGATCATGCTACTGCACTCCAGCCTGGTGACAGAGCAAGACTCTGTCTCAAAAAAAAAAAAAAAAAAAAAAAAAAAAGCCTGGGCAACAGAGTGAGAAAGAGACCCTGTCTCCCAAATAAATAAATAAATAATATTTGGAGGTATCTTGACTATGTTGGCCAGGCTGGTCTCGAACTCCTGACCTCAAGTTATCTGCCCACCTCCGCCTCCCAAAGTGCTGGGATTACAGGTGTGAGCCACCATACCTGACTCCTATACCATTATTTTTAAAGCAAATCTTATTCTCCAACTTAGAATGCTTTTTGTTCTTAAAATGTTGGGACATTCCCTTAAGTTCTGCATCTGATTAATTAGCATTATTAACTCATTCCCTCAACCATAAGCATCTTTTGACCAACACTGCCCAACCCCTGGGAATGTCACCCAGCAGGTCTGGCTTTGTTCAGCTTTTATTCATGATGGGGTCACTCCAGTCTGGACGCCTCTTACAGTCTTCTACAGTTACTGAACCGAGCTGGGCTCCTCTCACCCAGGCAAGTAAAGTCAAACACTGATGTTGCAATTTGCAGCAGGGGAAAAATGATATTTATCGCATGGTACCAAGCAAGGAGAACGGACACGCTTAAGACCCAAACTCCCCAATGGCTTACAAGCTGGGGCTTTTAGGGGTATGGGTACATTTCAGGAAAGCAGAAGTTGCAGGCAAAATCATTAACCAATACATGGGGTGTCATGAGCAGTGCAAAGTTAGAGATAATCACATCCAAGCATGCCTGTGTCTTTCACAATGTCAGAATTTTATTGAGGCTATTTCAGTCCCTAAAGCCACGAGCCACATGGTGTTCCCAAGGAGGCATGCTGCTTAGTGCTCCCTTTTCCCTCGGTAGTGAGAGCTGCAGTCACACGGGCTCAAGCCACTCCACACGTCAGCCAATATTGCACACGACAACGTAATAGTGTACTTAACCAGTATATACATGTTATAGGTTAACGTTCCGCAACAAAGAAAGTAGCATTTAACATCCAGAGGAAACAGAGATAGGAGAAAGGCTTCACGAACCAGTCCAGGGGAGTGAAGAAGACACAAGAAGAAGACAGAAACCTCCTGGTCTGGGCCAGTCTGTGGATCTTGCAAGGATGTCTTTGAGGTGGTGGAGCCTCGGGTGGCAGATGGTGAGTTCTGCCGGGGCCTTTCCTTCTACAATCACGGAGGCCTCCCATGAGAAGTGACATCGGAAGAGTGCGCTTGCTTGAGTCCTCATCTGTTTGGATGCAGGCTCTATTTTTAACTTGTTTATTAAGCAAAACATCTTACCGTTGTTGGCCAAGTGCCCTGTAAGACATACAATGGAGTCTCTTTCTAAGATGGAGTTAGTTATGCCTAGGGTGCTGTGTGCATGGGGGCACACATTAGTGGCCCACAGGTGTGACTCCCTCCAAGCCCCTCAAGAAGAAATTCAGGACAGAGAACATGGCCAGAGTTCAGTCCTCAGTTCCCCCTTATCTGGGTCTCTGTGATAGCAGTCAGCATTTTCCACTGGGTAGGGGTTTCTGAAAGACTTGAGGATGTATGTTATGCTTTAGTTTCTATAGGGAAGCAAACCACCTGTGGTTGTGGCCTGCTTGGGAGACCCGTGCTCCCATCGCCTTGCCTGGCAGGCTGCTCACTTACCTTTCAAGGCTGGCAAGGTGCCTGGAATTTCCCTTGAAGAGATTCAAGAGTGTTCCTTGATTTCCAAGCTTGGGAGAGCCTGGCAGGCACCTATGAGGGGTCCCTGCTCCATCTCACTATGTTACCCATGTGGGTCTTGAACTCCTGGGCTCCAGCTGTCCTCCTGCCTCAGCCTTCTGAGTAGCGGGGACTACAGCCATGGGCCACTGTGTAACCGCCCAGTGGGTTCGCCTCATTGTATTCACTCCTTTCCAGGTTTGTATTTATAGTATGAATTTTAATTTCACCACAAAAACTTACATCTCCCACAGGACAGAACTTTTTTTTTTTTTTTTTTGAGACAGAGTCTTGCTCTGTCTCCCAGGCTGGAATGCAATGGCGTGAGAGGCCTTCTGGGTTCAAGTGATTCTCCCATCTCAGCCTCCCTAGTAGTTGGGATTACAGGCGTGTGCCACCACACCTGGCTAATTTTTTTGTATTTTTAGTAGAGATGGAGTTTCGCCATGTTGGTCAGGCTGGTCTTGAACTCCTGACCTCAGGTGATCCGCCCGCCTCAGCCTCCCAAAGTGCTGGGACTACAGGTGTGAGCCACCGCGCCCGGCCGCTATTTATCTTTTTAAATAGAATTGATGTTCATTCAGATTTACCACATTTTTACGAATTTGTGCTTCATTACTTGTGGTATCTCTGATTCTGAATGGGACCATTTTCCTTCTGGCTAAAGATCACTGTTTTTTTTTTTTTTTTGAGATGTAGTCTCGCTCTGTTGCCCAGGCTGGCGTGCAGTGGCGAGATCTTGGCTCGCTGCAACCTCTGCCTCCTGGGTTCAAGTGATTCTCCTGCCTCAGCCTCCCGAGTAGCTGGGATCACAGGTGCGCGCCACCATGCCCAGCTAATTTTTGTATTTTTGGCAAAGATGGGGTTTCACCATGTTGGCCAGGCTGGTCTTCAACTCCTGACCTCAAGTGATTCACCCACCTTGGCCACCCAAAGTGCTGGGATTACAGGTACGAGCCACTGTGCCCGGCCTAAAGATCACTTTTTTTTTTTTTTGAGATGGAGTTTCGCTCTTGTTGCCCAGGCTGGAGTGCAATGGCACAATCTTGGCTCACCGCAACCTCTGCCTCCTGGGTTCAAGCGATTCTCCTGCCTCAGTGTCCTGAGTAGCTGGGGCTACCGGCATGCACCACCACGCCCGGCTAATTTTTTTGTATTTTTAGTAGAGACAGGTTTCTCCATGTTGGCCAGGCTGGTCTCGAACTCCTGGGCTCAAGCGATCCTCCTGCCTAGGCCTCCCAAAGTGCCAGGATTACAGGTGAGAGCCACCGTGTCCAGCCTAAAGATCACTTTTCTTTTCTTTTTTTTTGAGACAGAGTCTCTCTCTGTCGCCAGGCTGGAGTGCAGTGGCGTGATCTTGGCTCACTGCAACTTCTGCCTCCCGGGTTCAAGCAGTTCCCTACCTCAGCCTCCCGAATAGCTGGGATTACAGGCGCCCACCACCACACTCAGCTAATTTTAGTAGAGACGGGGTTTCACCATCTTGGCAAGGCTGGTCTTGAACTCCTGACCTTGTGATCCACCCGCCTCGGCCTCCCAAAGTGCTGGAATTACAGGCATGAGCCACGGTGCCCGGCAAGCTCACTTTTTAAAAGACGTTCTTGGCCGGTGCTGTGGCTCACACCTGTAGTCCCAGCATTCCTTGAGCAAGGGAGTTCGAGACTAGCTGGGGCAACATGGCGAAACCCCGCCTCTACGAAAATACAAAAATTAGCTGGGCGTGGTGGTGCACACCTGTCATCCCAGCTACTTCGGGGACAGAGGTGAGAGGATCGCTTGAGCCTGGGTCAAGGCTACAATAAGCTGTGTTCCCACCACTGCACTCCAAAGTGACATCCTGTCTAAAAAATAAAAATAATAATAAAAAGATTTTCTTTTAGTGCAAGTATATTGGCGACAACCTTTCTGACAGTCTTTCCTCCATTGCCTGTGGAACTCAGGGCTGTCATCTCTCCCGGCTTCCACAGTTGTCCTTCTCACTACCGACCCCTGGTGGCTGATCTTTTTCTCTGGCTGTTGACAGGACTTTTTTCTTTGGTCTTCTGCATTTTCACGGGTGCATGTGGGGCTATTTATTTGTTGACGCTGCCTGGAATTTTCTGGGCTGCTTGATCTGTGGCTGGATGCACTTTATCAGTTCTGGAAATGTCTCAGCTATTAGGTCTTCAATATTGCCTCTGTGCTATTCGCTCAGCTATTTGGGGAACCGTCTCAGTGTATCTGCTATCTTTGTATATTTCTTACTTTTTCTACTATTGAGCATGGATCAGGCACTGAGGGGAAGCCCGTCAGAAGGATTTTTCACAGATCCCTCTCCTCCCCAGGTAGGAAGGCAGATCCCAAGCTTTCCTCCATGGAGGAGGCTGGTTCTCCCAAAGGGATCTGGGTGCTTTCTAGAGGGGGAATGGTGACTGTGTGTTTTTAAATTGCAGACCAGGCCGGGTGCAGAGGCTCACGCTTACAATTCCAGCGTTTTGGGAGGCTGAGGCAGGGGGATCACTTGAGCCCAAGAGTTCAAGATCAGCCTGGGCAACATAGTGAGATCCCATCTCTATAAAATTAAAAAAAAAAAAAAAAGCTGGGGGTAGTGGCGGGTGCCTGTGGTCCCAGCTACTTGGAAGATGAGGCAGGAGGATCACTTGAGCCTGGAAGGACTGCAGACTCAGCGCAGCTCGTTCTCTTCTGCTTGTCTCCTGGTTGTCTCTGTGTCCCCACTGGCTTCAAGGTTCCCTGAAGGGGGCGGTCCTGGGGCGGGTTCAAGGGGGTCGGGTGGGGCTTCCTGTGCCAGACACCCTCCTCTTTCGCCCACAGGGCAGAAGTTCAGCTACACTAGCAAGGGCTGTGGCCCTCCCTGTGTGTCCAGATTATAAACCTCACCCATCCTGTGGTCCCTGGAGGGTCTTACCCCATAGAAACTGAAGATGGACTGATAGATTTGAAGACTGAGAAGCTGGACATGACCTGCTGTGAAAAGAGCCTCTGTAACAAGGGCGTCAAGGGGGCAGAGGCTGTGGATGGGGGAGGCGGCACAGGGTCCTGCCTGGGCCTTACCTCCTGAGGTCCCAACAGGGGCTGAGTGGTGGGGGACAGGTGAGGGGCAGTGCTAGGACCTGCTGCCCATCCTCCGGAGGCTCATCCGCGGGCAGATGCTGGGAAGTGGGGGCTGGATGGGGCTGCAGAGAGGAGGGCGCCCAGTTCCGGGCCAGTGTGGAGACTGGGAAATCCCTGGTGGGAGGCTCATGTTCAGAGCCCTGAGATGAGCCTCCCTTCCTCTCCTTCCCCTCCCCTGCGGGTTGAGGTTGGGAGGGAGGTTGAGGCTGCAATGTGCTGTGATTGTACCACTGCACTCTAGCCTGGGTGACAGAGGGAGACCCTCCCTCAAAAAACAATATAAGCCGGGTGTGGTGGCTCATACCTGTAATCCCAGCACTTTGGGAAGCTGAGGCAGGCAAATCACTTGAGGTCAGGAGTTCAAGACCAGCCTAACGTGATGAAACCCCATCTCTACTAAAAATACAAAAACGAGCTGGGCATGGTGGCGGGCGTCTGTAGTCCCAGCTACTCGGGAGGCTGAGGCAGGAGAATCGCTGGAACCCGGGAGGTGGAGGTTGCAGTGAGCCGAGATCGCGCCACTGCACCCCAGCCTGGGTGACAGAGCAAGACTCCGTCTCAAAAACAAAAACAAAACACAGAATAACCCCCGGGACCATGTACATAGGGGTGTAAAATCAATCGAGTGGGACACAATCAATACTCTTTCAAATAAAGTAGAAGATATCAGAGTTGATCACATGAGGTGAGGATAACTTGCTGTGTGAAAGCCGTGCTTTCATTATCCGTAGATACACAGAGTGCACACCTCTCGGGGATGCTCGTGCTCTGACTGGCATGTAACATGCACTGCTTATGGACGGTCAGATTAAAACATATATTTTAAGATTCAAAAATACAAGTCAGTATCCCTAGCAATATTCTAACTTCTCCATTGCTTGGTGTTACGATGTCTGGCTCAGCCATTATCAGGCCCTGGGACCTGAGCAGTGTGGCTGCAGGGCCGGCAGAGTGACCCGTGGACCATGGGCCCTGCTGGCGCTGCCCCTTCAGGTCTGACCTGTGCTCTGGTGCGCTGCTAGGCGGGGCAGTCAGGTGTCTTGGGCCCAAGCCTTGCCCACACCTGCCCTGAGTCACTGGGGGGTCTTCTGTGCCTGACGCCTCCAGCTCCGCCCTTGTCCTCCCTGCTCTCAGGAGCCGCCCCCACCTCACCTGGCCCATCCTCTCAGATGCTATGGAGTTTCCAAGCAGAGACCCCTGAGGGCACAGAGTGGATTCTGCTTTTCGGAGGGGACCACCCACCGGAGAGGCGACCCATCCTTATGCAGGTCTGCTGCCTTTATCTGTCTTCATCAAGGGCTCTGTCCCCGCAGCCCAGGCAGCCCTCTCTTCCTTCTGCCCAGCACCTGGTTGGGGAGAGGAGGTGGAGTCTACAGTCACCCCTGGCCCATTTCCTGTGTCTTCTGATTCTCCCTGAAGAACAAATTCGGGTGTGGGTGTGATGGGGGTGGGCAGGGGGCACTGACGGGGAGGTACAGGGGTGGTTCCAGGAGTGGCCAGGACAGAGTTCTGGACCCCCCCCTCCCCGAGGGAGCCCCCACATCGTCCCACCCCGTTACAGGGGCCTCTGCTCCCTGCACAGAAAACAAGGGGTGCCTGGCCTGGGGTCTCAGTGTCAGAGCTTCTTGCCCTGCTGGCCCCTCCCAGGCTCTGTCTGCACAGGGTCCCGCCAGTGGTGGGCTCAGCCAGAGATCCTCATCCTGAGCAGGAAGGGCCTGGCCCTGGGCGTGACCTGAGTCTCACGGCTGCTTTTCTCTCCTGCTTCCGACACAAACACCGTGATGCACCAGGAAACTGAAACTGAAACTCAGGGCCCTAGTCCAGGACCCTCCTCTCTATTGAGTCAGAACTTCTTCTTCTAGGGCGTCCTCCCACCCCAGGGGACAACCTCTCCCTCCTCTCCTCGCTGCAGCCCCTCCTCTCCTCACCGCAGCCCCTCCTCCTTCCGGGTCTGTTCTGCTCACACCCTGAGCTCTGGGAGGCCCCAGGCAGAGAAGGGGTGGGGTGGGGGGGGGGTTTGCTCAAGGTCATGTCTGCCTTCCAGAGCAGCCAGGTCAGGAAGGGTTTTTACACCTCAGTTCCCATACTGTGAGATGATGGGATGAGGTCATCAGCTGTGTGCATACTACACAAGCAATCCGGGTTCCTCATCACAAACCAGAAGTGGGGCTGAGGTTCCCAGGCTCGGGGGTGCAAGGCCTCCCCTAGCTCTTTCCAGGCTCGGAGCCTCTGTGCCACACGTGCCCTCAATGCCCCCATACCCAAGACCATGAAGGTCACTGGCCCCATGCTGCTGCTGGCTGAGGGTGGAGGAAGGAAAGGAGGCCTGAAGGTGGGAGTAAGACCCTCTCGATGCTGGGGGCTCCAGATGCCAGCAGGACCCTGCCCACAATTCTCAGTAGCCAAGAGCACCTGAGCCTACCTGTGTGCTGCCCAGGCCTGCTGCCTGTGCTGGTGAGAGGGACTGGAACCCACCCTTCAGCCTGTGACCCTGACCTGCACCCTCCCCGCTCCATCCCAGGCCAGGGCCTTGAGTGCTTCCAGTGCTACGGTGTCCTGGACCCCAGCCTGTGCCACCCCGTCTCCTATCCCATGCAAGCTCAAAGCTGCCCCTCCTCTGTGGTCACTGGCACTGTCGATGGTGAGCCCTGGGTGGGGCCCAGCGCCTGTAGGCAGGCGAGGGGTGGGCAGGGTGCTCTCCGGCAGCATCCCAGGGGCTCTGCCTTGAGCCCCCTGGCCTGGTGGAAGCTTAGATCTGGGGACAGAGCTCAGGGACCTCCATCTAATGGACCGCAGACTTGGTGTGGGGCCTGGGGCCGCCGCCCGTTCTCTTCTGCTTGTCTCCGTGTCCCCACCGGTTTCAAGGTTCCCTGAAGGGGGCGGTCCTGGGGCGGGTCCGAGGGGGTCGGGTGGGGCCTCCTGTGCCAGACACCCTCCTCTCTTGCCCACAGGGCAGAAGTTCAGCTACATTAGCAAGGGCTGTGGCCCCACTCTGTGCCCAGATTATGAAGCTCACCCATCCTGTGGTCCCTGGAGGGTCTTACCCCATAGAAACTGAGGATGGACTGATTGACTTGAAGATTGAGAAGCCGGACATAACCTGCTGTGAAAATAGCCTCTGTAACAAGGCGGCCACAGCGCGGCGTGGCTCTGGGGCCAGGCTGTCGGGAAGCTCCTGCTCAGCCTGGGCCCCTTCCTCTGGGCCCTGCTGTGAGCCCAGCCCACCCTGGCACTGCCCCTGGTGGGTAAACAGGAGCTCAGGGTAGTTGCCCAGTGCAGCCCTCAGCTCCTGCCCTGATGCCCCCGCCTGGCCGCCCAGCAGCCCAGAGACCCCCTCACCCAGCAGCCTAGCTGCCTGCTGGCTCAGCTAGTAAATGCATGTGTTCGCCCAAGGACTTTGTTCCCTTATTAACCCCTGGGGTCTGGCCTGTGGCCTTCAAGGGGTCCCAGCAAATTCCCCAGGGTGGGGCTCAGAGACCAGAGGACCTTCCCCTAGGCGGCCCGGCCCTGTGCTCATTTCCAGCCAGGATCGGGCTCAGCCCCAGCCCCAGGTCCAGAAGCAGCCTGGAGGGTCTCGCACTCAGGGCTGGGGCCCCCCAGGAAGACTTGCTGGGGGCTGACGGAGGGGTGGAGGCACCGCGGGCACAGGCCTGCTGTGGCTGCTGGGTTTCCACAACCGTGGACAGTGTGTGAAACGGTCCCCGGCCCACAGGCTGACAACTCCTGCAAGGCACCGCAGAGGGCGGGGGTGTCAAGGGGGCAGAGGCTGTGGATGGGGGAGGCGGCGCAGCGTACTGCCTGGGCCTCCCTGCAGGAAGTCCCCACAGGGGCTGAGCGGTGGGGGGCGGGTGAGGGGCAGCGCCGGGATGAGCCGCCCATCCTCCAGAGGCTCATCCGCGGGCAGATGCTGGGAAGTGGGGAAGTGGGGCTGGATGGGCTGCGGAGAGGAGGGGGCCCAGTTCCAGGCTGGTGTGGAGACTGGGAAATCCCAGCTCCTAGCAGGGTGTGGTGGGCCCTGGGTAGGAGGCTCAGGTCCACAGCCCTGAGATGAGGATCCCTTCCTCTCCCTCCCCCAGGCTTCAGGAAATTGAAACTCAGGCGCTGGGCTCCTCCCCTCTCTGCTCCAGGCCTAGGACACAACAACGGCTCCCTCTCTCTGCTCCCGGAAACCACCTGTTCTTGGGGGGGGCCTCCCGCCTCCCGAGGGCGGGGCAGCAGGAACCCGGCGGGACCACTCTACCCACCACCAGCAGGAGGTCAGGGCTGCCTCTGACCTCAGCTCTAAACCCAGAGCAGAGGGAGAGCTGGGCTCCGAGTCCCAGATCCTAGGGGGGCAAGCGGCTTCCACTCTGAGCCTGTCTCCCCTGGGGAAATGAGGGGATGACTGCGCCCCCATCTCAGTGTGGCTGCAAGGCTCAGTAACCAGTCAGCTCACCTGGGAAGTGGAGGAGATACCAGAGATGGAAGCACAAGTTAGCTTTAGCAGAAACAAAGCATTTGTTAGAAATTCTATCATCGCCCAGCGCCCACCATGCTTCTGTGTCCCTGCACTCAGATCCAGGTTCCTGGCCATGGCTTTTGGGTGCAGCTTCCTCTCACCAGCTCCACTATGATCAACCGTCTGTCCCTCCAGCAAAGCCACCTGCGATTCCGAGTGAACAATGCAGTGAATGCACTGCACACTGGGGCCCGAACACCGGGATCTCTGACCTCCTGGCTACAGTGCCCAGGCTCCTGGACCATCTGGTTTCCACCCTCTGTTCTCTGCTTGCATTTCTCAATGCTAGAGCGACCCACTCAGCGAATCCAAACTCCCCACAGAATCTCAAGCTCAGTCTCTGCAGGCTGCTCTGATGGGCTCCAGGTCCTTGCACAGGGAGAGCTGATTGGCGGCAGGCCCCTCCTCCCGCTGACCTCTTCCAGGCTCTCTCGCTCGGTTACAATGGGCCCCTCATGGGTGGCAGTAATGATTCATGTGTTTCAGACAGGAATCACTACCTCAGGGACCCAGGAGGAGGACACAGATCCTTGACCTGCCTTGACGTCAGGGACCTGGGAGGACCCGGCTATTCACATCAGCTTCTGGGGGTGGGAATCTTGACCACCAGCCCCTCCTGCTGGACGGTGCCCCTGGGATCCTGACACACACACCACAGTTTCTGGCCAGCCGGGGAAATTCAGGGTCGGGCGCTGAGTGGCTGAGACCCTGGCCGGCTCCCTCCCACTGTCCCAGAGAAATGAACAAACACACCTCCACTGGGTGTCTGTTTTTGTTTTCTCTCTCCAGCCCAAAGAGCCCACAGGGCAGCGCACCGCACCCAACTGCAGACGGTGGCCTGGGCCAGCTTCCTCTGTCAGAAGGCTGCCACCTGTTCGCCAGGGGGAAGCAGGCAGCACTGCAGTCCCAGGCACGGATGGGTCAGGGCTGCTGCCCAGAACTTCTGCGTGGGAGCCCCCTGCCCCCCCGACTGGCCACTCACTAAACTCTGGCCCGTCTGTCCTGCCCCAGCCCAGCTTTTGTGCCCTCTGCACCAGCGGGTCCAGACAGACACCCTCCATTCCCAAGTCCTACAGCCCTGGGTGCTGCCCCAGCCTGAGCGTGCTCCTTCTTGCACCTGCTTTCTTTCCACCATGCCCCTACCCCCACCTCCTTCCGCTGTGGGAGGTGGAACTCACTTGACCTGCTGAGCCTGGGGCAGGAGAAAGGGCAGAGCGCTGGGGAGGGGATCCCTCTGAGGTCAGGCAAGCAGCTGGCTGTGGCTCAGGGGACGACTCCTCCTCCCCTACCACCTCCCTGGGCCACACCACAGAAGACCCCAGGATCCTCCAAACCTGGGGTGCTCTGCCTCTCCCCCCCAAGGGGCAGCCACACTCAGAACAGGAAGCTGGGGGACATCCGTATTTATTTGAGGCACCAAAGCAGCAGGAGGGCTCCAATGTGGGGGTGGGCTGGGGCAGGACTGGCTGGATTTGGGGCAGGGCCTAGACCTGGAAACGGCAGAAACCCCAACCCCCAAAGGCTGCCCTTGAAGTGCATGCAGCTGTGCCAGGGCAGGGGGCTACAGGGACTGAGGCTCTCCAGGCTGCTGGCACATCTCCCTCCCCAAACACGGCCCCCAGAAGCCGCCACGTGCTCTCACGTGCACTGCACACCCACGTACACAGCCAGGCACACATCCCTACTGACAGTCTCCCTGGGGACCCTGTCAGCGTGTCCATGGGACTTAGTCCTGGCGCTGGACCATAAGACTCCAGGGAACCCTCGTCCCTTCCGCAGTCCCCCAAGGAAGGTCACATCATCCACCCCAGAAGTGAGGGCAGCTGGCCCCACTTGGGGCAGAGGCAGGGGCTGGGGCAGGTGGAGGTGCAGGGGGTGGGCCTGACCTGGGACCAAGGGCACAGATCAGGCACGTGACGAGTCAGGGGCTCCCATACACTGTGGGATCCAGAAAGGGCTGGGCTTTCCTTCCTGAGCTGGGGGATCGAGGGACAGGGTCTGGGCGGTCAGGGGCCGAACCGCAGCAGGGCCGGCAGCAGGCTCAGCAGCAGCCCGGCGCCCAGCAGGGTGGCACTTGCCCGCAGCCCGCCGTCGGCCGCGCTGAAATTGCACAGAAAGCTCTGGCAGCAGCTGATGCCCATGGAAGCCACACCAACATTGACGCCTTCTGGGATGGGGCAGGCCGGGGAACAGGTCTTGCTCAGGCTGTGGCCAAATGTCACGAGATTCCCTGCATGGGAAATGAGGCTGTCAGGGGACAGACGGACGGCTGCAGGCAGACAGCAATGGCCTCTGCTGAGCCCCGGCCCGGGCTAGGAAGATGGCCGGGGAGGAAGGCACGGTCTGAGGCCTGGCACTCACCAATGCCGGCACTAGCAGACACGGTCACGCAGTAGTTGTCCTGGTCGGAGCAGATGGTCGGCTTCAGGCAGTACAGATTGCTCTTCTGGTTCAGGCAGGAGAAGCACATCAGCGAGCTGGCTGCGGAAGGAGAACACACCTGTCTCAAGGAAGCCTCCAGTGTCCCTCCCAGGCCTGACCCCAGTGGACATTTACTGAGAAATTACTGTATACCAGGCCCTGGGCTGGAGGCAGAGCAAAGACACTGACACCCCACCCTGGCCGTCGAGCAGCTCAAGTGACACTCAAACACACAGTGAGACAGTGTGGCCAGGCCAGGTGAGCCCTCTGCTGGGAGCCGCCTGGAAGGACCCCTGGGGCGTCTGCTCAGAGGAGAGGGGTGGAGAGGGAGTTGAGCAGGGCACAGCTGGACAAAGGTCTGGGGTCCCCGAGGGCACCTCACCTCGCTCCACACCCAGAAGGGCAGCCAGCAGCACTGGCAAGAAGATCTTCATTCTGGAGAGGATGGCCGTCTGTCTGGAGGTCACAAACCAAAGCAGCCCGTCCTGCTCTGGAGAGACACACTGGTTAGGGGGCCGGGTGGTGCCTCACTCTTCCCCAAGATCATGCACCCCCACTTTGCAGATGAGGACACAGACAGCAAAGAGGGGCAGGGACCTGCCAGCACACAAGGACTTCCCTTCTTCTCTCCTGACCCACGCCTCACTCAGTGCAGACATGCTCTAGGCTATCCCCCTCCTGAAACCTGGCAGGAGGGGGCTGCACAGGCAAGAGGAGGAAACAGCAGCCTTCTCAGAACCACAGAAAAGGAGGCAGAGTGAGTGGCCTCTGCCAGTGGTCCTGGGGTGGGGGAACAGGGAATGGTGATCAGTCATAATATTAGCTAGTCTGGGACTGGGTACAGTGGCTCACGCCTGTAATCTCCATGCTATGTGAGGCCAAGGCAGGAGGATCACGAGGCCAGGGGTTTGAGACCAGCCTGGGCAACACAGTGAGACCTCCCGTTTGTACAAAAAATACAAAAATTAGCTGGGCGTGGTACGTGCCTGTGGTCAGCTACTTGGGAGGCTGAGGTGGGGGGATCTCTTGAGCCAGGGAGTTCAAGACTGCAGTGAACTATGATCATGCCACTGCACTGCAGCCTGGGCAACGGAGTGAGACCCTGTCTCAAAAAAGAGATCTATATACACATCTATATGTGTATCTGTTAGTGTATATTAGCTAATCTGTATCTAGAATTTTCCTTGGGGCGGCTCAGTGTCTTGAGCCCAGGCAGCTCCCCTGACATGGAGACCTGGGGCCGGGTGGGGCATGGCCGAGGAGGAAAGCACTCCCCATTCCTGATGTTACTCAGTTCCGAGGACAGCAGCCCACTCAGTATCTGCTACTCCCCGTTCTGCGGCTGGGAAATGGGCTCCGAGAGACAAGGCTGCGTGCCACCGGTCCCACCAGCAGGAAAGGGCCAGATGGGTCGGTGTACTGCTCCTCGGCCTCCGCACAGGACCCTCCCCTGGGCAGGGGCCACTGCACAGGACCCTCTGCACTGTTGGAGAAAGAATCTGGAACACACCCAGCTGGGGTCGTGATTCTCTGTTTTGTGAGTGCATGGTGTTGGAGGGGGAGGCTGCTGCTTTCTGCCAGGGACAGCCGTGGGCAGAGGAGGGGGAGGGACATCCCGAGCCTGGGGAGCTAGTGCTGGGCACTGGGGGTAAGGAGGATACCTCAGAGAACAGATCTGGAGAGGGGCCCGCAGAGGCCCTAAGGGGAGAGCAGCAGGCCAGGACCGTGAGATCTGGGCTGACATCCTGGGATTGGGAGTGGGAGCCCCAGATGGCCAAAAACAGTGCCAAGTCCGGCTGGGGCCTGTCCCCGCCTCCAGGGAGGAGCCCGAGGAGGAAGGATCTCCAATTCCTTTTCCCCCCACCCCCCTAAAGTGAGGTTCTGGTGTGGGGGGTCCCTGAGCTGTCTCTGAGGAAGTCCTGGCATACAGGGCCACAAACAGGTCCAGCTGGTGCCACCACCTGCCCACTGGGTGGCACCCAACCCGCTGAGCCACCAGGCTGAGCTAAGGCACCGGTGGGAGCCGAAGGCAATTAGGAAGGCCGGGTGGGCCACGGAGCCCGGAGGGAGCCAGGTGGCAGGCCGTGGGGGGCGCCCCTGGAGCCCAGGCTGCAGGCTCATGGCTCATCCCCAGGCTCAGGGAAGCTGGCCCCTGGGAGCCAGGTATCTAGGGGCTGCCCAGCCAGCAAGAGGTGGTATGGTAGCCTCTCCAGTGTCCCGGAATGGGGAGGGGCCCGGCGGTCCACTCAGGGAGGATGGGGTGATATGCAGGGGGCGGTCAATCCTCCCTTTCCGGCCAGGAGCTCTGCAAGGTCCCGTGCCCCCTCCCCTAGTCAGCAAGGCTGTCCCTCCCGGCCCACGTAGAGGAGCCAGGAGCGTCTGGAGTTGGGTGATGGGCTTCAGTGGCTGCGCAGCCCTGGGCCGGCCGGGAGGCTCCTGGCGGCAGTCTCCGCCCGCTCCCGCCCCAGATCTTTGGAAACATTCGGGGAGGCCTGGGGGGGATGGGAGGAGAAGCTCAGCTCTCTGGGGACCAACCCACCGGCAGCCCCAGCCCCTCTCCTGCGCCTCCCCGTGCGCCCCTCTTGCTCTCTCCCACCGTCTCCCGCCCCGGCCCCCGCAGGGCGCCTTCCGCCGCGCGTGGCTGAGCCGGGGCCGCGTGCACCGCAGCCGAGGCCGCCGGGTCTGAGCGCGTGCGCGCAGGTGGCGGGGGCGTCCCGGCCGGGGGCCCGCGGACTCACCGCCGGGCCGACGCAGGTACCAGCAGCCTGGCCGAGCTCCCCGAACCTCGCGCGCTCTGGACCGCTGCTGGCCCGGAGCCTCCCAGGCAGCCGCGCGGCCCCGGGGCGGGGGCAGGGGCGGGACGCGGGAGGGGCCTCTGGGGGGCGGAGTCGGCGAGCCCGCGCCGCCCAGGCCTACCCCGGCTCCCTGGGACAGATGGGGAGGCTGAGGCCCAGAAGGGGGCTGAGACCACCTCCCAATTTCCCCAGCGAGGTGGCGCCTGAGCCGCGGCCAGGCCCGGCCTCTTTCCACCCGGCCCTGCTGTGCGCGCGGCAGGTGCTGACCTGGCGAGGCCGGACAGGGGACCAGGTCGGGGTGACCGTCACTGACACCTGGACAGTCCTCGTTGCGTTCGGGGTGGGAGGCCCACGGGTGAGCAGACGTGTTTGGGTGTGAGCACGGAGGAGGGGTGCCTCGGAGAGTGTAGGGGAGCAGTGTTGGGGGTCTCGCCTGCGGAGTGGAGCAGGGGAGGGGAGGACGCAGGCACCCCCGCAGCCTGGGATTCCTGAGGTCATCTTGTCCCTGCTCCCCGCTCCAGGCTGGGGTGTTCCTTGGCCATCCCCCAGGCGGGGGGGTGGGGAGACCGGCAAGGGTTGGGAGGTGGGAGGTTGTGGGTGCTGGCTTCTGCCAGGGCACTGGGGCTCTGCCATCGGTGGGTGCCTCTCCTCCCGCCAGGCCCTCTCCGAGGGGTTGTGGTTGTGGGCGCTGGGGCTCTGGCACCGGCCTGTTCTCTAGTTGACAGTGCGTTTCCTTTCTGGGTGACAGGGCGAGCGCCAGGGAGGGGTCTTCTGAACCCCACACGGGAGTAGGGGGAGGGTGTGGGGAAATTCTAGGGTGGGCAGGTTGCCGTGTGGCCTGGAAGGGGCTGGGGCTGAGAGATGCCTGTAACACCCGTCTCAAATCTAGGGGTGCAGTCATGCTGTGTGTGTGTTTTGCATGAGTGAGTGTGTGTGGTGCATGTGTGTGTGTATGGAGGCTGAGGCTGGGGCTCTGTGTGTCACGAGATGTCCTGGCCGTGGTATGATGGCATCGTGGGTGGGGATTCCACAGCTTTGGGGGCGATGGCCCAGCTGTCTCTGGGGACAGGAGGCTTCAGTAGGCTGTGGCCTGGGGGAGTCCGCGTCTTCCCCTCTAGAATGCTGGCGGTGAGGGCAGGGGGTTCTGTCTGTGCAGCCGGCACCTGTGCAGCCACAGCAGGGGCTCAGTAAGAACTGTGGGGTGAGAGCATGGGTGGGTTTGCCCCCTTCAAGACAGGACCCTCTGACTCAGAAACAAGCTGCCTTAGGAGGAGGGCTGTTTGGAAAAAACTCTCAAACCATTTATCCTCTCTCTCACTCAACACAGAAGACATCAACACAGGAGACTCCCAAGACTGCTAGGGCCAAATGTGGGGGGTGGACGTCTCCCCGCCACCCAGCAAGCCGTCAGCTCTGCAGCGGACACCAGCCGGGTGTCCTCCAACACCATTCCGGTACCTGCAGATAGCGTCAGATCCCACAGGGTGAGCACTTAGCCCCAAGACACCTACACACACACACACACACACACACACACACACACACACACACACGAGCTGTGAGGGCCAGCCTCTGGAACTTCTCACCGACTGGCCCGACGTTGAGGTTCCCACTGTTAGAGGAACCCCTGCTCACCAGGCCTCTGGTTTAATGAAACATGACCAGAGTGACTCCATCTTGAAGTGAGTGGGAGGCACTCACAAGGCACCTATAAGGTTAATGCTTATGGTTTAAAAATAGCCACGTCCCAAGCTGGACACCAATTATAATTACAGAATATTTGTGGCCATATGGGGCATCTCCCAGCAAGCCTGCAGACTGTCCAGATAACCCAAGAGTGCAGGCCACTTTACTCAGAGATAATTCAATGAGCAGCCTGAGGTTGGAGGATGAACGGTCACTGATGGCACCCACAGCCCCTATCCTTAGTGAGCGCATCTGCACATTCCAGGTGTAGTTGCAGCTCCTTACAGTTTCTTGTAAGCAGAGGCACTAACAGAGGACAGGCCCTCCTCCTCCTGCTTTCTGAGCACGCCCCACTCTGGAACGGAGCCATTTCAAATAAACCTGCTTCTTTTCACTGTGCTCTGTGGCTCACCCCAAATTCTTTCCTGCGCAACATCCAAGAACCCGCTCTTGGGGTCTGGATCAGGACCCTCTTTCCCAGCAATACTGCAGCCCCTACCCGTTTTGCGTTCAGTTGATTTGCAAGAGTGGCTCAGGGAACTCAGGAAAACACATTTGCAGTTCATTATAAAGGGATACACATGAGAGGCACAGGGCACGGTCTCTGGGAAGGGGTGGGGAGCTTCCGTGCCGCCCACGTGGCCCCTCCAGGAAACCTGTATGTGCTCGGCATTCCTGCCCCCAGGGCATGGGACTGAGCCTCTCTGAATGAGCCTCTTTCGGCCCATGATCAGAAAGGAGGGGGAGGACTGGAGACCTGCCTTGGGGCAGGTGAAAGGGGAGCAGGAGACTTCACAGAGATCCCATTTCTACCCATAACTGTAACAAGGGACATGGAGTCCTGAGTCAGGAACCTGGCCGAATGCCAGCTCTCCCCCCCACACATCTACCTCCTTCTCACACAGCAGCACTCCCTCCTCCTCACACAGCGCTCCCTCCTCTTCACACAGCGCTCCCTCCTCCTCACACGGGACTCCCTCCTCCTCACACGCTAGAGCAGAGATGTCATAAGACTGGTATGGGCCTGCTCTCATGCAGAGGCTTTTGTTTTTTTAATTTTTAAAATTTTAAATCAGGCAACCTCCGAACCAGGATAGATTCAGGGAGACTTCCATGACTAAGAGGCCTTTGGCCCTAGTTGTGGAAGACTTGTCCTGGTAGCATCTCAGATGACGGGAGGAGGCTGGTGGGGCCCGTGGGGAGAAGTCCCGTGGGTCAGAGTGAGCGGTGGGCCTCCAGCGAGAGGGCGGAGCCTTGACGCTGCCCTTTCCTCCCACACACTCAAGAGAACTTTCCCCTTGCAGGACTGGGTTAGGTGCACGTGGAGTTTGGGGCACGCTTGCTGCAGGCTGCCTCCCGGCTCTGTCTCGGGTCTGGACTCAGGCGTGCCTGCTGTCAGGAGGGACCTGGTTGAAGGCCTGGCCCAGCAGATGGCATCTGGAGCCAGAAAGCCAGATGCTGCTGCCCCGTGAAGAATGAGCCGGCGGCGTCACAGAGCCCCGCGCTTACTGGGGCTGGCAGATGAGGCCACAGATGAGCTCTGCCCTGTTTTCTGGGTTCAAGAGGGAAGGAGCCACAGCTGCCCTATGTGCTCCTAGGACGGGTCAGCCACCTGAGATCTGCCCGTGGCCATGGGCCTCATCCTGCCCTAACCTTTCTCTGGCCATGATTCAGGGGTCCTGTGGGGGAGCGCCCCTGATTCTTGGCCTCCCCCATCCAGCCCCTGCTGCCGCTGCCTGTGTCTCTTGGAAGACAGGGACTGTGGAGCTGGCCAGGAGGCCTGACAGTGAGTGCAGATGGCAGGACAGGGCAGGCTGGGGCGGGACAGGGCAGGCTGGGCTGGGACCTGCCTGCTGGCTCTGGCGGGAGGTAGGCTGTTTCCCAGCCTTGGTGTGGGGAGAGCAGGCTGACTCTCTGGCTGGGCTGCCATGAGTTTGCTGCCTGACCTCCCTGTGTCCAGGCTTCACATTCCAACGTGCAGCTGCCAGTACTCTGCTCTCAGGCCTGGTTCCCGCCTCTCCAAAGTGCTCCTGGGGGTTTCAGCATCTGCTCCCACCACTGGGGCCTTAGGCTCTTCCTCTAACTTTCACTGCCAGCTTGACCCTGGTTCAACCCTGAAACCGAAGTTGGCTCCAGGCTTCCCTGAGTTGCTGCTTGGCCTCTCCTCTTGGGAGATCTTCCCCAACCCCAGGGGAGGCCCCTCCCGCAGAGTGACTGAGACAGGTCTCAACCAGTTCAGAGGTTTACTTTGCCAAGGTTGAAGCCATGCCTGGGAAAAAGAGGCAGAAACCACAGTAGGGTGTGCAGCCCACTCCTTTTCCAAAGAGGGTTTTGGGGCTTCAATATTTAAAGAAGTGGCCGGACGGGAAGGAGGAAAGGAAAAAAGGGAGGGTCATATTCTTGTGAGGCTGTGATCAGTGTCCACTGCTCTCCAGGTTGCAGGTGAAAGCGGGGGCCAGAGGAACAGCTGATTTGTGTTTTTTTTTTTTTTTTTTGAGATGGAGTCTCACTCTGTTGTCTAGGCTGGAGTGCAGTGGCGCAATCTCAACTCACCGCAACCTCTGTCTCTCGGGTTCAAGCGATTCTCCTGCCTCAGCCTCCTGAGTAGCTGGGATTACAGGCATGCACTACCACCACGCCTGGCTAATTTCTGTATTTTTGTAGAGATGGGGGTTTCGCCATGTTGGCCAGGCTGGTCTCGAATTCCTGACCTCAGGTGATCCACCCACCTCGGCCTCCCAAAGTGCTGGGATTACAGGCGTGAGCCACGAGCCACCGTGCCTGGCTGATTTGTTGTTCGTTTACATTTTCAGGTGAGGGAGGCCACCTGGGGAGACACATGGCCTTCTAGCTTGTAGCTGTCCATTTGAGAACAAAAGGAAAGGCAGGGTTTTTTTTTGTTTTTGTTTTTGTTTTTTGCCTGACTCAGTTTCCAAGCTTAACTTTTTCCTTTGGCATAGTGAGTTTGGGGACCCAAGATCTTATTTTCCTTTCTGTCACCCCCACTTGGTTTTGGGCTCCATGACAGCTGGACCCGGCTTCTGCGTGGTGAGTGCCTCTGAATGGAAACACTTGTGGTGGTGTCGTGTGTGTGTTTGAACACGTGGATGGGATCTCTGAAGCAGTCGCTGACGGAAGTTCAGCTAACCTCACTCAGAGAAGCCTCCTTATTTGTGTGGTCCCATTTGGTGAGCCCTGAAGGAATTGTTAGTGGAAGCTCAACAGGCCTGACTGGGGGTGACCGTCCGCTCGTCCATCCGGCCCAAAGACCACCCATTGAATTCCCGGTCAGAGGTCATCCCTCCCCACCTCGAGTGCATCAAAGACACCAGGGACCACAGGGGGCAAGTCTGAGCCTTGTGAGGTCAATGTTGGCTGCTGAGCGAGGTGACCTGTGTCTGTTTCGTTGTATTTTGCAACAGCTGAGATGGAAAATGTTAATTTTACCGGTTCCCCATGCAGCTCACTGGGCAGCATCTTGCAAAATCGAGAGGTTTTTCCCCCCTGTGATTCCATGAAGTGGAAAAAGGTGATTTTCCTTTGTGATGTGGCTTTGCCCCCATAGCTGCGGTTGGTGCTGTGAGCAGGGTCACCAGAGCAGCCCAGGGAAAGGGGACCCAAAAAACCTGGCATGCCAGCAACAGGGTAAGAATGTCTTACTGGGCTGGGTGCGGTGGCTCATGTCTGTAATCCCAGCACTTTGGGAAGCCAAGGCGGGCGGATCACCTGAGGTCAGGAGTTTGAGACCAGCCTGGCCAACATGGTGAAACCCTGTCTCTACTAAAAATACAAAAAAAAAAAAAAAAAAAAAAATTAGCCAGGTGTGGTGGTGGGTGGCTGTAATCCCAGCTACTTGGGAGATTGAGGCAAGAGAATCGCTGGAACCCGGGAGGCAGAGGTTGCAGTGAGCTGAGATCACACCATTGCACCCCAGCCTGGGCAACAAGAGTGCAACTCCACCTCAAAAAAAAAAAAATAATAATAATAATGCCTTACCAGCCAGGCTTCTGGGCCCTCTCTCTCTGTGCATACTGGTTGAGTGAATGGTAAAAACCACTGTTTATTAATGAGAAAAAGGATTTGTGAGGCTAGTCTGAGGCTGTAGCAAATCTGGAGTACCTTGTGCTATGAATTCGTTTTTCTCCATTGTTCTGTCATAAAGAGGGGTACCACAGGATAAACATGAGCTTAGGACCCCTGGAAGCCCACCGCTCAACCTGGTCCCACAGGCTGGTCAGTGACAAACTTTGCTGCGGGTTCCTGGAGCAAAAACTGGAGGAAGTTTCCCTCTTGTCTTGGTTTATGTCCTTGAAAGCATGACTTTGTGACCATGTGCAGGAATTCCCTCCTGGTTTCCACCATCCGGAGGGCAGGAATTTTCAAGTTCACGTCAGGCGGCTGGTCCAAGAGGACCAGGAGTCAGAAATGAGTTGCCTTGCTCTTCCCCTGAGTGTGTTGAGCCCTCTCAAGAGTTTTGTCTTAAAAGGTCTCATCCCTACAGGGCTTTTACTGTCTATCGCTTTCTTCTTTTTTTTTCTTTTTTTTTTTTTGAGAAGGAGTCTCACTCTGTCGCCCAGGCTGGAGTGCAGTGGTGCGATCTCGGCTCACTGCAGGCTCTGCCTCCAGGGTTCACGCCATTCTCCTGCCTCAGCCTCCCAAGTAGCTGGGACTACAGGTGCCCACCACCACGCCCAGCTAATTTTGTTTTTGTATTTTTAGTAGAGACGGGGTTTCACCGTGTTAGCCAGGATGGTCTTGATCTCCTGACCTCGTGATCTGCCTGCCTCGGCCTCCCAAAGTGCTGAGATTACAGGTGTGAGCCACCGTGCCCCACTGTCTATCACTTTCTTAAGCCCATTTCTGAGAGTGAATTCTTGGGGATCACGGAGATGCCTGCTTTACTCCCTTTCTGGAAATACCTTTTGCTAATATGGTAAAAACCTGGAAAATTGCCTCTGGACTTTAGCAGGCTTTTTGGATTGAGTCGCTGTTGGAACTGACTCCTGGGAAAGACACCAGCAGCCGCCTTGTGCTAGAGGTCAGCTAGCTAAGGCTCTGGTGGTTCTTCGCAATAGCAGCCTGGGTTCAGTTCCTGGCTTTGGGAGTGAGTCCTTCGTGGTCTAATACTTGCTGGACTTTTGCCGCTTATTGATTATTTTCCCCTCTATGGACAGCTTCTGATTTTCTGTCTTGAAGTACCTTTGGGGAGATTCTAGACCTTGTAAAGATCACTTATTATCTCTTTGGAGATACTTTGTATGTCTGTGGTTAAGTCATTCTCTTAGTTAAGGCTCACTGATTTACCTTTAGTAAAGCCAGAAATACTGGCCCTTTGTCCTGGCTGAAATCTGGTAATAAAAGACTTATTATTATTATTATTTTTATTTTTGAGATGGAGTTTCACTCCTGTTGCCCAGGCTGGAGTGAAATGGTGTGAGCTTGCCTCATTGCAATCTCCGCCTCCCAGGTTCAAGCAATTCTCCTGCCTCAGCCTCCCAAGTAGCTGGGATTACAGGTGCCCGCCACCATGCCTGGCTAATTTTATATTTTTAGTAGAGATGGAGTTTCACCATGTTGGCCAGGTTGGTCTCGAACTCCTGACCTCAGGTGATCCCACCCACCTCGGCCTCCCAAAGTGCTAGGATTACAGGCGTAAGCCTCCATGCCCAGCCAGATTTTAAAAGGACTTTTGAGAGCTCTATAGTTAGAAATCACCTTCATTAAAGCTGATATTTGGGCTATATTTGTGCAGATATTGTTTTAAAGCCCCTGCTCCCCCTTTAAACACTTCTTAGTCAATGGAATTCTGTCTTGATTCTTCATTTCTGTCTGTCTGTGTATTTAGTGTGTCACTTGTGGTCTTTCTATAAAAGAGCTCTAATTGCTGGGCGCGGTGGCTCACGCCTGTAATCCCAGCACTTTGAGAGGCTGAGGTGGGTGGATCACCTGAGGTCGGGAGTTCAAGACCAGCCTGACCAACATGGAGAAACCTTGTCTCTACTAAAGATACAAAATTAGCCGGGCGTGGTGGTGCATGCCTGTAATCCTAGCTACTCAGGAGACTGAGGCAGGGGAATCGCTTGAACCCAGTAGGCTGAGGTTGCGGTGAGCCAAGATCGTGCCATTGCACTCCAGCCTGGGCAACAAGAGTGAAACTCCATCTCAAAAAAAAAAAAGAGCTCTAATTAACTGAATTAAAGAAAAATAGGCTAAAAGTTGGAAGACAGCTGACAACGTAGCCAGGTGAAACAGCTGCCACCGAGGGGTGGAGAAAACTGGCATGTTTCCAACAGATCTTCAGAGGGAGGGCACCAGCAGTGGACTGCGGGACACCCGGAGTGGACTGCAGGAGGACACAGAAGCTAGGCTGAAGCGGGAGGAAGCTGGGAACCCTGTGCGGGGCCACTGCGCACCGGGACTCGTTACTGGTCCCCAAGACTCTGGGAGAATGGGTGAGTTGAACTGGCAAGGAGGAGCCCGCTGTCACTACAGGCCTCTGGAATCCCAGCAGGAGGAGATTAACCACCATGGACACTCGAGGTGGCAGAGAGAGCTGCCTCGAGAAGGTGTGGGGGCAGCAGCCAGCTGAGGCGGAGCTCGGAGGGTTTTGTGCAGGAGCGTCTGTAGTGGAGGGCCATCCCCCAGGCTCGAATTCCTCCCATAGGAGATTTTAGCCCTAGGGGAGCTGTTGTATATGATCTTTGCGGGGCAGTCTTGCCCATCAGATGGGGCCAGTCTGACCCAAGCATGCCTTGGTCTGCTGGCCTCTCCCAGGGCCCCAGCCTGGCCACACCTGCTTGCAGGACACTCTGGGTGCCCTGGGGGCCTGCAGCATAGCTTCTGCACTGGTAGACCATGCCTGATTGGTGGAGAGCTCCAGTAGGGTGGACCCCACATCCTTGTGCCAGCCTGCCCGCTGCCTCACACACTGCAGCTTCTCCAGGGCCCACCGTCTCCCACCATGTTGCTTTTGCCGATGCATATCTGTGCAGGTGGGTTTTGCTTTCCTTGCCCGCCAGTGTACCTGTGTGTTTGCACCCTGCCCTGCCATTGCTGTGGCAGGAGTACGGTTTGCCCCATGCCCCCTGCTGACTGCCATTGCAGTTGGAGCTTTGGCAGACACAGAGCCAGCCAGCCCCACCTCCCTTGCACCTCACTCTTGCACCAACACTGTTGCGGGAGTGAAACTAGGCACAGGGAAAAGGGACCACCCCTCCTGTGGGGCACAAAGAATGCCACAGGCCTGGGCCTGCCGGTGCCCCACCTCCATCCCAACACCACCACCAGCATGGCTGTTGCCAGCAGGGGGCCCTGCCCCCCAGGTGCTTTCTTCTGCCACTGTGGTGAACACCTGCACGGAGGCAGGCACCCCAGCACCTGCTAGCACCCTGCCACAGCCGATGAACATGCACCCTGTGCTGCTGCCACCGCGGCTGCTGGCACCTGCAAACAAGAATGGATCCCGCTGCCACTGCACTGCAAAATGCATTGGCTGGCACCACCTATCAGAGTGTAGTGACTGGTAGTCCAGGAGCACCTCGATCCCTCAGTGCAGTTGATTCCTAACCTCCAGGAGCCAGAGAACAAAGTTGTTGCCTGATACAAGTCCCCCAGAGTTAGAGCACACAGTCCAGGAGTTGGGAACCGAGCCTTGGCCCCCTAAAATCTTCTGATTTCAACTGAATTCAACTTATACTATAATCAAATCCTCAAGGTCATCAAATAGGATAAAAGAAAAAAAATCATCCAAAGGTTAGCAACTTCAAAGTACAGGAACATCAGCCCAAAAGATAAGAAAGAACCAGTTCAAGAACCCAGACAACACAAGCCAGAGTGCCTTCTTTCCTCCAAACGACTGCCCCACCTCTCCAGCAAGGGTTCTTAACCAGGCTGAGATGGCTGAAATGACAGAAATAGAATTCAGAATATGGATAGGAACCAAGATCATTGAGGTGTAGGGGTACGTGGAAACCCAATCCAAGGATGATAGGAGTCACAATAAAATGATGCAGGAGCTGACAGACAAAATAGCCAGTATAGAAAAGAACACAACTGACCTGATAGAACCAAAAACTACACTGTAAGAATTTCATAATCCAATCAGAAGTATTAATAGCAGAATATACTAAGTGGAGGAAAGAATCTCAGTGCTTGAAGACTAGCTTTCTGAAATAAGACAGTCAGACAAGAATGGAGACAAAAGAACTTTGAAAAGGAATGAACAAAACCTCCAGGAAATATGGGATTCTGTAATCCAAATCTATGACTCATTGGTGTCCCTGAAAGAGATGGGGAGAGTGTAAGCAACTTGGAATACAGATTTCAGGATATCATTCATGAGAACTTCTCCAACCTAGCTAGAGAGGCTGCCATCCAAACCCAGGAAACACAGAGTAAGATACTCCAGGAGAAGATCATCCCCAAGACACATAATCATGAAATTCTTCAAGGTCAAAATGAAAGGAAAAATGTTAAAGGCAGCCAGAGAGAAAGGCCAGGTCACCTACAAAGGAACACCTATCAGACTAACAGCAGACCTCTCAGTATAAGCCCTACAAGCCAGAAGAGATTGGGGCCAATATTCAACATTCCTAAAGAAATTCCAACCCAGAATTTCATATCTGGCCAAACGAAGCTTCATAAGTGAAGGAGAAATAAGATCCTTTTCAGACAAGTAAATGCTGAGGGAATTTGTCACCACCAGACCTGCCTCACAAGAACTCCTGAAGGCAGCACTAAATATGGAAAAGAAAGACTGTTACCAGCCACTACAAAAACATACCAAAGTACACAGACCAGTTACACTGTAAAGCAACTACACAAACAAATCTGCATAATAATCAGCTAACATGATGACAGGAGCAAATCCACATATATCAATACTAACCTCGAATGTAAATGGGCTAAATGCCCCAATTAAAGGCACAGAGTTGCATTCTGGATAAAGAACCAAGATGCATTAGTATGTTGTCTTTAAGAGATCCATTTCACATGCAATGACATCCATAGGCTCAAAATAAAAGGACGGAGAAAAATCTACCAAGCAAATGGAAAACAACAAATCAGGGGTTGCAATCTTAACTTCAGACCAAACAGACATTAAGCCAACAAAGATCAAAAAGGGCAAAGATGGGCATTACATAATGGTAAAGGGTTCAATTCAACAAGAAGACCTAACTATCCTAAATATATATGCACCCAACATAGGAGCACCCACATTTATAAAGCAAGTTCTTGAAGACCTTCAAAGAGACTTAGACTTGCACACAATAATAGTGGGAGACTTTAACACCCCACTGACAGTATTAGACAGATCATCAAGGCAGAAAATTAACAAAAAAAATTCAGAAGCTGAACTCAGCACTGGAACAAATGGACCTGATAGACACCTACAGAACTCTCCACCCCAAAACAACAGAATATGCATTCTTCTCATTGCCACATGACATATACTCTAAAATAGATCACACGATTGAACAAAAAACACTCCTCAGCAAATACAAAAGAACTGAAATCATAACAACCAATTTCTCAGACCACAGCACAACCAAATTAGAAATCAAGACTAAGAAATTCACTCAAAACCATGCAATTACATGGAAATTGAATAACCTGCTCCTGATTGACTTTTGCGTAGATAATGAAATTAAGTCAGAAATCAAGAACAAGAAGTTCTTTCAAACTAATAAGAACAAAGATACAACATACCAGAATCTCTGGGACACAGCTAAGTCAGTGTTAAGAGGAAATTTATAGCGCTAAAGGCCCACATAAAAAAGTTAGAAAGATCTCAATTTAACAACCGAACATCACAACTAAAAGAACTGGAGAGTGAAGAGAAAACCAACCCCAAAGCTAGCAGAAGACAAGAAGTAGCCAAAATCAGAGCAGAACCGAAGGAGACAGACATGAAAACCATTCAAAAGATCAACAAATCCAGGAGTTGGTTTTTTGAAAAAGTTAATACAATAGATAGACCACTAGCTAGACTAATACAGAAGAAAAGTGAATATCCAAATAAACACGATCAGAGATGACAAAGGAGATATTACCAGTGGCCCCACAGAAATATAAATAACCACCAGAGAATATTATGAACACCTCTATGCACATAAACTAGAAAATCCAGAAAAAATGGGTAAATTCCTGGACATATACACCCTCGCAAGACTGAGCCAGGGCCAGGCATGGTGGCTCATGCCTGTAATCCCAGCACTTTAGGAGGCCAAGGTGGGTGGATCACTTGAGATCAGGAGTTTGAGACCAGCCTGACCAACATGGTGAAACCCCATCTCCACTAAAATATAAAAATTAGCTGGGCGTGGTGGTGCATGCCTGTAATCCCAGCTACTCAAGAGGCTGAGGCAGGAGAATTGCTTGAACCTGGGAGGCAGAGGTTGCAGTGAGCCAAGATTGCACCACCGCACTCCAGCCTGGGAGACAGAGCAAGACTCTGTCTCAAAAACAAACAAACAAAAAACAGCCAGGAAGAAATTGAATCCCTGAACAGACCAATAATGAGCTCTGAAATTGAATCAGTAATAGATAGCCTACCCATCAAAAAAAGCCCAGGACCAGATGGATTCTCAGCTGAAGTATATCAGATGTAAAAGGAGAACTGGTACCATTGTTGCTGAAATGATTCCAAAAAATTGAGGAGGAGAGACTCCTCTCTAACTCATCCTATGAAGCCAGCATCGTCCTGATACCAAAACCAGGCAGAGACACAGCAACAACAACAAAAACTTCAGGCCAATATCCTTGATGAACATCGATACAAAAACCCTCAACAAAATACTGGCAAACGGAATCCAGCAGCACATCATCAAGCTTATCCACTATGATCAAGTAGGCTTTATCCCTGGGATGCAAGGTTGGTTCAACATACACCAGTCAACACATGTGATTCATCACATAAACAGAACTAAAGAAGAAAACCATACGATTATCTCAATAGAGTCGGAAAAAGCTTTTTATAAAATTCAATACCCCTTAATGTTAAAAACTCTCAATAAACTAGATATTGGAGGAACATACCTCAAAATAATAAGAGGCATCTCTGACAAACGCACAGCCAACATCATACTGAATGGCCAAAAGCTGGAAGCATTCCCCTTGAAAACCTGCATGAGATAGGAGTTCTCTCTCTCACCATTCCTGTTCAACGTAGTATTGGAAGTCCCAGCCACAGCAATCGGGCAAGAGAAATAAATAAAAGGCATCTTGTCCAGGCATGGTGGCTCACTCCTATAATCCCAGCACTTTGGGAGGCTGAGGCATGTGGATCGCTCTGGGCTCAGGAGTTTGAGATCAGCCTGGGTAACACAGTGAGACCTCGTCTCTACAAAAAAAAAACCAAAAAACAAAAAAGCAAAAGATTAGCTGGGCATGATGGCTTGCATCTGTAGTCCCAGCTCCTCAGGAGGCTGAACCAGGAGGATCACTTGAGCCCAGGAAGTGGAGGTTGCAGTGAGCTGAGATTGCATCACTGCACTCCAGCCTGGGTGACAGAGTGTCTCAAAAAAAAAAAAAAGAAAAAAATTAAAAAGGCATCCAAATAGGAAGAGAGGAAGCCAAACTATCCCTGTTTGCAGACAAATGATCCTATATCTAGAAAACTCTATAGTCTTGGCCTAAAACTCCTTAAGCTGATAAACAACTTCAGCAAAGTCTCAGGATACAAAATAAGTTTGCAAAAATCCCTAGCATTCCTATACACCAACAAGAGTCAGGCAGAGAGGTAAATCAGGAATGCAATCCCATTCACAATTGCCACAAAAGGAATAAAATACCTAGGACTTTAGCTAATCAGCGAGGTGAAAGATCTCTACAAGGAGAATTACAAAACACTGCTCAAAGAAATCAGAGATGACACAAATGGAACAACGTTCCATGCTCATGGATAGGAGGAATCAATATTGTTAAAATGGCTGTATCATCCGAAGCAATTTATAGATTCAGTGCTATTCCTATTAAACTACTAATAACATTTTTCACAGAACTAGAAAAAACTACTTTAAAATTCATATGGAACTGAAAATGAGCCCGAATAGCCAAGGCAATCCTAAGCAAAAGAACAAAGCTGGAGGAATCATCCTACCCAGCTTCAAACTATACTACAGGGCTACAGTAACCAAAACAGCATGGTATTGGTACAAAAACAGACATATTATGGTCTATATAGACCAAAGGAACAGAATAGAGAGCCCAAAAATAAGGCCATGCACCTACAACCATCTGATCTTCAACAAAGTCGATAATAACAAACAATGGGGAAAGAACTACCTATTCAATCAATGGCGCTGGGATAACTTGCTAGCCATATGCAGAAGGATGAAATTGGTCCCTATGTTTTACCATATACAAAAATTAACTCAAGATGGATTGAAGACTTAAATGTAAAACCCCAAACTATAAAAAGCCTGGAAGACAACCTAGGCAATACCATCCTGGACATAGGAAATGACAAAGATTTCATGATGAAGACACCAAAAGCAATAGCAACAAAAGCAAAAATTGACAAATGTGACCTAATTAAACTAAAGAGCTTCTGCACAGCAAAAAAAACTATCATCAGAGTAAACAGACAACTTACAGAATGGGAGAAAATTTTTGCAAACTATGCATTTAACAGAGGTCTAATATCCAGCAGCTATAAGGAACTTAAACGACTTTACAAGAAAAAAACAACCCCATGAAAAAGTAGGCAAAGGACATGAACAGACACTTTTCAAAATAAGGCATACATGCGGCCAAGAAGCATATTAAAATAAGCTCAACATCACTGATTGTTAGAGTAATGCAAATCAAAACCACAATTAAATGCCATCTCACACTAGTCAGAATGGCCATTATTAAAAAGTAAAAAAATGGCTGGGTGCGGTGGCTCACGCCTGTAATCCTAGCACTTTGGGAGGCCAAGGTGGGTGGATCATGAGGTCAGAAGTTCAAGACCGGCCTGGGCAGCATGGAGAAACCCTGTTTCTACTAAAAATACAAAAATTAATTGGGCATGGTGGTGCGTGCCTGTAGTCCCAGCTACTCAAGAGGCTGAGGCAAGAGAATCGCTTTAACCCAGGAGGCGGAGTTTGCAGTGAGCCGAGATCATGCCACTGCATTCCAGCCTGGGCCACAAGAGTGAAACTCCCTCAAACAGAAACAAAAACAAAAACAAAAAAACCCAAAAACTCAAAAAATATCAGATGCTGACAAGACAAGGTAGCAGAGAAAAAGGAATGCTTAAACACTGTTGGTGGGAATGTAAATTAGTTCAACCACTGTAGAAAACAGTTTGGCGATTCCTGAAAGACTTAAAAACAGAAATAGTATTTGACCCAGCAATCCCATTACCAAGTATATACCTAAAGGAATGTAAATTATTCTGTCATAAAAATACATAAATGTGTATGTTCACTGCAGCACTATTCACAATAGCAAAGACATACAATCAACCCTAATGCCCATCAATGATAGACTAGATAAAGAAAATACGGTACATATACACCGTGGAATATTATGCAGCCATAAAAAAGAATGAGATAATATCCTTTGCAGGAACATGGATGGAGCTAGAGGCCATCATCCTTAGCAAACTTCGGCAGGAACAGACACCAAATACCGCATGTTCTCACTTATAAGTGGGAGCTAAATGATGAGAACACGTGGACACAGAGGGGAACAACACACACTGGGGCCTATTGGAGGTTGGAGGGTGGGAGGAGGGAGAGGATCAGGAAAAGTAAGTAATGGGTGAAGGGGTGGCCTGCCCCTCCACACCTGTGCGTATTTTTTGTCAGGAGGATGAGGGACTGAGAAAAGAAGACACAGGGACAAAGTATAGAGAAGCAATAGTGGGCCCAGGAGACCGGCACTCAGCATACCAAGGACCTGCACTGTCACCAGTCTCTGAGTTCCCTCAATTTTTATTGATTATTATTTTCACTATCTCAGCAAAAGGAATGCAGTAGGAGAGCAGGGTAATAATAGGAAGAAGGTCAGCAAAAAAACATGGGAGCAGAAGAATCTATGTCATAATTAAGTTCAAGGGGAGGTACTATGCCTGGATGTGCATGTAGGCCAGATTTATGTTTCTCTCCACCCGAACATCTCAGCGGAGTAAAGAATAACAAGGCAGCATTGCTGCCAACATGTCTCGCCTCCCGCCATAGGGCGGTTTTTCTCCTATCTCAGAATTGAACAAATGTACAATTGGGTTTTATACCGAGATATTCAGTTCCCAGGGGCAGGCAGGAGACAGTGGCCTTCCTCTATCTCAACTGCAAGAGGCTTTCCTCTTTTACGAATCCACCTCAGCACAGACCCTTTACGGGTGTCGGGCTGGGGGATGGTCAGGTCTTTCTCATCCCGTGAGGCCGTATTTCAGACTATTACATGGGGAGAAACCTTGGACAATACCTGGCTTTCCAAGGCAGAGGTCCCTGCGGCTTTTCACAGTGCATTGTGCCCTTGGTTTATTGAGACTAGAGAATGGCGATGACTTTTACCAAGCATACTGCTTGTAAACATTTTGTTAACAAGGCACATCCTGCACAGCCCTAAATCCCTTAAACCTTGATTCCATACAACACATGTTTTTGTGAGCTCAAAGTTGGGGCAAAGTGGCTGGGGCAAAGTTACAAATTAACAGCATCTCAGCAAAGCAATTGTTCAAGGTACAGGTCAAAATGGAATTTCTTATGTCTTCCCTTTCTACATAGACACAGTAACAGTCTGATCTCTCTTTCTTTTCCCTACAAATGGGTGGTGGGGCTTAGTACCTGAGTGATGAGATGATCTGTACAATGAACCCCCATGACACAAGTTTACCTAGATAATAAACCTACACATGTACCCCTGAACTTAAAAGTTAAATGATAAAAGAAAAGCAAGTGCCTGAATCAAACACTGTCAGAAAAATATGCCTTTTAGGTCATGTGACTGATAATCTTTGAAAAATAAAGACAGTTAAAAGATTATTGCTAAGAAGTTTACATATTTGGTCTAAATTACGAATGCTTAGTACTGTTTGCTTTAAGGCCGTAAGCTGCTTCTATGACTTTTAATAAGTGTTTGCCTTGTCTGTTTTATAGCCATTAGATTCTAGGGAAGGCCTGGGGACACATGGAATTAGCTAGGTCCCCTGTTGAGGCTGGAAAGAGTCACACATTATCTGCAGCAATCTCTTTGCCTGGGCTCTCCAATCTTATACATGGTGAAAACTGCTTGCTTACCAGGTTTTTCAGAAAATAAAAGTTGCTAAGAGTTAACAGTGTAACACATACTTGAGACTACTGGAGAAACAGATTTACATGCAAGATGTAACGGGGAAGTAGAATGTGTTCTTTGTAAAAGGTTATAAGAAGGCTTGGAAATATATGTTTTTTTTTGTTTTTTTGTTTTTTTGTTTTTGTAAAACAGAATGTAATTTTGTCTACTGCAGAGATTTTTAAGGGTTGCCTTAACCTAACAGAGTAATGGGATGAAACTGAAGGTTTCAGCAAGTCGTGAAGGGTTTGTGAAGGGTTGATCTTGTTCAGGATGTTCTGTGGATGTGAGCAAGTTGGCTAGGATTTAAAGGGGATAATTTACTTTACCATAGGTTGAACATTGAAATAAAAGCACACTGATGCAGGGCCAGAATCCGAGCCCGGGTGTTTGAATAACAGGGCTTTCTTAGCGAGCTGATCTGCTGTTTAATAGAAAATTATAAAACATTTATGGAAATTTTGTCTTATGTTCAAAGTAAGATTGGATAGACTTGTTTGTAAGGTTTTATTAAGAATCAGATTTGGCCTGGCATGGTGGCTCACGCCTGTAATCCCAGCAATTTGGGAGGCCGAGGTGGGTGGATCACCTGAGGTCGGGAGTTCTAGACCAGCCTGGCCAACATGGTGAAACCCCATCTCTACTAAAAATATAAAAATTAGCCGGGGGTGGTGGTGGACGCCTGTAATCCCAGCCACTTGGGGGGCTCAGGCAGAAGAATTGCTTGAATCCGGGAGGCAGAGTTTGCGGTGAGCCAAGATCATGCCATTGCATTCCCGCCTGGGGGACAAGAGTGAGACTTCATCTCAAAAAAAAAAACAAAACAGATTTAACATTAATAGTACATTAATGGAAAGGTGAAATTTGGGTTTCCTTTTTGAACAAGATTTTGATGTAATATTAAAAGAGAATGAAAGATTTTTGTTTGCCTTTTGAATAACAGCAGGAAAAAAGGGAGAGAAAGAGGGGACATTTAGTTGGCCTCATGCCATCTTTTTTGGGTCCTGTTTGGAAATTGGAGTCTCCCCTCTGTCAATGAGTAAAGATTTTCCCCTTTACTTATAGTGACCTGGACTTTCATGTTGTAATATCAAATGTTTGATTAAACCTTTGATATCTGACAAACTTTCCAAAGTCAAATTCCAAAGTTAGCCTTTTTTTTTTTTTTTTTTTTTTTGAGACAGAGTCTCACTCTGTCGCCCAGGCTGGAATGCAGTGGTGCCATCCCAGCTCACTGCAAGCTCTGCCTCCCGGGTTCACGCCATTCTCCTGCCTCAGCCTCCCAAGTAGCTGGGACTACAGGCGCCCGCTGCCACGCCTGACTAATTTTTTGTATTTTTAGTAGAGATGGGGTTTCACTGTGTTAGCCAGGATGGTCTCGACCTCCTGACCTTATGATCCGCCCGCCTTGGCATCCCAAAGTGCTGGGATTACAGGCATGAGCCAATGCGCCCGGCCTAAAGTTTGCCTTTTTAAAAATCTGATAAAAGTCCAAAAGAGGCATATTTGGTTTATTTGGTAAAATCATACAGGAAGCATTGTCAAGTATGAAATGGTATTTGGCTTTATTTGGGCTGTATTTGTATGACTATGTTATTAGTATATGTTCCAAAATTGTATAAGATTCCTGTAATTCTGATATATCTCAGTATATGTTAACAGTAATAATTAGGATTGTTATGTGAAATTATTGTGTACCACAGAGATGACCAGACTTTAACTGTGGCTGTTCTGAGATTTCCTCATCCACAATTGTTTTACTTTATGTTCAAGGTGGTTTTATAATCAGCTATAGGACTCTGACAGGTGCTCTTGAAGGCAAGTTTCTGAGAACTTTGGCAATTGTGACATTAGAACAGAGGAAAAACTTCCAAGACTCCCACAGAGAGCTAATGTGTTCATGAATATTGAACAGAATAGAAGTAAATTACATAGACTGAACTAATGGAAGACTGGAGTAATCTTTTCATTGCTTTTTTGTTTGAAATGTTGCTAATTCTTTTGTTTTTCAGAGTCTAGAAAACCTTTTTTTTTCTTTTGAGCTGTTTATAGCTTTTTTTTTTTTTTGGCTTGTGAAGGGTTTTTGTTTGTTTAATACATCTGAAAAGAATGCATATACAAAGAATTGAGATATGAGAAGGCATTGGTTCAACATTAACGAATCTACAAGAATTAGGGTTGGGAAGACGGAAAAGATTACCTCAACATTTTAAAACATTGGAAACTGCAACCAAAATAAGCTGATAAAATCCCTATTAACACTTATGAAGAGTCTTCATAAGACTCTTTCCAGTAGGGTGCGGTGGTTCACGTCTGTAATCCCAGCACTTTGGGAGGCCGAGGCAGGTGGATCATGAGGTGAGGAGATTGAGACCATCCTGGCTAACGTAGTGAAACCCCGTCTCTACTAAAAATACAAAAAATTTAGCTGGGCGTGGTGGTGGGCGCCTGTAGTCCCAGCTGCTTGGGAGGCTGAGGCAGGAGAATGGTGTGAACCTGGGAGGTGGAGGTTGCAATGAGCCGAGATCGTGCCACTGCACTCCAGCCTGGGCGACAGAGCGAGACTCCATCTCAAAAAAAAAAAAAAAAAAAAAAAAAGACTCTTTCCATGACTTTTATTAAACTAGAGAGCCTCACCTGGCTGCTCTAGGGTTCCTCATGTGCAAAACAGAAATAAGAGGATTCCCCTGACTGGTTCCCATGTTGTTATGTGTTCTCCCCACCCCCACCCGACCCCCAGCTTCTTAATGAAGCAGGCCTCCATCCTCCTAATGAGAGGATGTGAATCATTCCACAGATGTCTATCTTCTAGCACCACCCCTGGTATTTCCTCTACATACCAGGTCTTCAGCTGCTTTCTAGGAACACCATATACTACTGAGCTGCAAATCTATGCTAAGCATATAAGACAATGACTGACAGGGAAAAAAATTTTTAATTACAAACTCAATTCATTTGGTGCATTTCAAAGGTTCAATACTTTTCTTCATTTATTAGTGAAAGAAGTTAGAAATTAACTTCCCCCCCAAAATCAGCAAATGGCAAACAAATGTCTTTGAAAGTCACAGTCACATATAGTGTGTCCTAGAAAAGAGGAGGGGCAAGACAGGCTCCACCCACTTTCATGAGTTTCATCAAATATTGGATCTACTCAAAGGTGGAGGGAAAAGGTAACTTTCAAAAAGGAGTCTGTTATTAAATGAGGCATTTACTATACTCCTTCCTGAGAGCCCCAGGTGGGGAACATGTTTTCTAAACCATATCTAGGAAGCGGAATGTGGACTCAATCTGTCCTGTCCCCTTAAGGGCTATCCACTGGTTAATGAATTAAAAAAAAAAAGACTAAAAAATAAACCCCACACACACTCCTCCCAAGAAAAGAGGAGAGAAACACACACACACACACACACACACACACACACACACACACACACACACAAAAAGATCTCCCAGATTACTCTCCAGAGTGGAACCAGGGAGCAGCTTCAACAATTCCAATTAGTCTGTTACAGAGTCATCCACAAGCATGCCTTGCTTTTAAACAACAAAAAAATTTTGAAACAACAAAACAAAACCTTGTACTAATCACTTTTTTGACAATACGCAATTACTCAAAATTAACTAGTACTGCGGGGGAAGGGGGGCCATACCTATGGGCCTTGTCTCACACGAGTGCATGTGGGTAGGTGCAGGACATTTGTCAGTGTTGCAAAAACGAATTTTATTTTTTAATCTTTAGTTTGAGTTAAACATTGCTTTTAGTATGATGCTGACACCAGCTGTGCAGAAAGGCTTCTGGAGAGATGTTCATAGCAGCACACACCTGTGGGTCTTTTTCAGTTATGGAGGCTCCAGGGCAGCCAATATTGCTTCATCAAATACATTCCTTAGGCCTTTCTGTGTGAGTGCAGAACACACCACATACCTGACAGCCTTCAGGTCAGGGATCAGCTTTTCAGTAGTCCCTGGAGTGATGGGCTTCTGTTTGTTCTTGGCAAGTTTCTCAATAGTAGAGGGGTCGTCTCTGAGATGAATTTGGGTCCCAACAAGCAAGAAATGAGTCTTTGGACAGTGGTGAGTTATCTCAGACACCCACTTTCCTTTCACATTTTCAAATGAAGATGGAGAGACCACTGAAAAACAGACTGGAAATACATCTGTGTGTAGATAACTCAGCAGTTATAATCTGTCATCATCGTTGTTCCCTGCAGTATCAAAAAGTCCAAGAGTATATGGTTCTCCACCAATCATAACTGTGACTGCATAGTTGTTAAAAACAGTTGGTACATATTTCGATGGAAATTTGTTTGTTGTGTAGGATATCAGGAGACATGTTTTACCAACAGCACCATTGCCCACAACAACACACTTCATTGTCTGCATTGCTGAAATGATTTTGTATCCACTTTAAATATTTCAAATCTGATGTTGACCTCAGCTTCTTCACTGGGGCATTGGCAGCACTCTACAGCTTTTCACAATTGGGTTAAGTACACTCCTGTGAGTAAACTCTGAAGTACATTTCTGTCTACCTGATTTCCGTAGAAATTTGAAAACTATTTGCAAGTATACTTAATTTACGGCAGTACAGTTATTTGCATAAGTTCAATAAGAATGTATTTTCTTTTGTAACAGGACATAATTGGAGACACTGGTTATTTTACCAAAGCTTTGACTGGAATGATGTACTTTCGGATGCAAACAGACTGCTTTAAGGAGTCAAAGCTGACTTATGAAGTTGGCCTCATCCCTTGTCTACACAGTCACTGTACAGAGTTCCTTGCCTGTAGTATGTAAAGAGTGTCACTTTCTGACAGGCTCAGGAGCCCCAAATTATCTTGGGACCTTAAAGAGAGGACATTGCCCAATTTATATAGGTATTTTCAGGCACCAATAAATCATGGCTGGGCTCAAGCCTTTAAAAAAAGTCAAATCTGGGATTCCTTATAGAATAAAGTTCCAGCAAAGCCAATTTTAAGACAGGCTTATATGGCAAATAATTATTCTTGCTGACATTATGCAAACACTCAGGCCAAGTATAAGACGAACAATTATTTTAAATAAATTTGTCCTACTATGATTTGTCTTCAGTAAAAATAGGTACTGGGCTGGGCATGGTGGCTCACAGCTGTAATCCCAGCACACTGGGAGGCCAAGGCAGGCAGAGCGCTTGAGGTCAGGAGTTTGAGACCAGCCTGGCCAACATGGTGAAACACCATCTCTACCAAAAAATACAAAAATTAGCCAGGTGTGGTGGCATGTGTTTGTAATCCCAGCTACGCAGGAGGCTGAGGCATGAGAATTGCTTGAACCCGGGAGGTGGAGCTTGCCTGAGTCCTGGTAAGGCACAGACAGAAAGGGTTGTCAGCCATTTTTTTCTGAGGTTATAAGATCTACAACTTCCCCAGTTATTCCTGCAGATAACACCACTATTGTAGATTGGCTTTTTGAGAAATCTTTTCCAGTGTTTGTGCATGTCTGACCGTGGCTCCACCTGGACCCACCTGGATCTGCCAATCCTGCTCGTGTGACCCCACCCAGAAGTGACTCAGTCCTTAGGACTCAGCATTGACCCCCTGTGATTTCATCTCTGCTCTAAGCAATCAGCAGCAAGCACCTATTACCTGGCCTTCCCCACTCCTTCCCCTAAAACTGTCTTTGAACAACCCCTAACCTGTGAGTTTTGCACAAGGTTGAGTGCTAACTCCATCTCTGTAGCGTGGCCAGCCTTTTGTCTATTAAACTCTTTCCTTACTGCAATGTCATGGTCTTTCTTTATGCAGCAGGCAGGAAGAGCCCCTTCAGTGGTTACGAAGTCTTACCTGCACAGAGAGGTCCCAGAGAGGCTGGCTGGGCACTGGGGATCTGGGGCTACCATTGTTGATGGCCAATGAGACACGGAGTGGGAGCCTCCTACCCTGACATACCTGAAGAAGACACCACCTCCTATTTGGCAAAAGGTCCTTTCTTCCCACAAGCCTCACACGCCTGGTCCTGATGGCCACCTCCTACCATGCTAGGGTCCCACACCCTGGGCTTCCTCCACACCAGTCAGTGGTTGGTGTTGGTGGGGAATCTTAGAGCCACCCTCTCAGACTCCCACTGAGGGGGACTGGTCTCCCTGTCCCTGGGGCTAGCCTGGAGCTGGGCCTGCCAGTGGTCACCTGTCTGAGCATGGGTTAGGAGGCTGGGAGGGCTGCCCACCACTCCAGGGCCTGCCTCCAGCTGCCTCCTCCCTCAGGCACTCTTGGCTCCATGGTGCTCGCACAGGGCAGGGCAGGCTGGCTGGCTGAGGGCAGGGGGTTCCACGTCAGCGTTCTGAGGACTAAACTCTGGCCCTTTTTTCTTCTTTTGCCCAAATTCCTACCTAAGAGGCCTGGGGAGTGTGCCCTACAAACTGTAGAGTCTCTCAAATAGGTTTTATTTAACCCTATATAACACCGCTGCCTTTCCAACCTGACTGTGCTGTAGCATCGCATGACAGACAAGGAAGGAAATGAGATATTTTAACTGCATATATGTTTATTTGCCATACCTTGAAGTAGCCGTGCAAAGTTGTCTCTCATGTAGAAACATCTACATTCTGTAGAAAATCCCCTTCTTCTTCTGAGGCGTTTTTCCTGACCCAGGAGAGTGTCAGCTAAGAGACTGACACCCTTTTATGTCTGATAAGAAACATTTACATTCCATTCTCCCTGAAGCCTGCTATCTGGAGGCTTTACCTGGATGATAAGAATCTTGGTGTTGCAATCCCTTATCTTAACCCAGACATTCCTTTCTATGGATTCCAAGTCTTTTTTTTTTAAAGACAAGTCTTGCTCTGTTGCCCAGGCTGGAGGGCAGTGGCGCGAACTTGGCTCACTGCAACCTCCGCCTCCTGGGTTCAAGCGATTCTCCCATCTCAGCCTCCTGAGTAGCTGGGATTACAGGCGTGTGCCACCACACCCAGCTAATTTTTGTATTTTTGTAGAGATTTCTACAAAAACGTCAGCACGGGGTTTCACCATGTTAGCCAGGCTGGTCTTGAACTCCTGACCTCAGGTGATCTGCCTGCCTTGGCCTCCCAAAGTGCTAGGATCACAGGCGTGAGCCACTGAGCCCAACTACAAATGATTTTTTTTTTTTTTTTTTTTTTTTTTTTGAGACAGAGTCTTGTTTAGTCACCCAGGCTGGAGTGCAGTGGTGTGATCTTGGCTCACTGCAACCTCCACCTCCTGGGTTCAAGCGATTCTCCTACCTCAGCCTCCCAAGTAGCTGGGATTACAGGCACCTGCCACCATGCCTGGCTAATTTTTGTACTTTTAGTAGAGATGGGGTTTCACCATGTTGGCCAGGCTGGTTTCGAACTCCTGACCTCAGGTGATCTGCACGCCTTGGCCTCTCAAAGTGCTGGGATTACAGGCGTGAGCCATGGCGCCCAGCCATACAAGTGCATTTTTAAAGGCAAAAAGGGGGCAGGGTGTGGCTGATATAAAGTTGTTTGTCAGGAATTCTGATTGGCTCACCGAAGTGACATTGCTGGGTGATTGGCTGGACATGGGGAAGCTCCAGGGCGTGGGTTTTCGTGTCCAGTGCGGCATTATCAGGTGAATTCATAGCTGCTAGCAATGGCAACCACCAGAGATGAGTCTATAGCTCAATGTAGTAGAAGGATGCACCTGCTGTCTCATGTCAGTATCTCTCTGGGCCTGATAATAGAAAAAGACTCACATTTCTCAGATAATAGTTCTTTTCTTTTCTTACTCCCAGCAGGGTGAGTGTCAGCCTGCTTCCCGGACACCATTGGGCACACAGCCAATTGGAGGGGGAGAGGACCCTGCGTTTGAGGCAGGAGCTGGCCTCTGTTGACGCAGGTTCAGCACAGCCCCAGCCCCTTCCTTCCTGCTTGCCGGGACACAGAATCCCTGCAGTTCCCTTTTCCCTGCCCCCACCCACACCAGCTGGGCTCTGCTATGGCTCGGGATGGTTCCTCCGGGTCCACTCTGCGGCCTTGGAAAGACCCTGCAGGCTTCCCGTGGCTGCCCCGCCCCACAGTGCTGACCCCAGCACCTGATGAGGATGGTTTACTTGGCCAATCTGTAATCAAGCTTCTGAACCTTCCCCCAGGCCCATCTGTGCCTTTCCTCTACAATTCAGTGTTAGCAAGAATCCTGCTAAGTCAGTTTAGCCCAAAACCTGCAGCCTCGATGTCTGATCCCTCTCACGTCTGATGGGGTTTCTCATCCTTTACCCAGGGCCAACCTGGGAGACTGAAGCAGGGGTCTCCATCAGCTGAAGTTTGTTGAGCCACAGCTTGAGGGCATGGTCGGGAAAAATGCGGGCCCAGAAGCTTCCGTGGCCCGTGTCCTCTGAGGAGGTCTGTGGGGGGCTCAGTGTAAACACGTTTCTTTAACCGGGAGAAGGAGCGCAGGAAGAGGGGGCAGGCGTTTAGGCAAATTGGTTTCATTAACGAGTGCCCAACAGTAATCCGTGGGCAAACATTGCCCGGGATGAGGGGAGGCAAAGGAAGAGTTAGTCCTGCTGACTTCTGGTCTCAGGTAGGCAGAGGAATGGTTGATCTCACCTGACCTTTGTTCTGCACCTGGGAAGGTCCGCTTGGAATCCAGCTTGTCGGTGTGCATTCTAACAGACTAGCTTTGGGGACCAGGTGTTGCAGACTAAAGTTGCAGTTGAGGTGTTCTTTTCTTGTTTATGGAAAGATAAACATCTTGGAAGGTAGGGCCAGCAAAGAGTGCTATGAATGTGGAGGCTATGGTCAGCCTGGGGCCCTGCCCCTCTCCTCAGCTCCTGGAGGCTGTCAGGACACCCGGTGCTCAGGGAGAGCCCAGGGCCACTGCTTTGTTCTTGGAAGCCTTAGCTGCTCCCTGCCTTGGGCCTCCTCAGGGGCCCCAGGCCTGCCCAGCAAGTCTCCCCAACTGGAGTCTTGGGGTTCCTCTCCTCTAGAAGGCAAATCTGCTCTTTGGAGTTTCCTAGGGTTGGGAAGAATGCCCGCCTGTGCTCACCTGCTGCTGTGGGTGGAGGCTGTCTGTGGAGGCTAGGGAGGCTGTGGGTGGTGGGTGGAGGCTGTGGGTGGAGACTGGGTGGTGGGTGGAGGCTGTGGGTGGTGGGTGGAGGCTGTGGGTGGTGGGTAGAGGCTGTGGGTGATGGGTAGAGGCTGTGCATGGTGGGTGGAGGCGGTGGGTGGAGGCTGTGGGTGGTGGGTGGAGGCGGTGGGTGGAGGCTGTGGGTGGTGGTTGGAGGCTGTGGGTGGAGGCTGTGGGTGGTGGGTGGAAGCTGTGAGTGGTGGGGTGGATGCTGGGGAGGCTTTCCTGGACAGAAAAAGCACTGAGTAGCACCCCTGAGGCTCAGCGGGAGAAACCTCTCTCTGTGCGGCAGCCAGGGGCAGGGCAATGTGGGGTTGCCCATGTTGGTTATGAGACTGGAACCACATATTCCAAACACGGGTTTCACTAGGCCAGGCTCAGTGCACGGTGAAGCCATCCTTATACACACACACACACACACACACACCCCACAAATGCACACCTACCAAACGCATAGACACACAACACAAATGCACACCTACCAAACACACACACACACGCACACCTGCCAAACCCAAACACACACACACCACACACACACACTCCTACCACAGACACACACCACAAATGCACACCTATCAAATGCATAGACACACACCACAAATGCCCACCTACTACACACATGCACACCTACCAAACCCAAACACACACACCACACACACCTCTACCAAACACAGACACACACTGCAAATGCACACTTTCCAAACACACATGCATGCACACCTACCAAATCCAAACACACACACCACACACACACCCCTACCAAACACACTCACACACTGCAAATGCACACCTACCAAACACACATGCACACCTACCACACACACGCACACCTACCACACACATATCCAAACACACACCACACATGCACACTTACACACCCACACACATCACACACATGCACACCTACCACACACCCACACCACACACATGCACACTTACACCTCACACCGCCACACATACATACACATCTACATACCCACAGACTCTCACCACACACATGCACACCTACCACACACCCCACACACATATGCACACCTACCACACACCCACACACTCACACCACCCACATGCACACCTACCACACACCCACACACTCACACCACACATGCACACCTACCACACACCCACACACCCACACCACACACATGCACACTTACACCTCACACCGCCACACATACATACACATCTACATACCCACAGACTCTCACCACACACATGCACACCTACCACACACCCCACACACATATGCACACCTACCACACACCCACACACTCACACCACCCACATGCACACCTACCACACACCCACACACTCACACCACACATGCACACCTACCACACACCCACACACCCACACCACACACATGCACACCTACCACACCCTGACACACATGCACAGCTACCACACACCCACACACCCACGCCACACACATGCACACCTACCACACACCACACATGCACACCTACCACACACCCACACACCACACACATGCATACCTACCATGCACCTACACACACCACACACGCACACCTACCATGCACCCACACACCCACACCACACACATGCACACCTACCACACACCCACCCACACCACACACATGCACACCTACCACACTGCACACCTACCACACACCTACACACACCACACACGCACACCTACCACACACCCACACACACCACACACATGCATGCCTACCACACACCCACACACCCACACCATACACACATGCACACCTACCACACACCCACACACCCACACCATACACACATGCACACCTACCACACACCCACACACTCACCACACACATGCATACCTACCACACACCCACACACCCACACCACACAATGCACACCTACCACACCCCACACACACATGCACACCTACGACACACCCACACACCACACACATGCACACCTATGACACACCCACACACACCACACACATGCACACCTACCACGCACCCACACACTCACACCACACACATGCACACCTGCCACGCATCCACACACCCACAGCACACACATGCACACCTACCACACCCCTCACACATACACACCTACCACACACCCACACACTCACACCACACACATGCACAACTACCACACACCCACACAGTCCCCACACATGCACACCTACCACACACCCACACACTCCACACACATACACCCCTACCATACACCCCCACACATATGCACACCTATCACACCCACACCACACAGATGCACACCTACCACACACCCCACACACAGATGCACACCTACCACACACTCACACACACCACACACATGCACACCTACCACACACCCACACACCACACACATGCACACCTACCACACACCCACACACACCACACACATGCACACTGACCTCACACCCACACACTCACACCACACACATGCACACCTACCACACACCCACAGACACCACACACATATGCACACCTACCACACCTACCACACCTACCACACACCCACACACCATACATAAACGTGCACGCCCATCATACCCACACACTGACATACACATTTGTGCACAGGCACACCACACACTCACACCACAGCACATCACATGCATGCATGTGTACACACGCTCCCCCCATGCATGGATGTGCTGTGAGCCTGGGAGCCAGGCTCTTGGTGCACTGTGTCAAGAGTGTGTAAAATGAAAATTTTTTGAATTAGACACGCAGGTGGCCATTCTAGAGCCCTCCTGTGCACATGTCATGTCGTGTTCAGTCACTTAGCGCTGTGGAAATCCCAGCTCAGAGACAGCAAGGAGCCCTGCATGGGTTTGCCCGCAACGGCGTGCTGGCTTTGTTGAGACTCAGAGGCTGGCTTGGTTGAGACTCAGAGGCTGGGATGTCCAGAGGCGGCTCCACCACATCCATTCTGCCCTCTGTGGGCACACCTTGCTCCCCCACAGAGACTAGAAAGCCAAACACGTTTCCCAAACTCCTTGCAGCAGAGTGTCTGGAAGTGGCTTCGGTGCTGTCGAGCGATGCTAGGTTTGTGGTTTGGAAGGAGGGCGCTCCTGTCTCTGTTGGCGTGCAACACATCCCCAACTTACAGCTCAAAACAGACATCTTACTTTGGTCATATTTTAGGGTGAAGAATTCGGGGAGGGGTCTTTGAGGCAATTCTCTTCTGAGTCTGTCATATGAGTGTGTTCAGAAGTCACTGGGCTGTGAGTCCAAGATGGGACACCCATGAGGCTGGAGCTCTGGCGGGGCTGTTGCCTGAACGCCACACATGGTGTCTCCAGAGTGGTGCTCACAGGGTGCTGGACTTTTCCACGTGGGGCTGGTATCCTCTCGTGGAGCCTCCAAAGATGTCAGGTGGGAGCTGCAGGGCGTTTCTGACGTGGCCGCAGGAGCCCTGTGCCTCCACTCCCTTCTCAGACCCCACCTCTCCGTGGGACAGCCCCACAGAACTTGCAGAGCTGTTAAAGGCTGTTGCAGAGGGAGGTGGCACCCTGGGGGCCGCAGCAGCCCGGGGAGTGTGGCTCCCCTGCAGGCGTGGAGACTGGGCTCTAGGTGTTTCTGGGGCAACTCAAGCGGAGATTCTGGAGCCGCTCACATCTGCTGGAATGCAGGCTTTTCGTTCATAGAAACAGCAAGCGGCCAAGAGTGTGATTAACTGGGAATTGGCAGTGAGTAGAGGGTTTCACGGTCTCCTAAACCAACCTGAGGAAACAGGTGGTCATTGTTGGCATTTAACTGTGACTATTTCCAAAGCCTGCCGTAGACTGAAACTCACTGCCGTAGCTGTGCAGGGTGTGGACATTGTGGGGATGGGGGTTGGTCTCAGTAGGGAGGCAGGGACCCCGTTTTTACTAACACCAGATTTACAGGATCAGCTCGACAGACTGCTTTTTTTCTGGCTGGCTGAAAATAAATGGGAGAGAGAAAATAAAACAATACTGGTGTATTAGTTATCTATTGTCACATTAAAAGAATTGCTCTGAAACTTAGAGGTTTACAATGTCAAAAAGCATTTATGATTGCAGTTTCTGTGGGTTGTTCAGAAAAGCCTGCTGGGTGGCGCTCTGTGGCGAGCACGTCTATGCCACTTACCTACAAAGGCTGAGGGAGCTGAGAGGCTGAAGAAACAGGCCGACAAATCCTGTTTCTCAGAAAGAAACTTTCAACAGTGCATTGGGAGCAGAAGCCACGGTGCGGGCTGCCGTGAGATCCATGCATTGCTACCCGCGGACCCGGGGCTTAGGTAGCAGAGGGAAAGGGAGCGGGAGCTTCAGAAGGATATGTAAGACGACTGGCCTACCCCTCAGGAAGAGGCAAGAATGCCACCTGCTGGTCCACCCTCAGGAGAAGGCAAGAATGCCACCTGCACCGCAGCGTGTAACTCCCTTAAGGACAGGATTTTGTGTTTACAATAACATTAAGGTTGTTTTGACCTAAGGACCCAGAACTAGGGTTCATCGGAAGTCCACATGGCGGCTGAGCATCCAAGATGGAGTCATTTTAGCCTTCGCCACAGGTGGTTCTGGCTGTGTGAGCCTAGATGTTGTCTGGGGTGAAGTGGTCCGAAGGCTCGGCTAGGGCTGGAGGACCCATCTCCTAGATGGTGCACTGTGCTGCCAGCAGGCAGATGCTGCCCTTTGGTGGGAGGCCTTGGGTTCTTGGCACGTGGTCATCTCTGCACGTCTTCGCTGAGTGTCCTCATGGGTGGCCTCTTCCTCCACGCAGGGATCCCAGAGAGCACAGCAGAGGCTGCAGTGTTCTTTGCAACCTCATGTCTGAAGTCACACAGTGTCACTCTGACACATTCCATATGTGGAGTGTGAGCCTCTAAGGCTGATTCTGCCTTTAGAAAGGAGGGGTATCAAAGACGTTGGAACATATTTTAACAAAGATGTGACTATAAAAAATAAGATGATTAAGTGAATTATATAATATGTATAATTTTATGGCAAGAAATTTGAAAATTGAGAGGAAATACATTACCAGAATAAGTGGAAAACTTGGGTAAATCAATAAAAAAGGAAGAAATTGGCAAGTCCATTTAACATTTGTTAGTGCAAAACCTGCCAACACCAAATGGTTTTAAAGCTGACTTCTTCCTCATTGGTAAGGAACAAGTTCTTCTAGTATTTTAAAAAATATTCCAGAAAATAGAAAAAGGTGAAAAATTTTCCAATTCATATTATACAGCTAATGTAACTTCGTATCAAAGTTTGATATAGTATGAGAAAAATATTCCAATTTATTTTGTAAAATGGGCGCAAAAATCCAAATAAAATACCATAAATTTATACACTGTCATTTATTAAGGAACAGCACACCATAGTCAAGCTTTTATTGCATACATGTAACAGTGACTTAATAGTAGGAAGCATAATATAATACATTACATCAATACACTAAAGTACACAAATCATGTAATTATGTTGTAATTAGTGAAAAAAGTACTTGACAAAATTTAGCAGTCATTTCTCATAAAATCTTCTATTTAAAATAAAAGGGGGCCAGGTGTGGTGGCTCACGCCTGTAATCCCAGACTTTGAGAGGCCAAGGTGGGCAGATCACTTGAAGTCAGGAATTCAAGACCAGCCTGGCCAACATGATGAAACCCATCACTACTAAAAATACAAAAATACAAAAATTAGCCGGGTGTGGTAGCACATGCCTTCAGTCCAGCTACTCGGGAGGCTGAGGCAGGACAATCACTTGAACCTGGGAGGTGGAGGTTCCAGTGAGCCGAGATCACGCCACGGCACTCCAGCCTGGGCGACAGAGTGAGATTCTGTCTCAAAAAAATAAAGTAAAATAAAATATGGAATTTAAATAATGCACCTAAAAATCACACCTACTTTTTCAAAAAGAACAGATAACATATTAATTGATGAAATATTAGTGATCAGCATTAAAGTTGGGAAAAAGTCAGGGATGCCTGTCTCACTGCTACCCCTCAACCTGCATTTGGGGATCCTCATGGCAGACGAAGGCAGGCAGGTGCAGTAGAGATTGTGCACATTCGGCCAGAAGTGCTGACATTCTCCCCTCCCTGCAGAAGACAGGGATGCCCATCGAGAAGATCCAAAACTTCATTCATCTAATAACCTACAGAACCAATAAGATGCTTTGGGTAAGTGATTGAACATATAAAATTGCTTTTATGTACTGGCAACAACCAGTTATCATATAAATTGAAATAATAACAATGAATTCGACATGTAACAGAGTCGAATGCAATAAAATAATGCCTAAGAATATGTTTAATAGATGGCAAGATGATGAACCAGCACTGGCCACCGGCCCCTCGCCCCAGATCAACCCTGGGCAATGGCAGAAGGACACCCTGCCTAGCCCTCCTGGGGCTGGGGCTGGAGGCCGGGCTGGACACCCGTTACATAGGATCTGAAAGTTCTTCTGATGTAGGGCACGGCATGCTGACACTCCAGAGATGAAAAGCAGAGCGCTCTGTCACTTACAGCTCCAAACAAGGAAGGCGTCCAGGCAGGGCTGCATGAGGCACCCGGGGACAGGGTAGCAGACAGCTGGGGCGGCCGGGCGGCTGGTGTGTGGACAGCAGGTGGGGTGGCTGGGTTTCTGGGGCTCCCTGTGGATTTTGCTAATTTGGGTGATTTTGAGCTCTGGGTCACAGGGCTGTCCCTGGTCATCTGGCCCTTGGCCCTGGGGCAGATTTGGGCAGATGTGCAGTGGCCTGGAGTGTGAGGGGCCAATGAGGAGGTGGTTGGGTGTGGACTTAACTGGCTGCTCAAGGAGGGAACTGACCGGCCTCTAGGGCTTCAAAACTGGGTCAAGACAGCACATCAGTAATAATAAAACCCAAGCTGTATCACCCCACCAAGGCCAGGAGGGCAGGGTGTGTCCAGGAGTGGAGGTGACTGCCCCCTGCACAGATACACCTGCTGCCTGTGGGGTCAGGGTGTCTGCAGGCACTCCCCGATGTCCACCACCTGGATCTCTGGGTCTCACCTCCAGGGACCCAGCCTTGGTGCACAGACCTGCCTTGGCTGAGCATTAGAGCTTCCTGGGCTCACACTCTGCTGTGTCCTGACTGCCCCACAGCTTTGCCCATCCTCTGCAGGGCCCATGACTTCACACTTGTCCTGACGCTTATGCACCTCCTGGTGTTCTCATTATCCCCTGTAGGGTTAGTGTGACTTGGCGACAGCTAGCGCATGGCTGTCCCTGTAGGTATTTGCCCCCAAGACCCTCCAGGCCGCTTAACCAGCCCATGGGCTAAGGCGTAGTCCTCCCCGGGATGCTTGCTCAGGCCACCGCCAGTGAACCCTCCGTGACCAGCCCCTGCCTTGAGCCAGGGACCATCCAGGTCCCACCTTCCACTCCAGGTGGCCCTCCCTCGCCAGGCAGGCCATGGCTGGCTGGTCTCAAAATCCCACTTGCTGTCTGTTTTCTTTCTTTCTCTCTCTTTTTCTCTTTCTTTCTTTTTCTTCCTTCCTTTCTTCCTTCCTTCTTTCTTTCCTTCCTTCCTTCTTTCCTTCCTTCCTTCTTTCTTTCTTTCTTTTTTTTTTTTTTTTGAGATGAAGGCTCGCTCTTGTCCCCCACGCTGGAGTGCAATGGCACGATCTCCGCTCATTGCAACCTCCGCCTCCCGGGTTCAAGCGATTCTCCTGCCTCAGCCTCCCGAGTATCTGGGATTATAGGTGCTTGCCACCACGCCTAGCTAATTTTTGTATTTTTAGTAGAGATGGGGTTTCACCATGTTGGCCAGGCTGGTCTCAAATTCCTGACCTCAGGTGATCCGCCCGCCTCAGCCTCTGAAAGCGCTGGGATTACAGGCATGAGCCACCGCGCCCCGCCTTGCTGTCTGTTTTCTTGGCCCATGGCCTGCAGAGAGGACCCAAGAAGGATGTTGCATAGAAAGAGTTTCCAACTTCAGCACAGTTCTAAAAAAGCCTCAGCCAGCCAGCAGGTTGCCTTCAAGCCAAAGTTGCCCACCAGAGGACTCTTGCCATGGGCAGAAAAACAGCCAGCTCGAGTACCCTCCCTTTCCCTGTCTTTGTCGGGAGCAGCCGGAGGAAGCCCCAGGTTCAGTCCAGCCAAGGAGGTTCCTCCTGTACCCTCTTGGAGAGAGGTCCCGCTGGCACAGCTCCTTGTGCTACACGCAGCCAGCAGGGAGCAGCCGTGAGCTGTAGCATCGAGAATTCATGCCAGAGTCTTTGCTGCCTTTATCCCTTGCACGTTAATGTACTTGTAAAATCTGTCCTAAGGAATGCAGCCAGTTCACCTCTCAGCATCCCAAGTGGGAAAGGAGAAAAATCAGCTGGTCTGTTCTCATCCCCAGTCCCTGGGGGATCTGGGGGATAAAGAATGGAGGAGCTGCCAATCCTAGAGAGCACTGGGCTGTCCCTGTATCCCTTCTAAGATGGAAGAGGCCACGTGGGGTGAACTTACGAGCTTGGGCTTTTGAAACGATTCAAAGGGTGAGGCCTCACCAGTAGAGGGCAGAGAAACTAAGGCAAGTTCTGGATTTTATCTTGAGTAATGCTATTATTTATTTATTTATTTACTGAGATGGAGTTTCACTCTTGTTGCCCAGGATGGAGTGCAATGGTGCAATCTTGGCTCACTGCAAACTCCGCCTCCCGGGTTCAAGCGATTCTCCTGCCTCAGCCCCCCAAGTAGCTGGGATTATAGGCGTGCACCCCCATGCCCAGCTAATTTTGTGTGTGTGTGTGTGTGTGTGTGTATATATATATATATATATATATTTTTTTTTTTTTTAGAGATAGGGTTTCACCATATTGGCCAGGCTGGTCTCGAACTCCTGACCTCAAGTGATCCACCTGCCTTGGCCTCTCAAAGTGCTGGGATTACAGGTGTGAGCCACCACGCCCAGCCTTGAGTACTATTATTTAATATCCTTTAAAATAAAAGATAAAAGAAGAGAGAATTTTAAGAGGTTTTCATTTTTGACCAAAGTTTGAGCTACAAGATACTGGAAAAAGTTGAATTCTTTGAAAAGTACCCTGAATTTACAACAAGCAAGGGGGAATCTCTGGGGGGTAAACTGGTGCGGCACAACAAAGAGGGGGTTGGGATCCAGGACCGTTTGCCTGCAGCGTTGCAGGGGTCTGGTGTGCTTAGACAATGGTCTTGGGGACAAGCTCTGGCCGTGGGGGGCATAAAACTGAGACCCTGCAGGAGGCAGGACCTTGGAAGGGCCACGCTGTCTGTGTGAGGGGGACTACAGAAACCTCTATCCTGCAGAACAGGGAATGAAAAGGGATTTTGCCTGTATTGGCCTGGCTTCTGGGTAGGAAAAAAAGCAACTGCCCTGAGATGTACACACAGGCCTGAACTTCAGATGGCTTTGGGGTTGGAGTGGATGCTGCCTGCATAATTGCAGAGGTGCCAAGCCAATAAATCACACCAAAGTGTGGTCTTGCCTTAGTGACATCCCTGGGGCTCCTGGGGAAAGAAGATGAGACCTGGATATGAAGGGAAAGGAATCTCCTGAAATAGGGGCTCCCAGAAGACAGCTTCAAGATTCACGATTTCAAAACTCATCAGGTAACACACCCACTGAGAGTGACATGTTGTAGGCACAGCAAAGGGCAGAATTTGTTCCATGAGACCTCGGAATAATAGCACTTTGGAGAGGCACTGCATGATACATAGTTTTAAATAATTGGAGATGTAAAAGAATAAACTGGGATTCTGGGCGCAGTGGCTCACGCCTGTAATCCCAGCACTTTGGGAGGCCGAGGCAGGCGGATTGCCTGAAGTCAGGAGTTCAAGGCCAATCTGGCCAACATGGTGAATCCCCATCTCTACTAAAAATACAAAAAAAATTAGCCAGGTGTGGTGGCGGGCGCCTGTAATCCCAGCTACTTGGGAGGCTGAGGCAGGAGAATCGCTTGAACCCAGGAGGCGGAGCTTCCAGTGAGCTGAGATCACACCACTGCACTCCAGCCTGGGCAACAGAGTGAGACTTCATCTCAAAAAAAAAAAAAAAAGAATAAACTGGGAACAAGATAAAATAGACAAGATTCCAAGGTATAAAAACAGGAGTATTTGAAAGAAAAAGCAAACAATCATGTGAGTTCTTGTATCAAAAACTACATGTTTATTTTCTGTGCAGGGAAGAGTGTATCACAGCCATTGGGAACTTTCTTCACCCATCAAAGCCTCAGGGCTGAAGCATCCTGAACAAGAACTCAGGAGAGTGAAAGAAACAGTTACCTGTCGGCTGCAGCTGGTACCAGCTCCCCACCCTGTACAGAACCCGAAGCGTCCTCTCTCTCCCCATCACCCAGCACCAGACTCTGCCCCGTGACCTCAGCCTGCACCTGCTTCCTGGCTCCATCCAGCCTTCCAGCCTCACTAGATCATCATGGGCCACTGGCCAACACACAGGGCAGTGCCGAGCCCAGGCTGTGGTCACACATGGCTGGGTTAGTAGCTGAAAACATTGTTTTTCACTGGCCTCACAGTAATGGCACCTGCCCCCATTTTCTGTGATTGAATTTTTGGATCCTGCTACCAGGTTATGACAGATTTTATGGTATGTCTCAAGATGTTGAGATAAAGGTAATAAAACAGCTATAAAGTCCTGGCTCAAGAAGTGTTACAAACCCCTTTTACACTGTTGGTGGGACTGTAAACTAGTTCAACCCTTGTGGAAGTCAGTGTGGCAATGCCTCAGGGATCTAGAACTAGAAATTCCATTTGACCCAGCCATCCCATTACTGGGTATATACCCAAAGGACTATAAATCATGCTGCTATAAAGACACATGCACACGTATGTTTATTGCGGCATTATTCACAATAGCAAAGACTTGGAACCAACCCAAATGTCCAACAATGATAGACTGGATTAAGAAAATGTGGCACATATACACCATGGAATACTATGCAGCCATAAAAAATGATGAGTTCATGTCCTTTGTAGGGACATGGATGAAATTGGAAATCATCATTCTCAGTAAACTATCGCAAGAACAAAAAACCAAACACCGCATATTCTCACTTATAGGTGGGAATGGAACAATGTGAACACATGGACACAGGAAGGGGAACATCACACTTCAGGGACTGTTGTGAGGTGGGAGGAGGGGGGAGGGATAGCATTGGGAGATATACCTAGTGCTAGATGACGAGTTAGTGGGTGCAGCGCACCAGCATGGCACATGTATACATATGTAAGTTACCTGCACATTGCGCACATGTACCATAAAACCTAAAGTATAATAATAATAATAATAATAATAATAAAATTTAAAAAAAAAGAAGTGTTACAAACCCAAGCTGAGTAAATACAATAAAACTGCACCAGGCACAACGTAGTAAAATTGCTGAAAACCAAAGACGAATAGAACACTTAATAGTTGGAGAAAAAAAGTCACATTACCTTCAAAAGGACACCAATCACGCTAGCATCTGACTTCCAAATAGAAATATAAACCCAAACCACAAGGGAATGTGATCTTCAAAATGTTGAAAAAATTTAATTGTTAAGTGAAATAATTAACTGCCAATCTAAATTCTATTCCTAGTGGAAATACTCTCCAAGAATAGAGGTGAAATAAATACAGACTCACACAAGAGAAATCAAGAGTGTTCCTCAGGAGACATGAGCTGATGGGTATGAGAAGAGGTGTTTGAAACGTCCTTAGAGGGAGGGCTAGAGGCACAGGGAGGAGAAACCTTCAGAACACAACTTTCATTGAGGGCCAAAAAAGTCAACTATTGATTCTTTGAAAATGCCCCAAACTCGTAAATCTCTGGTGATGCTGACCAAGAAAACAATGAAGGAAGGTACCCTGTGATGGGGAAGGAAAAGGGGAGATTGCTGGAGATCTGTGGACGTTAAAAATAGGCACATATACACCGTGGAATACTATGCAGCCACAAAAAAGGATGAGTTCATGTCCTTTGTAGTGACATGGATGAAGCTGAAAACCATCATTCTCAGCAAACTATCGCAAGGACAGAAAACCAAACGCCGCATGTTCTCACTCATAGGTGGGAATTGAACAATGAGAACACTTGGACACAGGAAGGAGAACATGACACACTGCGGCCTGTTGTGGGGTGGGGGGAGGGGGAGGGATAGCATTAGGAGATATACCTAATGTAAATGATGAGTTAATGGGTGCAGCACACCAACATGGCACATGGATACATATGTAACAAACCTGCACGTTGTGCACATGTATCCTAGAACTTAAAGTATAATGATAATAAAAAAATAGAGCACAAGGAACATGCTAACAAATTTGAAAGTTTCGATGAGAAGGAAAAATTCCTAGAAAATTATAACTTACCAAAACTGAAAGAAGAAGAAAGATAAATGACCCCATATTTGTTAAAGAAATTGGATCTGTCATTAAAAAATTCCCCACAGTGGAACCTCTAGTCACAAATGCTTCACCAGTGAATTCTACTAATCATTTAAGGAATAAATAACACCCATCTCACACAAACTCTTCTAGAGCCGAGGCATCATGGGAACAGCAACTCCACCTGCCATGTTTCAGCTCCAGGAAAACGTGATACCCAAACTCAACAAAGAAAAAATAAACTTACAGACCAGTCTCACTCATGAACATAAACAGAAATCCTCAACAAGATATTAGCATATAAGACCTGGCAGTTGGCCAGGCGTGGTGGCTCATGCCTGTAATCCCAGCACTTTGGGAGGCTGATATCACGAGGTCAGGAGATCGAGACCATCCTGGCTAACACAGTGAAACCCCATCTCTACTAAAAATCAAAAAATTAGCCAGGCGTGGTGGTGGGCACCTGTAGTCCCAGCTACTTGGAAGGCTGAGGCAGGAGAATGGTGTGAACCCGGGAGGCGGAGCTTGCAGTGAGCCAAGATCATGCCACTGCACTCCAGCCTGGGTGACAGAGCGAGACTGTGTGTCAAAAACAAAAAACAAATAAACAAAAAACCCTGGAAGCATGAAATGAGCCTATTAAATTGAGTCATCTCTCTCTCTCTCCTCCTGCCTCTGTGTGTGTGTGTGTGTTTGTGTGTGTGTGTGTGTGTATATATATATATATATATTTCTACAAACCAATGAAAAAATGACCAGCAGCCTAGGAGACAATGTGCATAGAACTGAACAAACATTTCACAAAAGAAGATGTCCCGTGGCCAATAAACATGAAATGGTGACCAACCTCATTAACATCAGGGAAATGCAATGCAAAGCACAAGATACATCAGCACATCATCAAAATGTATAAAATCGAGGAGACCAACCACACCGAGCATTGGGGAGGTTGTGGGGCGAAGAGAGCTCTGTGCATAGTGGTGGGGAGGGCACATATGGAAGGTCCTCCCATTGCCTGCCAGGTGGCAGGGCTGGAACGTCTGTGCTGGCTTCCTTCCCTAGTCGTGACACTGTGGCTTGGACAGCTGGAGGCTGGCCGGAGCCGCTCCACTGGAGTCGCATTTCTGGGGCCTCAGTTCCTGCTGTCAGCTGGGTTTCCTGATTTCTTTTCATGTAGCCTCAGGCTGTCTCCCTCTGCACGTGGCTTATCCACTTGGTGTCTTTAGAGGCGCAGCTGGGCTTCATCCATGGTCACCTCGGGCTTCCAAGAGGCATAAGACCGAGCTGCCCAGCCCTCGTGAGACTCAGACCCAGAACTACAACATAGGCCCCACCCAGATCCATGAGGTATGGACTACAAGGGTGCAAATACTGGGGGCAGGTTAACACCTGCACCACCTGCACCACCATCCCCACCAGCATGTGCCCAGACGATGGCGAGTGAGAAAGCAACCGCACAGGCGTACGTACGTAGGGGATGCCATGATGTAAAAATTTAAACCAACCTGACAGACACTGTGTATTAAGCACATCTTTAGCAAAGATACAGACACATTTGGAGGGCAAGGATAGCCCCGTGTGAAGGATGGGGTTACCTCTGGGTCTCACTCTGTCGCCCAGGCTGGAGTGCAGTGGCGTGATCTTGGCTCACTGCAACCTCTGCCTCCTGGGTTCAAACGATTCTCCTGCCTCAGCCTCCCGAGTAGCTGGGATTACAGGTGCGTGCCATCACACCTGGCTAATTTTTGTATTTTTGGTAGAGACGGGGGTCTCACCATGTTGGCCAGGCTGGTCTCAAACTCCTGACCTCAGGTGATCTGCCTGCCTTGGCCTCCCAAAGTGCTGCGATTACAGGCGTGAGCCACCGCACCCAGCCAAATCATGTCTTTAAAATAATTAGAAGCAACTATGTCAAAATGTTAAAATAGGACATATGTGGGTGGTGAGTTTACAAGTGTTTGTTGTGTTATTCCACCATCTAACTATTATCTATCTATCTACCTATCTATCTATCTGTATCTATCATCTATCTCTATCACCTATCTATCTATTATCTATCTCTCTCTCTATCATCTATCTATATCTATCTGTCTATCTATCTATCTATCTATCTATCTTCTATCATTTATCTGTGTAATCTGTATGAGTAACGTTAAGCAACACTTACTTAAAAGTTTCCAGAGCGGTACTAAGAGCTCCCATGTCCCCTCTATCTCTCCAGGAAGTGGTCACTGCCTTTGCCTCATCGCGGTGCAGACGTGCACTCCCTGCTATCATTCTTTCTCGGATGCCAGCCCTGGCCCCTGGTCCTGTGGGGGTCGGCCAGTTTTCTCCACCTGAGATTCTCCTTTTTCCCTTTGTAATTGATTGGTCTTTTGTAAGAGTTGTTCTGGATTCCACCAATGTCCTGTTCTTTAAGTCTCCACCCAGCAGCCTCACAGCTCGAACAACCACCCCAAATTAGCCGCCTCCAGGAGAGTTGTCCATGGACGAACCTTCATTTCTGTAATTCCTTCTGCATTTATTAGCTGATATGTGACTATTAACAAATGTGAGTTTTCTCATCTTCCTTGTTCGTTCATGTACGCTATTAACTTGGGGGTTCCTATTTTATTCAGAGGGCTATAATCCATGAATTACCTTTATTTATTTATTTATTTATTTGTTTGTTTGTTTATTTATTTGTTTTGAGAGTGAGTCTCTGTCACCCGGGCTGGAGTGCAACGGCACAATCTCGGCTCACTGCAACCTCCACCTCCCAGGTTCAAGTGATTCTCCTACCTCAGCCTCCTGAGTAGCTGGGACTGCAGCTGCCTGCCACCACACCCAGTGAATTTTTTTATTTTAGTAGAGATGGGGTTTTCCCATGTTATCCAGGCTGGTCTTGTACTCCTGATCTTAACTGAGCCACCTGCCTCGGCTTCCCAAAGTGCTGGGATTACAGGCATGAGCCACCACGCTCGGCCAATTATTTATTTTTGATGTTAAAATGGTTTCTGATTTAGGCATGGGAGCCCCTTCGGGCTGGCCCCTGTGTCCCTTTGACAGGCCTATATCATTCATTGACTAAGTCTGTACTTTATGGCACAAAAAGATGTCCCAGGCTCATTTTATTCTTTCCCTGCGTGGCCCTGGAATCATTCCTTTTAGTGCAGGATGGTGTTTAGAAACCAAGGTCCGGGCACTAGGTCTGCTCATTGCTGCCAGTGTGTTAATGCCGCTGAGTCCTCTCAGTGGACAGCCTGGGAAGTATGTGTGTGTTTATCCTTACACGACACTCATCTGTAAGTATCTTTGTATCTATCTGTGCATCCAGTCAACAACCAGGAGTTCTTACCAGTACTTTCAGTTACAACCCAACACCCCAGGATTCTTTCTAGCCTCTTAGACTTCTGTGTTTGTGAATGTCTTCCCCAGCAGGGAGTAACTCGATCCCCTTCATCCTGAATATATTTACTTGTTTGCTCAACATTACTGATCTCCCTATTGCACTGATGGCCTCCGTCCACTCACTTTGTGCCCCTTCCCTGGCACCCCTTGGCAATGGGGCCCAGTGGCCTGCATTCTGAGGGGATCCCCTGCACTCCTGCCACCCCGCGTGTCCTAGGAAGCCAGAGCTCCTGGTCCACACCTTTGTGCCCCTGCCAGACTCCAGCCTGTGCCTCAGTGTGTCTTCCCAATCTCCATCACTTCCTCATGTCCTCAACCCCTTGGCCGCCTCTTCCATGCTAGAAGGGGAGGGAAGGAAGGGGAAGGGGAAGGAAGGTGTCTTAGTCTGTTGGGGTTACTATGACACAATACCACAGCACAGGTGTCTTATAAAAAACAGACACGTCTCACAGCTCTGGAGGCTGGAAGTCCAAGATCATGGCATGGCAGATTCCGTGTCTGGCTAAGGCTTTCTGGTTCATTGGGGGGCTGGCAGATTCTGTGTCTGGCTAAGTCCTGCTTTCTGCTTCATCAAGGCGCCAGCGGATTCCATGTCTGGCTAAGTCCTGCTTTCTGGTTCATCGAGGTGCTGGTGGATTCCGTGTCTGGCTAAGTCCTGCTTTCTGCTTCATCGAGGCACTGGTGGATTCTGTGTCTGGCTAAGTCCTGCTTTCTGCTTCATCAAGGCGCCGGTGGATTCTGTGTCTGGCTAAGCCCTGCTTTCTGGTTCATCGAGGTGCTGGCGGATTCTGTGTCTGGCTAAGCCCTGCTTTCTGGTTCATCGAGGTGCTGGCAGATTCTGTGTCTGGCCGAGGCTTTCTGTCACAGATGCCACACTCTCACTGTGACCTCACATGGGGGAAGGGTGCATGAGCTCCCTTGGCCCTCCTTCATAAGGGCACAAATCTCATTCATAAGGGCTCTGCCACCATAACTTAATCACCTCCCCAAAGACCCCACCTCCTGATACTCTCTTCTTGGGGACTAGGATTTCAGCACAGGAATTTTTAGAGGACACAAACATTCCAGCCATAGCATTCTGCCCTGCAAAATTCATGTCTTCCTCATATGCAAAATATGTTCACTCCATCCTAACAGACCAAAAGTCTCATTTAAATATCATGTAAATCAGAGCTGGGTGAGACTCAAGGTATGATTCATCCCGAGGAGAATTCTCCTCCAGCTGTGAGCCTACAGAAGCAAACAAGATGTGAGCTTCCAAAACACAGGGGTGGGACAGGCAGAGGACAGACGCACCTATTCCAAAAGGGAGAAATAGGAAAGAAGAAAGGGTAACACGTCCTGAGCAAGGACGAAGGCAATAAAGCAAACAGCATTAGATTGTAAGGCTCAAGAATAGTCTTTTTTTGGCCGAATTCGCTGGTCTCCCATCCCACTGGTGCAGTCGAGGGATCCACCTTTCAGAGACAGTGGGCGCAGCCCTGCCCGCTCGCTCTGTGCCTAGTATCTTGTATCTTTAGTAGAGATGGAGTTTCACCATGTTGGCCAGGCTGGTCTTGAACTCCTGACCTCACGTGATCCACCCGTCTCGGCCTCCCAAAGTGTTGGGATTACAGGCGTGAGCCACTGCACCAATCCGGCTTCATGCATTTTGACATGAGTGACTCCATTCTGAAACATGAGGATCACAATTAGGATGACAGATCTCTCTCCCAGCCTGCGCTCTCCCAGCCTACACTCTCTCTCCCAGCCTGCGCTCTCCCAGCCTGCGTTCTGCCAGCCTGCACTCTCTCTCCCCTGCGCTCTGCCAGCCTGCGCTCTCTCTCCCCTGCGCTCTGCCAGCCTGCGCTCTCTCTCCCCCTGCTCTCTTCCAGCCTGCGCCCTCCCAGCCTGCACTCTCTCTCCCCGCCTGCGCTCTGTCTCCCCTGCGTTCTCCCAGCCTGCGCTCTCCCAGCCTGCACTCTCTTTCCCAGCCTGCGGTCTTCCAGCCTGCACTCTCTCTCTCAGCCTGTGCCCTCCCAGCCTGCGCTCTCTCTCCCCTGCGCCCTCCCAGCCTGCACTCTCTCTCCCCTGCGCTCTGCCAGCCTGCGCTCTCTCTCCCCTGCGCCCTCGCAGCCTGCGCTCTCCCAGCGCGCGCTCTCCCAGCCTGCACTCTCTCTCAGCCTGCGCCCTCCCAGCCTGCGCTCTCTCTCCCCTGCGCTCTCCCAGCCTGCACTCTCTTTCCCAGCCTGCGGTCTCCCAGCCTGCACTCTCTCTCCCCTGCGCTCTCCCAGCCTGCGCTCTCCCAGCTCTCCATCTGTCTCTGTCTGCTTCTCACCCCATGCTTTTTCCACTCGCTGTGCCCCCACCTGCCTGCACTTGCCCCTGCCCCTGGGCCCCGCCCCCTGCCTCTGCCTCCTCACATCTTGTGTAGCCCCAGGCTCTGATCTGTGCTGGGGGGGCGGGGGGGGGGCGGGGAGCGGGGAGGCGAGTGGCCTGCAGGCCGGTGCACCCGGGAGCCTGCGAAGGGAGAAGGGCAGAGGATGCTGAAGTCTCCTGATGCCGCTCCTCCCCAAGGACTCTCCACTTCTCCCACGCATTCCCTTGGCCTAGCAGGGGCTCCTTCCTTCTTCAGTTTCCACCAACCACCCCCAGCTTTCAGAGCCTTTGTTCTAGAAGCCTTTGGGGGTGGTGCCTCAGACATCCAAATCAGCCTGTGCAGGCCTCACGCTCCCAGGCATCCCCAGCAGCCTTGGGGCCCAGTGAGGCAGGCACCTGCGGAGGCAGCACAGTGAGGGCACGGGCACAGCCAGGCCCCCAGCCAGACCCTGTGCTCCCAGATGGCTCTTTTTGCTAGGCCAGAGGAAGCACCCCGGGGTGACTACCACAACTGTCTCCCTTCCCTAAATATGGAGCTTTCAACACCTGTTCTCACATCCCAGAAATGACAAACTGAGAAATGGCAGAGCTGCTATTAGAACCCAGGTCCCCTGGCCCAGGCTCTGGTGGCTGCCCAGTTCTGGCAGACACGAGAGAGCCACATCCCAGGCCACAGGCATGTCCATCAGCCCCGGCAAGTGAGGGCAGTCAGGTGAGGACTGGAGCCCTCCCAGCTGCCTGTGGGCTGCCCTGCCTGGTGTCCAGGGGCCCCTCACAGTCAGCACAACCCACCGCCTTCCCCAGCATTCGCCCCCATGCTCTTGCTGTTGAAGAAGTGTGTTGTGTGCACAGTTGCAGATGCAGCTGGAGAAAAGGATGGCAGTCAAGTCACACAGGCTCCGGTGTGCACACAAAACCAGAGGACGCCTGGATTTGAACATCAAGGGTGTAGTGTCCTGAGACAGAGAACCAAGACAAAGGGCACATGCAAGGTAAAGGCCAAGGGCAAGATCGGATCCACAGTGAGAACAGCTACGTCACATCTAGGGCCAGGAGGAGGATCGAGTCCAAGACCCCTCAACCAAGACCGAAGAAACAAAAGACCTGCAGGCAGAGGAGAGAACAACAAGCAAAAGGGATCCAAGAGGAGGGACACCCAGGGGTAGGCCTTGGTCAAGGCTGACAGCAGCCAACAACTCGACCAAGATGGAGGCCAGACCAAAGGCAAGGCTAAGCCCAGGCAACGTCAGCGCACGGAGAGGCTGAGCAGGCTCACTGGGTTCTGGGCAGCCTTGCTGGGTTCTGGGCAGGCTTGCTGGGTTCTGGCCCTCTGCAACAGACAGCTGGGATGGTTTGGGCCACACCTGGGGTCAGGCCTCTTGGTCCAAGGGTCTAAAGATTTCTCGCTGTTGGAGATAAATGCTCAGTGCTGCAAAGTGAAACCAGCACTCAGGCAAAAGTTTTCTCAGCAAGGCAATTTAATTCTGCAGAAGGGTGCTGTTTGCGTCAATCATAATTGCAAGAGCACACTGAACAAAGGAGGGAAAGCGTTTTTATTTCTAATGCAGCCCTTACCTCTGTGTCACTCTCTCATGGGCTGGGGTCAGACCACACATTTTAAATTGACCCGATTGGCTATTTGTGAATACTTTCCCAAATAAGGAAGGGAAGGGGGGATGTGAGTTATAGTGGTGGGATGTGTGGTTTCAAATGGAGGAATGGGTGTAGAGCGGGTAACCAAGGGAACAGATGTGAGTTATTGCTTAGAGCTGATGGGAAGGTTGTTTACGGTAACTAGGGGCAAGGAGGCATGGAGAACAAGAAAGCAGAGTTTGAGAACAAAGAACAAGGAAGTTAACAGGCTAAACCTTTGAAGAGGAATTTTATTATGTCTGACACCACTAAGTCACATCAACCTGGTGCGTGTTACCCCCCATCTAACTTGGGGCTGGGCCAGAAACATTGGAGTTGACTTTTGGGTGTGTGCCTTTCAGAATTTATTTTTATTGTAGTAAAATATACAGAACATAAAAGTTGCCATTTTATCTATTTTTAAGTATAAAGTTCAGGGAGATAAAGTGCGTGTGTGTCTGATTTCACTCGGCATGATGTCGTCAGGGTTCCCACGGTGCAGTGCCTGTCAGGATTTCCTTCCTTTTTGAGGCTGAATTCTATATACGTATGTTCCATGTTTTGCTTATTCACTTCTGGATTGAGGACTTAACATTGTAATGACATTAATGCTACCCAGAGCAATCCGGGATTCTACGTCATCGCCATCAGAATCGCAGCAGACACTTGGGTTGCTGCCACCTTTTGGCTGTTGTGATTAATATCACTATGGACATGGGGGTACAAGCATCTGTTTGAGCCCCTGCTTTCAATTCTTTGGGGTATGCACTCAGAAGTGAAGTCTTCTTATGCATCTTATGGTAATTCTATGTTTAAGTGTTTGAGGAGCCGCCATCCTGGTTTCCATAGCTGCTGCACCATTTTCCAGGCTCTGCCCCACCAATGGCACACAGGGGCTCCAGTTCCTCCACATCCTCACCAACACCTGCTGTTTCCTGCATTGTTGATGGAGGCCATCCCAATGGGCTTGAGGCCATTCCTCCTTGTGGTTTTAATGTGCATTTCCCTGATGCTTAGTGGCGTTGAGCATCTTTTCCTGTGCTTACTGGCCATTTGTGTATCTTCTTTGGAGAAATGTCTATTGTTGCACGATGAGCAGGTCTATTCAAACCCACCCCAGAAGGCCAAGGAAGCTGAGAAGCCAAAGAAAGAGGACAAATCCAATTTCTCGGAAGGAAACATGTAATAGGGGCTTATGAACAGAAGCCATGACTTGGGAACTGTGAGACGAGATGGTGAATCTCCATTACTGCCCACCCCCGCCCCAAACCAGGGTTTATGTACCATAGGGAGGGGTGTGCTTGCATCAGGAGGGGTGTGCAGGACAACTGCCTAAGGGCAGGGTTTCTGGCGAGTGCGTGCCCTTCGCGTGCCCTTCCGCAAGGATGGTAGATCAAATGGAACTGGGGTTAACCAGAAGTCAGCATAGCAGGTGAGCACCCAAGGTGCAGCTGCTTCAGCATTAAGGCCAGGGCGACTGAGGGGAGACAGGCTCAGAGTGGAAGCCGCTTGCCCTCCTGGGATCTGGGACTCAGGGCCCAGTGCTCCCTCTGCTCTGGGTTTAAGGCTGAGGTCAAAGGCAGCCCTGACCTCCTGCGGGTGGTGGGGAGAGTGGTCCCGCCGGGTTCCTGCTGCCCCACCCTTGGGAGGCGGGAAGCCCCCCAGAGACAGGTGTTTCCAGGAGCAGAGGGAAGGAGCCCGGATTGTGTCTGGGGCCTGGGGCAGAGGGAGAAGCCCAGCGCGCTGAGTTTCAATGTCTTGAAGCCTAGGGGAGGGAGGCTGGGTGGTGAGGGGTGAAGTGGGGATGCCTGCAGGGAAAGGCAGGGAGAGGAAGGGAGGTCATCTCAGGGCTCTGGACCTGAGCCTCCCGCCCACACCCTGCTAGGAGCTGGGATTTCCCAGTCTCCATGCCCCGGCCCGAACTGGGCCCCCTCCTCTCCGAAGCCCTATCCACGCCCGGCTTCCTGGCATCTGCCTGCAGATGAGCCTCCAGAGGATGGGCGGCCCATCCAGGTGCTGCGCTCACCTGTCCCCCACCGCTCAGCCCCTGTGGGGACCTGGGGGAGCTGGGGGGCGAGGCCCAGGCTGGACCCTGGGCCGCCTCCCCCATCCACAGCCTCTGAACCCCTTGAAGCCCCCACCCTCTGTAGAGCCTTGCAGGAGTCGCCAGCCTGTGGGCCTGGGACCCTTTGACACGCTGTGCATGGTCATGGAAACCCGGCAGCCACGCCAGGCCTGGGCCGGCAGTGCCTCCACCCCTCCGCCCCCTCTGGCAACCACCAGCAAATCTTCTTTGTGGGGGGCCCAGCCCCGAGTTTGAGACCCTCCACCCCTCCACCCTCTCTGGCAACCACCAGCAAATCTTCTTTGTGGGGGGCCCAGCCCCGAGTTCGAGACCCTCCACCCCTCTGCCCCCTCTGGCAACCCCCAGCAAATCTTCCTGGGGGGGCCAGCCCTAAGTTGGAGACCTTCCAGACTGCTCCTGGATCTCCGGCTGAGTCTAATCCTGGCTGGAAATGAGCACAGGGTGGGGGAGGCCTGGGGAAGCCCCTCCCATCTCAGAGCCCCACCCTGGGGAATTGGCTGGGACCCCTTGAAGGCCACAGGCCAGACCCCGAGGGTTAATAATGAGACAAAGTCTCTGGGCTGAACGCATTTACTCTCCAGCCAGCAGGCTGGGTGAGAGGGGTGGGGGGTGGGGCCTGAGGGCTGCCCTGGGCGACCACCCTGCTCTCCTCTAATTTACCCAGAAGGGGCAGCGTACTGAGTGGGCTGGGCTCACAGCAGGGCCCAGAGGAGGGGGCCCAGGCTGAGCAGGCAACCCACCTCCACTGCCTCCCCTCACCTCCACTGCCTCCCCCTCCCCTCCACTGCCTCCCCCTCCCCTCCACTGCCTCCCCCTCCCCTCCACTGCCTCCCCCTCCCCTCCACTGCCTCCCCTCCACTGCCTCCCCTCCCCTCCACGGCCTCCCCCTCCCCCACTCCCTCCACTGCCTCCTCCTCCCGACTGCACTCCCGTTCCCCCTTTCCCCTCCTCCCCTCTCTGCCTCCCCCTGGCTCCCCTCTTGTCCACACCCCTTCCTTCCCCCATTTCCTCCCGCAGCCCCCCCCCCCCACTTCCTTTCATTACCACCTCTCCATCCAGGTCCCAGGCAAGTGTGTGTAAACATTTACAAACATTGATCATATAATGAGCCATAAAAAAAGTATCCACAAAGTTCAAAGCATTGAAATGATACAAAGTGGCTTCTACATTTGCAGTGTAATTATACTAGAAATAATTAACAAAAGCACAGAAAATCTTGCTCTTTTTGGAAATAAAGAAACATAAATATTTATGAATAAGCCACAGATCACCTAAGAAATTAAAAGGAAAGGCCTGACGTGGTGGCTCACGCCTGTAATCCCAGCACTTTGGGAGGCTGAGGTGGGCAGATCACACGGTCAGGAGATTGAGACCATCCTGGCCAACATGGTGAAACCTGTCTCTACTAAAAATACAAAAAATTAGCCAGGCGTGGTGGCATGCACCTGTAGTCCCAGCTACTCGGGAGGCTGAGGCAGGAGAATTGCTTGAACCTGGGAGGCAGAGGTTGCAGTGAGCCGAGATTGTGCCACTGTGCTCCAGCCTGGGCAACAGAGCAGAGACTGTTTCAAAAAAAAAAAAATTTGTGAGGGAAAGGAAGAGAGATCAGACTGTTACTGTGTCTATGTAGAAAAAGGAAGACATAAGAAACTCCATTTTGAGCTGTACTAAGAAAACTTGTTCTGCTTTGAGATGCTATTAACCTATAACTTTAGCCCCAACTCTGTGCTCAGAGACACGTGTGCTGTATTGAATCAAGGTTTAAGGGATTTAGGGCTGTGCAGGATGTGCCTTGTTAACAATATGTTTGCAGGCAGTATGCTTGGTAAAAGTCATCACCATTCTCCATTCTCTATTACCCAGGGACATAATGCACTGCGGAAAGCCGCAGGGACCTCTGCCCAAGAAAGCCTGGGTATTGTCCAAGGTTTCCCCCAAATGAGACAGCCTGAGATGTGGCCTCGTGGGAAGGGAAAGACCTTACCGTCCCCCAGCCTGACACCCATAAAGGGTCTGTGCTGAGGAGGATTAGAAAAGAGGAAAGCCTCTTTGCGGTGGAGATAAGCGGAAGGCCTCTGCTTCCCACATGTCCCTGGGAATGGAATGTCTCGGTGTAAAGCAGACTATTCATTCTATTCTGAGATAGGAGAAAACCACCCTATGGCTGGAGGCAAGATATGCTGGCAGCAATACTGCTCTGTTACTCTTTGCTACACTGAGATGTTTGGGTAAAGAGAAACATAAATCTAGCCCACGTGCACATCTGGGCACAGTACCTTCCCTTGAACTTATTTATGACGCAGATTCCTTCGCTCATATGTTTTCCTGCTGACCTTCTCCCCACCAGCACCCTGTTCTCTTGCCACACTCTCTGTGCCGAGATAGTAAAAATAAAATAGTAATCGATAAACACTAAAGGAACTCAGAGACCAGCGCGGGTGCAGGTCCTGGCATGCTGAGTGTGCCGGTCCCCTGGGCCCACTGTTCTTTCTCTATATGTTGTCTCTGTGTCTTATTTCTTTTCTCAGTCTCTTGTCTCCACCTGATGAGAAATACCTACAGGTGTGGAGGGGCAGGCCCCCTTCAAAAATTAAAAGGAAAATCAGAAAACAAACTAAATGATGAGAAATGGGCTCTATGTCAAAGTTCACAGGGTGCATCTAAGGCACACTTAGAGGGTACTGTGTAGACCTCATATATTAGAAAACAAAAAATGTTGAATTTTAATGAACTAAGTATGCACCACAAGAAATTACAGAAGAAACAGGAAAGTACAAAAAATAATAGAATGGAAATTAAAGAGTAGAAGTTAATGATGTAAGATACAATAAATTTTTCTGAGTTTCTCTTTAAAGGGTTTAGCCTGTTAACTTCCTTATCCTTTGTTCTCAAACTCAACTTTCTGGTTCTTCCTTGCCCCTAGTTACCATAAACAGCCTACCCCCTTCCCGTCAGCTCTAATCAACTCACACCTGTTCCCTTGGTTACCTGCACCCGTTGCTCCCCCAAAACTGCACATCTCACGCCTCTGTACCTCACCTTCCCCTCCCCTTCTATATTTAGAAAAATATGTACAAGTAGCCAATCGGGCCAGCTCAGATTGTGCGGTCCAACCCCAGCCCACGGAGGAGTGACACAGAGATAGGGGCTGCATTCAGGATAAACCCCCGGGTCTCCTTTGTTCAGCGTGCACTTGCCATCTTGATTGACATGAGTGACACCCTTCTGCAGAAGTAAATTGCCTTGCTAAGAGGATTAAACTTTTGCCTGAGTGCTGCTTTTACTTTGAGGCACTGAGCATTTATTCCTGGAGCATTTTATATCCAACAATGATATAGAAACTATGTATGAATTAGATAAGATCAATAAATTAGTTATTTCTTTGGAAAAGCTAGTACCATGGATAACTCTGGTGAGACTAGTGTTAAACTAAATATGACCTCAGAAGGACTCTGTACTTCTACATCTGAGTCCTTGTGGTTGATTGTAACCTAGCTTAATAGTCAAACAAAATTGGAAACCTAACTTAGGAGTATTCGCCTATAACAATAACTGAATCTTGGTCAATCCCAGTGGCCATACTTCAACCACTCAGACTGCCAAGTGTTCAAACTGTGTTCAAATCAGGCCAATGCCAGCCTGTAACCCATCCAGCTGTGCTGTACCTCACTGCCAATTTCTGTATGTCATTTCCTTTTTTTGTCTATAAATCTTCTTCCACCACGTGGCTGCACTGGGGTCTCTGTGAATCTGCTGTGATTCTGGGGGCTGCCCGATTTGCAAACCGTTCATTGCTCAATTAAACTCCTTTATATTTAATTCGGCTGAAGGTTTTCTTTTTCTTTTTTTTTCAGACGGAGTCTTGCTCTGTTGTCAGGCTGGAGTGCAGTGGCACCATCTCAGCTCACTGCAACCTCCACCTCCCAGGTTCAAGCGATTCTCCTGCCTCAGCCTCCCAAGTAGCTGGGACTACCACACCTGGCTAGTTTTTGTATTTTTAGTAGAGATGGGGTTTCACCAGGTTGGCCAGGATGGTCTCAATCTCTTGACTTCGTGATCCACCCACCTTAGCCTCCCAAAGTGCTGGGATTGCAGGCATGTGCCACTGCACCCGGCCTGATGTTTTTCTTTTATCATTAGTAAAGAGAAAAACATTTAAAATAACTAGTACCGGGAATGGAAAAAAATAAACATCAACAGAGATTTAAAACATAAGAAAATTTTACAACTGTATGCCCCAAAATTGGAAATTTAGCTAAATTGAATGAATTATTAATAAAAAGCTAACAAAAACTGACAGAAGAAAAAACAGTTTTTCATTTTTATTTGTATTTCTACAAATAGCTCTGATTTTAGAGAAACATTTTACTTTGAAATATTGACAAAAGAAAAACTTCAGCCAAATAAAATGTAATTGAGCAATGAACAATTTGAGAATCCAGCAAGCTTCCAGCCAGAGTAGGCTCAGAGACTCCAGTGCAGCCATGGGGTGGAAGATTTATGGACAGAAAAAAGAAAGTGAGTTACAGAAAATGGAAGTGAGGCACAGAAACAGCTGGAGGGTTACAGCTCAGCGTTTGCCTTATTTGAACACGGTTTGAACAGTTGGCTACATTTGGTTGGCCAAAACTCAGTGATTGGCACAAGCATAGGCTATGGTCTGTTTACACCTCCACCTGTTACAGTTCATGATGTACAGAAAAACCTTTAGGCCGAACTTAAAATATGTAAGGACGTGGCTTTAGGCTAAACCTGATTTGAGGATTTCTGTGCAATCTCAGGTGTTACAGGAAAGGCGCCCCATTCCAGATCCCAAGAGAGGGTTCTTGGATCTAGAGCAAGAAAGAATTTGGGATGAGTCCACAGTGCAAAGTGAAAGCAAGTTGATTAAGAAAGTAAAGGAGGCCGGGCGCGGTGGCTCACGCCTGTAATCCCAGCACTTTGGGAGGCCAAGGCGGGTGGATCACGAGGTCAGGAGATCAAGACCTTCCTGGCTAACACGGTGAAACCCCATCTCTACTAAAAATACAAAAATTTAGCCAGGTGTGGTGGCAGGTGTCTATAGTCCCAGCTACTCGGGAGGCTGAGGCAGGAGAATGGCGTGAACCCAGGAGGCGGAGCTTGCAGTGAGCTGAGATCGTGCCACTGTACTCCAGGCTGGGCAAGAGAGCAAGACTCTGTCTCAAAAAAAAAAAAAAAAGAAAGTAAAGGAATAAAAGAATGGCTACTCCATAGAGCCGCCCTGAGGGCTGCTGGCTGCCCATTTTCATGGTTATTTCCTGACGATATGCTAAACAAGGGGGTGGATTATTCATGCCTTCTCTTTTCAAACTGTATGGGGTAACTTCCTGACGTTGCCATGCCATTTATAAACTGTCATGGCACTGATGGGAGTGTAGCAGTGAGGACGACCAGAGGTCACCCTCATGGCCATTTTGGTTTTGGTGGGTTTTGGCCAGCTCCTTTACTGCAACCTGTTTTATCAGCAAGGTCTTTATGACCTGTATCTTGTGCTGACCTGCAATCTCATCCTGTGACTTAGTAAGCCTTAACCATCTGGGAATGCAGCCCTGTAGGTTTCAGCCTCATTTTACCCAGCTCCTGTTTAAGATGGAGTTGCTCTGGTTCACATGCCTCTGACATTTCCCTCCTTCCTTTTATAAGAGAACTCTTATTCCTAAGGGTTGCAGAGGGACGGAGATCCATCTTCTGTAACTTCTTCAGGCTGAATAGGGGCGATGATATTCCTCTCTAACTATGAGGGTCTCTTGCAATCAGGGTAGAGAGGAGCTCAGTCAGAAAGCATCAGTGTGGTAAGTCCATTCATAACTCTTGAGTTTTGATGAAAGCTGATATCTGGAAGATTAATACGTGTTTAATTTAAGAAAACATTCAGTAAGCTTGTCCTGTATTTCTATACAAAGAGTATAACAGCAATATATTCCCCGAGAGTAAAGCAAAATAAGTAAAGTTATTCCAAGTAAATGTAATTAGAAGGCTTTTCATGAACTGGGCAACTGTTGGAACTAAGCTGGCATGGGGTTGTTAGCTGATTGTCATGTGCCAAGAATTAAAATACCAATCCAGGTTTTTACATTACCCATCCCTCCCATTTCTTCTGAGCAGCAGTCAGAGATCACTGGTTGATTCACAGGAATAAGCAGGGTTAGCCTAAATTGCAGAAACAAACTTAAAAACAACAGATAAGACTAGAATTTAATAACAAGTGTACCATAGTTCTTGAAACATAATATTTCTCTCTCCAGTTTTCCATTTTTACTAAAGACAAATTATGGTAAGACTGATTTGCTTTATTATACTTGGCCTGATTATTTGTATAAAGTGCAGCAAGAATAATTATTTTTCACATAAGCTGTTTTTAAATTTGCTTTGATGGAACTCTGTTTCATAAAGAATCTCAGATAAGACTTTTTTAAAGCTGAACCCAGCCATGGGTTTGTACCCTCGAATATCTATGAGTTAGGTAAATTTTTTTCCTCTTGATGTCCCAAGATAACTTGGGGCTCCTAGACCTGTCAGAAAGTGACATTCTTTACTCACCACAGGTTAGAAACCCTGCACGGGGACTGTTTTGGAAAGGTATAAGGTCAGTTCCCTAAAGAAATTTTATTGGCTCTATAAGTCAAGTCTAATTCCCTAAAGGAAAACACACTATTCCAGTCAAAGCCTTGACAAAATCACCAATTTCTCCCATTGTGTCCTGTTACAAAAGAAAACAGATTCTTACTGCACCTATGCAAATAACTATATTGCCATAAGTTAAGAATACTCACAACTAGTTTACAAATTCTGGAGAAATTAGGTAGAGAGAAACAAATATGCTCCACATTTTGTTTATAGGTGGATACATACTCACTGTTAAAAGCTGTCAATAGCTCAAAAGAAAAGTTTCCTTGACTTTGAAAAACAAAACAAAGGATCAGCAATGTTTAAAAGATTACTTCCATTTTTTTATTGGTTTAGTGAATTTAGTTAACTCCTGTTTTGCTTGATATTTATGAACATTTTAGCTCTCCATGAGAGTCTGCAAATTTTTCCTCTATTCTGATGTTACAATTTCCAAAGTTATTAGAAAACCTATATTTAAGAATGCCTGTTAGGCCAGGCGTGGTGACTCACGCCTGTAATCCCAGCACTTTGGGAGGCCGAGGCAGGGGGATCACTTGAGGTCACTTGAGGTCAGGAGTTCAAGACCAGCCTGTCCAACATGGTAAAACCCTATTTGTACTAAAAATACGAAAAAAAAAAAAATAGCAAGGCATGGTGGCACATGCCTGTAATCCCAGCTACTCAGGAGGCTGAGGCAGGAGAATCGCTTGAACCCAGGAGGCGGAGGTTGCAGTGAGCTGAGATCACACCACTGCACTCCAGCCTAGGCAACAGAGTAAGATTCCATCTCAGAAAAACAAACAAACAAACAAACAACAACAACAACAAAAACGCCTGTTAGAGTTCTGTAATTGATTTTAAACCACCTTTTAAAGAGGATTAAAACAAGGTAACAATTGTCTGTGGCCGACAAAATGTTTTAGGGCAGCCACAGTCAAAAAAACAATTGACAAGGAAATTTGTTACCTCTATGGTACACAATGATTTTATGTAACGATTATAATTATTACTGATACTGTACACTGTCATATCTGGATTATAGGAGTTGCCCGTAATTTTGGAATATATACGAATAACACATTTATACAAATACTGCCCAGATGAAACCATACAGGACAGGGCTTCCTGTAGGATTTTTGTACCAAAATAAGCCAAATGTCACTGTTGCATTAGTGCACTATTGATGCCAAACCCAATTCTTAATAAAATCTTATAAATAAGGTTTTATTTATAAAAATAAGTCCAATCTTAATCAGTTTGACCACAAAGTAAGATTCTCATAAACCTTTTATAACCCTTTACAAGTTTTTGTTAAAGAGCAGATTATAAGCAGTTTTTTTGCTCTAAGAAAAACCTGTTGTGCTTTTATTCCAATGTTTAATTTATATAAAAACGGGATAATACCCCTTTAATTTAGCCAATGTACACACACAAAATCTCTTTTACAATTAAGTTTTTACAAACCTTCCACAACTGTTCAAACTTTTAGCTTTATTCTACCAAGTTACTTACAACAATTCTTTATCCCTTTAGGCAAAAAATTCACATTCCCATGCCTTCTTATAACCTTGTACCACATGTACTTTCTCCTTTCCTTACACACCTTACATGTAAAGCTGTTTGTTTCAATAGTCTCAATTACATGTTACAATGTTAAGTTTTAGCGACTCTTACTTTTGGTGAAAAGCCTGGTTAGTGAGCAATTTTAACTGTCTGCTAGATGTGGAGCCTAGCCTAGGACATACCAGGCAGAAGTACAGATAAGGGCTGACTCTCCAGCATAGCTAGGGACATGACTAACTCCATATGTCCCCAGGCCTTATCTTACTGAAGCAGGCAAATTGTACGGTAAGAGTCATGGTGGCATTTTATGAAGCATTTAGGAAGCCCAACCATCTTTGAATTGTGGAATATTTCTTGCGCAAATTCCCTTTCACAAATCCTTTCATGACTTACACAGACCACATGAGGCATTTTTCGACTTTCTGACTTGCCCGAAACATCCCTCCTTTTAAACAACCAGTTATTTTACTTTAGGACAAGAATTTACCATACGAGATCCTTTCTCATATAACATTTCTTTCTTTAAAATCTTTCTACAGCTAGGGGGCATGGCTAATTCTATGTGTCACCAGGCCTTATCTAGAATCTAATGGCTTTAAGGTAGGTAAATTGAACAATTTTTAAAAGTTAAAGAAGCAGCTTATGACCTCAAAGCATTTAGCCAACTTAATATCTGACCTGCATACTTTAGACTAAATGGTTTTATCAACAATTATTAAAGCTGTTTTTATTTCCCAAAGATTTCTAAAATTACATGAACTAAAAGACATTACAGTTTTTATTTTGGTTTCAAAATATTTGATATAAGTGCTTATTTTTGTTTAAGCCAATTAATTAGTTTTAAAAAAATAAACATTACACACAACACATATGTAGCTACACAGAAAAACAGAAGATTACCACAGGAGTTGTAAGATTTTTCATTTGCCAGTTTTTAAGTTTTTTAATTGGATTACCAGCTTTAGGGTGGAGCCCTTGAAAGAACAGGGCAAGGAAAGGGGTCTCTGGTGCCTCCTGTTTTTCCCAGGGAGTCCAGGCTGTTAGAGCTTGAATATCCACTTTTAATTAAACTGATTTTAACCATAGCACTCTTTAACATTAAAGTCCTTTTAGAATTTGTTATGCCAAAAGGCCGATATTTCTGGCTTTTGAACTTATCAAAGGTAACCTCCCAGGTGCTTAGAGAAAGGAAAATCTAAGACGGTCTGCAGAGGAGAAGAGAATAGACAAGATATTAAACCAGAAATGACTTACTTCCTATGGGGGAATTGAACCCCGACCGCCACTGTGAAAGTGCAAAGCCTTGGCTACTGAGCTACAGCACAAGGCAGTATCCAGTTCTCTTCCCAGAAGGAGTCTTGAGTAGTTAACTTTGAGCTTGCAAAGGCTTTTAACTGTTTAATATGATTTTTAGAGCTAACTATGACATGAACCCTAAAATTCCTGTTCCCCGAAGGTGGAGACCAAAAGAAAATACTACCATGTGGTTAAAAGGTCAAGCTCCCAAGGACATAAAATCTCCATCTCAAATGCCACAAACTTATATGGCTCCATATAAGTAACCTTCCCAACATGACAAAACTGTAGCGATGGAGGACAATTTAGAAGTTGCCAGGAGTTAGTGGTGTGCAAGGAGGGCAGCCATGTCCACAAAGGCATAGCACAAGGGAGGGTGTCTGCAGCGATGGAAGGGCTCTGCATATTGAATGGGGCAATGACTGCAGGAATGACACAGGCGTGGAGTTCCTGGAACTCGGGGCACATTGTATCATGTCAATTTCTTGATTGTCACATTCTACTATAGTATGGAAGATGTAACCGCTGGGGGAACTGGGATCTCTCTGGACAGTCTTTGCAACTTCCTGTGTCAGAGGTGTGTGAACCAGAGCAATGCCATCTTAAATAGGAGCTGGGATTACGGGCATGAACCACCGCACCTGGCTCTTGTACTTTGTTTTTAAAGAAAATGCCAAGCTGTTTTCCAGAGTAGTTGTACCGTTTCACATTCCCACCAGCGACGAATGAGCCATCCAGCCTCTCCACTTCTTCACCAGCATTTGGTGAGGTTGCTATTTTATTTTAGCCATTCTGATAGGTGTGTATTAGGATCTTATTGCAGTTTTAATTTGCCTTTTTCCCTAACAGCTAATTTTGTTGACATCTCTTCATTGGCTTGTTCTCTGTATTTCCTCTTCAGTGAAGAGTTTTTCGTGTTTCTTTTTCTGACAATTTTCTAATTGAATTGAGATTTTTTTCTCTTGGGTTTAGAGAGTATATATAAGAGCTAGTATCCAGAATACAGAACTCCTATGATTTGAATGTTTGTGCCCTCCAAAACTAATGGAATCTCCATTGAGGCAGTATAGAGCAGGGGGCCTTTAAGAGGTGATTGGATCGCAAGCGCTCTGCTCTCTTGAATGGATTAACCCATTCATGGGTTGATGGATTAATAGATTAATGGGTTAACGAATTAGTGAGTTATCATGGAATGGGACTGGTGGCTTTATAAGAAGAGGAAGAGAAAACTGAGATAGCACAGGAGCACACTCAGCCCCCTTGCCCTCCCTGGGATGCCCTGCACTCCTTCGGGACCCTATAGAGAGTCCCCACCAGCCAGAAGGCCCTCACCTGATGTGGCCCCTTACCCTTAGACATCGCAGCCTCCATAACTGTAAGAAAGGAATTCTTTTTTTTTTTTTTTTGAGATGGAGTTTTGCTCTTGTTGCCCAGGCTGGAGTGCAATGGCACAATCTCGGCTCACTGCAACCTCCGCCTCCCGGCTTCAAGCGATTCTTCTGCGTCAGCGTCCTGAGTAGCTGGGACTACAGGTGTGCACTGCCATGCCCAGCTAATTTGTGTATTTTTAGTAGAGACGGGGTTTCTCCATGTTGGCCAGGCTGATATCAAACACCTGACCTCAGGTGATCCACCCGCCTTGGCCTCCCAAATTGCTGGGATTACAGGTGTGAGCCACTGCGCCCAGCCAGGAATTCTTTTTCTTTATAAATTACCCAGTTTCAGGTATTCTGTTATAAACAACAGAAAACAGATAAAGACAGAGCTATATTCTAGGTATTAGTTCTTTGCCAGATATGTGGTTTGCAAATATTTCAATAGTTCAGCATTTCCCATTTAAATCTAGGAGCTGTTCTGAATTAATTTTTCTATAAGTAGTTTAGGTCGAGGTTACCTATGGATATCCAATTGTTTCAGTACAGCTGTTAATATGACTCTCCTTCCTCCATTAAATTGCTTTTTACCTCTGCCAGGTATCCACCGGCTGCACTTGTTAATATGACTCTCCTTCCTCCATTAAATTGATTTTTACCTTTGCCAAGTATCCACCAGCTGCACTGTGAGGGGCTGTTTCTAGGCTCCCTGTTCTGTTCCATCCATCTGTGGGTCTGTTCCTCTACCAGGACCACAGTCTTCGTTACAGTAGCTATACAGTAAGTCTTGAAACTAGATAGAATAATTCCTTCCATTTTTAAAAACTTATTTTAGCTATTCTAGTTCCTCTGCCTTTTCACATACATTTTAGAATAATCTCATCTATATATGGAACAGCTTTTCCTAGGCTTTTGATAGGGATTGCATTAAAAGTATGTCAAGTTTTAGAGAACTGACACCTTTCCTATGTTGAGTCTTCCAATCCACTGACAGCCTATATCTCCATCAATTTAGGTTTTTTTTTTTTTTTTTACTTATTTCAATAGCATTTTATAATATTCAGCATACAGATGCTGTACATGTTCTTTTTTTATTTCCTTTGGGGTAACTGCAAAAAATATTATGCCTTTCATTTCTATTTCCTCTTATTCATTGTTAGTATATAAAACACAATTGAGTTTTGTGTGTTAATCTCATAACATTGCTAAACTTACTAGTTCTAAGAATTTTTTTTTGTAGATTCATTGAACCAGCAGGCCTGCCCCAGAACATCTCCCAGACTTACTCTCGCATGTGAATTATGGAAAATTGGCTTATTGGTTGCAGTGTTGTTGGAAAGGGCAAAAGACAGAAAACTACCAAAACGTCCACCGGTAGGAGACTAGTTAAATAAATTACCATCAGCCAGCCCGATGATCAGCAATTTTAAAATAAGTTCTCCAAGATGTGCGTTAAGTGACCCATGTACAGAATGTGTGAAATTTGGAGCAAAATTGAAAATAAATTAGACTCCATACCCTTATGTGATTGCACTCCCATAAAGGAAGCTGGAAAGGATAAGAAATCAGTAGGCCTGACCGCTGGCGGCAGCTGCCCTGGCGAGCGCTTGGGAAGAGGTGTGTGCCTTTATTCCACTATTTGGAGCCTTCAGTCACCCGAGAAGGGAAGGAGGGAAACCTCTGCCTGCAGGCCAGGGCCCCTGCTGCCCCTCCCACAGCCTGTCCCCAATGTGGGGCACTGCCCTCTCCCCTGTAGTCCTGCCCCCTCCCCACTCCACCTGCCAATGGGGAGCAGTGGTCCCCATTCCACCAGAAACATGGCTCCTCTTAGCTGCCCTGCAGCCTACTTGCTGCTCCTTGGAAGACCAAAAAATTCAAAGGAGCACCCTGGATGGATTCTGGAATGTTTCAGAGCTCTCTGGATGTGACTTCTTTCTGAGATGGTCCCCAGAGCTCTTGGAGGCCCACAGCTTCCCTAGTTTCGGGGGTGGAACCCCACAAGTTCCCATCTCTGGCCTCCTGGGTCAGGCCTCCTCCCTGGCAGCAGCCTGCTGCCCACACGGGGTGAAGATGCAGGCAGGGCAGGGGCCTAGCACCATCCACGGACCCTGGTCAGAGGTCACAGGTGGTGTTTTTCACCTGTGGCAACTTCCAGGTGGAGACTTCCTCCTCAGAGCCTCAGGGCGACACCTGCTCTCAGGAAGGGTCTCTTGACCTGGAATGAGGGGTGGGATTTCCTCCTCTGGGGGCTCCTGGATCAGGGATATGGGTCAATGAAAATGAAAGAAACACAGTCTTCTATTTTTTTCCCCCAAACTACAGATTTATTGCCCATGTGACTGTAAAACATAAATCAGATTATGAGCCTTCCTTCATTAAAGTCCCCCAGGAGGCCCCGTCTGTTCCGACAGCCTTGCCTGTGTCTGTTCTACTCTTTTGAAGGCCTGAAGTCATCCTGTGGCCTTGGCACTAATGGAGGAGTGTGACGTGGCCGTGCGCAGGGAGGCCAGTGCAGCCCCCCAGAGGAAAAGCAAACCCCTGGGCCCCTGGACCTGTGCCTGCGGCAAAGGAGGCTCAGGCTGAGAGGGGCCGTGGGGGACTGGCCCAAGGAAGAAGCCTGTGGGGGTGATGAGTGCGCCAGATGCAAAGCCAGAGTCCCACAGAGTCCCAGGGCTCTCTCCACCTGTGTTAGAGTCTGACCTGCCCATTAAGGGGCTTTTGAGCCCTCTCCTGTGAGGGTGTAAGGAAGGGGGTCCCCGATGGCCTCTCAGAGCCCTGTCCCATCAGACAGGGTGCCCAGGCAAAGTTGAATTTTTGAGCAACAAATTATTGAGCAACAAATAATTTTTAGTATAAGCATGTCTCATGCAATATTTTAAAAATTCAAAATTAATGGGGTGTCCTGTGTCTCTTCACTTTTGCTAAGTCTGGCAACCCTGTCTCTCTGCCTCTGCACCTGGCACAGGCCCAGGGCCCGTCCAGTGAGTGGCGAAGGAAGCCCTCACAGTTCCCCTGCCAGCTGCCTCTCCCAAGTGTCAGAGTGTCATAGAGCAGCTGGAGCACTCTGCTTTGCTGTGGGGAGAGCAGCACAGTAGGGCCACTTTAGGGACGGTGTGGCCACATCTACCCAAGCTCAACAGGTGCCTTCCATGTCCAGCAATTCCGCCCGTAGGTACACAGCCAGGGGAAGTGAAAACGTGTGTCCACAAAGAGACTTTTGTAAGTGTGTTTATCCCCAATCTGGAAATGACACAGCTGTCCATTGACAGAAGACAAGATAATAAGTTGTGGATATTCATCAAATGGAATGCTACTCAGCAACAGAAAAAGAACATGGTACCGACACGCACGTCAGCGTGGATGCACCTTGCAGAGAAGATGCTGAGCATGTGATGGAGGGCACCCTGTGTGATTCCACTGATATAAAAGTCAAAAGCAGAAAAGACCGTTAGCTAGCCATGGAAATCAGAACAGTGGTTACTCCAGGTGAGGGTGGCACAAGGGAACCTAGGAGTGGTCGCATAGGTATACACTGTTAGGGACAAACTGCCCCAAGCAGCTTCTTGGTGCTGCCCGCCCCTCCCCACTCTGCAACTCCTCTCTGTGCTGCCCCAAGCCTCTACATTTCTAAGCCCTTATCTAGACGCTGCGGTGAAGCCAGCAGACTTTACCTATCAGGCCTTGCTGCTATAAAGCAAATCCCAATTACAAACCACTGGGACTGCACAAGGGGAGGTCATGGGAAGCATAAACAAACTTTACCTACACCCTCTGGTAGCATAAACATTACAAGGTTATATGTGGCAGAGTTAACCAACAAACACCCCAGGGTCTCTCTCCCCCATATAATAAGCTCAGGGCTGCCTCCTCTGTCTGTAATGGAGCAGCCGGCAGGTTCAATAAACTTACTCACCTGAACTTGGGTCTCTCTCTCTCTTGTCCTTTCTCTCGGCTGACCTTACATATTCATGGGCAAGAATTCAGGGAACTACACACTTGAGGTAAGGGCATTGCAGGCACCATCTGCTCAGGTGTTATGCTTCACTTTTAAGTGGCGAAAAACACAAACCTCAGCAGCAACAACAATGCATTCAAAACATGCACAAAGACAGAGAGAAGCTGGGTCCTCGAGGACCCTGGCTGTGTGACTGAAGACAACAGCATCTGGTGCTCATGACTGATGGGAAGGGCCTTTGCAGTTGAGCATGGCAGCCAAGCGGCCAGAGGTGCCCTGCAGCCTGGGATGGGAGGGGAGTGGGTGGGGGAGGTAAGGAGACCAGGGGTAGGCTGGGACCTGGTCGGAACAGAGGTGGAGGGGCCTGAGCCTGGGCAGAGGCAGCAGGGGTGGGGAGGGGACAGGTGGGTCATGAGGTGGATTCAGGGCCGGTGCATCCCCTGTAGCCTGTGGGGCTGTGGCACCAGAGGGTCTTGGCTGACAGTCGGGTCCATGGTGAGGTGCCAAGAGCATGCGGCTTGGAGCAGGAGAAAATTAGAGCTGCTTTGGTTAAAGGTGGTTGGGCAACACCCCGGAGGGAATGATCCTGGGATGCATCTTGGGAGGGAGAGTTGGAGGCCAAGATGGCGGAGGGAAGCGACAAGGGACTGGGGGTGACAGGAAGGGGAGGGGCTTAGTAGGGGATGGAGGGAGAGTGAGAAGCGAGGGAAGGAGAGGTGAGGAGGAGAGAAGAGACAGAGCAGGCAGGCGGGGAAGGCAAAGAGAGGAACGTCTATAGGAGGACTTAGGGTAAAATTATAATCATAGTAATTAACACATCTTTAGCACTGACTGAGCCAGGCTCTGTTCTAAAGGCTTTATAAATATCTCATTGTTCCTCACAATGAGCATCAAAATAGAGATGCTGTCGTTTTGCAGATGAGAAAACAGAGGCAGAGAAAGCACATAGACAGCGAGTGCCTGTGCTGGGGCTGCAGCACTGGCTGGTGCTCCATTCTGCTTTTCAGCCTCTGCATGCCCTTCCACTTCTAGGCAATGGGACTGGACTGTGGAGAAGATGGTTAGAGCTCTAGGAAGCTCAGGGGTGTCTGGATGGGCGATTGGGAGTAGAGGGGAACCTGGGGGATGGTGGCTCCCAGGAGGGAGACAGAGAGGAGCTTCCTAACTGTGCAGGAGAAGCTGAGGCATGGGGTGTGCTGCTGCGGCTTCAGGGCCTGTGGGCAGTCGTCTCACGGCTGCCTCTCACTCTCCACCCCCAGCCACCCACTCAGCCACAGGGAAAGGGACAGATCCTACTGCCCGTGTCAACGGCCCCACTGCCTGGCCTGACTCTTCTATGGCACCACCAGGGTCCAGAGTCCCCTGAGTGTGTGCTCACAGCCAGGTGCATGGCTGGGAGCCTGAAAAATAAGGTGGGGTGCACCCAGGGCTACTGAGCTCAAGGCCCGGCTGGTCCTGTGGAGAGGCTGTGACTCACCAGCTGCTGGGGTGACTCAGGGGCCAAGGCTGTGCATTGCCATCACCACCACAAAAACTCTGACGCTGCTTGGCCATGCTATTGGAAGACTCCAGTGTGTCAGGCTGAAAGCACTCACCCATAGAGTGCATGTGTGGGGCCTGAGAGCCTTGGATGCGCTGGTCCAGAGCCTGTGGTCCAGGGGAGGAGGCAGAAACCTGCCCAGATCATGATGCTGCAACACCATGATCTGAGCCAAGTGCTGGGAACATGGAGCAGCTGCTGGCCCAGCCTGGAAAAGGGGAGGTCCAGGAAGACAACCCACCCCCACCTTCCCACCACCAAGGGGGTCAGTGAGAATGTGGCCCTTAACATCCTCAAAATAAATCTGAGCCAGACAGAGAGCTTGAGCTCTGATGATGAAAATGGTAAACACTTACCTAGTGCGTGCCAGGCACCAGGTACAACTTTAAAGGATTTGTATGTATTAAACCTGCCTGATCCTCCCCCATACCTTATGAGGTAGGTGCTATCATGAGGCCCAAATTACAGATAAGGACGTTGAGGCACAGAGAAGTTAAATAGCTTGCCCAAGGTCACACAGCTAGCAAGTGGCAGAGCTGGGATTAGAACCAGTACTCTGGATTTGGATTTTCATCTCCAGTCACAGAGCAAAGGGATGATGACCTCAAAGCACACAGCATGACTAGAGTTTGACCTTCTTTAGTGGGAAATGGAGCACCAGGGAACGCTTTGAGCCAAGAGTGGCATGAGTGAGTGTGGCTTGGAGGGTCAGCGTCTACAGCAGGGGAAATGGTGGTACAGCGCAATGGAAATAGGTGGCATCACTGGCTGGGGCAAAACCTGCATTGAGATGAGGCAGTAGGAACAGAGCATACAGGGATGATTCTGGGTGGGCAAAACTTGACAGACCAACTGGATGTAGAGAGAAGGAGACAAAGAATCAAAGGGGTGCAGAGATGTTTGGCTAATTTGGGTGTTCTTCTTAATACATGATGTGGGGATGCAGGTTTTGGTAAGGAAAGCCTCAGGGCAAAGAGAGCAGCTAAGCGGCCAAGTCTTTGGGACATACAGGGGGCATAAGTAGCCTTCAAAAAGAGGCGGGGAAAGGTGAGCATTATGGATGGAACCTGTCTGACACTAACCACTTTGTGGAGTCACAGCCAAAGAGCAGGTGATGCTCTGCAAACTTCAGTGGTGTCTCCAGGAAAAGACATACAAGAGGAAAAGGGGTGCAGGTTGCTGGGAAGAGTGTCCTGAGTTGAGGCAGAAGGGCAAAAGAGAGTATAAAGGCAGCAAACAGGTGGGTTATGACAAGGTCACAGAGCTAGAACAGGACAGAAATAATGAAAGTCTGGAGACATCAAACAGCCAGCAGAGATGGAAGTATGGGATGAGGTTGGTAGACTCGTGATTCTGGGTAAGTCATTCATGTCATTCCCGGGCTCAGCACATTGTGGTGGTTATCAAACCCCGCATTCCCCTCATGTGAGTCCCGTGATTCCCACTCCACTGATGAGGTGAGTGAGGCAAACAGATGACTAACGTGGCCGTGGTCATGCAGTGAATAAGTGCTGGAGTTGAGAGTCAAGCCCAAGTGTGTAGGATTCTGAAGGTTGGGCCTTTAATCACAACTTGTTACTGACTCATGGCAGGAAAAACTGCAACACACTCTCCTCCACCTCCTTTGCCACCAATACTGCTAGCAAAACCACTGCCACCACTCTTATCCCCACCAATAACACCATCACGCGCACCATCATTACCCCTTCCATCACCATCACCATCACCATCACCACCACCACTGCCACCACCACCATCACCCTCATCATAACCACCACCAACAACAATACCATCAACACCATCACTACCACCACTATCACCACCACCACAATATCACCATCATCATAGCCACCACCGCCACCATCATCACCACCACCACCACCACCATCATCATAACTACCACCACCACCATCATCATAACTACCACCACCACCAATACCATCACCATCAACACCATCACTACCACCACAATCACCACCACAATATCACCATCTTCATAACCACCACTGCCACCAATACCATCACCATCAACACCATCACTACCACCACAATCACCACCACAATATCACCATCTTCATAACCACCACTGCCACCATCATCACCATAACCACCACCACAATCATCACCATCATCATAACCACCACCACCAATACCATCAACACCATCACTACCACCACTATCACCACCACCACAATATCACTGTCATCATAGCAACCATGGCCACCATCATCATAACTGCCACCACCACCACCATTACCACCATCATCATCAACACCATCACTACCATCACTATCACCACCACCACAATCATCACTGTCATCATAACCAGCACAACCACCATCATCACCACCACCACCACCATCACCATCATCATAACTGCCACCACCACCACCATCACCATAATCAGCACCATCACTACCATTACTGCCACCACCAACTTTACCATCACCACCATCATCACAATCATCACCACCACCACCATCACCATCATTATCACCATTACCATCACCACCATTACTATTATCACCATCCCCACCAACAGCCCAACCATCCTCGTTGTTCATTTTGTGTTGCTAAAACAGAATACTACAGACTGGGAAATTTGTAACAAGAAAAAGAAAGAAGGAAATGTATTTCTCAAAGTTCTAGAACTGGGAAGTCCAATATCAAGGTGTCAGCACTGGTGAGGGTCTTCCCTTTGTACATCAGCCCTACGGTGAAGGTGGAAGGGCAAGAAAGCAGGAGGGAGCAGGAGAGGGCAGAATTTGGTTTTATAACAAACCCACTCTCATGATAATGACATTAGTCCATTGATGAGGGTAGAAATCTCATGACCTGAACACCTCCAATTAGACCCCACTGCCTAACATGTTGCATTGGGGATTAAGTTTCCAGCACATGAACTTTGAGGGACACATTCACACCATAGCACTCTGCCCTGACCCCCCATTTCATGTTCTTCTCACAATGTCAAATACATTGATTCTATCCCAACAGTCTCCAAAGTCTCAACTTACTTCAGCATCAACTCAAAGTCAAAATCTCATTTAACTTGATATAAATGAGACTCAAGGCGTGATTTATGCTGAGGCAAGTTCCTTTCCAGCTGTGGACCTGTGAAATCAAAACAAGTTAAGTACTTCCAAAATACAATGAGATGGCACAAAATAGACATTACCATTCAGAAAGGGAGAAATAGATAAGAAGAAAGGAGTAATAGCACCCAAGCAAGTGTAAAATCCAGCATGACAGCAGTTAAGTCTTAAGACTCTAGAATGATCTTTCACTCCGTACACCACCTCCTGGGCACACTGCATTGGGGATTGGGCAGCCTTGGGCAACCTGGCCCCCACGGCTTTGCAGCTCCTTTGGGTTGGAGTCTCATGCCTGTAGCTACCCCAGGCTTGCACTGCACACTGGTAGCTCCACAGTTCTGGCATCCCAGAGGTGGCGGTCCACTCTTATGGCTCCACCAGGCAATTATTCTGGTGAGGACTGTCTGTGGTGGCTTCACGTGTTAGAAACTTAAGCCCCAATGCAAAGTGGTGAGAGGTGGGATCTTTAAGAGGCAATTAGGTCGTGAGGGCTCTGCCCTCATGAATGGATTAATGCCATTATCACAGGCATGGTGTTATAGTTTGGATATTTGACCCTCCAACCCTCATGTTAATATTTGTTCTCCAATGTTGGAAGTGGGGATCTAATGGGAGGTGTTGGGTCATGGGAGTGAATGCCTCATGAATGGCTTGATGCTGTTCTTGAAGCAATGAATGAGTTGTTGCTCTATTGGTTCCTGTGAAAATTCCCCCAAGAGCTGGTTGTTAAAAAGATCCTGGCATCTCTCCTCTCTCTTTCTCACTTTCTCTCTCACCATGTGATTTCTGCACATGGTGGTTCCTCTTTCCCTTCCACCATGAGTGGAGGCAGCGGTGAAACTCTCACCGGATGCAGATGTTGGCACCATGCTTCTTTTACAGCCTCCAGAACCATGCACCAAATAAACTTCTTTTCTTTATAAATTACCCAGCCTTAGGTATTTCTTTTGTCCCCTCTTTGGGATGTTTGGGCCCCAGATAGAAGCACAGCTTCCCCCAGGTATTCCTTATAGCAACACAAATGAAGTAAGGGTTAGTTATCATGGAGTGGGTTCCAGATAATAGGATGAGTTTGTCTCCCTTCCCTCTCTCTCACCCTCTCTTTTGCCCTTCAGTCATGTGATGATGCATCAGGAAGGCTTCTTGCCAGAAGCTGGACCCTTGATCAATGGACTTCCCATCCTCCAGGACCATGAGCCAGATAAATTCCTGTTCATTGTAAATTACCCATTCTGTGGTAGTCTGTTATAGCAGCTTCTGGAAACTTCCGTGGCTTGTGGCCTCTTTTCTCGTCTTCAAAGTGAGTCACTCCAGTCTCTGCTGTGTCCCCACCTCACCGTCTTTGCTTCCTCTGACGCTTCTGCCTCCCTCTTGTAAAACCCTGTAATTACATTGAAGACCCACCTGGGTAACCCATGCCCCTCTCCCCTTCTCCAGATCTTCAACTTAATCCCATCTGCACAGTCTCCTCTGCTGTGTGAGCTAATATATCTGCAGGTTCCTGGGATGAGAACATGAACATCTTTGGGGGCCGTTTTCCTGCATAACACACCTAATAAAGTTCTGACCCACTGTTTAGCTTGCCTGGAGAGACCAGGCTTAGTAACAAAAAAGACAACAAACAAACCATCCTGGGGCCTGGCTGTCAATGACTAGTCAGGGTGTTGCTGACTTCCTTATTACGGATGTGCTATTCCCTGTCTGACTCCTGCTCCATTTTCTGCTCACCCAGAGGGAGGTGAACATAGTGCAGACAGGGTGGCCAGGGAGCCCCAGTTGCCCTGTCTGGGAAGTGGGGATCATGATCAGTCCCTGTCCTGAGGTGGCTGCAAGGATTCAGGATGATGAGTGTGGAAGGCTTGCCCAGAGCACAGCTGCCCCTCCTGTCCCTTGGTCCCACGTGGGTGGCTGGGGCACAGAAGAACAAAGCCTGGGACTTGGAGGGACCCACTGTGCCTGGCCTTAGGCCAACATCTGGGCAGGTTGCTGCCATATCTCATGGAATTCTCTAGGGTCGTTCCTGGGAATCCTGGCCTATGTGTCAGCCCATGGCAGGCTGGGGAGGGGTGAGGCCACAGATGTGCATCAGAGGGCTGTGCGGGTCCCCATCATAGGAGTCCCCAGGAGGGTGGCAGCTGTTCCCCTGCAAAGGGAGAGCCATGCACGAGCCCACAGCACCAGAGGAAGCCCATCCCACATCTGTCAGGAAGACCCCAGGCTGGCCGGAAGACTCAGTCCCACTCTGCAGAGGGCAGCTCCCACCTGGCAGCCCCCACCTGGTAGCCCTCTCCTTGCAGCCCTCACCTGCCAGCCCTTGCATGGCCGGCCCTTACCTGGCCAGCCCCCACCTGCCAGCCCTCGCATGGCCAGCCCCCACCTGCCAGTTCCCACCTGCCAGCCCTTACCTGGCCAGCCACTTCCCATCTTGGGCCTTCAGTTTCCTTGTCTGTAAAATGGGGTAAAGCTCACACCTGGAATCCTTGTAGTCAGGAAGAAAGGACAAGTTCCTGGCACTTTGTAATTGTGAATATTTATTTGTTTAATGGAAGCAGAGCCCTGCGGGCCCAAATGTGACCAGCAGTCTCCTGACTGAATGGATTCCAGGTGTGAGTTTCGGTCTCATCTTAGGAACAAGGATACCTGCCCCCATGGGGCTCTCAGCGATTGCGTCTGTCATGACCCGCCTGAGCACGGAAAAATGACCCATTTCTCCCTCTCCCTGTGTTAGGGGCAGAATTGTGTTCCTCTTAATTCCTATGTTGAAGTTCCAACCCCCAATACCTCAGAGTGAGACTGTGTCTGGGGGCAGGATTTCTAGAGAGGTGATTAAGTTAAAATGCGATTATACAGGGGGCCTTAACCTAACCTGACTGGTGTCTGTATTAGAAGAGGAGATGAGGACACAGACACGCACAGGGGTGACTGTGTGAGGATTCAGGGAGAAAATGCCTTCCCCATGCCAAGGACAGAGGCCCCAGGAGGGACCAGCCCTGCTGCTACCTCGATCTTGGACTTCCCAGCTCCAGAGCTGTGAGATGCACACAGCTGACATTCTGGCACCTGGCCTGTGGCCTTTGCCATGGTGGCTGAGCTGAGGATGCCCCTGGGGGATGCACCCTAGGGAGAAGCAGACAGCAGCACTGCTGGCCCCTGGGTGCCGTGGTGGGGAGGCGTGTGTGCAGGGGGCTGGTGACGGGGGCACTGAGTGGCTCTCTAGGGCCCAGGGCACCAGGCCCAGGCAGCCAGGGAGCTTAGGAGCAGGGTGTGCTCCCAGAAGTATTTACTGCTCCAACCACACCTCGGGTGATGTCACATGTTGGGATGGAGTCAGGAGACAGGGAGGGACATATCTGCCACACCCCAGCCACAGCTGGAGAAGGCCCTATAAAGACCAGATGGCCTGATCCAGGCCAGACAGCCCGAGCTCTGGACTGGGCCACCACCTGCCTATCTGCCCTGCCCTAGCCACGAGGATCCACTTGTCTTGGCTGCTGTCTCTGAGGCTGGTATGTTCAGGTGAGCTGATGCGTACCCTTGCTCTGGGTCCCCCCCTGGGTCCCTGGGGATGCTGGCAGCCACCCTGACAGCCTGGGTTGGCCTAGATGGACCAGTCTCTGCAGTCAGGCACCCGTGCTGCTCAGAGGGGGAAGCTGGGACACAGAGGGTGGGACTTGCCAGAGGCCCCACAGGAGGTGCAGCCTGAGCCTGAGCCAGCGCAGGGCCACAGCCTGGGCCCTCTGCCCCATTCGCAGCCCCTGGACTGCTTGCCCACTTTTTCTTCCTGAGTCACCCAGAGGCACCGCTGGATCTGCTGTTGCTTTTGCCCAGTCCTGCAGAGAGTTGCCCCCATTGGCCTGGTGGGCTTTGAGGGGTACCGGGGGTGCTGGGGGTTGCCTGGTAGCCTGGATCTCTGGCTGCTCAGAGCTTTGGTTCCCTAACCCAGGTGATTTCTGGTTGTCTCCCGAGAAAGCAGAGACGACTTCTTTATCTGAGCCTAAGTGTGCAACACGGAGCCGTAGCACTTGCAGGGCCCAGTGTCCACACGGGTGGGCGGGTGGACGACAGGGTGCAGGGCTTGGTAAGCTAGTGCTTTTCCAAAAGCAGAGTCCATGCCTGAGGTTGTGATGTGGGAGGCTGGACAGGGACCAGGGCTTGGTCTCTGACCACCAGCTGTGCCTCCCCCAGCCCAGGCACTGAGATGCTATGAGTGCTCTGCAACAGGGAATTGAGGGAATTGTTTCCAGCCCACATCCTGCCAAAACACCACTCACTACTGCCTGACCACCTGGACCAGTGAGTGCCTCTCCTCTGGGTGGGCAGGTGGGCAGGGCAGTGTGCCTGGGCCTCAGCAGGAGGGCAGGGAGTGGCGGGGAGATCAAAGGGGCTGGGGAGACTGGCTTCTAATCAGAACTCTGATATTTGCAAGCAATGCCTCAGGCAAATGCTGCAACTGCCGGGCCCTCTATCTCCTCCCTCCAAAATGAGAATGGCAAGTGGCCTCCATCCTAAGGTCCTTAGAGTGGACGAGATACTCCACGTGAAATGCCCCACAGTGCTGGCACACACAAAATGCTTAATTTAAAGCCTTGTAATTACTGAACAGAGGGTACAGGCTGCTCAGAAAGGAAGAAGGAGAAAAATGGGACAGTGGGTAAGACCTGGAATCTGCTCACACACTGAGCCTGACTCTGGTCATACACTGAGCCCTGGGCCCTGTTCATACATTGAGCCCTGGTCCTGGTAACACACTGAGCCTTGACCCTGGTCACACACTGAGTCCTGGTCCCTGTCACACACCGAGCCCTGGTCCTGGTCACACACTGAGCCCTGGTCCCTGTCACACACTGAGCCCTGGTCCCTATCACACACTGAACCCTGACCCTGGTCACACACAGAGCCCTGGTCCTGGTCACACACTGAACCCTGACCCTTGTCACACACCGAGTCCTAGTCCTGCTCACACACTGAGCCCTGGTCCCTGTCACACACTGAGCCCTGGGGCTGTACTTGCCTCTTGCTCTGCATCCCTGTAAGGTGGGAGAACAATGAGGAAGAGTCTGGCAGGCTTTTGCCTGTTGAGAGGGGCAGGAGTGAATTTCACAGTTCTCAAAAAACAGCCCTCTGCCCTCTGTTTTCCAGCTCCCCCAGGTCAGCAAACAATTATTATAAAATCATGTGCTTACACCTGCCTTGGCTACCAAGACAGCCTGGCCGCCTCCAGGGCCTCGTGTTGCAACACAGATCTCTGCAACAGCACAGCAAGCCTCAGTATCAGCTGGGGGCTGCTGGCCCTCAGCATCTGGGTGGCCTGCCTCAACAGATAGCAGTGGGGCTCAGCCCCAGGAATGCTCAAGAGGGGATAAGGAGTCTGCAGCCAGGTTGTATCTGCCTCTGACTTGCTTTGTGACCTTAAGCAGGGCACTTGCCCTCTCTGGGCCCCACCTCCAACTGGAAGGATTCCAGGAGAGAGTAGACACGCACGTGGGTATTACAGGAGACGCTGTGGCCGCATTTGCGCATGGTCTTTGCCGCTGTCCAGGGTGCTGCATTGTGATTTCTGGCTCGGAGAGTTGGCCACCTGCTGGCCTCCGGGGGCTAGCACCATTAGGCGGCCACAGCAACAAACCTGTTAATGATGCCAGGGGCTGAGGCACCTCTGGTAGTCCAGACCACTGCCTTTGGGCCTTCATCTTTACCTGCATTCCAAGGCTGGGTCCTCCTAAGAACCTGGAATCATGCTCAAACGTGTTGCTGTAAGTTGGGTCCCAAGACCATTGGCAAACAGAAACCCTGTGGTGGGACCCCCCGGTCTGTGTGCAGGGGAAGAGCGGCTGCCAATGTGGGGACTGGTGCGCCCCCAGCACCAGTCTGTGTGCGGGAGGAGCGGCCACCCACATGGGGACAGGTGTGCCCCCAGCACCGTGTAGGTTAGCTCTGGTGGCAGCAGGGGATGATGCAGGCAATGCTAGGCTGCCTGGGCACCCCCAGTTCCCGCAGCTCCCGAAGGACACGGTGTCCCCAGGGGCTGGGCCCTGGGGGATGCCCTCCTGGAGGCGGAAGCATTAATCCCAACCGGAATCTCAGCTCCTATGAACTGCAGTCCACTCGGGACTTCCAGAGCATTGCAGAGCAGGAAGACCAAGGGTCGGGCTTCATCCAGCTGGGAGACTGGGCTTCAGGGCCAGGGCACCAATGGTACGCCCCAATCCCCTCCACCACTGCCTGCAAGCCCAGGCCTCTGGTCTTGGTCAGTGTGTTAATCTGCACATGCTTTAATTAGAAAGCCTCATGAGAGTCACTGCCTGTTCCTTGAGTGTGTTAGCTGACTCTCTCCTTAGAGACTCAAAACCCTAAGATAGCACCTCTCCCAGTCTCTTCAGTGGAGCCCCTCAGACAAGCATTTGTGAACAGGGCAGTCTTCACTGAAGCTTCCCTGGAAGGCCTTTTTGCACGGTGGGAAGCTTCCAGCACGGGAGGTGTCCACAGCCTCCCCATGGGGGCTCCACGGCCCTCCTCCTTCCTCTCATACCCTCTCCTCTGGAAGGCATGTGCACAGGCAGCTTCTCTAATGTTTTGCAGTGCTGGGGTTGGGCTGGGCTGGGCCACCTTCCTAACAAAGCCAGGGCTCTTCCTCAGCTGCAGCCCAGGGTCAGGGCATAATCCCAGGCTGAATTCACTCCGCAGCAGGGAAGCTGGTGTGGCCTGTGTCCTCAGAACCCCCAGTTGTCCCGTAAGCACACAATGGCTCTTGAGATGAAATGGTCCCTCTAACCAGCAGGCTCCTGGGACACAGTTGGCCCCAGGCTGGATCTTCTGCTGAGACACACACTTCAAGCACCCAGCAGTGGCCATTCCTGTGAGTTAAGTGTTTGCAGCTGGTCGAGGGGAGCCATGGGTGCTGATGCCGGTCAATGCCGTCGGCGGGTGTAGATGCTGGTCAATGCCATCTGCAGGCGGGTGGGTCACTGACTTTCTCCCGCAGGAGCTTCTTCAGGCCGAGTGTGTGTGTGGGGCTCTTGCACCTGCAGGGGACCCTATGAATTGTATCCCAGGAGCTGGTTGCATATGGAAATGGTTCCATAGCTGATTCCTCGGGGATGGGGGGGGGCGGTCATCAAAAGGGGCTCCAGTGGAAGTTCCCCACCCAACCCAGTCCCAGCAGGGTGGCCTGGTGCAGCCTTGGATAGCCTCTAATGACCAGTACCCTCTCCCTGGGTCTGGAATGGCACTTGGTGAGCATCTCATTAGGGTGTAGGGGTCCTTGAAGCCTGTGTGCACACTGTGAACTCTGAGCTCAGGCGTGCGTCACTGGATCTGCCATCCAGAAGAAGGTGGGGCAGCAGGGTACATAGCCCTCTGAGGAAAGCCATGAGGCATCTGTCCAGGTGATGGATGGTGGGCTCTCTCTGGGCCTAACAGTGGGTTGTGAGCATTTTCTCAGGTCCTTAGAAATTGGGTCTTTTCTTTTCTTTTTCTTTCTTTCTTTCTTTCTTTCTTTTTTTTTTTTTTTGAGATAGAGTCTAGCTCTGTCGCCCAGGCTGGAGTGCAGTGGTATGATCTCAGCTCACTGCAACCTCCGCCTCCCTGATTCAAGCGATTCTCCTGCCTCAGCCTCTTGAGTAGTTGGGATTACAGGCGCACACCACCACACCCGGTTAATTGTTGTATTTTTAGTAGAAGCGGGGCTTCACCATATTGGCCAGGTTGGTCTCGAACTCCTGACCTCAAGCGATCTTCCCACCTCAGCCTCACAAATGTTGGGATAACAGGCGTGAGCCACCACTCCCTGCTAAAACTAGGTCCTTTCTGATGGGGCCCCATCACCTGTGGCACGGGCACCCTGGAAACGCAGACTCAGGCTGGCCCCCGGCCTGTCCCTGCCCCAGGAGGCAGCGCCTGTTCATGTTGGGCCGTGGGAGGCATTCCATGGGCTTCTCAGGGCCCAGCAGAGTCCAGCCCCATGGTCCCAGCGGTGCACAGAGCCCCTCTCCTTGACTCCCTCTGTCCCTGTCTCACTGACCCTAGACCCTCTTCCTCTCCAAATCCTGGTCTCAGGCTCTGCTTTAGGGGTCTGAGGGGAGACAGTGGGTGCCTGTCAGTTTTTCCTATTCCCCGCCTGTGTTTTCCTTCACGAGGAACAAAGTCATATGCACAGATGGTATCTTGGATTATTTCCTTTCAGTCAAATTCTAAAATTGCATGACGGGGTCAAAGACTAGGAACAGTTTAAAGCTCTGGGCACACATTAGCTCACCACCTTCTGGAAGGACCCAGTGCACTGCAGTTTGCCTGGACACTCACTCCCAGCCCCCACACGAAGCTGGCTTTCATGATTGAAAACAAAATAAAACAAGAAGGCTTATAAATAAGCTGGGCTCAAGAACGTCTCCTGGCTCTGTGACTTCTTTTTCATTGGTGGTGAGGCTGGGCATTCTGATCTGTACAGGTCACTTTTATCTCTTTGTTTATGAATCAAAAGTCCCACTTCCAGCCGGGAGCAGTGGCTCACATCTGTAATCCCAGCACTTTGGGAGGCTGAGACGACTGGATCACTTGAGGCCAGGAGTTTGAGACCAGCCTGGACAACATGGTGAAACACCGTCTCTACTAAAAATACACAATTAGCCTGGCGTGGTGGCGCATGCCTGTAATCCCAGCTACTTGGGAGGCTGAGGCAGGAGAATCGTTTGAACCCGGGAGGCGGAGGTTGCAGTGAGCAGAGATTGCACCACTACACTCTAGCCTGGGCAACAGGAACGAAACCGTGTCTCAAAAAATAAATAAATACATACATAAATAAAAAGTCCCCACTTCCTATGATTTTTTACACATGACAATTTGACAACCACTTCTTGTTCATTTTTTTCTTTATTTTTTCCTCAGTTTATCTTTTTTGTATTTTTCCAATTTGTTTTCTCCTTTTTTTAATTTTAAAAGTTGCCTCTGAGAAACTGAACAATTACTTATTTATTAAATATAAGCCCTTGTCATATATTTTTCCATTTTTCATATACTTTTAAATTCACTTATGCAGAAGGTTGACATTTTATCATCAATCTATCAAGCCTTTCTTTTCATGCTTAGAACGTCCTTGCCCAAAATAGAAGCAAATTCGCATGAAGCTGAGTAATTTTCCACTGAACTCTTTGATCCCTCTGGGTCCTGATAACATTCAGTTGCCACAGGCTTCAAGGGAGGCGGGGGAAGCCTGGCTTGGGGGGCGCTGGCCTCTGCCTCACGCTTCCTCCCCTCAGTCCCAGCCTGTCACGTCCACAAGGTCCAGCAAGGACCAAGCCTGGACAGGGCATGGGGATATGCGTCTCTCTCCAGGACAGCGCTGCCTGACTGTGCCTGTCCAGGGCCTGTGCTTGCTCTTCCATGGGCCGAATGGTGGGGTGTGGGATGGAGGAGCACAGTGGAGTGGAGGAGCACACTGGTCCGGATGGTGGGGTGTGGGATGGAGGAGCACAGTGGGGTGGAGGAGCACACTGGTCCGGATGGTGGGATGTGAGGTGGGGGAGCACAGTGGAGTGGAGGAGCACACTGGTCCGGATGGTGGGATGTGAGGTGGGGGAGCACAGTGGGGTGGAGGAGTACAGTGGTCCGGATGGTGGGGTGTGGGATGGAGGAGCACAGTCGGGTGGAGGAGCACACTGGTCCGGATGGTGGGGTGTGGGGTGGGGGAGCACAGTGGGGTGGAGGAGCACAGTGGTCCAGATGGTGGGGTGTGGGATGGAGGAGCACAGTCGGGTGGAGGAGCACACTGGTCCGGATGGTGGGGTGGAGGAGCACAGTGGTCCGGATGGTGGAGTGGAGGAGCACACTGGTCCGGATGGTGGGGTGTGGGATGGAGGAGCACAGTGGAGTGGAGGAGCACACTGGTCCGGATGGTGGGGTGGAGGAGCACAGTGGTCCGGATGATGGGATGTGAGGTGGGGGAGCACACTGGTCTGGATGGTGGGGTGTGGGGTGGGGGAGCACAGTGGGGTGGAGGAGCACAGTAGGGTGGAGGAGCACACTGGTCCTGTCCCGCCCACTGTGCTCACAGCCTCCTGCGTGAGCTCACCTTCCAGCCAAAGGTGTTTGCGTGAAATGAAGGCGGAAGGATGTGCCCCTGGGGTGAAAGGCCTCAGAAGCATCCAGGGTGGGCGAAGGGAAACGCTGAAAGGACGTGTGCTCAGGATAGGCCTCACCTGCCCGGGGGCTGTCACTGTGGCAAACTGGGTCCTTCTGGTGACTCATTCTTGTTTTCCTGGGTGGAACTTGACTGCCAGCCCCACCCGTGGGGGCAAGGACAGCACCGTCCCAGGGAAGCAGAGCTCAACGGCCCGCCGGCGCCTCCTGGCCTGCCCCGACTGCAGACCCCACCACCCGCTTCTCTGGAGTCCATGCCCCTGCTGGCCTCCTGGGAGGCCAGGCGCTGGGGACATCCTTGCGGGGAGCCGGCAGGAAGAGTCCGGGGACTTCCTGCGTCCCGCCTTAGCCCCCAGGCGAAGCATCTTCGTCTCCCTCTCCAGACTGTGTGACTCTCCCCTTGGTCACCGTGGCTGACCCGGAGCACAAAGCAGGTGCTGGGACCCAGGGGTCCAGGAGCCGCCATGCTGAGAAGTGATTCGTGGAGAGGACACTGGGAGCCTCTGACCCCGGGGCCTTCCGGGAGAACAAGCACCAGCCCCGCAGCTTCAGGGGCGCCCCACAGGCCCCCAGGAACAGCTGCCCACCTTTGTGTCACGCCTCCCGCACCCGAATCCAGACTGGACCACAGACTTCTGCAGCTGCGAAGCAGCCCGGGGCGGCCTCCTGGAAGAGGCGGGGCCTGGTCAGGAGGGAACCGCATCCTGGTGCTCTGTCCCAGGGCAGCCGGTGATGGCAGCAGGCGCTTCGTCTTCCTTCCAGAGAGAATTAGGATTCTTTATATTTTTATTAATTTAATTTTTTTTTGAGATAGGGTCTCTCCCTCTGGCCCAGGCTGGCGTGCAGTGGCACAATCACAGCTACCGCAGCCACCACCTCCTGGCTCAAGTGATTTTCCCGCCTTAGGGGTTCGCCATCAAGCCTGGGTAACTTTTTCTATTTTTTGTAGAGATGGGGGTCTGACTATGTTGCCCAGGCTGGTCTCAAACTCGTGGGTTCAAGAAATCCTCTTGTCTCTGCCTCCCAAAGTGCTGGGAGTACAGGCATGAGTCACGATGCCTGGTCCATGTTAACTATTTTAATTGGAGTTTCTAGGGCCTTGATTTTAAACATTAATGTGTCTTATAGATATTTTAATGTTAGGACCTATAGATACATCTAATTCTTTTTAAAATAACAGTTGCCCAGTATAACAGAGCCACGACTTAGATAGTGCTCCTTGCATGGAAGCTTCAGCGCCCTCCAGCTTTTTGTTATTACAGCTTTGCACATCTTTTACACATGTCTTCATGCCCAAATCAGAGTATTTCTGTCAAAAAGATTCCTAAAAGTGAAATTTCTGAAAAAAGAGAAATGCCCACATATTTAACCTTTTGGTTACCCCTGCCAACTGGCCCTCCTAAAGTATGGCACCAGTTTATACACGATATAAGCATATTCATTTCCCTACACCCTTGAAAACACTGACTTTTATCAGGCGTTTACATTTTTGCACCCTAATCTGGGCGGGTCCGGGTGGCATCTCATCGCCGTGTTGAATTGCTTCCCTGGATGTTCCGTGGGGGGTCCTGTCACTTCCTCATCTGTGAACGGCCTGCTCAGGGCCTCTGCTCTTTTATGCTGGGTCTTTATGTGCTTGAGATGTTACTTTCTGCTGTTACACCTATTGCAAATAGTTTGTCCTTCTCATCATTTGCCGTTTTTTAAATCTTCAGTTAATGGTTGTTATGTAAATATTTTCACTTTTGAATAATTTAAATTTATACTTCTGCAATATTTCTCCACTCTAAGGCTGTAAACAAAATTACTGTTTTCACTGAGGTGTTTTTCAGGTTTTCTGTCTGTCTCTCTCTCTTCCTCTCATTCCAGATACACAGACACACACAGACACAGACACACAGACACAGACTCACACAGACACACAGGCACAGACACACACACAGACACACAGACAGACACAGGCACACACAGACACACACACACTGACACACACAGACACAGACGCGCACACACAGACACACACACAGAAACAGACACACACAGATACACACAGACACAGACATGCACGCACACATGCACAGACACACACATGCACACACATGCACTGACATAGACACATGCACACACGTGCACACACACCTATGCACACACACATGCATGCACACATAGACACACGCACACAGACACACATGCACAGACACACATGCAGACACACACATATGCACACACAGAGGCACATGCACGCACACACCCACACACAGACACACGTGCACACACGCACTCAGACACACACACAGAAACTCACACGCAGACATGCACACACAGACACAGACACACACATGCACACAGACACACACAGAAACAGACACACGCATGCACACACACACGCATACACACACATACACAAACACAGACACACACACACGCACACATAGACACACACACACGCCCCTGCATTGTGATCCTCTGATGTATTTGCTCGTCTCATTGCCCTCTGAAATCCTTTCACTTCCAGCAACAATAAATTCCAAAAAGCATACAAAGATGCATTTCCGGGCTCGCAAAAGAACACATCTTCAGGAGCCCCAAATAGGGAGGGACCTGGACAAGGGATCAGTCTACATGGGTTTGGATTGTAATCCCAAAAGACACAGGACTGAATGCCATAATCTAAACCCCTAAAGTCTAAAATCTCTAACATCTAAAATCCCAAGAATCCCAATCACAGGACAGTTGCACCGTGTTAGACAGCACTGTTTCCTTGTTCTTGTCCCTTTTTTTTGGAAATTAACTGTAGTTTCAGGAGGAGACGGGTATGGGTGCCAAGTTGACAAGGGGTGAACTTGTGGACCTAACTTTAAGTGTCAACTCAACTGGATTCAGAAATACCTGGAAACCTGGTGACACATTATTCGGGGTGTGTGTGTGAGGCATTTCCAGAGGAGATCAGCATGTGGGTCTGAGTGGGTTGTATGGCAGGATCTGCTGTAATGTTGGTGGGCAGCGGCTAATCCACGGATGCCCTGGAGAGAACAGATACAGAAGGTGAATTGTCTCCCTGAGGGCTGGGACAGACTTCTCTTCTGCTGCCTTGAACACAGAACTCCAGGCTCTCCAGCCTTTGGACTCCAGGACTTTTACACCAGTGGCCCCTGGTTTCTCAGGTTTTCAACTTTGTAGTGAGAGTTACACCTGTCCCCTCCCATCCCATAATGGGTCCTGAGGCTTTCAGCTTGAGCCACACTACTAGCTTCCCACAGTCTCCAGCTTGCAGACAGCCTGCTATGCGACTTCTCAGCCTCTGTAATCATGTGAGCCAGTTCCCCTAATAAACCCCTCTTATATATCCATACCCAGATCTTATTGGTTCTGTCTCTCTGGAGAACCCTGACTAATACAGACTTGGTATTGTGGAAGTTGAATACTGTTCCTTATTACCGTATTTCTTACAACACAATGGAAGAGATCTGTGGAATTGTTCCCTTGCAAAAAGGCTGCAATAAGTGTATTAAGCTACTTAATGGTGACAGATAAAAATTTAAAAGCTAATTATTATTGGCACTGTGAAAGCAGAAAATTGCTTAATTGCAACAGTCAAACAATAATAAGACCTTCAAATAGACAGCATATACCTGCAAAATTTGTAGACTACCACCACTCTCCAGATACAAGTGCAGCGAGTGTTTCAAAGACAATAGAAGTGAAAACTCAGGTGAAAAATAGAAGAAATCTCTCAAGTCACATTATCCATTCAGGCCTGACTTCTGCCCCTTCACACACAGCACTATGCTTGCCTTCAAAAAATGCCCTTTGGCTGGGCGCGGTGGCTCATGCCTGTAATCCCAGCACTTTGGGAGGCCGAGGCCAGTGGATCACAAGGTCAGGAGATGGAGACCATCCTGGTTAACACGGTGAAACCCCGTCTCTACTAAAAATACAAGTAATTAGCTGGGCATGGTGGCAGGTGCCTGTAGTCCCAGCTACTCAGGAGCCTGAGGCAGGAGAATTGCTTGAACCTGCGAGGCGGAGGTTGCGGTGAGCCAAGATAGTGCCACTGCACTCCAGCCTGGGCGACAGAGCAAGACTGTCTCAAAAACAAAACAAAGCAAAACAAAAATGCCCTTCATCAGAGAATAAAGCGAATTCGACAAGCTCAGAGAGCTTCGGAACCAAGGACATTTGCTGTCTGTCACTGGGGTTCCTCCAGTGTTACAAACACACTGCATGGTGAGAGATTCTTGATTAGGGATTTGACTGTTGAAGAGGATAGACTTCTTATATTTACCACTAAATCTGACATAGAAAAACTAGCGCATGCTTCACTTCGACTAAAGACAGCCCTTTCAAAACTGTCCCCACTGTTTTCTTTCAACTATATGCAATTCAAGTCCCTGTTGGATCTGAAAATTCTAGAAATTTATCTCCTCATTTGTGTTTCAATGACAAGAAAAAGTGAAGCCCTTTATGAATGCTTGTTTGAAGATTTGGTGGACTGTGCAGAAGAGAATAGATTTCGATGGAATCCCCAAACCATGATGATAGACTGGGAACGAGCTGCCACCAGGCTCCTACAAGTGAATTTCAAGGACCATGATGATAGACTGGGAACCAGCTGCAACCAGGCTCCTACAAGTGAATTTCAAGGACCATGATGATAGACTGGGAACCAGCTGCAACCAGGCTCCTACAAGTGAATTTCAAGGACCATGATGATAGATGGAATGAGCTGTGACCAGGATCCTACAAGTGAATTTCAAGGACCATGATGATAGATGGAATGAGCTGTGACCAGGCTCCTACAAGTGAATTTCAAGAACCATGTTGATAGACTGGGAACGAGCTGCCACCAGGCTCCTACAAGTGAATTTCAAGGACCATGATGATAGATGGAATGAGCTGTGACCAGGTTCCTACAAGTGAATTTCAAGGACCATGTTGATAGACTGGGAACGAGCTGCCACCAGGCTCCTACAAGTGAATTTCAAGGACCATGATGATAGACGGAATGAGCTGTGACCAGGATCCTACAAGTGAATTTCAAGAACCGTGATGATAGACTGGGAACGAGCTGCCACCAGGCTCCTACAAGTGAATTTCAACGTGTTGACATTAGGTTTGTCTTCTCAGTTTAGCCCAATGCATTTGGCAGAAAATTCAGACTGCTTTTATAAAGCTGGGAGCACACAGTCACCAGCCAGAGCAATTTGTGTTGTAAACCAAAAATAAAATTCTAAGTCCCCCAACCAAATGAATGGACCCCCACCCCCCTGTTGGCCAAGAGGGTCCTAAAGAAATCTGCGAAACTGATGAAGGCATGACTAGAAGGTGGGAGGTTGGACACGCCTCTTTAGACCCTCCTCTCTTCAGAGTTTAGGCACAATGGACCCACATTAACATTAAAACAGAGATCTTAAGACTGACAAAACCCTCTTTGTAGCAATAAGATAGCAAATTCCAACCTGACTCTAGTACAGCATCACATGACAGATAGCAGGCTCTAAAGGAAGACAAAGTATTTTACCCTCAAATATATTTCTTTGACATATTTTGAAATGGGCCTGCCAAGCTGTGCCTTGCAGAGGAAACTTGGATTCTGTAGATGATCTCTTTCCCTTGCTAAGTCTTTTCTAGAGATCCCGACACCATTAAAGCTCCGATAAGAGACATTTACCATCGATGCTCCCTGAAGCCTGCTACCTGGAGGCTTCATCTATGTAATAAAAACCTTGGCTTCTACAATCTTCCTTATCTTAACTCAAGCACTTCTTTTTTAGATGGAGTCTCACTCTGTTGCCAGGCTGGAGTGCAGTGGCACAATCTTGGCTCACTGTAAGCTCCGCCTCCCGGGTTCACACCATTCTCCTGCCTCAGCCTCCTGAGTAGCTGGGACTACAAGCAACCACCACCACGACCAGCTAATGTTTTTTTTTTTGGTTTTTTTTTGTTTTTTTTGTATTTTTAGTACAGATAGGGTTTCACCATGTTGGCCAGGCTGGTCTTGATCTCTTGACCTTGTGATCTGCCCTCCTTAGCCTCCCAAAGTGCTGGGATTACAGGCGTCAGCCAATGCGCCCGGCTAACTCAAGCATTTCTTTAAGCTGAATTCAACTCTTCAGGCAAAGCATAATCCTTCAACCAACTGCCAATCAGAAAATCTTTGAATCCGCCTATGACCTGGAAGCCCCACTTTTGAGATGCCCTGTCTTTTGGGGCTGAACCAACATCTATCTTTTATGTATTGATTTATGTTTTTGCCAGTAACTTTTGTCCCCCTAAAATGTATAAAACTAAGCTGTAACCCACCTTGGGCACATGTTCTTAGGACCACCTAAGGCTGTGTCACAGGCCATGGTCCTCACATTTGGCTCATAATAAACCTCTTCAAATATTTTATAGAGTTTGGCTTTGTTCATCAACAGCATTTATATATTTTGCTTTTAGACCTATTTCTTTATGAGTACAATTTGTCTGCTCATAACTGTTTTATCTCTGTAGCTGCCGTTAATGTACCTGAGTATTTATGATTGCAAAAATATGGAAGTTCTTATTGCCTGTTTTATTGTGTAAAGTGGCTGAGGAAGTGTTCTGCCATGTTTTTATGTGTTTCTCAAATAAGTCCCCCTTAAAAGTGTGAATAAATATCTTTAAAATAATTACAATTTTTTTCCAGAATTGTATTTTTGAGATTTTGATCTTTTGGGATTATGGCATTTGGAGTTGTGTCTTCTGGGATTATGAATCGGCAACCAGTCAGCACAGAAGCCAACACAGCCATCACCTGGGAGTGGGGGTGCGTGTGGCAACCGCTTTCATCACCTTGATGAAAAGATGGCTTGAGTTCTAAGGGGGAAAGGAGGTGAGGGTTAGGATACAAGCAAAGTTAGAAATTGGGATTGAATGGCTGGGCACGGTGGTTCACCGTGCCTGTAAACCCAGCACTTTGGGAGGCTGAGGTGGACGGATCACAAGGTCAGGAGATCGAGATTGAGACCATCCTGGGTAACACCTGTCTCTACTAACAATACAAAAAAAAAAAAAAAGAAATGAAAAGAAAAAAAAATTACCCAGGCATGGTGGCACACGCCTGTAGTCCCAGCTATTCGGGAGGCTGAGGCAGGACAATGGCTTGAATTTGGGAGGCGGAGGCTGTGGTGAGCTGAGATAGTGCCACTGCTCTCCAGCCTGGGCAACAGAGCAAGACTCTGTCTCTAAAAAAAGAAAAAGAAAAATAAATTGGAGTTGAAACCCCCAATAAAGCCATAATTTTCAAGACTACAACTTCAGTGAAAATGTGGTCCAGAAATATTCTATCTAAGAGCATGGGAGATGAGAAGGAAGCTTGGCTCTTTAACCCTGGGAATGAGGAGAGAGAAATGTCCCCTCTTATGGATCAGGATGGAGGTCCTCACATTGGTTTAGGATTTAGGTCACCTCACCTTTGAGGAACCCTAAGCCGAGCCTTTAATACAAAAAGTGGCCCTGGACAAGTGACAGTTTCTGGAAAACCAGAAACGCAAACAGCAAGGCTCAGAAGGGAAAACGCGGCCACAAGCCAGGCCCACCTGCATGAAGACCATGTCCAGGGTTCCTGATTTCCAGTCTTTTTGAGCCAATAGTATCTCTACATTTAAAGAAGTGAGAAGGCGTAAGATGTGTGACTAACGAACAATCAAAATAAACTACCAGACTGTCCTGGAGGAATTTTAAAAGAGCTGATGAAACACTAAGAGTCAGAGGCACAGAGAATTCCCAGCAGGGTGAGGGAAAAGGAACTCTTCCACAGACGCTGAAGGGATCTCAACAACAAAGCACTTCCTGAAGCCTCCAGGGCATCCCACACCCAGGGATGGCAGCTTGATGGCCGGCATTCCAACTCCAGCTGCGGAAGCCAGAGACAGTGGCCAAGGGGTTGGCACACAGCCACTACTGCGACAGAACACCACATGTGCACGATGGCTCCAACAGGAAAGAAGCGCCTCTCACAGATACTCAGAAGTGAGAATTCCTAATCAGGTCACCCTCCTTCCACCCATCGTTCCGACACGTGGTATCTGAGGCTGCCAGGCCGAGATGGGGTAGGGCCAGGCCAGGGGAAGCACATGTGTCTTCTCCCCAGTTCCACTGGCCAAACTCAGACACAGGGGAGCACAGACTGCAAGGCAGGCTGGGAACGGAGCCCGTTCACCTGCCAGAGAAGAACAGGACGTGTGTGGATGGGCAGTGAACATCGCCTGTTGCATCTAACATCTTCAAAATGCTGAAATACAAGCACTGCCTACCTGGAAACAAACACTCAACACAATTCTCTTTGAAGATTTAGATTAAAATAAGACATTTTTAGACCTAGAGATCTGAAAGAGATCTCTACCAAAAGAAGCTTTTCCAAAGACGTTTTAAAGAATGACCTCCAGAAAGAATGGAATTCACCTAGCCCAAAATCTTCCAGTGTAGAGATGAATCTGAGCAAAGAAAACATGTGACTAAAAGGAGGCAAACGTGAACTCTGATCACAATGATAACATCCAGTTTATGTTGTTAAAAAACCAAAATAGAACTTTAATATTGGCCAATAACAGCATAACAGTCAAAAGAGGGTGACCAGAGTTAAAAAGCTCTAAAGTTTCTATGTTTGTTTGTTTTTTTATGGGAAGAGACTGAATAGTAATGTTATACTTTAAGTTACAAAATTTACTTTATATATTCATTTATTTTTGAGACAGGGTCTCGCTCTGTCACCTAGCCTGGAGTGCTGTGGCGATCATAGCTCACTGCACCCTCAAGCTCCTGGGCTCAAGAGATCCTCCCGCCTCAGCCTCCTGAGTAGCTGGGACTACAGGCATGTGCCGCCATGCCTGGCTAACAAAATTTACTTTAAAATGTCTAAGGTAACCATGAAAATAATAGAAATGGAGAATATGTCTTCCAAAGTAGGAGAGAAAAAGAGGGAACTTAAAAATGGGTAACTTGGGATAAACCAAAAGCAGAAAATAAAGTGAACATAATCCATATACATTAGTTATCGCAATAAATATTAAGTGGACGGACTTTGAGAGTTAAAATACAAAGATTGTCAAACTAAATAGAACAACACTAACAACAACAAAATATCTGTATAGGACGTTTAAATGAGAAACATCTAAAACACAACTTACAGAAAGGTTGAAAATCACAGAATGAAAAAAAAACCTCCAGGCAAATACTGACCGAAAGGAAACAACTGTGCCTCTGAGGCTGGCACTGGAGATACATGAGTATTTTCAGTGGATCAGATGAGGGCCCTATGGAGAGAAAGTCAGCCTGGGTTCTTCTTGCAACCTGGTCAATAGGCTGCCCTCAGGGAGAGGGACTGGAGCACAGAAGGAGGAGACGGACACAGGAGTCATCTGGCTTCTGGAGGATTCTCAAGGGACCAGGTGGAATAGAGACACAACAGGCCTGGTTCAAGAGAACTGCAGGAGAGGCCTCCACAGAAACACCCATCAGACTACGGCTCCGTTCTAAACACTTGACTGGCTTGGGGCGTGGTCATTCAGCTTCTGACATGGGTTTGAGTAGTGAAATCTTTGATGTCTTCCCACATGCTGACCCCTCTCAAAGTGATTGGCAAGCTAGGATGCAAAAGGAGAGACACAGGAGGAGGAAGAGACACACCACACGCTGCACACTCACATGCACACTCACACACACAAAGCACACACACCTCCCACTGCTGGCTGCCAGCCTGATACCAGCCCAAGCTTGAGGCAGTGAGCTGTGTGTTTCTGAAAGCGGAGGACAGTGGGCTGGGTGGAGGACGATGGGCTGGGCAGAGGATGACGGGCTGGGTGGAGGACAGCAGTCTGGGTGGAGGACAACGAACTGGGTGGAGGCGAAGTGGCTGAGGTGCAGACTCAGCAGGGGGAGGAGGGGCCCTGGGGGTGAATCAGGGACAGCAAAGGCACAGAGGAAGGAGGATGGCTGCAGCCCCTGCACCAGCTCCTACCATCTTCATAGCATCCAGGAATCCAGCGGAGAGGGCCGCAGGGTGCCGAGGCAGGTGGGGTCTGTGTGCGAGGGCTGCTTGTGGTCAGGGACAGTCACGCATTTGCTCCTTCAGAGCACGGACTGGAGAAGGATCCCAAGTCGCCCTCTGTGGGGTGTGCCAGGCCTCCTGCATGGCCCAGCAGGGAAGACGGCTGCAGGTGCACAACGTGCTCCCCGAGGAGTCTCCGTGCTCCCCACACGTGCTGCCTCCGGGGCGGCACCCACAGTCCTGACTCCTTGCAGATGCAGCAGGAAGTCTTCAGATCCCCTCGGCATTTGATGTTTCCTTTGCTTGTCTGCTCTGAGCTCTGCTGTATCTCCCTCTTGGTCCTCACAGTCATTGACAAGGTGGCAAGCACCCTCTCATCTGCTGCCCCACATGGTGGAGATGGGGGAGGCCCACACCCATTGATCAGCACTGCTGGGACTAAGTCTGTTGGACCAACCAGGTTGTCCACACGTCGCTGTGCCACACCACTGATCTGGGGCCTCCAGACTTGGCATCCTGCTGCCTTTTCCTAGACCCTATCTTTGAGACGTCACAAACATTCCACCCAACCCAAGCCCCGCCACACAGGCAGTGAGTCCCACCTCCCCCATGTTCACAGAGACCAACCTTCCCACCTCCCCAGCACAGGCACCCACACCCAATCTCGCTCTCTCTCTGGCCTTTGCTGCTTTTTAAGCTGTTCACTGAATCATGTGAACCACGTGGGACACAATCTCCCGACACTCCCTCTTCCCCTTCAAGGCTGCACTGTGAGTCCCTGCACTGTTGATCACCCTCATCTTCATGTGAACCCGAAAGAATTCATCTCCACAGTGGCAAAACCCCACCTCGCCTGTGCCTGGACCACATGGGCACAAACATTCTCCAGTCAACAGGCATTTTGGTTGCTGTTTCCTCCATTTTCAGTTTCTTTCATTTTTCTTCTTTGTATTGGTTTTTGATTTGAGACAGGGTCTCACTCTGTCACCCAGGCTGGAGTGCAGTGGTGATCACAGCTCACTGCAGCCTTCAACTCCTGGGCTCAAGCGTTCCTCTCACCTCAGCCTCCCGAATAGCTGGGACTATAGGTGCCACCACCGCATCCAGCTAATTTTTAATTTTTGGTAGCGATGGGGCCTTGTTCTGTTGCCCAGACTGGTCTGGAACTCTCTGCTTCAAGTGATCTTCTGCCTCAGCCTCCTAAATTGCTGGGATTACAGGTGTGAGCCACCGCGCCCACCCATTGTTCTGTTTGTGTTGCATTTTTCTGTTTGCGTTAGTGACACCGCTGTCACTAATGCCATGACCCTAGGAGTAAAACCACTGCAGGAAAGGAGATGTTCTGTCCAAGGCTACAGATGAGGGGCTGCTGCTTTCTGCACCAGCCCTAATACTCAACGGTCCTCTTGGCTGGGATCAGGAGACACAGCTGCAGGTGGACAGCCCCGCTGCTCCAGAGACTGCTGGGCACACAGGCTTCTGGCCCAGGGCCACTGGAACTCAGCCCGGGGCAGGCTGATGGAGGGTGCTGGGTCAGGGCTGAGGTTTGAGTTGCTTCTCAGAGCTGGGAGAGGAATCTGAGAACTTTTCAACATATCATGGGGTGCAGACTTGGACACTGGGTTTGGGGCCAGAAAGGACTGGAATGAGCAGGACCCACAGACCCAGGGGAGGTGGAAAGTTCTGCTGCAGGCCTGAGGGCTGGCCCAGCCTGGTTCACAGGAGTCCCTGAAAGTGGGGGCCTGGTCTGTCCCCGGAGAGGGAGCCCCTCTTCCTCCACAGTGCACCTTGGGGGTGTCCAGCCTATTCGAAGACAGTTGCTCTGGCCTTGGCCCGTGACCGCAGCCTCAGGATCTTCTCCAGGTGGCTCTGGCACCCCCCACCAGGGAAGAACATCAGGGTGGGGGCTCCTGGACCACCAGGGTGCCCTCTGCCTGCCCCTCTCAGCTGCCTCTGGGGCTTGGCTGGGCCCTCACTCTACAGCTGAGTTAAAGGAAAATGTTCCCGGTCAGCCTTGTGGGACCATTTCCTCCCCAGGAGGCACACTCCAGAGGGGTGCGGCCAGACCTATGGGCAGGGAGAGGGGCCCGGAGGTGAGGTGGGGAGGGGCCCTTGGGACCTGCACCTCTTCACTGCCTCAGCACGGCGACATGACCGAGGCTCTGCAGGAAGTGAGTTCCGGGATTTGCTTCCAGGTTTCAAGGTAAGGGCATTGGGGAAGCTGCAGAGTCTAGAGCAAGTCCAGGGTGCTGGTTCTGGCACCTCCACGCCTCAGCTGCACCCACAGTGTCCCCTGGATGGGAGGGGCCTTCTGGGGTCCTCTGGGGCCCCAGCCTCCTTGTGGGTGGGCTGAGGAGGGATGGGAAATGCTGGCTCATGGCCACAGGTTCAGAAACCCCCAGAACAGATGAGAACAGACCCAGCTGATGGGACAGGGGAGGGTGCCCACAGGCAGGAACAGGCAGGAGGACTGTCCAGCGTGCCCAGGCAGATTGCACCACCACTCCAAGGACGTGCTGGGAGGTCCGATGGCATCAGCCTGCCCAAGGCCAGCTCTGACATGACAGCGGGAGGCACACGGGGACACACAGCACATCACAGCTGCTGAGGGGCCGAGGCCTTTGAGATTCCCAAGGAAGAACAGGGAGTGGGGAACTGATTAAAGTAAAATGAAAAATAACAAATGGGTCTTTGCCCTCTCCTGTAAAAACCCTCCCAGCACCTCATCTGGCTCCCCCCAGCCCAGGCCTCGTGCCCCGTTGCTGCCCACTCCTGGCCAGGCCTGACCTCCCGTGTCCCAGGCTGGAAGCCCCTTTCCCTGACTGCACTGGCGGCTGCCTTTGGCTTCCCCTTCAGCTTCGCCCCCCAGCGAATTCCCCACTCAGCCTTGCGGTGCCCGCCACGGCCCCTCCTGCAGTTGGAAGGACTTGACTCAGGTGTTAAAAACATAATCAGCAGTCAGAGGCCACAGTCTACACGTTCCCCAAGCAACCACCCGCTGAAACGCAAGCCGTCTTCATGTTACCACACCCTGGTTCCAGTCACCAGCAAAATGCAAGAAGGTGGCCTCTGGACCTCCCTGTGAGCATGACCCAGAGAAAAGGAGCCAACCGGCGGTCCCCAAGTTAGCCTGCAAGCTCTGCAGCCCTGACGAGAATGCGGAGGGATGACTGCCAGTGAGGGGACAGAGGGGACAGACTGCCACACTTGCTCTCTCTGCTTTCCGAGCCACACGGTGACTGTAGCCGGTGGCATCGCCCACTTGGCTGAAGTCTCCCACTGCGGTCGGCCCTTTCTGCCTGTGGGATGGTGCAAGTTGAGAGGTTTCCTAACTTGGTCCCACTTCACTGGACACAGGCAAGATGATGGGGTCCACACAGACACTGTCTTGCTTGTGAGAGCTTTGCCTGGGAACTCTGCAGTGCTGTGCGGGGTGGGACGCACACCCTCCCTGGGCCTGCAGAGTCCTGGGGATGCACAGCTGTGTGAGCTGTGAGTATGAAAGGGCCCCTTCCTCTAGGCTGGCCCCAGGCCACAGCTACTGCAGGGCAGTCCAGCCGCACTCTGGCCTCAGCTGGTGTGGCGCTGCAGGCTCTGACCTGCATCAGGGTGCCCCAGGGCGCCATTCTCAGGGCATCAGGAACCCTGTCATCCTCCCCCATGGCCAGGTGCAGCCCCCATCGACTTGGAGTGAGTGCCTTTCCAAGGGAGAGTGGACAGGCAGTGCCAGGTGCCACTGATCTGTCCTCCCAAGGGAAGGCGGGGGCCCTGGCAGGCAGCATCAGCAGGGAGGGGCGGGTAGCTCAGGCCTGGCACGGCATGCGACCAGGCATGTTCCCCTACCCAGGGGTCTAGGCTGAGGGTCCCTGGGGCTTTGGTGGGTCCCCCTGGAGTCTCCAGGCTCTGACATTGGAGGGTTGGAGTCAGAGGAGCTGAGGCAGAGCCCAGCGGAGCAGATCTCGGGATTTCCTGGTCCTTGAAACTGGAAAAGGCCACAGGGTGTAGAAGCCACTGCGGGGCAGCAGGAGGGGTGTAGTCTCCCTGGGGCCAGGGCTGCTCGGCCTCAGGCTGGGCCGCTGGGCTCAGGGCTTGGAGGGCACATCTGAAGGGTGCTGAGGAGTGAGAACTCTGCGGTCCCTCCGACCCACTGGGGGACGTGAGTCAGGGGACTGCACACCTTGAGCCTCAGTTTCCTCCTGTGGAATGGGGACAGTGATAGCAATCCTCCCTTCCTGGGACTGCTGCAGGCTCCCATGAGACAACACGTCACCAAACCGCAGATCCCCCTGCAAGGTTCGGTGCCTGGCGTGTGGCTGCTGGAGGGAGTTCATGGCACAGTGGGGACCTTGAGAACGGCCCTCAACTCAGTCGTCACAGGCCCCTCATGGCTCTATGAATCTGAACCACGGACAACACGTTTTAGGACAGAAAAGGGGGATGTGAGTCGCTGGCACAGGGCCCCTGCCTGGATGAGGACAGACTTAGGCAAGCACTGCTCGTCTTCCAGCCTGGGTGTGGCTCCCAGCACCCGGCCTCTCGTGGTCTCCTGGGTATTCCCAGCTTCTTAGCAGGACCAGTGAGGTGAGCCCAGACCTGGCCTCGGACATGTTTTCATCTCCTTCTGTGCCACCTTGTGCCCCTGGGGACTCACGGAATTGCCCCGAGAGGATGGAGCCCCTCACTGGGAGGGGCCTGTGTGGGCTCTTGTTCCTGCTCCATGCACCCAGCATAGGGCCTGGAAGAGGAGGTGAAATGCCGGTGGGTAATTCGGGAAGCACAGCCCTCCGCCCTTCCTTCCAGTGTGGGGCCTTGCTCCAGGTAGATGAGTAATCCAAGGTCCAAACTTTGCGTCTAGTTCAGCATGCTAGGAACTTGAAGTTGTTAATTCATCCTAACGTCAAGTAAAAGGGAAAAAACTTCCTAAAATCAGCAACTCTTCTTAGCTTCCTAGGAGAAGTGGGACCACACAGCAAACTGCCACCCCCAAGACTGGAGAGTCAGACAGGTGAAAATGGAGAATTGCCACTCACCAAGGGCAGGCTTCTTGGGGGCCAGTGCCAGGAAAAAAAATCCAGAGCAATCCCGGAAGAGTTTCTGGGGCTCAGTGTGCACAAGCATAAGAGCTAATATCAGTTGGGAACCTGGGCATGAGGGCCCCACTTACGTGAGTTTTACCTCCAGGAGGTCTACTAGGTGCTCACTGCAAATATCAGGAAAGCTCGTCTATGTCAGGCAGCAAGAGAAAAAGAACGGCCATTATGAAATACGCCAGAGCATTCTGTTCTTAAAAAGTCCAGCCTTTCGGAGAGACTGTCTTGCCAGAGCCTAAGCTGCTGGGTTTTATCAGAGCTGAACTATCTGGGAGAAGAGAGACATCCAACCCCAGTCAGTGTAGCCTGCCACATGTGAGAAGAGCCACACACAGCCCCAGCCCTTACTGCTTATCCTGTCTCATTTAAGTCAAGGAAACACTGAGAAGCCCTTGTAATGTTCATGGGTTGGGGACACAGGCTCACTGAAAGACTCAGACCTACTCACAGGACCACAGCACACTCCCCTCCCTGCACACCTTACCCCTGCATCATCAAAGGCACCTATTTGCAGCAGTTTCTTTTATGCAGCATATTATGTCTGGGGCTTAACAAAAAATGATACAGCATACTAAAAGGCAAAAGCCAAGGTTTGAAGTGATGGAGTAAATATTACAAGCAGGCTCAGATATGGCAGGGACCTGGAATGATCAGCTGGGAATTTTAAACCACTATGATTAATATGCTAAGGACCCTCGTGGAAAAGTAGACAACACACAAGACCAGATGGGGAATGTGGACATCGAGATGAAAATTCAAGGATGAGTGAAAATAGAAATTCTGGAGATCAAAAACACTGTGACAGAAACAAAGCATGCCTTAGGCTTATTGGTGGACTGAATACAGCTGAGGAAAGAATCTCTGAGCTTGAAAATATGTCAATGGAAGCTGGAAGCTGAAAAGCAAAGAGAAGAAAATGGAACAGAATACTGTGGACTGTGGAACAACTACTGCTGGTGTAACATACACATAACGGGGACATTGGAGGGAGAGAAAAAGAAAGGAACAGAAGAAACATTTGAATCAATAATGATTAATGTCAGACACCAAACCACAGATTCAAGCAGCTCAGAGACACTAAGCAGAAAACAAAACAAAACAAACGTCTCCACCTAAGCACATCATACTCAAACTTCGGAAAAATCAAAGATGAAAAAGAAACCAGGGGTTGGGTGGGGGACATCTTATCTATATAGGTGTAAAGCTAAGAATTATATTTGACTTACCCTCAGAAACCACGCAAGCAAGAAGACAGTGGAGGGAAACATTTCAAGTTTTAGGAGAAAAAAGAAAATACATCAACCTAGAATTCTGCATCCTGTGAAATTATCCTTCAAAAGTGAACATAAATCTTTTCTCAGGTAAATAAAAATTGAGGGAATTTGTTGCCAATATAACTGACTTGCCAGAAATGTTTTTTAAAAGTTCTGCAGAGAGAAAGAAAATGATACAGGTCAGCAACCTTGAGCTACATAAAGAAAGGAAGAGCATTTCAGAAGGAATCAGTAAAGAGAAAACGGAGTCTTTTATTTTTTCTGAATCTTAATTTATCTAAGAGTTTGCTAAAACAAAACAACAACAACAAAAATAGGCCAGGCGTGGTGGCTCACCACGCCTGTAATCCCAGCACTTTGGGAAGCCGAGGCAGGCAGATCACCTGAGGTCAGGAGTTCGAGACCAGCCTGGCCAACATGGTGAAACCCCGTCTCTACTAAAAATACAAAAATTAGCTGGGCGTGGTGGTGCAGGCCTGTAATCCCAGCTACTTGGGAGGCTGAGGCAGGAGAATTGCTTGAACCCAGGAGACAGAGGTTGCAGTGAGCAGAGATCACGCCATTGCACTCTAGCCTGGGAGACAGAGTGAGACGCTGTCTCAAAAATAAATAAATAAATAAATAAATAAATAATAAAAATACGTAAATAAATAAAAGCCAGAATGTGTATTTGATGATCATAGCTATGTATATGTGAAATGAAGGACAGCAGTGATACAAGGGATGGGTGAGTGGAATTAAAAACACCTTATTATTTATTTATTTTGAGATGGAGTCTTGCTTTGCTGCCCAGGCTGGAGTGCAGTGGGATGATCTCGGCTCACTGCAACCTCCGCCTCCTTGATTCAAGCATTCATCTTGCCTCAGCCTGCCGAGCAGCCGAGATTACAGGCATGCACCACCACACTTGGCTAATTTTGTATTTTTAGTAGAGACAGGGTTTTGCCATGTTGGCCAGGCTGGTCTCAAACTCCTGACCTCAGGTGATCCACCCTCATCGGCCTCCCAAAGTGCTGGGATGACAGACATGAGCCACTATGCCCGGCCTAGAATATCTGATGATTATAAAGTGCTTGCGTTACCTCTGAAGCTGTATAGCGTTATATGAAGGTGGACTTGGAGGATGAGTTTTAAGTGTATATTGCAAACTCTAGGGCAACCACTAAAGAAGTGAGACCCAGCCTCTAGAAAAAAAAAAAAAAAAAAAGGAAATGAGCTATCAAGCCATGAAAAGAAATGGAGGAACCTTAAATGCATATTACTAACTCAGATAAGTCACTTTGAAAAGGCTACAAACTGTCATTCCAACGATACCACATTTTGGAAAAGGCAAAAGCATGGTGACGATAAAAAGATCAGAGATGTCAGGGGCTGGGGCAGGAGTGATGAGCAGGCAGAGCACAGGTTTTCTTTTCCTCTTTTTAAGGCAGTGAAAATACTCCTAGGATCCTGCGAGGAGGGATACAAATCACATACATTTGCCAAAACCCACAGCATGTTCACCACCAGGAGGAGACCCCATGTGAATCCAGGACCCTGGTTGATAACAATGTATCCAGATTCCTCACATGGAACCAGTGCGGTCCTGTGGTGGAGGATGTGTCTGTGTCAGGGCAGGGAGTACGTGGAAATTTTCTGCAGTTTTTGATCAATTTTGCAGTGAACTAAATCTGTGGTATAAAAATAAAGTCTATTAAAAGAATCCAAGGCCCCCTCTCATCCCACGATAAGATAAAGTCCCCATCCATTTTACTCCTCTCAACCCTGGAGAAAGGAGAGGCCAGGTCCCACCACCTTCCACCAGCATGGACCCCCAGTCTAGACCCCACGCCTTTTCTCAGCATCCTCAGACCAGCAGGACTTGCAGCAATGGGGGATTAGGCACCTGACTTCTCCTTCATCTACCTTTGGCTGGGGGCCTCCAGCCTTGACCTTCGCTCTGAGAGTTTCAGGCAGGTCCAGAGCCAGTTCTCCCATGACGTGATCTGTTTCCAGGGCAGGTTCCTGGGTGAGATAAAAGGATTTGGGCTGAACAGGGTGGAGGCAGCATTGGAATGGCACTCAGGGCAAAGGCAGAGGTGTGCATGGCAGTGCCCTGGCTGTCCCTGCAAAGGGCACGGGCACTGGGCACTAGAGCCGCTCGGTCCCCTAGGACGGTGCTGCCCTTTGAAGCCATGCCCCAGCGTCCAGGCAACAGGTGGCTGAGGCTGCTGCAGATCTGGAGGGAGCAGGGTTATGAGCACCTGCACCTGGAGATGCACCAGACCTTCCAGGAGCTGGGGCCCATTTTCAGGTAAAGCCCTCCCTGGCCCTCACTGGGAACACCCAGAGCCCTGCCCCTGCTGCCCAGAACCCTGCCGGGCACTCAGCACTGCCATTCCCAGCAGGTCCCAGCACTCTGCCTCCTTTGGAGGATGGGGAAGGAGGGCAGCACGTGCTGGTCTGTGGCTCTGCCAGGGCAGGGGATGGTGCAGAGCAAACCCCAGCTCACTGCAGAGAGGGCAGGACTCAAAAGCACTAAAGTTGAGAGGTTGCAGGGAGCCAGCAGGAGGGCTTTAGCTGTGAAGCCGCTAATCCAGGAGCAGGGAGGGTGGACAGGAGACACTTTGGATTGGGACTGCAGGGTGGGGCCAGGGGGGACATGACCCCGTCCAGCAGGGCCTCGTGCTTGGCCCCACAGGTACAACTTGGGAGGACCACGCATGGTGTGTGTGATGCTGCCAGAGGACGTGGAGAAGCTGCAACAGGTGGACAGCCTACATCCTCGCAGGATGATCCTGGAGCCCTGGGTGGCCTATAGACAACATCGTGGGCACAAATGTGGCGTGTTCTTGCTGTGAGGGGCGAGCTGGGAGCTGGGAACTGGGAGCAGGATGGGCAGCCTGGGTGTAGGTGGGAGGCGAGAGAGGCAGGACCCGAAAGCACATATGCCCTGGGCCCCTGTGGTGGGCAGTGAGGGTGAGCACTGGGCCCAGAGGACAGCCATCCTGTGGGGTCACGTCTGCCCTGTGGGTTGGAGAAGGAGGGCAGTGGTGGAGAAATGGGCATGGGCACCTCTGCAGGGGAGAAGACACAGAGCAATGAGCCCTTCTGTGTAGTGAGAACCCGCTCTGCACCCACCTCGGCGGCTGCTTTCTCTTGCGGTCTGGGGACTCTCCTTCCCACAGGTCAGAAAACTGAGGCCCTCAGAAGGGGACTCCCACTGGCCCGGGTCACAGGCTGTGAGTGCTGAGCCTGGTGTTCGCCGGGGCCGCAGCCTCCTTCAGGGCGCTCAGGGTCCCTGCAGTCCTGGCAAATCTTCCTGATGGGGACAGTCTGGGGCAGGAGGCAGGTGGGGACGCAGGTGGCTGGCGGCTCCGTTGTTCTCAGAAGCAAGGCACGAGGTGGGGCGGTTGATGGCACTGGGGAGGATGTTTCCTGGCCCGTGGAGAGGGTGGCGCCTGGTCAGGTGGGCAGGGAGAGGCTGATGCTTGGAGTCAGTCACCTGCAGGGATGTTGTCATTAAGACGGGGGAAGGACTGGACGAGGATGTCACAGTGGCGACAGCCCCACTCCATCGTAGGAAGGGAACGCTCTTGGGAATAGTGGGATTTAGGTAAAAGGGCACCCGTGGGTCGGGGCCTTCACTGAGGCTGGCCTACAGATGACATCTGGGAGAGAGTCAGGACCCAGGAAGGCAGGTCCAGGAGGCTGGGTGCGCATAATGGAGGCTGGGTGAGCATAATGGAAGGAAGGGGAGCGCACCTGTGTGTGTGTCTTGCATCTGTGCACATGCTGTGTGTTTCTCTGTACCTGCATTTGCACATGTGTTGTGTGTGCATGTGCGTGTACACATGTGTCTGTGTGTGTGCTTGTATGATGTGTGGTGTGTGTGCACGAGTGTCTCTGTGTGTGCATGTGCAGGTGCTGGCATGGGTGTAGTGTCTGTGCACGCGTGTACATGTGTCTCTTCACACATGGTGTTGAGGTCTTGCATGGGCGCATGTGTGCATGTGCGTCTTCTGACTGTCATCACTGTCAACAGCTGACAGCAGCCAGCTGGACATAAATAAAGGAGTTTTTCAGGAATGTGGCTGACAGGGGAAATTCCTCCCCACCATTCCCTGGGGGCATCCATGCAGTCCCCACGCACTCTGGCTGTGGGTGAGGATGGCATGAAGCACAAAGCTTGGTTTCTGTCCTGCAGAAGATACAGATGCTTCAGAGAGACAGGCAGGGGCTGCTGCCCTAGAGGCACTGTGCCCAGGGCGGGGAAGGGCAAGGAGGAGAGGGCAGCCAGGGGCTCTCCCCTCAGGACACTGTGTGGGTGACGTGGGCAAAGCCTGACAACAGGGGTCAGTTCCTTTCTTGCAGAAAATCCCTCCCCCCACTACAGGGAGGGCCCGCATGGGTGAGGTGGTGCCAGACTTGGGTCGCCAGGTCCCAGGAATGACCTCAGTTACCCTGTCAGCACCTGCGGGCAGAAGCTACTGTCTCATCCCTGCTTAGACCTGAGTGGCCTTTGCCCAGCACCTGGAGGCCGCTCTGAGAAAAGGCTGCAGCTCGAACACAAACAGGCAGCTCCCACCAGGGCCCCCATCATCTCCCTGCAGGCCGATTCCTCTTGGAGACGAGGAGAATGGGATACGGGTCAGGGCCTGTATCTTGCTGAGGCGGCCTCACAAGCTCTGCCCTGGCCTCTGTAGGAATGGGCCTGAATGGCGCTTCAACCGATTGCGGCTGAACCCAGATGTGCTGTCTCCCAAGGCCGTGCAGAGGTTCCTCCCGATGGTGGATGCGGTGGCCAGGGACTTCTCCCAGGCCTTGAAGAAGAAGGTGCTGCAGAACGCCCGGGGGAGCCTGACCCTGGACGTCCAGCCCAGCATCTTCCACTACACCATAGAAGGTGTGGGCCATGTGGGAAGGTCCAGCCTCAGATACCCTGGAGTGGCCAGGGACGGGGATGGGGGACTGGAGGGAGTGGGGGGAGGCAGGCAGGAGGTCTCGGGCTGCCTTGTGCTCAGCAGTGCATCCTCCCCGCAGCCAGCAACTTAGCTCTTTTTGGAGAGCGGCTGGGCCTGGTTGGCCACAGCCCCAGCTCTGCCAGCCTGAACTTCCTCCATGCCCTGGAGGTCATGTTCAAATCCACCGTCCAGCTCATGTTCATGCCCAGGAGCCTGTCTCGCTGGACCAGCCCCAAGGTGTGGAAGGAGCACTTTGAGGCCTGGGACTGCATCTTCCAGTACGGTGAGGCCAGGGACCCGGGCAGTGCTATGGGGAAGGGACACCATGGGGGCCCAATTTCTCCCTCTCCACCACCCAGTGGGGAATGGAGGCCACAGGGAGGGGTCGGGGATTCCTCGCCGTCCTGCCAGGGAGATTGGTGTGAGGCTGGGGCTGGGCTGGTCTGATCCCGGGAATCTGGGATGAGAGCAGGGCGACTTGGGTGTCAGGGCAGGCTGGGCAGGAGGAGGACACTGAAGGACACTTCCCAGCACCAAGATCTGAGGGCTGTCCCCTGCTCCCCGGACAGGTGACAACTGTATCCAGAAAATCTATCAGGAACTGGCCTTCAACCGCCCTCAACACTACACAGGCATTGTGGCGGAGCTCCTGTTGAATGCGGAACTGTCACTAGAAGCCATCAAGGCCAACTCTATGGAACTCACTGCAGGGAGCGTGGACACGGTCAGGACAGCAACCAGCCCCACGTAGAGAGGATGATGCCAAGCCTGCCTCCCCGGCAGTGCCTGACAATGTCACACTGACGTGTGACAATGCCACACGGCACCCACATGCCCCATGTGGGGCTACAGGCCCCACATTTCTGTTGCCTTCAGCCTTCCCCCTCCTTTGTGAAGGGATGAGATTTGCAGGGGAGGGGAAATGTGAGCCACCCCTCACATGAGACAGAGTTTGCAGTTACCTGTGTAGGGAACCATGCTCCAGGCTGGAAGAAAGTTGGATGAGGCCCTGGACACACAGCAGCTCAGTCCCCACTGGAAAGCTCTGGGTGTACAAGGAGAAGGAGGGTTGAGAGGCAGCTGGAGGACTCCACTGGGCACCGTTCCCAGTGTGCCCTGTCACCTCGGGCCAGAAATGTAGATGCATGAGAGGGCAGGGTTGCAGGGAAGACAGCAGCACAGGCTCCAGCCAGTGCAGAGGGGCCTGTGGGTGCACAGTGGGGAGAACCCAATGGAAGCAGAGGGAGCTGGGGCTCCAGAATTCCCTGGATGATGCTGAGGTTTGGGCTCCCTGCCCTAATGGTGGCTGTGAGAACCCGCCCTGAAGAGGCTGCAGGGGACCTGGGCCTTGGTGGAGATGGGGGTCACCTTTCCCTGAAGAAGTCAGGGAATCTGGCCCAAGTGGTCATCAAGGTTTCAGATCCGGGGTCCCAGGGCTCTGTCATGCTCAGGGCATGCATGTCTTCACCCCTCACAGGGAGGTTGTCCTGGGAGGGGTGTCCCGGGGGCTGAGTCCTCCTGTGCAAGGTCTGACCCTGCAGCTGTGGCTCCTGCAGACGGCGTTTCCCTTGCTGATGACGCTCTTTGAGCTGGCTCGGAACCCCGATGTGCAGCAGGCCCTGCGCCAGGAGAGCCTGGCTGCTGCAGCCAGCATCAGTGAACATCCCCAGAAGGCAACCACCGAGCTGCCCTTGCTGCGGGCGGCCCTCAAGGAGACCTTGAGGTGGGTGATGGCTGAGCCCTCTCTGTGGCCCTGGCCCCCTGCTGGAGAGCAGCCCCCACTGGGTGGTGGCAGACAGAATCTGGGGCTGATAAGCAGCATCACCCAGCAGCCCATTCCCCTGCACTTGCTCTTCCTCCCCCTCAAGGACAGGGAGCTCTTCTTCCTCTGGAATCCCTCTTCAACGCCCTGGGGATTAACGTGGGGCATGTCCTTCTGGACTTGGGGCTACTCAAGTTAGGGGAGGTTTGGCCGGGCTCAGCAGGTGCAAGGAAGCACTTCCTCACGACCTGGGCTTCCCATGGGCCAGGGACCTGTGGGGGGTCTTGGGTAGGAAGGGTGCAGAGGGCACAGGAAGCCCCGTACAGCTGAGGACCCTTTCTATGGATGCCCCCACCTCTAGGCTCTACCCTGTGGGTCTGTTTTTGGAGCGAGTGGTGAGCTCAGACTTGGTGCTTCAGAACTACCACATCCCAGCTGGGGTGAGTGAGCCGCACACCCCTCCAGCTGAGAACCTCCCTCCCCAGTCATTCCCTGATTCCCGCTCTGCACCGTCCGCAGACATTGGTGCAGGTTTTCCTCTACTCGCTGGGTCGGAACCCCGCCTTGTTCCCGAGGCCTGAGCGGTATAATCCCCAGCGCTGGCTAGACATCAGGGGCTCCGGCAGGAACTTCCACCACGTGCCCTTTGGCTTTGGCATGCGCCAGTGCCTGGGGCGGCGCCTGGCAGAAGCGGAGATGCTGCTGCTGCTGCACCACGTAAGCAGGCCTGGTGGCGGGGGCGGGACCTGGGCAGCAGAGGCGGGGCCTGCACACTGGGGGGCGGGGCTTGCATGGTGTGATTGACACCTGGGAACAGTGGATGGGGCTTTGGTTGGTTGAGGTCGACGTGACCAGGGAGGGTCTGTGCTGAGCAAGACAGGGTAGGCTCTGGGTGAGGTTGCTTCTAAACATTGAGATGGGGACTAGGGGAGTGGGGTGGAGCCTGTACAGGGTAATGGGGAGCCTGTACAGGATAATGGGGCTTGGGCAAGACCTGGGCAGGATTCAGTCTGGGCCTGGTCCGTAAGGTGGGGCTGGTCAGAAATGGGATAGGTTGGGGCCCAGGCTGCTGCTCCCCCTTCAGCATAATTGTTGCACCTGGGACTATGGGAGGAAGCTGCCCCAGGTCCATGGGCTGCTGACCAGGCCAGATGGAAACCCAGCCTCTGTCCTAGGTGCTGAAGCACTTCCTGGTGGAGACACTAATCCAAGAGGACATAAAGATGGTCTACAGCTTCATATTGAGGCCCGGCACGTCCCCCCTCCTCACTTTCAGAGCGATCAACTAGTGGTGCTTCTGCACCCGGGGTCCCAGCCTGGCCAGCAGCCTCCCTCTGCCTGACCCATGGCCACCCCTCTTCTCTCCCACATGCACAGCTTCCTGAGTCACCCCTCTGTCCAGCCAGCTCCTGCACAAATGGAACTCCCCAGGGCCTCCAGGACTGGGGCTTGCCAGGCTTGCCAAACAGCAACGCCAGGGCACAGCTGGAGATGATCTTACTGGCAGGGCCTGGCCTTGTCCTCAGCCCCACCTGGCCCCTTCTCCAGCAAGCAGTGCCCTCTGGACAGCTTGACTCTACTCCTCCCAGCACTGGCTCCAGGCTCCTCATGTGGCCATGGAAGGGTGCTGTGATTTTGTCCCTTGCCTTCCTGCCTAGTCTCACATGTCCCTGTTCCTCTTCCCCTGGCCAGGGCTCCTGGGCAGACTTTGTCAGAGTCATTAAGCGGGATCCCAGCATCTCAGAGTCCAGTCAAGTTCCCTCCTGCAGCCTGCCCCCCAGGCAGCTCGAGCATGCCCTGAGCTCTCTGAAAGTTGTCACCCTGGAATAGGGTCCTGCAGGGTAGAGTAAAAAGGACCCTGTGGTCACTTGTCCTGACACATCCCCATTTTCAAGTGATACAACTGAGTCTCGAGGGACGTGTGTTCCCCAGCTGATCATGTCAGCCTCATGCCCCAGGCCTCGTCTTTCACGGACCAGGCCTTGTTCCAGCAGTGGGCATTGGGTCCTGTGCTTCCTGAGCTGTCCCCTGGGGAAGGTCCCGAGGATGCTGTGAGGAGATGGAAGAGTCATGTGGGGTGGGAACTTTGGGTGTGGTTCCAGAAATGTTTTTGGCAACAGGAGAGACAGGATTGGGCCAACAAGGACTCAGGTGAGTTTTATTGACTCATTCCTCTGGTTGATACAGAGCCATGCCATGTGCCATGACCTGGGGTGGGCACAGGGAGGCTGCAGTTCCAAACGTGAACCTGCCTGTGGGCCTCATCTGCTCCTAGCCCAGCAGAAAGAGTTGACCCCTCCTGAACTGGCCACTTCACAGTGCTCCTGTGCAGGGAGAGGAAGTGCCCCAGGGTGAGAATGTGCCCAGCCACATCGTCTTTATCTCCTGGGATTTTCACTGGGGCAAAGATCTCAGTAGCCAGCTCATGGTGGCTGATGAGGATCAGAGCGTTTGTTCCCCCATGAAAGGGGCAATACTTAGGTAATCATTCCAGGTGTGTTCAGTAGTTCCAGGACTCAGGGACTCAGGTCAGTCACCCTGTGACTGCAGGTTGCTTCCCCACCCTGGGCAATGCAGTGCAGCACGGGAAAGGAATAAGGGGGGAACAAGGTGCACAGACCTCAGAGATGGCTTTCTTGTTTATGGGGCTCTCACAGATACCCATCCAACTCCCCTAGTCAGCACTAGATCATGGGATCCTAAAATAAACCTTGGAAAAATATTTTAAAGGCTTTTATCTCAAAATTATTACAGATACATTCAAATTTGTTGACATATATATACAGGCAGGTCCCCCACACCCTTCACACAGCCTCCCACCATCAGCAGCTTGCATTTATGTAGAACAGTCTTCAAAACAGGAAATTGACAGTGGCATGATTCACTGAGCTCATTTAGAACTTACCAGTGAAATGTGTGCCTGCGAATGGGTGTGTGTGTGTGTGTGTGTGTGCGCCTGCCTAATTCCATGCAACTCTGTCCCATATGTAAATTTTTGTGTGTTTTTAAATGTAGGCTTAATTATTACTCAGTTGTGGTGAGGCCCACAGGCCAGGAGACGACTGTGGTTGAAGAAATAGTCTGTTACTGACAGCGTGCAGTGGCGGGGCTGTTCTTGTCGTCATGACCTCATTGGAAGCATCCGGGTCAATCTGAAGGCAGAGGTTCTAGTTCTTCCTGGGGAAGGAACCAGTGAAAGCAGGGTAGGCAGGCTTGGGACTGATTGCTTTGCAGGATTACCCAGGGCTCCCAGTCACAGGGATTGTCTCTGGCTGTCTGGTGCCTGACTCTGGGGGAATCTGTTCAGGGGAGCTGTGGTCTGGAGTGTGCGACAAGGTGGCTGGCACGGGGCTTGTGCTGGCAAGACTTCACAGGAAAGGCATTTGCCAGGGGGGACCTTGACCATCTGTAGTAATTGGCCAGCCCTGGTAGGGCATCCTTTCCAGGATGCAAGCCCAGAAAAACATCAGAAGCACAGAAAATAACAAGGATGATTACATGATCGGCCTGGTGATGCTTGGATGTCATTATTGAGAAAGCACTGGTGTCATGAGAGATGAGACATTACAGAGCAGGGCCTAAGATGCCCTAAACATCAGGAAGACTAAAAATATACATGATTAGGAGGGAGCACAAAGCACAAGGGGTCTTTGTAGGTGGTCCGTAATTCGGCTCTCCATACATATGCTATTAGCCAACGAAGTAAATCTGAAATTTCCAGAGTCTCTAACAGTATCTGGGTGGGGTTGCAAAGCGTATTTAAAAGTGTGATTATGTATATATTTGTATGTACAACATGATTTTATTTTATTTTATTAAATTTTTTTTATTTCCATAGGTTATTGGGGAACAGGTGTGGTTTGGTTACAAGACTAAGTTCTTTGGTGGTGATTTATGAGATTTTGGTGCACCCATCACCCGAGCAGTATATATTGCACCCTATTTGTAGTCTTTTATCCCTCACCCTTTTCCCACCCTTTCTCCCTGAGTTCCCAAAATCCATTGTGTCGTTCTTATGCCTTTGCTTTCTCATAGCTTAGCCTCCACTTAAGAGTGAGAACATATGATGCTTGGTTTTCCATTCCAGAGTTACTTCACTTAACATAATTCCAGGTCACTGTGAATGCTGTGAATTCATTCTTTTCTATGGTTGAGTAGTATTCCATCATATATATATATATATATATATGATGTATATATATATATGATGTATATATATGATGTGTATATATATATATGATGTATATATATATATGATGTGTATATATATATAAAATATATATATATATATATATATATATCACAGTTTCTTTATCCACTCGTTGATTGATGGGTGTTTGGGTTGGTTCCACGTTTTTGCACTTGCAAATTGTGCTGCTATAAACATGCGTGTGCAAGTATCTTTTTTGTATAATGACTTCTTTTCTCTGGGTGGATTGCTGGATCAAATGGTAGTTCTACTTTTGGTTCTTTAAGAAATCTCCACACTGTTTTCCATAGTGGCTGTACTAGTTTACCTTCCCACCAGTAGTTAGAAGTGTTCCTTGTTCATTGCATCCATGCCAACATCTATTTTTTTATTTTTATTTTTTGATTGCAACCATTCTTGCAGGAGTAAGGTGGTATCACATTGTGGTTTTGATTTGCATTTCCCTGATCATTAGTGATGTTGAGCATGTTTTCATATGTTTGTTGGCCATTTGTATATCTTCTTTTGAGAATTGTCTATTCATGTCCTTAGCCCACTTTTTGATGGGTTTGTTTGTTTGTTTCTTGCTAATTTGTTTGAGTTCATTGTAGATTCTGGATATTAGTTCTTTGTCAGATGTATAGATTGTGAGGCTTTTCTCCCACTCTGTGGGTTGTCTGTTTACTCTGCTGACTGTTCCTTTTGCAGTGCAACAGCTCTTTAGTTTAATTAAGTCCCAGCTATTTATCTTTGTTTTTATTGTATTTGCTTTTGGGTTCTTGGTCATGAAATCCTTGCCTAAGCCAATGTCTAGAAGGGTTTTTCCAATGCTATCTTCTGGAATTCATATAGTTTCAGGTCTTAGATTTAAGTCCTTGATCCATCTTGAGTTGATTTTTGTGTAAGGTGAAAGATGAGGATCCAGTTTCATTTTCCTCCATGTGGCTTGCCAATTATCCCAGCACCATTTGTGGAATAGGATGCCCTTTCCCCACTTTATGTTTTTGTCTGCTTTGTTGAAGGTCAGTTGGCTGTAACTATTTGGGTTTATTTCTGGGTTCTCTATTCTGTTCCTTGGTCTATGTGCCTACTTTTATACCAGTACCATGCTGTTTTGGTGACTATGGCCTTATAGTATAGCTTGAAATCAGGTAATGTGATGCCTCCAGATTTGTTCTTTTTGATTAGTCTTGCTTTGGCTATGGGGGCTCTTTTTGGATTCCATATGAATTTTAGGACTGTTTTTCCTAGTTCTGTGAAGAATGATGGTGGTATTTTGATGGGAATTGCATTGAATTTGTACAACATAATTTCAATGCACTTGACAACTACACATATATTTGAATAATAATACTTGGTACGTTGCTTGTGTCAAGGTAGCAGGTTGATCAATTGTGTTTTTGGAGCATAACAATTGGTCAATTAGTAAAGGATATGTAAAGATTAGTGGCATTTGTGTGTAACCAAAAAAAGAGTGGTTGTGATGGTTAGAGATGCAGGGCAGAAGATTGTGGTAGAATCCTGGACAGGATTAGTAGGAGAAGTTTCTGGAGAGTGAGTGGTCCTTTCCCTGGAGGTAAGCTGTTGATATGAGACAAGTACCTTCTGGGGAAAACGATAATCTCCATTAATTTTCAGAGTGGCACAGACAGCATCAACCTTTTCCAGGTGTCCCTTGGGCATGGGAGTGTAGGGGTGTGGGTGGTTCTGGAGACCAGGAATTTTATAAGGATCATGGGTGTTATACATTAGTTGTGTCTCCCAGAAATTTCTGTGTTGAACTCCTAAGCCCAGGACCTCAGAATATGACTATATTTGAAGATAGAGTCTTTAAAGAGATAAACAATGTGAAACCAGGTCATTGGGGTAGACCTTAATCCAATATGACAGTTGTCCTTGGAGGAAAAGGGATTAGAACCCAGGCAGAAACAGAGGGTGTCTCTGTGATTTGGTCTATAAGCTAAGGAGAGAAGCTTGAGCAGAAACCATTCCCTCCAACACCTTCGTCTAAGTCTTTTAGCCTCTGGAATTGTGAAAAAACAACTCTCTGTTGTTTAAGCCACCCAGTCCAGGGTACTTTGTTATTACAGCCAAAGCAAGCTAACGTGATAGGCTAAGCAGTCAGCAAGCTGCAGAAACTCATTACAATTGCTAAAACCAAAGAAAGAAAAGCAATCCATGTCCTGTGTCCAGTTCATGCCTTAGTGTAGCTGAACCCAGGCTTGGCTGCTTGCCGCATGAAAACCAAACTCGAGAGACAAGAGTTGGTGGGAGGAAAAGCAGGTGTATTCAACAGCCAGCAACCTGAGGAGATGGCAAACTAGTGTCACCGAGACCCTCTCAATACAGTACAAATTTTAGGCTTTTTTTAGTTAAGGGAAAAGGGAAGAGGAGGGAGGTGTGATTGAGAGGTGACCAATGACCACAGACTCCAGGGAGCCAGCAAAGGTCCGAGGAGGTTGAAAACTTCTTTGTCCTTGGTCAGGTTTCAATGCCCCTGTAAATCTTTAACAAAACATAGTTAACTGTTTACATGCCTTTCCTTTGATCTCAGAGTTAGTTTTAAAAACTACATGACTGCTGTTTTTGTATTATTAACTCAGTGCTCTAAAATTATCCTTGCCCATGTGCAGGAATCAGTAAAGGCCCTTTAAATAAAAAATGGAGTGAGTTATGTGTGTTCATTTGTTGCTTCACTTTTAGATTAGGAAAGGCAGTCCATGGGCATTGCTGGGGAGTTGAGATTTTAGAGCCTGGGATGAAGTTGTGTCCTGAGTTGAGGGAGAAATCTTCTCCAATGGCAAGTTCTTGAGCTGAGTTGAGGTTCTCCAAGGCAATGTCATCTCCTGGGTGTTCTCCTGGGCCAGAGTGATGCCATCTGGGATGTGCAAGTGACATTTTCTTTTTAGTGGACACCTACTTGAGTTGATGTGGGTTTTGTGTTTATAGCTCTATGGTTTTATAATGAGCCTGAGGCTGAGCTCCAGCATTAATTGCTCTCTAGGGCAGGCCCACTAATTTGGTCAATATTGCAATGGCCCTGAGCCTAAGTTGTGTGGTTAATGAAGGTCAAGCCATGGGGGCCTTTTGGTCATAAGGCTTTTATCAGCCAAACTCAATGGCACGTGGACCTCAGCACAGCCCCAGCAGGACGAGTGCTGAGGTCCACATTAGGAAGGCTGAGCCTCCAGGTTCCATTTAACAGTTTTTTGTTTATGTTTTTTGTTTTGATGAAGGTTTATGCTCAAATGGGTCCTGTATCGGATGAGCAGATGCCTGCCGCATGGTACAATCCACGGTTAATGGATCCCAGGAAATAATTCACCCCCCAGTCTGGTGTCCAACCCTCCTGGGATGAGGAGTGTTGGCAAACAAAGATCCAAATTTACAAAGATGGGGGAGTCAACATAAAAAGTTTTCCTATACATGAAGGTGACACATATGCCCCTTTACAAATAAGAAAGGGAAACTGAAAAATTTTTAAACTTGGTGTGAGATGAGTCAGTCAAGCAACCTGGAGTAAGAAGAGGTTAGGGCCTGGAAAAACAGTATGATCCATGTCAGGGACATGATCCATGTTCTTTACGGACATGTGACAGTATGATCCATGTCACAACCACTCTTTTTCCTTGGTTACACACAAATGCCACTAATGTTTATATATACTTTACTAATTTACCAATTGTTACACAGACTAGGATTTGAAAAAGAGTGGTTTGAGGAAAACATGTTTCTATCAATTAAATGAAATTAAATTTGGGGGACATATCAGGGAAATGAAAGTTCTACTGACTGTCTTTTCCAAGAGCCTAGCATTGGGTACTTTGAGAAGTGATATATGTCCTCTGGTTCCTATAAGTAAAGCTTGTAAGTTAAGGAGAAGTGTCCTGGTGTTAGCGTATGTGCAGACGGGTGATTTTGTTTTATATTTTGAGTGTCTGTGAGGCAAGAGATTCCCAGAGTGCTTTACCTTGAAGGGGCCAACTCTTAGACATAATCCAGCCATTAGCAGTAAGTTGGAAGATGGGGACATTTGTTGGACATCCAGCATTAGGATGACTGCCAGAGGTTGGCCAATGTTATTGACCCTTGGGTCTTATTCTTTGTAGAGGACTCCCTGGCTAAAGCAGCAGCATTCCACTGATGCCATTACTTCATGTTGGTTGGCAGTGCCATTGAGCAGTCTCTGGATGCTCATTGCCATTCCCTTAGTTAATGCCTTTGAGAAAAGGGAAAGCCTCCACTTCCTGCAGGTGGCATACGCGGAGGTCCAAGTTTTGGCTCCAATCTGTCCAAAGGTGTCCTCAGTAGCTGGGGTGAGCTTGTGGGGTGCTATTTCCATGACCCACGCATAGTGGGTGCTGGGAATGGAGGGTCACTGGCTCAGGGTCTGTGAGGGCTTCTTTCCAGGAGACCTCAATAAGTAGAAAGTTGTTTTGTTTTTGTCGTGTTTTATCTTTTTATGATGTACAGAACAGGGCCAAGAAGAGCAGTTTGTTGCATCAGAAGCCCTTGGGCACCTTATGGCCATCAAAAGTGGTCAAGAGAGATGCCAGGGGGCCTGAGAGGAAACTGAAAAAGTGTGTTTGTAAAAGGAGGGATCAAGTCTCCTTTAGGGTTAATATGGCTTGGATGTGTGTCCTTCCAAATCTCATGTTGAAGCGTGACCCCCAGTGTTGGGGCTGGGGCTTGGTGGGAGGTATTGTATGATGGGGATGGATTCCTCACAAATGGCTCAGCCATTCCCCTAGTGATGAGTGAGTTCTCACTAGGGGTTCACACAAGTGGTTTTTTGTTTTGTTTCGTTTGTTATTTACTTTTTTTTTTTTTTGACAGAGTCTCGCTCTGTCACCCAGGCTGGAGTGCAGTGGTGTGATCTTGGCTCACCACAACCTCCGCCTCCCGGGTTCAAGCAATTCTTTGCCTCAGCCTCCTGCACAGCTGGGAGTACAGGCGCATGCTGCCACACCTGGCTAATTTTTGTATTTTCAGTAGAAACGGGGTTTCACCATCTTGGCCAGGCTAGTCTTGAACTCCTGACCTGGTGACCAACCAGCTCGACCTCCCGAAGTGCTGGGATTACAGGCATGAGCCATTGTGCCCAGCCCAGGATTGATTGTTTAGAAGAGTCTAGGACCTCCTCTCTCTCTCGCTCCCTCTCACTATTTGAAGTGCTGCTTCCACTTTGCCTTCTGCCATGAGGCCTCCCCAGAAGCCGAGCAGCTGCCAGCGCCATGCTTCCTGTACAGACTGCAGAACCATGAGCCAATTAAACCCCCTTTCTTTATAAATTACCCAGTCTCCAGTATTTCTTTATAGTGAACAAGAATGGCCTAACACAAGGATCTTCAAGGGTCATTTCAATGTGGCCATGGAGATGGCACTAGGGAAAGCAGATGGAATTAAAGGGTTATCCCACTCCCCATTCCCAGAGATGAGAGGCAGGGAACCCCACACAGGGCTGTAGGGGAGGAGCTCCAAGGAGCGGCCCCACAAAGCAGGAGGTAGGAGATGAGCGAGTGTGGACCCAGGGGCAAGTGCCTTTACTGGGCCAGGGTGGACTGCACAAGCAAAAGGTGTGAGGGGAGGCTCTGAATGTCACTAGGTCACAGCCAGGGGGAGGAAGGAAAGGGGACTTGTGGCAGGGAGCAGCCTTATCCCACCCGTGCACCTGAGCCCCTGGGGGGGCATTTTAAGCCTGCCTGTGGGGATGTTGAGGCACTGGGAACATATGAAGCCAAAAAGTTCCCAGAACACAAAGCTTCTGTGGTGAAGGTGCCTCTGATGGCTCCCACCAGAATGCCTATGATGCCTATGGATTTAATGTGGACAGATTCCAGGGGCTTTTGTTGGAGGTGGCCCCATTTTAGGTGGGCTGCTTTGCAAGTAGAAGCACCAGCGAGCTTAAGTAAAGTTTGTAAGTGAGGAATATTTTGGCATCAGAACCCAGAAAGAACTAGAAGATGTTGACTTGTATGTCCTCAGTGAGCATGTGGAGTGAATCTCCTTGGAGGAGGATGTCTCCAATGTGATGTCCTCCAGGTGCTTCCAGAGGAAGGCAGATGCCATCAGGATCCTGTCTGCTGACTGCTGTCATGGAGATGCTGAGATTCCCTACAGTAGCCCTGAAAACAAGCTGTGTCTTATTGAGATGAAGGTGAACTGCAGCAGAGAGGCCATGGAAACAGGCATTGAACAGAGCACGCTAGACAAACTTACAATAGCAAAATGTTTCCTAGTTGTTGACTGGAAAAGAGTCAGTAATTTTAATTATATTGCATCTTGGGTGTGTGGACCTTAATGGTGAGAGGCACAGCATTGGGGTTGTAGCAATCCACTATGAAGCATCTGTATTAGTCCTTTCTCTCACTGCTATAAAGAACTACCTGAGACTGGGTAATTATGGAGGAAAGAGGTTTTGATGACTTACAGTTCTGCATGAAGCATGACTGGGAGACCTCGGGGAATTTACAATCATGGCAAAAGGCAAAAGGGAAGCAAGCACCTTCTTCACATGGTGGCAGGGAGAGAAAGAAAGACAAGATGGGAGGTGCTACACTTTTAAACAACCAGGTATTATGAGAACTCTATCATGAGACAGCACTAGGGGGATGGTGCTAAACCATTAGAAACCACCTCCATGATCCAATTGCCTCCCACCAGGCCCCACCTTCAACATGTGGGGATTACAATTCGAGATGAGATTTGAGTGGGGACACATACACAAACCACATCATTCCACCTCTGGCCCCTTCCAAATCTCATGTCTTCTCACACTTCAAAACACAATCATGCCTTCCCAACAGTCCCTCAAAGTTTTAACTCATTCTAGCATTAACCCAAAAGTCCAATTCCATAGTCTCATCTGAGACAAGGCAAGTCCCTTCCACCTATGAACCTGTAAAATAAAAAACAAGTTAGCTACTTCCAAGATACAATGGGGGGTACAGACATTGAGTAAATGCTCCCATTCCAAATGGGAGAAATTGGCCCAAACAAGGGGACTACAGGCCCCATGCAAGTCCAAAACCCAGCAAGGCAGTCATTGAATCACAAAGCTCCAAAATAATCTCCATTGACTCCATGTCTCACATCCAGGGATCACTGATATAAGAGGTGAGTCCCCAAGGCCTTTAGCAGCTCCATCCCTGTGGCTCTGCAGGGTACAGCATCATGGCTGCTTTCACAGGCTGGTATTGAGTGCCTGCAACATGTCCAGGCACATGGTGCAAGCTGTCAGTGGATCTACCTTTCTGGGGCCTGGAGGATGGTGGCCCTCTTCTCATAGCTCCACTAAGCAGTGACCCAGTGGGGATTCTGTGTGGGGGCTCCAACCCCACATTTCCCCTCTGCACTGCCCTAGTAAAGGTTCTCCATGAGGGCTCTGCCCTTGCAGCAGAATTCTGCCTGGACATCCAAGCATTTCCATACATCCTCTGAAATCTAGGCAGAGGTTCCCAAACCTCAACTCTTGCCATCTGCACCCCTGCAGACCCCATACCATGTGGAAGCTGCCAAGGCTTGGGGATTGCACCCTCTGAAGCCATGGCCCAAGCTGTATCTTGGCTCTTTTAGCCACAGCTAGAGCTGGAGCAGCTGGGACACAGGGCACCATGTCTCAAGGCTGCACAGAGCAGCTGGGCTCTGGGCCCTGCCCATGAAATCATTTTTCCCTTCTAGGCCTCAGTGCCCATGATGGGAGGGGCTGCTGTGAAGTTCTCTGAAATGCCCTGGAGACATTTCTCCCATTATCTTGGCTATTAATATTCAGCTCTTTTTAACTTATGCAAATTTCTGCAGCAAGCTTGATTTCTCCCCCAAAAATGAGTTTTATTTTCTACCACATGGCTGGGCTGCAAATTTTCCAAACTTTTTTGCTCTGCTTCCCTTTTAAATATAAGTTCCAATTTCAGATAATCTCTTTACGCTCACACATGAGTGTGCACTTTTAAAAACATCCAGGGCACGTTTTGAATGCTTTGCTGCTTGGAAATTTCTTCTGCAAGTTACCCTAGGTCATCTCTCTCAAGTTCAAAGTTCCACAGATCTCTAGGGCAGGGGTAAAATGCCGCCAGTCTTTGCTAAAGCGTAGCAAGAGTGACCTTTACTCCAGTTCCCAATAAGCTCTTCATCTCATTCCCACATCTTCCTGTCTTCTTCTGACATCTCCAGACTGTACCAACCTCTGCCCATTACCCAGTTCCAAAGTAGCTTTCACATTTTCAGGTATCTTTATAGCAGTGCCCCACTCTTCTGGTACTAATTTTCTGTATTAGTCTGTTTTCAAACTGCTATAAAGAACTACCTGAGACTGTGTAATTTATGGAGAAAAGAGGATTAATTGACTCACAGTTCCACAGGCTTAACAGGAAGCATGACTGGGAGGCCTCAGGAAATTTATGATTGTGGCAAAAGGTGAAGGGGAAGAAAGTACCCTCTTCACATGGGGGCAGGAGAGAGAGAGAGGGAGGAAGTGCCACACACTTTCAAACAACCACATCTCATGAGAACTCCATCATGAGACAGCACTAAGGGGATGGTGCTAAACCATTAGAAATACTCTCATCATTTAGTCACCTCTCGCCAGGCCCCACCTTCAACACATGGGGATTACAATTTGACATGAGATCTGGGTGGGGACATAGAGCCAAACCACATCAGCCTATTTTATTTTTGCCACTTTCAGAGACAGAATATTTGGGTGGTTAAGTGGAGAGGCAGATGAATAATCTCTTTATTAATGAAGTTTATAAGTTTTAATTATTGAAGGCACTGCTTTAACTTACATTGGATCATATTAACTGTTTTGTTTTGTTTTTTTTTTTTTGAGACAAGGTCTTGGCTCTATTGCCCAGGCTGGAGTGCAGTGGAGTAATCTCAGTTCACTGCAACCTCAACTTCCCAGGCTCAGCCTATAGCTGGGACTACAGGCGCACACCACCACATTGGCTATTTTATTTTTTGTGGAGTTGGGGTCTCCCTGTGCTGCCTAGGCTTTCCAGAGGATAGAGTAAGGTTTCTTAATCGGGCTGGTCTCAAACTCCTGGGCTCAAGCAATCCCTCCCTCCCGCCTTGGCCTCCCAAAGTGCTGTGGTTACAGGCGTGAGCCACTGCACCTGGCTGTGCCACTGCACCTAATATAACTGGGGTTTCTAGAGCCCCATTTTACCAAGCCAACGTCTAAGTGCCAAGTCTCCATTTTATTTTAATTATCATTCATCGTGTTAGAGCATCTATGAGTAATATGGGCTATTATAGGGCAAAGGCTACTATGACCATGGGAAAGTGAGGCACACCTGTTTTTTCCCCTATTTTGTATTTAGTTACTTTCCTGAGATTGTGGGAGGTACAATGTGGAAATTGGGTGGAACCCTCAGATACAAGAATAATCTGAGCTCCAGGATTGATTAAGTTCACGAAGCGCTGTCAACAGGTCAATTTCAGCAAACACTAAAGTTAATTCAAAATCCATATGGGTAGAGACACAAAATCCATTCAGTGCCCTTTATCCTTCTGTTATAGAAGTCCTTTTAGCATGTACAGTTTGTAACATATTTGTTTGATATATATTTATAATATATATCACTTATTTTTTTCAGTATACAAATTTTGGTATACAAATTTTGGATTTTCAGTTGGGTCAAATTATGTAACTTTAATTTAGTTTTATTTATACATGTAAATATGTATTTATCAGATAGTTATACTAACTAAAATCTAAAACACCTAAAAGATATTAAAATAAACTAGAATATGTATCTAATTTATTTGTTTGTTCCCTTTGTATCTGGTGTCTTTGTTTTTGTTTTTCTTTACTCTTTTGTTGTTGTTTTTGGTTTGTTTTTGACTTTTAGCCACCTGATAGCCGTGGTTGTCATTTACTGTATTTGGCTGACAAGAGAAAGGAGGTGAGGGCCCCGGAGCCAGTCTCAGGCAGGGCAGCACCTCCTCCTGAGACACTGCAGCTGCCCGGCCGCGTGCAGCAGCTATAGGCTCTTTTTTTCTTAAAAAAAAAAAAAAAAAAAAAAAGACAAAAAAACTATGTCTGTTAGAATGGCTAGCATTTCTAGGTAGGTAAATTTTCTCAGTTTTTCATTTTGTATCTTCTGTCCCCAGCTCTGTCCCCCCTTGGAGTGTCGAGCTAATAAACTCCTAGGGGGCCCCAGTGGCTGTTCTGTGAGCAGCAGCATCCCCTCCTGGGGTGTCGCAGTCGACCTCAGAGACGCTGGGGTTTACACCCAGGAGGGCGCTAGGGCCCCTGACTGGTGTTCCAGGCTTCTCGTTTTGAGTATGGAACGCTTGCACGGTGCGTCCATGAGCGCGGAAGAGGCATTTTATGGCCTCTGATTAGTGGGACCCCACCCTCACCTCCTTGGGATTTTGAGAGAGCCGAACCCCAGTGCCCCTCTCCTTTTCCCTTTTTTATTAAACACTGAGCTCCTGGTCTCCAGGGATGGCGCTGGCCTGGGGACAAATGGAGACCACAGCAGGGGAAGCAGCAGCCCCCGTGAGCTCAGGAACAGCAGCTTTGCAGACGGCCCTGCTGTGGTCCCTGCGGAGGCCGCCCTCACACTGACGCCGAGCTGGGGAGCAGCACTCCCTCCACTCTCCCTCCACCCCGTGGGACGGGCTGAAATTACAGGGAAATAACAACTTAGTTTGCCCACCGCTCGTCAGTGTCGCCCATCAGCGCAGCAGGCACGTCCCACCGCGCTGGAGGGAAGTCGTCCTTGCTCTTTGAAGCAGTTTCCTAAACTTAAGACCAATATTAAAAAGGCCTGTCCCCGGGACCATCGTTTCTGAATGTGGGCCAATGGCCCAGTGCAGACCTGAAATGAGGGCAGACTCAGCTTTTGAGTTTTGAATTTGGGATGAGACTCCAGAGTAACGCCTGGCAAATGCCACCAGCAGCAGCAGCAGCACAGAGGGTGCAGGCATGCCAACAGGCGGCTTCCCAGGCACCACTGAGCTCGGGTCTGAGCTGGGCCATTGGCCTAAATTTGGGGATGATGCTCCCAGGGGCACCTGCCTGTTGGGATCCATTAGGAAGCCAAGAATCGCCTGGTGGTGTATCCTCCCAGTCTGAGGCTGCAGTACCCACTCCCTGCAGCAGTGGTATTAAGATGCAGGTTTAAAAAGACACGGGTATAGTGAGGCCAACAGATCGGGAGACCATGGCCACTGGAAAGCTCGTCTGTTTCTCGCAGGTGATGGGGACGTGCCACGCCACGCAAGGCCATGTGCAGAAGCACCAGGGCGGGTCTGGGGCTGAGGGTACGAGGGGAAAACATGGGCAGGAGCCTTTAGAGTGGTTTCTGTGAGAGGCAGCGGGAAGGACAGAGTGCGCAAGCTTAGGACTGGCTGGCTTGAACAATTTCAGCAGACTTGGGCATAGCGATCGTTGTAGTTAGTAACTGGCTCTGGGGTGGGAATGAGGCCTGTGCATGAGAGCCCCAGAGAGCGAAGAAGCATGTGCGGTGGGTGCTCTCAGGCACAGTCATGGGCCGGCCACTCGCTGTTGAGGAGCTGGCTGGCCCTGAGAGCGGCAGTTTCTTCAGGGTCAGCCAGGCCCCAGATGTCAAAGTGTTAGAAATCCTAAAGGGCAGGATTCATGCAGTGCACGTGCCAACAGAGTCAAGATGAGGAGCTAGATCAGCAACCCCAGGCTTTCTCATCCCCCACTTTATACTCACCCAGCCCCATTCCTTGCTCCTGGCAACCAACAAACTGTTTTCCGGTGCTATAATTATGTTATTTCACAAATGTTCAATGCATGGAATCATACAATATGTATAATTTCAAGATTACCTTTTGTTCCTCACTCTCCATAATTTCCTCAAGGTTCTCTCAAATCGTTTTGTGTGTCAAGAGTCCCTTCCTTTATTACCTAATAGGATTCACAGTGTGGATTGCTACAGCATGGAAAGCCGGGGCCTGGTCTGTCCCCGGAGAGGGAGCCCCTCTTCCTCCACGTGCACCTTGGGGGTGTCCAGCCTATTCGAGGACAGTTGCTCTGGCTTTGCCCCGTGACCGCAGCCCCAGGATCTTCTCCAGGCGGCTCTGGCACTCCCCACTTGGGGGAAGAACATCAGGGTGGGGGCTCCTGGACCACCAGGGTGCCCTCTGCCTGCCCCTCTCTGCTGCCTCTGGGGTTTGGCTGGGCCCTCACCCTACAGCTGAGTTAGAGGAAATGTCCCAGGTCAGCCTTTTCGGACCATTTCCTCCCCAGGAGGCAGATTCCAGGGGGGTGCGGCCAGATCTATGGGCAGGGAGAGGGGCCCGGAGGTGAGGTGGGGAGGGGCCTTGGGACCTGCACCTCTTCACTGCGTCAGCACGGCGACATGACCGAGGCCTTGCAGGAAGTGAGTTCCGGGATTTGCTTCCAGGTTTCAAGGTCAGGGCATCTGGGAAGGCGCAGAGCCCAGAGCAAGACCAGGGTGCTTGTTCTGGCACCTCCACGCCTCAGCTGCACCCACAGTTCCCTCTGCATGGGAGGGGCCTTCTGGGGTCTTCTGGGGCCCCAGCCTCCTTGTGGGTGGGCTGAGGAGGGATGGGAAATGCTGGGTCATGGCCACAGGCCCAGAAACCCCCAGAACAGATGAGAACAGACCCAGCTGATGGGACAGGGGAGGGTGCCCACAGGCAGGGATGGGCAGGAGGACTGTCTGGTGTGCCTGGGAAGATTGTACCACCACGCCGAGGAACATTCTTGGGAAGCCCAAGGACAGCTCTGACCCCACTGGGGGAGGCGCATAAGGGACACATCACTCTTCCACTTTGGTCTTTCTTGAAGGGCCTTCATGGATCTAATGCAACATCCACAGCTGAAGACTTCCCCAAGAAATTGCAGCTGATGACTTACAATAAAACAACAGATTTTTACATACATGCCGCACTCCATGAGGTGCTCTTCGGACCCACTCTGCACTGACACTGATGAAAATTATATATGTATATGTTAAATAGCTCTGTGTATACACACCTGTGCACACATACACACAAACACACTGAGATAACTATTTAATGTCATGGAAATGATTCCACAGACATATAGCAAATGCAGAGAAACATTAACTCAGGAAATTGATTGAGATTTGGTGAGCACAGTGAGAGTCTACGGTATTTGAACCGAGATCTGCTTCCTTCCTTCCCCTTTCAAACTGAGCAAGATGAAAAATCCACGTCAGGGTGTTTCGCCCTATCATATGGGGCTTCTTCATGCTCGAGCTTCTGCAGGAGGGCCCTGTGCATGAGGGGATGACACCCTTCTAGCAGGAGGATGGAAGATGTCCTTACACGTGGGACGTGCAGGATGTCAACACGTCTCTTCCAGCCAGCTGACATTTAATTCTAGGAAAGTAGAGCTGAGAAGTGGGGTCTGTTCTTCCTTCCCACACCAAACTTACACTGTACAATAATCTACTCATGCAAAAAACTCAAATATCTCCAAATAGGACAAACAAAAAGAGACTCACAAATAGGCACATCACAGTAAAATGCTGAAAGCCGAAGACAGGAAAGAGTCTCGAAAGCAGTTTGAGAAAACTGTTTCATCACTGATAAGAGTTTGAATATTTGTCCCCACCCAAATCTCATGTCAAAATGTAATCTCCAGGGTTGGAGGTGGGGCCTAGTGGGAGGTGTTTGGATCATGGGGGTGGATCTTTCATGAATGGCTTGGGCCATCCTCTTGGTGATAAGTGAGATCTTGCTCTGAGTTCACACGAGATTAGGCCATTCAAAAGTGTGTGGCATCGCCCCTGCTCCCCCGTGATCCTGCAAAAGCCATGTGACATGCCTGCTCCCACTTTGCCTTCCATCATGAGTAAAAGCTTCCTGAGGCTCTCCAGAAGAAGAAGTCACCGTGCTTCCTGTATAGCCTGTAGAACCATGAGCCAATTAAGCCCCTTTTATGATAAATTACCCAGTCTCAGGTATTTCTTTATAGCAGTGCAAGAATGGCCTAACAGTCACTTACAAATGAAACCCATAATATTAACAGCTACCTTGTCATCAAAACCAATGAAGACTAGAAGGCCGTAGGAAAACGCATTCAGAGCATTCAAAGGAACACCTTTCAACCAAGAATCTAATATCCAAAAAAGCTAAGCTATCTTTCAAAAATGAAGACGAAATAAAGACATTCCTAGATAAAGAAAAACTGAGAGAATTTGTTGGTAGCAGACATCTTAATAGATATAGTAAAGGAAGTTTTTCAGGCTGAAAGCAAGCGATCCCAGATAGTTATATGATTCACATGAAAAACAATGAACAATGGTAAAGGTAATTATGTGATTATAAATACAGTACAAATGGACACTTTTTTCTTCTTTTAGCTGATTTAAAAAGGAATTGTATAAAACAATATTTATATAATGCATTGTTGGGCTTATATACAAGTGTATTGTATTTGCCAATAACAGTGCAAAAGAGATGGATGGGAGAAAAGTTATTTTGGGCTAAGGAAATAAAAAAAATTAATGTGACAAAAGCTATAGATATACATTTGCTCTTCTTTCCTTTCTTGGCTTAAGAGATGTAAAATTACATAAATTAATAATTACAACAAGGTATGGTTTGTTTGTAACATTTATGGATGTAATATGCATAAGAATAATACAAAAAGGGAAGGAAGAGTAGAAATATATAGGAATAATATTTCTATGAAACAGAGGAAGTTAGTATAAATCTGAACCTGGTTTTGATACATGAAGAGTATATGGTAAACCCTAGAGAAAATAATGAAGAAATAACTGAAAAAAGTTGTGAAGACCATTGAGGAATGTAAATGCTTCATTAGAACAAGATTCACTTAATGCAATAGAAAACAGAACATGAGGAATAGAGAAAAAAGAAGACACAAGGCACACAGAAAGCAAAAAGTAAAATGGCAGACTTTCTAACTCCAATAATAATATTAAATGTAAATGGATTATAATTCAATAAAAAAGCAGAGATTGTCAAACTGGTTAGAAAAACAAGATCCTACTATATCTTTACTGTGGGAGACACACTTTAGATTCAATGATACAGAAATCGAAAGGAAAGTGATTGAGAAATACATAACATGAAAGCACCAGCCACAAAAAAGCTGAAGTGACAATATGATATCAAGTTAAATAGATTGTCAAATAAAAAGTGTTACTAGAGATAAAGAAAGACATTTTCTAATTGTAAAAGGGATAATCTGTAAGGAAGTGTTAACAATGATAAACATGTGTGCCTCATAAAAATCACCAAAATACATGAAACAAAATCTGACAGAAGTGAAGAGTGAAATAGACAATTCAACAACAATATCCGGAGACTTTACTACGATGCTTTCCATAATAGGTAGAATTAGGCAGAAGATAAACAAGAAAAAGACTGGAACAATACTGTGAACCAATTAGATCTAGCAGACATCTGTTGAACACACCACCACCACCATCAGAATATTCATTCTTCCAAGGTGCACATGAAATATTCTTCAAGATAAAATATATGCTAGTCTAAGAAAGAAACCAAAGTAAATTGACAAGAGTAGATACAATACAAAGTCTCTTCTCTGACCACAGTGAAACAAAACTAGAAATAAGCAACAGAACCAAATGGGAAATCCACAAATATGGGGAAAGTTAGCAACACCTAAATAACCAGTGGGCCAGAAAAAAAAATCAAAAGGAAAATTAGAAAATACTTTGAGATAAATGAAAATGAAGACATAATTTAAGAAAGCTTAGGAAATGTAACAAATGTAGTCCATAGAGGAAATTTTAATTTTTTTAATTTGAATTAAAACTTGTTTTCAACTTTTAATTTCAGGAGGTACATGTGCAGGTTTGTTACATGAGTAAATTGCATGTCACTGAGGTCTGGTGTGCCAATGATTCTATCACCCAGGTGGTGAGCATAGTAACCAATAGGTAGTTTTCACCCCTTAACTCCCTGCACCCTCCCTGCTCAGGTAGTTGCCAGTGTCTATTTTCCCATCTTTATGTCCATGGGTAATCAATATGTAGCTCCCACTTATAAGTGAGAACATGCAGCGTTTGATTTTCCGTTCCTGCGTTAATTCACTTATGATAATGGCCTCCAGCTGAATCCATATTGTTGCAAAGGACATGACTTTTGGCTTATTCCATGATGTATCTGTACACATTTTCTTTATCCAGTTCACCATTGACAGGCTTCTAGGTTGATTCCATGTCTTTTGCAATTGTGAATAGTGCTGAAGTGGACGTATGAGTGCATGTAGAACAATTTTCTTTCTTTTCAGCATATACCTAGTAATAGGATTGCTAAGTCAAATGGTAGTTCTGTTTTAAGTTCTTTGAGAAATCTCCAAATTGTTTTCCATAGTGGCCAAACTAATTTACATTCTCACTAGTAGTATATAAGCATTTCCTTTTCTTCACAACCTCACTAGCATCTTTTTTTTTTGACTTACTAATTATAGCCATTCTGACTGGTGTGAGATGGTGTCTCACTGGTTTTGGTGGTTTTGATTTGCATGTTTCTAATGATTAGTGATCTGGAGCATTTTTTCACGTATTTGTTGGCTGCTTGCGTGCCTTCTTTTGAGGAGTCTATGTTCATGGCCTTGGCCCAAGTCAGGTAATGTTTAAATCAGGTAGTGTCATGCTTCTGGCCTTGTTCTTTTTGCTCAGGATTGTTTTGGCTATTTGGACTCTTTTTTGGTTTCATATGAATTTTAGAGTAGTTTTTCTAATTCTGTGAAAAAAGACATTGATAGTTTGATAAGGATAGCACTGACTCTGTATATTGCTTTGGCCAGTCTGGCCATTTTAACAGCTTTGCTTCTTCTGATCCATAAGCATGGGATGTTTTTCCATTTGTTTATGTCATCTATGATTTCTTTCAGCAAATGTTTTGTAATTCTCCTTGTAGAGATCTTTCACCTCCTTGGTTAGATGTATTTCTACGTATTTTATTTTTTGTGTGGCTATTGTAAATGAGACTGCATTCTTGATTTGGCTCTCAGCTTGAATATTGTTGGTGTATAGGATTGCTACTGATTTTTGTACATGGATTCTGTGTCCTGAAACTTTATTGAAGTTGTTTATCAGCTCTAGGAGCCTTTTGGTGGAGTCTTTAGGGTTTTCTAGGTATAGCGTCATATCATCAGTGATGAGAGATAACTTGATTCCTTCTTTTCCTATTTGGATGCCTCTTATTTCTTTCTCTTGCTTGATTGCTCTGGCTAGTACTTTCAGTACCATGTTGAATAGGAGTGGTAAGAGTGGGCATCCTTGTCTTGTTCCAGTTCTTCAGTGCAATGCTTTCAGCTATTGCCCATTCAGCATGATGTTGGCTGTAGGTTTATCATAGATGGCTGTTACGATTTTGAGGTATGTTCCTTTGATGCCTAGTTTGTTGAGGGTTTTTATCATGATGGGATGTTGGCGTTTATTGAAAGCTTTTTATGGATCTATTGAGATGATCATATGGTTTTTGCTTTTAATTCCATTTATGTGGTGAACCAGATTTATTGATATGTGTATATTGAACCAGTTCCCCATCTCTAGAATAAAGCCTGTTTGATCTTGGTCAATTAACTTTTTGATGTGCTGTTGGATTCGGTTTGCTAGTATTTTGTTGAGGATTTTTGTGTCTATGTTCATCAGGGATATTGGCCTGTAGTGTTAAAGACCAATGTCTTTAACAGATATTGGTCTCAGATTGATGTTGGCTTCATAGAATGAATTAAGGAGGAGTTCTTCCTCCTCATTTTTGGGGGAATAGTTTCAGTAGGATTGGTACTACTCCTTTTTCTATGTCTGGTAGAATTTGGATGTGAATCCACCTGGGCCAGGGCTCTTTTTGGCTTGTAGGTTTTTTATTATTGATTCAACTTTGGAACTCTATATTGGTTTCTTCAGGGCTTCAATTTCTTCCTGCTTCAGTCTTGGGAGGTCATGTGTTTTCAGGAATTTATGTATTTCCTCTAGATTTTCTAGTTGCTGTGCATAGAGGTGTTCATAATAGTCTCTGAGGATCTTCTGTATTTCTGTAGGATTGGTTGTAATGTCATATTTGTCATTTCTCATTGCACTTATTTGGATTTTTTCTCTTTTTGTCTTTGTTAATCTAGCTAGCAGTCTGTCAGTTTTGTTTATCCTTTCAAAAACCAGCTTTTGGTTTTATTGATCCTTGTTATGGATTTTTGGGTCTCAACTTCATTCATTTCTGCTCAGATTTTTAGTTATTTCTTTTCTTCTACTAGCTCTGGGGTTAATTTGTTCTTGCTTTCCTTGTTCTCTAAGTGTGACATTAGATTGTTAGTTTGAGATTTTTCTAACTTCTTGATGTAGGCATTTAGCACTATAAACTTTCCTCATGACACTGCCTTTCCTGCATCTCATAGATTTTTGTATGTTTGTCTCTATCTGCATTTCTTTCAAAGAATTTTTAAAATTCTGCCTTAATTTTGTTATTTACCCAAAAGTCCTTCAGGAGCAAGTTGTTTAATTTTCATGTAATTGTGTGGTTTTGAGAGTTCTTCTTGATATTGATTTGTGTTTTTATTCCACTGAGGTCTGAAAGTATGGTTAGTATGATTTTCAGTTTTTTTGAATTTATAGAGAATAGCTTTGTAACCAAACATGTGGTTGATCTTGGAGTAGGTTCAGTGTGCAGGTGAGAAGGATGTATATTCTGTGGTTGATGGGTGAAGTGTTCGGTAGATGCCCATCAGGTTCAATTGTTCAAGTGCCAAGTTTAAGTCCAGAATTCCTTTGTTAGTTTTCTGCTTTAATAATGTGTCTAATGTTAGTGGGGTGTTGAAATCCCTCACTATTATTATGTGAGTTGTCTAAGCCTTTTCATAGGCCTAGAAGTATTTTGTAAATCTGGGTGCTCCAGTGTTGGGTGCATATACATTTAGGATAGTTACTTCATCTTTAAACCATTTATCATTATATGGTGCCTCTTTGTCCTTTTTTACTGTTGTTAATTTAAAGTCTATTTTATGTGACATAAGAATAGTGACCTGTGCTCTTTTTTTGTTTTCCCTTTGTGTGATAGATGTTTCTCTAACCCGTTACTTTGAGTCTATTGCTGGTGTTACATTTGAGATGGGTCTCTAGAAGAAAGCAGATGGATGGATCTTGCGTTTGTTTTTTTAAATGTAACTTGCCACTCTGTGCCTTTAAGTTGGGCATTAAGACTGTTTACATTCAAGGTTAATATTGATATGTGAGGTTTTGGTCCTATCATGAAGTTGTTGACTGGTTGTTTTGTGTTTCTATTGTGTAGATGCTTTAAAGGGTCTGGGCTATACACTTAGGTTTTGTGGTAACAGATATTGTTCTTTCGTTTCCATGTTTATAACTCCCGTAAGGATGTATTGTAAGGTTGGTTTAGTGGTAATGAATTCCTTTAGTAATTGCTTGTCTGAAAAATATTTTATTTCTTCTTCACTTATGAGCTTGGTTTGGCGGGATATAAAATTCTTTGTTGGAGTTTCTTTTCCTTGAGAATGCTGAAAATAGGCCCCTGGTCTCTTCTGGCTTGTAGGGTTTCTGCTGAGAGGTCTGCTGTTAGCCTGACAGGTTCTTTTTGTATGTGATCTGACCTTTTTCTTTAGCTGCCTTTAAGATTTTTTTGTTTGTTTGTTTTTTAGTGTTGACCCTGGTGATTATGTGTCTTGGCGATGTTTATTTTGTGCAGTATCTGGCAGGGGTTCTCTGGATTTCTTGTATCAGGATATCTAACTCTCCAGCAAGATTAGGGACATTTTTGTAAATTATTCCCTCAAATATGTTTTCCGGGTTGTTTACTTTTTCTCCTTCTCTCTCAGGAATGCCAGTAATATGTAGATTTGGTCACTTTACATAATCCCATGTTTATTAGAGGTGGGGTGACCCAGCTGGGTGGAGCTGAAGGCCCTCGTTTGCCCACGAATACCCTGGTGGCAAGCACAGGCACCAGCCCTGATGAGAGTGGCTGCAAGGTACGCCTGGTGAGGTGCACCAAGGTCTCTGCATGGGGCGGGAAGAGGGGAAGGCACTGCACCTGCTTCCTGTCCTAGATTGGTAGGAATGTGATCCTTTTCTCTATCACACCCTGTTCCAGGTTCAGACACACGTTATAGTGTATCTCTGGACCACAATGTGGCTGAGAGCCACGGGGAATGTCTGTTTCGTGACTCTCCATGGGAATGACTTCAGGGCATAACCTCATCCTCAGCCTCATGCAGACAGCTTTGTGGCTCACGTGGTCTCCAATGTGGCAGTACTGCTGCCCTGGTCTCCATGTGGCAGTGCTGCTGCTTCTTGTAAAGGTTCCACCTTGGGCCTGTGCGGGTGGGTGTTGGTTGTGGTGCTGTCAGCTGGTAGGGTTGGTCTGATGTCAGGCCCTGGGGGAAGTGGTCAGGTGTCAGCAGAGTTGGAATGGGGTAGGTAGCTCCCCAGTTCCCAGACCTCTGGATGGCCCACTGGACAGCATGCATGAGTCCTAAAGGGGCTGGACCTGTGTCAGGCTGGCTTAGGGTTCAGGTGCTGGCTGTGATAGGGAAGGGGACAGGATGGTCCCCAGGTCACTGGCCAAACTCTCAGGCAGGGGCAGGCAGAATGCTTAGGTGGTGGGAGGCTGAAGGAAGATCACAGACCTGCAGGGGCTAGGTTTTCAGAAAGGCTCTGAGCTGCAGATAAAATGTTCAGGCAGGGGCAGGGCAGCTATGCTGTGGACTTTTCACTGGGGAGGACAGGACCTCTCAGCTGGGTCCATGTGGGCTCAAACAGTGCCTCTGCAAAACTCCAGGTAGTTCTCTGTGTCAGTCTGGAGGCCTGGGGGTTGGGGCATCAGAGAGGTTCTCCCATGCCCAGGATTGCAAAGGTCCATGAGGGAAGTGTGGATCCCTTGTGGACTCTCATTCACTCAGCCTTTCCCCAAGTTAGGGAGCTTCTCCTGGCTCCACACCGATAACCTCCTTCCCTGTTCTCGTGTCTGCTGAATTCATGAGCACACTGGGTGATGACAGGGGTGGCTGGGGATAGTGACTGGCTGGTGTTCACGAACAGATTGTCCTATCTACTGGATTATTAAAATCCTCCTCCATCGAGGTCACACTTTGGTAAGCATTAGCATGGGGCAAGCTTCAGTTCTCTCTGTTCTCTGTGGGTTCCCTGATTGAGGCCCAATCAGGTAGGGTCTCTCAGATGATGCACTTGAAGAGCTAGTGTTTACCAGCTACCTTGTTTCCTCTCCAGAGAGTGGCACACAATAGCTGCTTCTAGTTGGCCATCTGGAACCCCCTCCCCAACGTTTTCTGAATATATTTTGGGACTCTGTGGTTTGATATGTATATGTCTACAGTTGTTATATCTTTTTGATGAGTCTTCCCTAGAATAAGCCAGAGTTCTCCAGAAATACCAAATCAAGATGAGAGAGGGATTTATTTTACAGAATTGGTTCATGTGAGTGTTTCTGCTGATAAGTCCAGGATATGCAGGGCAGGCTAGTAGTCTGAAGATGCAGAGAAAAGCTAATGTTGAGATCTTGATTCAAAGACCATTTGGAGGCAGTATTCCTTCTTAGGAGACCTCCAGCCGTCCTCTAAAGGACTTACCAGTTTAGATGAGGCATATCCTCATTCTGGAGTGTAATTTACTTTACTCAAAGTCTACTGATTTAAATCTTATTCATATCTAAAAAATTTCTTTTCAGCAACATCTTGACTGGTTTTTGACTTTAATGAAGTGAATTGTGCCCTTCCTCATTTATATGTTGAAGCTCTAGCCCCAAGTGTGACTATATTTGGAGGTACAGCCTTTAAGAAGGTAATTAGGGTTAAGTGATGTCACATGTGTGGGGTCTCAATCCAATAGGCCTAGTGTCTTTATTAGAAGAGGAAGAGATACCAGGAGTGCTCATGCATGGAGAAAAGGCCACGTGAGCACACAGAGTTAAGACAGCCATCTATAGTCTAAGTAGAGAGGCCCAGGAGAAACTGAGCCTTCTGGCACCACAATCTTGGACTGCTCAGCATCCGGAACTGTGAGAGATAAAAGTTTGTCATTTAAGCCACCCAATCCATGGCACTTCGTTATGGCAGCCATAGCAGACTCATGCATTGACTGAAACTGGGTACCATAGCCTAGCCAGATGGAAACCTAAAACCAACCATCACACTCCATTCCTTCTCATCTTGGCTCCCACACACAGCTCCTTAAATCATACTTAACTTTCAAATAAAAATAAAAACAAGGGCATACTTCACCAAACATGATACAACTGTCCCAATCCTCTCCCCAGAAGAAGCTACAAAAACCCTTGGTGGTGTTTATTCTTCTTGATATTCTGTACAATAAACACTATGATATAGTCAATGCATCTTATTTTATATAAAGTTATGAGATGAAATAAAAATATATCGTTTTGATGCAGCATTGAATGCAGAAAAAAATGCATACCCAAAGAAAGTGTGTATGTATCCCAATAGGAACAAAATGTTTCCCATCCATGATGAAAAAGGCTGGATGTAATAGACCTGCCACCAGGTTGCTGGTTAATCTCCCCAGGGAGCAGTATCACTCTGTGAGCTATCTGTTGGTGTATGCTGCTGGCAGATTGTGCACTCAGCAGGAGCTGTAGCCGGTTTGGCACTGTTAGTGCAAAACCACATTGCTGAGCATGCATAACCCCCTTCCCTGCTCCCACATCTGCTTAATTCATGAGCACATTGGGCAATGACAGGCATGGCTGGGGATAGTGACTGGCTTGTATTCAAGAATAGGTCATCCTATCTACTTGATTATTAAAATCCCCCTCTACTGAGATCATGATTTGGTAAGCATTCACATGGGACACAAATATTCTCACAGGTTTTGCCCATTCAGAGAGATCTATCCACATACCTCTTCCTCAAAATCTCTAGTCACCAATTTTATAGTCGTGTTGCTTGCTTCCTAGATCCTGACCCCCCCTCAGCGAAATCATTGGCAAAAGCCCATAAATCTGTGTATGATTGCATGCATGGCCATTTCTCCCTCCAAGCGTAATGAACAACCAGGCTCAGTGCTCAAAGTTCTGCCCACTGGGAGGATTTTCCTCTGCCATTGTCCTTCAGGGATGTCTCGGAAAGTAACTGTATTGCTGCGGCTGTTTTGGGATGATAACGACATCTCTTGCAGAAGCATCTCTAAACCTGACTTTAGTTTGCTTTTTCTCTGCCAACTAAATACAGGTAACCACGCAAGGCCATAGGTGCAGGATGGGAGAGAGAAGATGGTGTAGCAGGACTGTGGACAACCTGGACATTAGGGTCACTTCTTCATGTAACTTATTTGTGCTTTCTGGGCCTCCTCAAGGCCAAATGAACATACTCCTTCCATTCATTGATAGAGTGCTGCTGGGTATGTTAAGGCTTAGTGGTTTATGTAACACCCCACGAATCAAGGGCAGTCACGTGGTAACTCAGTGGCCCCTGGTAAAGTGTTTATTCTCTACTAAGACCCAGGAGCAAGCCAAAAGCTTTCTCAAAGGAAAGTAGTTATCAACACAGGATGATAGAGCTTTGTTCTACAATTCCAGGGGTTTGTGCTGTGATTAACCTACAGGGCCCGACCAAGGCTCCAGAAAGCTTGCCTATCTGCCACTGACACTTCAATTATCATTGGATCTGCTGGAAAATGTGGCACAATTAGCAAAGCAGCTTGCATGGTAGCTGGGACCTGTTGCTGAGCCTTCCACTGTCCTGGGTTCCATTCATAAGTAGCAGCACTTTAGGTCAAGAGAAAGTGGGCTGGATCATACTCAGATGAGAAATACGTTACCATGAAAGTCCTAAGAGTCTACTAGGCAATGTACCTCCTTTTTGATTGCAGGAGGGGCCAGATGTTACCGCTTGTAATTCACCTTAGAAGAGATATTTAGACATGCCCCACACCACCGGATTCCTAGAAATTTCATGGAGGTAGAAGGGCCCTGAATTTCTGTTGGGTTTATTTCCCATCTGTCTTAGTCCATTTTGTGGGCTATAACAAAACACTAGAGACTGAGTAACTTATAAAGAACAGAAATTTATTTTCCCACAGATATGGTGGCTGAGAGTCCAAGATCAGGACATCAGCAGGGTCAGCGTCTGGTGGAGGCTGGGTCTCTGTTTCCAAGCGGCACCTTGAATATTGCATCGTCTGGAGGGGAGGAACAATGTGTCCTCACATGGTAGAAGTCAGAGGGCATAAGGGGGATAAAATCCCCTCTGTCAAGCCCCTTTACAAGTGCACCTAATCCCATTCATGAGGGTGGAGCCCTCATTGCCTAACCATCTCTCAAAGGCCCCATCTCTTAATACTATCAAACTGGCAACAACTGGATTTTAGAGGGGACACATTCAAATCACAGCAGCATCCTTTCACACAAATGTCTTTTTTTCTTAATTATTGTGCTTTAAGTTCTAGGGTACATGTGCATAACGTGCAGGTTTGTTACATATATATACATGTGCCATGTTGGTTTGCTGCACCCGTTAACTCGTCATTTACATTAGGTATATCTTCTAATGCTATCCCTCCCCCTCTGCACACCCCACGACAGGCCCCGGTGTATTTTCACACAAATGTCTTAATAATAAGTCTAGAGCAATTGGTATGTCTTGCTCTCTAGGTCTAATTAGCATTACGTTATAAATGTAATCCATCAGTGTGATATCTTTCAGAAAGGAAAGGTGATCCCTTCAAAGTAAATTATGACAAGATCCCTATAAATTAAATTATAACAAGTCAGGAGAGTTAATATATCCCTGAGGAGGACAGTGAAGGTATACTGCTAACCTTGCCAGCTAAAAGCAAACTGCTTCTGGTGTTTGTTACCGGTAGGATTGGAGAAAAGTGCATTTGTCAGCTCAGTAGCTACATACCATGTACCAGGGCATGCGTTCATTTGCTCAAGCAATGAAACCACATCTGGTATGGTAGCTGCAATTGGAGTGGCGACTTGGTTAATCTTACAAAAATCTGCTTTTCTCCAAGATTCATCTGTCTTCTGCACAGGCAAAACGGGAGAGTCGAATGGGGATGTGGCAGGAATCCTCACTTGTGCATTTTTCAGGTTCTGACTGGTAGCTCTAATCTCTGCCATCCGTCCAGGAACGTTACTGCTTTTGGTTGGCTATTTTTCTTGGTAGACACAGTTCTAATGGCTTCTACTTGGTCTTTTCCACTATAATATCCCTCACTGCATAGAAGAGGGAACCAGTGTGGGGATTCTGCCAGCTGTTGAGTATGAATATTCCAATTGTGCTTAAATTGTGGTGATAACCACAGGGTGGATCCTACAGGAGGATACTTGGAGGATAATCTGCTTTACTCAAAACCTACTTCTTTAAATGATGGTAAAACCTAAAAACACCTTTCCACCAAAATCCAGACTAGTGTTTGACCAAAAACTATACCGTAGCTTAGTTAATGACATATAAAATTAACCATTACAACTCTTTATTTTTTTTTATTTTGAGACGGAGTCTCGCTCTGTCACCCAGGCTGGAGTGCAGTGGTGCGATCTCGGCTCACTGCAAGCTCCACCTCCCGAGTTCACACCATTCTCCTGCCTCAGCCTCCCCAGTAGCTGGGACTACAGGCGCCTGCCACTATGCCCGGCTAATTTTTTTGTGTTTTTAGTAGAGATGGGGTTTCACCATGTTAGCCAGGATGGTCTCGATCTCCTGACCTCGTGATCCGCCCGTCTTGGCCTCCCAAAGTGCTGGGATTACAGGCGTGAGCCACCATGCCCGGCCACAACTCTTTTATCAATATATAATGACCTTCTTTGTCTTTTGTAACATTTTTTACATAAAGACTATTTTGTCTCATATTAGCATAGCCATCCAAGCTCCCTGGTTACTATTCCCATGAAATATCATTTTTCTACCTTTCACTTTCGACCTATTTGCATCTTTGGATATGATGTGAATCTGTTGAAGACAGCATGAAGCGGATCACAATTTTTATCCATTCTGCCTTTTCAATGGAGAGTTTGATCCATTTATATATAAAGCAATTACTGATAAATAAGACAACTTCTATAATTTTTCTATTTGTTTTCTCTAGGTCTTCTACTTTTTATTTCTACCACATAAATACAAAGGATTATAAGGCAATAGTGGAATCTATTTCTTTAGCTTGCATTAATCTGATGTTTTCACAAATTTGAGAGAGATTTCTCCTTGAACACCAGGAGGAAAAGAAAAGAAAGAAAAAAAGAAAAGAAAAGAAAGAGGGGAAAAATAAAAAGACAAGAAAAATAATCACACTGTCTTTGTCTTTGCAGTTTGGGTCTGTTTTCGGGGCACTCCTGTAAAGACAGCCAGGATGATTATAATTAGACACTGTCTTAGCATGTGCCTTGCCCTAGGAGCTTGTGGTTTTCTAGATTTCCCAGTATAGGTTGGCATTTCAAATCCTCTAGTTCCTCAAAGAAACACTCTTCCAAGCTTTTTCTTCTAGTGTTTTGACAAAGTTTTTTTTCTTTCCTCAAGTTGAATCTTTTGCTTTTGATGATATCAGGTTACTCAGCTGCCTTACAATATTTTTGATGTGTGTCTTCTATAGCTACTTTTCCACTTGAATACATTCCAAGTTAGGCAAAACAAAGGCAAGGCCCTTGCATCAGTTCCTCAGGTAGTCCGCAGAAAGGTTAGAACAAATAATGACAATTTTGGGGAACAGGCGCTGCCCTGATCCTTCTGTATCCAGACCCCAGCATCCCACACTGGTAGCTTGAGCTGCCATCTTCAAAGACAGCCACTGATCTGGGGTGGGCAAAGCCAGAGCAAGTAAAAATACAGCAAAGCTTCTCTACAATGTAAGAGTTGTCACTTTCTTCATGTAGCATTTATGTGGTGGCTCGAAATAATTATTTTCCAGAGCCCTGACAAAGTTAATTTGTGCAGGTTTTGCTTGATTTTTCAACGTTACTGTGATGGGTCACACATTTAGAGCTGCCCACCGCATTTTTGCTGAAGTCCTGGATTTCTTTGGAGATGATAGAAATTAATAAAATTGGATGTAGTGATAGTTGTACATATTTGTGACTATACTACCAATCTTTAATTGTATACTTTCAGTAAGTGAATTATGTGGTAAGTGAATAACTTCTCAATAAAGCTATTTAAAAATAGAATCAGGCCAGGCGTGGTGGCTCACCCCTGTAATCTCAGCACTTTGGGAGGCTGAGGTGGGACTTCAATAATACAACACTTTTAGCAATAAACAGATCATCCAGACATAAAATCAATAAGGAGAAATCAGAATTGAAAACATTTTAGACCAAATGAATCTAACAGAAATATACAAAACATTCCATCCAACAGTAGCACAGTACACCTTCTTCTCAAGTGCACACAGATCCTCCTCCCAGGTAGATAATATGTTAGACGAAAGAACAAGTCTTAGATTTAAGAAGATTAAAATCATATCAAGTATCTTTTCTGGCAACAATATAAAACTAAGAAATCAACAACAGTAGGAATTACAGAAAATTCACAAATATATAAAAATTAAACAACATGAACAACCAATGGGTCAAAGAAGAAATTTAAATAAAAAAGTTAAAATATGTTGAGACAAATGAAAATGGAAATGCAGTAGAGCAAAATATATGTAATGCAGCAAAAGCAGTTCTAAGAGGGATGTTTATAGCAACAAATGCCTGCATGAAAAAAGAAGAAAAACCTCAAATAAACAATGTAACATTACACCCAAAGGAACCAGATAAAGAAAAAAATAAAACCAATGTTAGCAGAGGGAAGGAAATAAGATCAGAGCAGAAGTAAACAAAATAAAGATTCCAAAAGCAATACAAAAAATCAACAAAACTAAGAGTTGGTTTTTTGAAAAGATAAACAAAATCAACAATCCTCTAGCTATACCAAATAAGAAAAAAAGAAGATTTGGGGTAAAATCAGAAGTAAAGGCTCAGAATTAAAATCAGAAATGAAAGAAAAAACATTGTAACTGAAACCACAGAAATACAAAGGATTATAAGATTCTACTACAAATTATTGATTGACAACACATTAGATGACCTAGAAGGAATGGATAAATTCTTAGACACATACAACCTACCAAGGCTGCATTATGAAGAAATGTAAAATCTGAATGAGAGAAGAGAAACAGACCTTCTCATATTGTTTTATATTGTTTTATACTTGGAAGAAGAAAGAGAAGCAAAACTAAAGGCAGGTAGCCTGGCGCCTAGGAACCAGACCCAAAACCAAGGAACCAGACCTGAAACCAAGCCTGGGCCTGCCTGACCTAAGCCTGGTAGTTAAAATTCGACCCCTGACCTAGCAACTGATGTTATCTATAGATTATAGAAAGACATTGTAAAACTTCCCGGCCTGTTCTGTTTCACTCTGACCACCGGTGCATGCAGCCCCTGTCACGTACCCCTGTTTGCTCAATCAATCTTGACCCTGTCACGCAGACCCCCTTAGAGTTGTGAGCCCTTAAAAGGGACAGGAATTGCTCACTCAGGGAGCTTGGCTCTTGAGACAGGAGTCCTGCCGATGCTCCCGGCCGAATAAACGTCTTTCTTCTTTAACTCGGTGTCTGAGGAGTTTTGTCTGTGGCTTGTCCTGCTACATGAACAGACCAATAACAAGTAAGAGATTGAATTGGTGATTTAAAACTTCCGATTAAAGAAAAGCTCAGAACCTGATGGCTTCGCTGCTAAATTCTACCAAACCTTAAAAAAACAAACAAACAAACAAAAAAACTTCTCAAACTCTTCCAAAAAATTGAAGAGGAGATAATACTTCCAAACTCATTTACAAGGCCAGTATTACCTTAATATCAAAGCCCAACAAAGACATCACAAGAAAATAAAATTTCAAGCCAATATCCCTGATGGACACAGACACAAAATCCCTCAACAAAATACTAACAAATTGAGTTCAACAGCAGATTAAAGGGATCATTCACCATGATTAACTGAGATTTATTTCAGTGGTGCAAGAATTGTTCAATATATGCAAATCAATAAATGTGATTCACTACATTAAGAAAATGAATGGCCTTAGGATCATCTCAATAGATGCAGGAAAACACTTGATAAAATTCAACATCCTTTCATAATAGAAACTCCCAGCAAATTAGGTATAGAAGGAATGTACCTCAACACAATAAAAGCCATATATAGAAATCTCTCAACTAATATACTCAATGGTGAAAATTTGAAGGCTTTTCCTGGAAGACGAGGAATAAGACAAGAATGTCCATTCTTGCCATTTCTATTCAACATAGTGCTGGAAGTACTAGACAGAGCAATTAGGGAAGGGAAAGAAATAAAAAGCACCTAAATTAAAAGGGAAGAAATTAAATTGTCCTCATTTGCAGATGACAATGATCTTATAAATAGAAACCCTAAAGACTGCAACCAAAAAAAACTGATAGAACTAAAATAAATTCAATAAAGTTGCAGGATAAAAAAAGTCAACAGACAAAAATTCATAGCATTTCTGCATACTGGTAACAAACTATCCAAAAAAATAAATAAATAAAAAAACCCAATTTTTCCGGTCACACTGTCTCATACCTGTAATGCCAGTTACTCAGGGGGTTAGGGGGTGGGGCTGAGGTGGGCGGATCATTTGAGCCCAGGAGTTCAAGGCTGTAATGAGCTGTAATCATGCCACTGCACTACAGCCTGGGTGACACAGCAAGATCCCATCTCTTAAAAAAAAGAAAAAGAAAGAAGAAAAAATATCCCATTAATAATAGCTACAAAATTTTAAAAACTTAGGAATAAATTTAACTAAGGAGGTGAAAGACCTATGCACTGAAAACTATAAAACCTTATTAAGAAATTGGGGAGAGGAGGTAAAGCAAGATGGTGGAATAGAAAGCTGAGCCAATTGTCTCCCTGGCAGTAGTGGTGTGATGCGGAGTGCATTTCAGTGCACTGGGGGAGGGAGAGTGCAGCAATTGTGAGGCATTGAACTCAGTGCTATCCTACTAGAGCAGAAAGCAAAACCAGACCAAACTCAGCTGATGCCTGCTTATGGAGGGAGCATTAAACCAGCCCTAGTTCACAGGTTCTGAGGGTTAGGAACAAAACAAACAAGCAAACAAAAACAAAACAAAACAAAAAACAAAACCCAGCCCTAGCCAGAGGAAAATTGCTGATCCCAGTGGTACAAACTGGAGTTGCCTCAAGCCTCATTACCACAGACTAGAGTTGCAAGTTTATTTAGAGCACCTCTAAATAAAGGGGACCTCAGGACTTTGGAGGTACCCTTTAAAGCACCTCTAAACAAACCTGAAAGGCAGTCTAGGCCACAAGAACTGCAACTCCTGCTGCTGAACTGGGCCCAGAGCCAGTGGACCGGTGGGCACATGAGATACTTAAGCAATAGCTAGGGCAGATAAGGGAGTGCTGGCATCATACCCCTCTCCTAACCACAGGCTGCACAGTTTGAAGCTCCAAAGGAGACCCCTTCCTTCTACTTCAGGAGAGGAGAGAAAAGAAAGGGGAGGACTTTGTCTTACCTCTTGGATACCAGCTTCAGCCACAGCAGGATAGGGCACTTGTCGGAGTCCTGAGATCCCCTTTCCAGGCCCTACCCCTCAGATGACATTACTAGACACACCCTGGGCCAGAAGGGAACCTGCTGCCTTGAAGGGAAGGGCCAAGTCTGGCAGGAATCATCACCTGCTAACTAAAGAGACCTTGGACCTTGAATAACAAGCAGCTATACCCAGGTTCTTCATCAAGGGCTTTAGGTGAGAATCTGAGACTTGCTGGCTTCAGGTGAGGCTTAGCAGATTCCCAACTGTGGTGAGAGAGACAGACCCCCCAATACAATAGTAAGTGGAGACCTCAATACCTCACTTTGACTATCGGACAGATCTTCCAGACAGAAAATCAACAAAGAAACATCAGACTTAATCTGCACTATAAACTAAATGGACCTAGTAGATATTTGCAGGATATTTTATCCAACAGCTACAGAATACACATTATTTTTCTCAGCACATGGATCACTCTCAAGGATAGACCATAGGTTAGGTCAAAAAAAAAACCTTAAAACATTCAAAAAATTGAAATAATATTAAGCATCTTCTATGACCACAATGAAATAAAACCAGAAATCAATTAACAAGAAGAATTTTGGAAACTATACAAATATATGGAAGTTAAACAATATCCTCCAGAATGACCAGTGGGTCAATGAAAAAATTAAGAAGAAAATTGAAAAATTTCTTGAAACAAATGATAATGGAAACAAAACATACCAAAATTTATGGGATACAGAAAAAGCAGTACTAAGAGGGAACTTTATAGCTGTAAGTGCCTATCTCAAAAAAGAAGAAAAACTTCAAATAAAACCTAAGGAACAGAAATAAATGAAATTGAAATGAAGAAAGTGATACAAAAGATCAATGAAACAAAAAGTTGGGATCTTTCTTTAAAAAGATAAACAAAATTGACAAAACTTTAGCCCAACTAACTAAGAAAAAAAAGAGAAGATTCAAATAAATAAAATCAGAAATGAAAAAGAGATATTAAAACTGATGCTACAGAAACTCAAAGGATAATTAGTGGCTACTATGAGCAACTACATGCCAATAAATTGGAAAATCTAGAAGAAATGGACACATTTCAAGACACAAAACCTACTAAGATTGAACGTTGAAAAAATAAAAAACCTGAACAGACAAATAGCAAGTAATGAGATTTACTCCATAATAAAATGTCTCCAAGTAAAGAGAAGCCCTGGACTCAATAGCTCCACCGCTGAATTCTACCAAGCATTTAAAGAAGAACTAATACCAGTCCTACTGAAACTATTCTGAAAAATAAAGGAGGAAGGAATACTTCTGAACTCATTCTACAAGACCAGTATTACCTTGATACCAAAACCAGACAAAGACACATAAAAAAATTAAAGGCCAATATCTCTGATAAATATTGATGCAAAAATCCTCAACAAAATACTATCAAATTGAATTCCACAATACATTAAAAAGACCATTCATCATGACCAAGTGAGATTTATCTCTGGGATGCAAGAATGGTTCAACAAATGCAAATCCATCAGTGTGATACATCCTATCAACAGAAAGAAGGATAAAAACTGTATGAACACTTCCACTGATGCTGAAAAACATTTTAAAATTCAACATCCCTTTGTGATAAAAACAAACCCTCAAAAAACTGCGTGTAGAAGGAATATACTTTAACATAATAAAAGCCATATATTACAGACCCACAGCTAGTATCATACTGAATGGGGGAAAACTGAAAGCCTGTCCTCCAAGATATGGAGAATGACAAGGATGCCCACTATCACCACTGTTATTCAACATAGTACTGGAAGTCCTAGCTAGAGCAGTCAGACAAGATAAAGATATAAACAGCATCCACATTAGAAAGGAAGCAGTGAAATTATTCTTGTTCGCAGATTATATAATCTTATATTTGGAAGAATATAAAGACTCCACAAAAAAAACTATTAGAACATATAAACAAATTCAGTAAAGTTGCAGAGAAAAATCAACTTACAAAAATCGTAGCATTTCCATATGCCAACAGTGAACAATTTGAAAAAGAAATAAAAAGTAATTCCATTTACAATAACCATAAATAAAATTAAATACCTGAGATTAACTAAAGAAGTGAAAGATCTCTATAAGGAAAACTATTAAACAGTGATGAAAGAAATTGAAGAAGACACCAAAAAATGGAAAGATATTCCATGTTCATTGATTGGAAGGATTGATATGGTTAAAATGTCCATACTACTCAAAGCAATCTACAGATTCAATGCAGTCCCTCTCAAGATACCAGTGACATTCCTCACAGAAATAGAAAAACAATCCTAAAATCTATTTGGAACCACAAAAGACCCAGAATAGCCAAAGTTACCCTAAGCAAAGGAACAAAACTGGAGAAATCACATTACTTGACTTTAAATTATACTACAGAAGTATAGTAAGCAAAACAGCAGGGTACTGGCATTAAAACAGACACATAGATCAATGGAATAGAATAGAGAGCTAAGAAAAAAATCCATACACAGCGGTGAACTCATTTTTGACAAAGGTGCCAAGGAAAAGACAGTCTCTTCAATAAATGGTGCTGAGAAAACTGGATATCCATATGCAGAAGAATGAAATTAGACCCCTGTTTCTCACCATATACAAAAATCAAATCAAAGTGAATTAAAGTCATAAACATAAAACCTCATACTATGAAACTACTATAAGAAAACATTGGAGAAACTTTCCAGGACATTGGTCTGGGCAAAGATTTCCCAAGTAATACCCCACAAACACACGCAACCAAAACAAAAATGGACAAATAGGATTACATCAAGTTAAAAAACTTCTGCACAGCAAAGTAAACAATTGCCAAGGTGAAGCAACAACCCACAGAATGGGAGAAAATATTTGCAAGCTACCCATCTGACAAAGGAGTAATAATCAGAATACATAAGGAGTTCAAACAACTCTATAGGAAAAAAAAAACTAATAATCCAATTTAAAAATGGGCAAAATATTTGAATAGACATTTCTTTAAAAAAGACATACAAACAGCAAACAGGCATATGAAAAGCTGCTCAACATCATTATCATCAGAGAAATGCAAATAAAAACTACCATGAGATATTTTCTCACCCCAGTTACAATGGCTTATATCCAAAAGACAGGCAAAAACAAATGCTAGCGAGGATGTGGAGAAAAGGGAACCCTTCTACACTGTTGGTGGGAATGTAAATTAGTGCAACCACTATAGAAAATAGTTTGGTGGTTCCTCAAAAAACTAAAAATAGAGGTACCATACAATCCAGCAATCTCATTGCTAGGTATATACCCAAAAGAAAGGAAATTGGTATATGGGATCTGCACTAGCATGTTTATTGCAGCACTGTTCACAATAGCCAAGATTTGGAAGCAACCTAAGTGTGCGTCAACAGATAAAAGGATAAAGGAAATGTGGTAAATACACACAATGGAGTACTATTCAGCCATGAAAAAGCATTTGATCCTGTCATTTGCACCAACATGGGTGGAACTGCAGATTATTACATTAATTGAAACAAGCCAGGCACAGAAAGACAAGCATTGCATGTTCTCACTTATTTGTGGGATCTAAAAACTGAAACAATTGAACTCATGGGGATACAGAGTAGGACGGTTACCAGAGGCTGAGAATGGTAGTGAGGGAGTGGAGGTGAGGTGAGAATGGTTAAAATATAGAAAGAATGAATAAGACCTACTATTTGATAGCACAACAGGGTGATTATAATCAATGACAATTTAATTGTACATTTAAAAATCACTAAAAGCGTGTAATTGTGAGATGGTTTGGCTGTGTGTCCCCACCCAAATCTCATGTCGAACTGTAATTTCCACGTGTTGGAGGAGGGTCCTGGTGGGAGGTGCTTGGATCATGGAGGGGTGGTTTCTAATAGTTAAGCACCATCCCTCTTGTGCTGTCTCATGATAGAGTTCTCATGAGATTTGGTTGTTTGAAAGTATGTAGCACCTCCCCCCTTCACTCTCTCTCTCCTGCTCTGTCATGGTAAGACATGCCTGCTTCCCCTTCATCATCTGCCATGACTGTAGGTTTCCTGAGGTCTTCCAGCTATGCTCCCTGTACAGCCTGCAGATCTCTGAGTCAACCAAACCTCTTTTCTTTATAAATTACCCAGTCTCAGATAATTATTTATAGCAGTGTGAGAATAGACTAATACAGAAAATTGGTACCAGAGAAATGGGGCATTGCTATAAAGATAACTGGAAAAGTGAGAGTGACTTTGGAACTGGGTAATAGGCAGAGGTTGGAACAATTTGGAGGAATCAGAAGAAGGCAGGAAGATGAGAGAAAGTTTGGAACTTCCTGGAGACTTGTTGAATGGCTTCGACCAAAATGCTGATAGTGATATGGACAGAGATGGCCAGGAAGATGAGTTCTTAGATGGAGATGAGAAACTTATTGGGAACTGGCATAAAGGTCACTCTTGCTATACTTTAGCAAAGAGACTGGTGGCATTATGCCCCTGCTCCAGAGATCTGTGGAACTTTGAACTTGAGAGAAATAATTTAGGGCATCTGGTAGAAGAAATGTCAAAGCAGCTGCATTCAAGAGGTTACCTGGCTGTTTCTAAAAGTGTATTCTCATATGCATGAAGAAAGAGATTATCTGAAACTTGAACTTATATTTAAAAGAGAAGGAGAGTATGAAAGCTTGGAAAATCTGCAGTTCGACCATGCGGTGGAAAAGAAAAACCCATTTTCTAGGGAAGATTTCAAGGCTGCAGAAATTTGCATAAGTAAAGGAGAGCCAAATGTTAATAGCCAAGTGTATTTATCCTTTCTCATGCTGCTATAAGGACATACCTGAGACTGGGTGATTTATAGAGAAAAGAGGTTTAATTGATCCACAGTTCTGCAGGGCTGGGGAGGCTTCAAGAAACTTACAATCATGGCAGAAGGGGAAGCAAACACATCCCTCTTCACATAGTAGCAGCAAGGAGAAGTGTAGCATGAAGGGTGAGGGTGGGGAGCCCCTTATAAAACCATTAGATCTTGTGGGAACTCACTCAGTCACTATCACAAGAACAGCACGGAGCTAACTGCCTCCATGATTCAATTACCTCCCACTGGGTCCTTCCTATGACACATGGGGATTATGGGAACTACAGTTGATGATGAGATTTGGGTAGGGACACAGCCAAACCGTATCACCAAGACAATGCGGACAATGCCTTCAGGGCATTTCAGAGACATTTGTGGCAGTCCCTCCCATCACAGGCCTGGAGACCTAGGAGGGAAAAATGGTTTTGTGGGCCAGGACTAGGGCCTCGCTGATCTGCGCAGCCTCAGAACATGATGTCCTGCATCCCAGTGACTCCAGCTTCAGCTGTGGCTAAAAGGAGCCAAGGTACATCTCAGGCCATTGCTTCAGAGGATGGAAGCCCCAAACCTTTGTGAGTTTTAATCAGTGAGGCCCTGTGGGTGTGCAGAAGGCAAGAGTTGAGGTTTGGGAGCCTCTGTCTAGATTTCAGAGGATGTAAGGAAACACCTGGATGTCTAGGCAGAAGTCTGCTGCAGAGGCAGAGCCCTGATGGAAAACCTCTACTAAGGCAGTGCAGAGGGGAAATATGGGGTTGGAGCCCCCACACAGAGTTCCCACTGGGGCACTGCTCAGTGGAGCTCTGAGAAGAGGGCCACCATCCTCCAGACCCCAGAATGGTAGATCCACTGACAGCTTACATCATGCACCTGGAAAAGCCATAGGCACTCAATGCCAGCTTGGTGAAAACAGCCACAGGGGCTGTACCCTGTAGATCCACAAGGGTGGAGCTGCTCAAGGCCTTGGGAGCCCAGCTCTTGCATCAACATGACCTGGGTGTGAGACATGGAGTCAAAGGAGAATATTTTGGAGCTTTGAGATTTAATGACTGCCTTGCTGGATTTAGGACTTGCATAGGTCCAGTAGCCCCTTTGTTTTGGCCAATTTCTCCCATTTGGAATGAGAGCATTTACCCAATGCCTGTATACCCCATTATATCTTGGAAGTAACTAATTTGTTTTCTGTTTTATAGGCTCATAGGCGGAAGGAACTTGCCTTGTCTCAGATGAGACGTTGGCCTTTTGGTTAAAGCTGGAACGAGTTCAGACTTTGTGAGACTGCTGAGAAGGGATTATTGCATTTTGAAATGTGAGAAGGACATGAGATTTGGGAGAGGCAAGGGACAGGATGATATGGTTTGGCTGTATGTCCCTACCCAAATCACATGTCTTATTTTAATACCCACGATTGACAATCCCCATAATTGAAAAGTGTTAGTGAGGATGTAGACAAAGGGGAACTCTTGTACCCTGTTGATGGAAATGTAAATTATCATAAATTATTGGAGGAGGGGCTTGGTGGGAGGCGACTGGATCATGAAGGTGTTTCTAATGGTTTGGGCACCATTCCCCTAGTGCTGTCTCGTGATAGAGTTCTCATGACATCTGGTTGTTTGAAAGTGTGTAGCACCTCCCCCTTCTCTCTCTCTCTCTCTCTCTCCTGCCCTCCTGCTCTGCCATAGTAAGACGTGCTTGCTTCCCCTTCACTTCCCACCATGATTGTAAGTTTCCTGAGGCCTCCAAGCCATGCTTCCTGTGCAGCCTGCAGAACTGTGAGTCAATTAAATTTCTTTTCTTCATAAACTACCCAGTCTCAGGTAGTTCTTTATAGCAATGTGACAATGGACTAACACAAATTGGATTGCTTGTAACAGAAAGGATAAATGCTTGAGGAAATGGATACCTCATTATCTATGATGTGATTATTACACATTGCCTACTTGTATCAAAACATGTACCCCATGATATGGGTTGGCTCTGTGTCCCCACCCAAATCTCACCTTGAATTGTAATCCCCATAATCCCCACGTGTAAAGGGAAGGACCAAGTGGAGGTAATTGAATCATGGGGGCAGTTTCTCTCTGTTCTCATGATAATGAGTTAGTCTCATGAAATTTGATGGTTTTATAAGCGTCTGGTATTTCCCGTGCTTGCACTTATTCTCTCTCCTGCCACCCTGTGAAGAGGTACCTTTCACCATGATTGTACTCTTTATAAATTACCCAGTCTCAGGTATTTCTTCATAGCAGCATGAGAACGGACTAATACACCCAATAAATATATACACCTACTATGTATTCACAAAAATTAAACATGAAAAATAAAGAAATTGAAGAGGACACAAAAAATGTAAAGAAATGCAGTATTCATTGACTAGAAGACTTAATATTGCTAAAATGTCCATATACCCCCAAAATCTACAGATTTAATACAATTCTAATTAAAATTACAATGACATTTTTCAAAGAAATAGAAAAAACAATCCTAAAATTGTTATAGAATCACAAAAAATCCTGAATTAGCCAAAGCAATTTTGAGCAACAATGAACAAAGCTGAGGGGCATCACACTACTTGACTTTGAAATATACTACAAAGCTATAGTAACCAACACAGATCGGTATTGACATAAAAACAGACACATAGATTAAAGGAACAGAACACAGAGCCCAGAAATTAATCCATGCATTTAAGGTCAATTGATTTTTGACAAAGATGCCATGAACATACACAGGAGAAAGGACAGTCTCTTCAACACACGGTGTTGAGAAAACTGGATATCAATAGGCAAAGAATAAAATTAGACCCTTATTGCAATACACTGTTCTTGCATTGCTATAAAGAAATATCTGAGACTGAGAATTTCTGGGTAATTTATAAAGAAAAGAGGTTTAATTGGCTATGGTCCTGCAGGCTGTAAAGTAAACATGGTGCTGGCATCTTATCAGCTTCTGGTGAGGCCTGAGGAAGCTTACAATCATGGAGGAAGGCAAAGGGGGAGCCAGTGTACCAGATGATGAGCGTGGGCATGAGAAAGTGAGGGGGAAAGTGCCACATCCTTTTGAACAACAGATCTCATGTGAACTCAGATAACTTATTCTCTACTAAGGGGACACTCTCAGCCATTCATGATGGATCTGCCCCCATGATCCAATACTTCCCACCACGTCCCACCTCCAACACTGGAGGTCACATTCCAACATGAGATTGGGAGGGGACACACATCCAAACCATATTAAAAATTTTTAAGATATCACTTATTTCCCACCATACAGAAAAATCAACTCAAAATGAATTAAAGGCTTAAATGTAAAACCTGAAACATTAAAAATCCTGGAAGAAAACATGGAAGAAAGAATCCATGACACTGATCTTAGCAAATTTTTTTTGGATATTAACACAAAACCACAGGTGACAAAAGCAATGCTAGACAAATAGAATACATCAAACAAAAAAAATCTTCTGCACAACCAAGAAAGCAATCCACAGAGTGAAGAGAAATGGGGACTAAATATCTGCAAATCTATATCTGATAAGGGTTTAATACCCAAAATACATAAGGCACTCAACTCAATAGCAAGAAAACAAGTAACTGGATTAAAAAATGGACAAAGGACCTGAATATCTATTTCTCAATCTATTTCTCAAATTCCCAGTCTCAGATATTTCTTTATAGCAATGCAAGAACAGTCTAGTGCAATAAGGGTCTAATTTTATTCTTTGCCTATGGATATCCAGTTTTCTCAACACCGTGTGTTGAAGAGACTGTCCTTTCTCCTGTGTATGTTTGTGGCATCTTTGTCAAAAATCAATTGACCTTAAATGCGTGGATTAATTTCTGGGCTCTGCATTCTGTTCCGTTAATCTATGTGTCTGTTTTTAATGCCAATACCAATCTGTGTTGGTTACTATAGCTTTGTAGTATATTTCAATGTCAAGTATATTTCTCAAAAGAGGATGTATGAATGGCTGACAGGTATGTGAAAAGGTGCTCAACATCAGTAATCATCAAAGAAATGCAAATTAAAACCACAATGAAATATCACTGGCTGGGCATGGTGGCTCACGCCTGTAATCCCAGCACTTTGGGAGGCCGAGGCAGGCGAATCACGAGGTTAGGAGTTCGAGACCAGCCTGGCCATCATAGTGAAACACCGTCTTTACTAAAAATACAAAAATTAGCCTGGCATGGTGGTGCGTGCCTGTAGTCCCAGCTACTCAGGAGGCTGAGGCAGGAGAATCCCTTGAACCCCAGAGGTGGAGGTTGTGGTGAGCCAAGATTGCGCCACTGCACTCCAGCCTGGGCAACAGAGTGAGACTCTGTCTCAAAAAAAAAAAAAGAAGTATCACCTGACACTGGTTAGAATGGCCTCTATAAAAAAGGGGGAAGATGACAGTGTTGTGAGAATGCAGACAAAGGGGATTCTAGTACCTTGTTGATGGGAATGTAAATTATCACAGTCATTACGGAAAACAGAATGGAAGTTTCTAAAAATTAAAAATAAAATTACCATATGACCCACCCATGTCATGGTGAGTCTATATAGATAAAGGAAATGAAATCAGTATGCTGAAGAGATACCTGCACTCCCATGTTGATTGCAGCATTATTCACAATAATGGAATCAACCTAAGTGTCCATCAACAGATGACTAAAGAAAATGTGGAATATAGACACAAAGGCTTTAATTCAGCCTTAAAAAAATAAGGAAATCTATTATTTGTGACAACATGGATGAACCTGGAAAATGGTTATGTGAAATAAGCCAGGCATGGCCAGGCGCGGTGGCTCACGCCTGTAATCCCAGCACTTTGGGAGGCTGAGGCGGGTGGATCACGAGGTCAGGAGATTGAGAACATCCTGGCTAACATGGTGAAATCCCGTCTCTACTAAAAATACAAAAAAATTAGCAGGGCGTGGTGGCGGGTGCCTATAGTCCCAGCTACTGGGGAGGCTGAGGCAGGAGAATGGCATAAACCCGGGAGGCGGAGTTTGCAGTGAGCCGAGATTGCGCCACTGCACTCTAGCCTGTGTGACAGAGTAAGACTCTGTCTCAAAAAAAAAAAATAAAAAATAAAAAATAAAAAATAAGCCAGGCACAAAAAAGCAAACACCAACACAATCTCACTTATACTGTGGAATCTAAAAAAATAGAACCCACAGAAACAGAGAGTGGAATGGTGGCTACCAGCAGTTGACGGCAGGGAGACAGAGGTACCTGGAGGGCCGCAGTGGGGAGATGTCGGTCAGCAGGTGAAAGGATACAAAGTTTCAGTTAGCCAGGGGGAAAAAGGCCGAGAGATTGATGATGTGATACGGAACCATGGTTAATAACCATGGACTTGAAAATCTCTAAGAGAGTAGACTTGATGTATTCTAAACACAAAAAAATAAGTGTCTGAGCTAATAAACATATTATTTAGCTTGATTGTGGCCAAAATTATATTTCAGATTTTATATACATATTTCAAAACATCATGTTGTACAGGATAGATACATGTAATTTTAATTGTCAACTAAAAGTTAATGAAATAAAATTTTTAAAAAGTAAAAAAATACATGTGGTTTAATACAATTCATGCCAACTCATTCCCTCGTTTTTTGCTATGAACCTTGCAAGGAGATGAATAATCCAAGGCTCTTGGATAAGATAAAGGCCCCATCCATCTTGCTCCTCTCAGCCCTGGAGGAGGAGGGAGAGTCCTTTTCCCCTGTCTACGCTCATGCACCCCCAATGAGTCCCTGCCTCCAGCCCTGACCTCTGCCCTCGGTTTCTCAGGCAGATCCAGGGCCAGTTCTCCCATGACGTGATCCCTCTCCAAGGCAAGGCACCAGGCAAGATAAAAGGATTGCCGCTGAACAGGGTAGAGGGAGCATTGGAATGGCACTCAGGGCAAAGGCAGAGGTGTGCATGGCAGTGCCCTGGCTATCCCTGCAAAGGGCGCAGGCACTGGGCACCAGAGCCACCCGGGTCCCCAGGACAGTGCTGCCCTTTGAAGCCATGCCCCGGCGTCCAGGCAACAGGTGGCTGAGGCTGCTGCAGATCTGGAGGGAGCAGGGTTATGAGCACCTGCACCTGGAAGTACACCAGACCTTCCAGGAGCTGGGGCCCATTTTCAGGTAAAGCCCTCCCTGGCCCTCGCTGGGAACACCCAGAACCCTGCCCCTGCTGCCCAGGACTCTGCTGGGCACTCATCACTCCCAGCAGGTCCCGGCACTCTGCATCCTTTGGAGGATGGGGAAGGAGTGCAGCACGTGCTGGTCTGTGGCGCTGCCAGGGCAGAGGATGGTGCAGAGCAAACCCCAGTTCACTGCAGAGAGGGCAGGACTCAGAGGCACTAAAGTTGAGAGGTTCCGGGGAGCCAGCAGGAGGGCTTTAGCTGTGAAGCCACTAATCCAGGAGCGGGGAGGGTGGACAGGAGACACTTTGGATTGGGACTGCAGGGTGGGGCTAGGGGGGACATGGCCCCTTCCAGCAGGGCCTCGTGCTTGGCCCCACAGGTATGACTTGGGAGGAGCAGGCATGGTGTGTGTGATGCTGCCAGAGGACGTGGAGAAGCTGCAGCAGGTGGACAGCCTACATCCCCACAGGATGAGCCTGGAGCCCTGGGTGGCCTACAGACAACATCGTGGGCACAAATGTGGCGTGTTCTTGCTGTGAGCGGCGAGCTGGGAGCTGGGAGCTGGGAGCAGGGTGGGCAGCCTGGGTGTAGGTGGGAGGCGAGAGAGGCAGGACCCGAAAGCACATATGCCCTGGGCCTGTGTGATGGGCAGTGAGGGTGAGCACCGGGCCCAGAGGATGGCCATCCCGTGGGGTCGCGTCTGCCCTGTGGGTTGGAGAAGGAGGGCGGTGGTGGAGAAATGGTCACGGGCAACTCTGCAGAGGAGAAGACGCAGAGCAATGAGCCCTTCTGTGTAGTGAGAACCCGCTCTGCACCCACCTCGGCGGCTGCTTTCTCTTGCGGTCTGGGGACTCTCCTTCCCACAGGTCAGAAAACTGAGGCCCTCAGAAGGGGACTCCCACTGGCCCGGGTCACAGGCTGTGAGTGCTGAGCCTGGTGTTTGCCGGGGCCACAGCCTCCCTCAGGGCGCTCAGGGTCCCTGCAGTCCTGGCAAAGCTTCCTGATGGGGACAGTCTGGGGCAGGAGGCAGGTGGGGATGCAGGTGGCTGGCGGCTCGGTTGTTCTCAGAAGCAAGGCATGAGGTGGGTCGGTTGATGGCACTGGGGAGGATGTTTCCTGGCCTGTGGAGAGGGTGGCGCCTGGTCAGGTGGGCAGGGAGAGGCTGATGCTTGGAGTCGGTCACCTGCAGGGATGTTGCCATTAAGACGGGGGAAGGACTGGATGAGGATGTCACAGTGGCGACAGCCCCCACTCCGTGGCAGGAGGAGAACGCTTTTGGGAATAGCAGGGTTTAGGTAAAAGGGCACCCAAGGGTGGGGGCCTTCACTGAGGCTGGCCTACAGATGACATCCGGGAGGGAGTCAGGACCCAGGAAGGCAGGTCCAGGAGGCTGGGTGCACATAATGGAAGGAAGGGAAGCGCTCCTGTGTGTGTGTGTGTCTTGCATCTGTGCACATGCTGTGTGTTTCTCTGTACCTGCATTTGCACATGTGTGTGCATGTGTGTGTGCACATGTGTCTGTGTGTATGCATGTACGTGTAGTGTGTGTGCACGAGTGTCTCTGTGTGTGCATGTGCAGGTGCCAGCATGGGTGTAATGTCTGTGCACCCGTGTACATGTGTCTGTTTACGCGTGTGTTGCACGGGCACACATGTGCATGTGAGTCTTCTGACTGTCATCACTGTCAACAGCTGACAGCAGCCAGCTGGACATAAATAAAGGAGTTTTGCAGGAATGTGGCTGACAGGGGAAATTCCTCCTCACCATTCCCTGGGGGCATCCATGGAGCCCCCATGCACTCTGGCTGTGGGTGAGGATGGCATGAGGCACACAGCTCGGTTCCTGCAGAAGATGCAGACACTTCACAGGGGCTGCTGCCCCAGAGGCACTGTGCCCAGGGCAGGGAAGGGTGGGGAAGAGAGGGCAGCCAGGGGCTCTCCCCTCAGGACACTGTGTGGGTGACGTGGGCAAGCTTGACAACAGGGGTCAGTTCCTTTCTTGCAGAAAATCCCTCCCCCCTACTACAGGGAGGGCCCGCATGGGTGAGGTGGTGCCAGACTTGGGTCGCCAGGTCCTGGGAATGACCTCAGTTACCCTGTCAGCACCTGCCGGCAGCAGCTACCGTCTCATCCCTGCTTAGACCTGAGTGGCCTTTGCCCAGCACCTGGAGGCCTCTCTGAGAAAAGGCTGCAGCTCGAACACAAACAGGCAGCTTCCACCAGGGCTTCCAGTCAGCTCCCTGCAGGCCAATTCCTCTTGGGGACAAGGAGGATGGGATACAGGTCAGGGCCTGTGTCTTGCTGGGGCGGCCTCACAAGCTCTGCCCTGGCCTCTGTAGGAATGGGCCTGAATGGCGCTTCAACCGATTGCGGCTGAACCCAGAAGTGCTGTCGCCCAAGGCCGTGCAGAGGTTCCTCCCGATGGTGGATGTGGTGGCCAGGGACTTCTCCCAGGCCTTGAAGAAGAAGGTGCTGCAGAACGCCCGGGGGAGCCTGACCCTGGATGTCCAGCCCAGCATCTTCCACTACACCATAGAAGGTGTGGGCCATGTGGGAAGGTCCAGCCTCAGATACCCTGGAGTGGCCAGGGATGGGGATGGGGGACTGGAGGGAGTGGGGGGAGGCAGCCAGGAGGCCTGGGGCTGCCTTGTGCTCAGCAGTGCATCCTCCCCGCAGCCAGCAACTTAGCTCTTTTTGGAGAGCGGCTGGGCCTGGTTGGCCACAGCCCCAGCTCTGCCAGCCTGAACTTCCTCCATGCCCTGGAGGTCATGTTCAAATCCACCGTCCAGCTCATGTTCATGCCCAGGAGCCTGTCTCGCTGGACCAGCCCCAAGGCGTGGAAGGAGCACTTTGAGGCCTGGGACTGCATCTTCCAGTACGGTGAGGCCAGGGACCCGGGCAGTGCTATGGGGAAGGGACACCATGGGGGCCCAATTTCTCCCTCTCCACCACCCAGTGGGGAATGGAGGCCACAGGGAGGGGTCGGGGATTCCTCGCCGTCCTGCCAGGGAGATTGGTGTGAGGCTGGGGCTGGGCTGGTCTGATCCGGAGAATCTGGGATGAGAGCAGGGCGACTTGGGTGTCGGGGCAGGCTGGGCAGGAGGAGGACACTGAAGGACACTTCCCAGCACCAAAGTCTGAGGGCTGCCTCCCGCTCCCCGGATAGGCGATAACTGTATCCAGAAAATCTATCAGGAACTGGCCTTCAGCTGCCCTCAACAGTACACCAGCATCGTGGCGGAGCTCCTGTTGAATGCGGAACTGTCGCCAGATGCCATCAAGGCCAACTCTATGGAACTCACTGCAGGGAGCGTGGACACGGTCAGGCCGGCAACCAGCCCCACCCAGAGAGGGTGATGCCAAGTCTGCCTTCCAGGCACTGCCTGCCAATGCCACACAGCACCCACGTGTCCCATCCCCATACTACGGGCCCCACATTTCTTACTTGGGATTGTGATGTGATAAACACATTTGCAGGTTGCCTTGGTTGGAATGGGGGTTCCTTTCTCTGGAGGACTCAGGGAAAGGGGTTTGGATGGGCATTAGGATTTGAAATCTTGGGCTCTGTCGTGCTCAGGGCATGGATGTCTCCACCCCTCACAGGGAGGTTGTCCTGGGAAGGGTGTCCCGGGGGCTGAGTCCTCCTGTGCAAGGTCTGACCCTGCAGCTGTGGCTCCTGCAGACGGTGTTTCCCTTGCTGATGACGCTCTTTGAACTGGCTCGGAACCCCAATGTGCAGCAGGCCCTGCGCCAGGAGAGCCTGGCCGCCTCAGCCAGCATCAGTGAACACCCCCAGAAGGCAACCACCGAGCTGCCCTTGCTGCGGGCGGCCCTCAAGGAGACCTTGAGGTGGGTGCTGGCTGAGCCCTTCCTGTGGCCCTGGCCCCCTGCTGAAGAGCAGCCCCCACTGGGTGGTGGCAGACAGAATCTGGAGCTGATAAACAGCATCACCCAGCAGCCCATTCCCCTGCACCTGCTCTTCCTCCCCTCCAAGGACAGGGAGCTTTTCTTCCCCTGGAATCCCTCTTCAACGCCCTGGGGATTAACGTGCGGCATGTCCTTCTGGACTTGGGGCTGCTCAAGTTAGGGGAGGTTTGGCCGGGCTCAGCAGATGCAAGGAAGCACCTCGTCACGACCTGGGCTTCCCATGGATCTGGGACCTCTGCGAGGTCTTGGGTAGGAAGGGTGCAGAGAGCACAGGAAGCCCCGTCCAGCTGAAGACCCTTTCTATGGATGCCCCCACCTCCAGGCTCTACCCTGTGGGTCTGTTTTTGGAGCGAGTGGTGAGCTCAGACTTGGTGCTTCAGAACTACCACATCCCAGCTGGGGTGAGTAAGCCCCACAACCCTCCAGCTGAGAACCTTCCTCCCCAGTCATTCCCTGATTCCCGCTCTGCACCCTCCGCAGACATTGGTGCGCGTGTTCCTATACTCTCTGGGTCGCAACCCTGCCTCGTTCCCGAGGCCGGAGCGCTATAACCCCCAGCGCTGGCTAGACATCAGGGGCTCCGGCAGGAACTTCTACCACTTGCCCTTTGGCTTCGGCATGCGCCAGTGCCTCGGGCGGCGCCTGGCAGAGGCAGAGATGCTGCTGCTGCTGCACCATGTGAGCAGGCCCGGGCTGGGGAGGGGCCTGGGCGGGGTCTGGGCAGCATGGGCGGGGCTTGAGCAATGTGGGACTGGCCTCGGCAGAGTGGGAGTGGCCTGCACGTTTCCTGGATTGGGCAGAGCGGGTACTGGGAGAACCTGGGCCAGGTTGAGGCTGTGTAGGTCCTGGGCAGGAGTTGGTATGGTGAGGAGCGTACCATCTGGGTGAGGTTGCTGCTAAACAGGGTAAGGTGGGAACTGAGGAAGTCGGGTGGAGCCTGTACAGGATAGTGGGGCTTGGGAATACCTGGGCTGGATGAATTCTGGGCCTGGGCTGTAAGTGGGGCTGGTCAGGAATGACACAGGTTGGGGCCCAGGCTGCTGTTCCCCCTTCAGCATAATCTCTGCAACTTTGAGGGTCTGAGGAGGCTGCACCACGTCCATGGGCTGCGGACCAAGCCAGATGGAAACCCGGCTTCTGTCCTAGGTGCTGAAACACCTCCAGGTGGAGACACTAACCCAAGAGGATATAAAGATGGTCTACAGCTTCATATTGAGGCCCAGCACGTTCCCCCTCCTCACCTTCAGAGCCATCAGCTAATCACGTCTCTGCACCCAGGGTCCCAGCCTGGCCATCAGCCTCCCTCTCTGCCTGACCCCAGGCCACCCCTCTTCTCTCCCACATGCACAGCTTCCTGAGTCACCCCTCTGTCTAACCAGCCCCAGCACAAATGGAACTCCTGAGGGCCTCTAGGACCAGGGTTTGCCAGGCTAAGCAGCAATGCCAGGGCACAGCTGGGGAAGATCTTGCTGACAGGGCCTGGCCTTGTCCCCAGCCCCACCTCGCCCCTTCTCCAGCAAGCAGTGTCCTCTGGGCAGTTTGCCCCCATCCCTCCCAGCGCTGGCTCCAGGCTCCTCGTGTGGCTGTGCAAGGGTGCTGTGATTTTGTCCCTTGCCTTCCTGCCTAGTCTCACATGTCCCTGTCCCCCTCCCCCTGGCCAGGGCTCCTGTGCAGACTTCGTCAGAGTCAAGCGGGATCCCAGCATCTCAGAGTCCAGTCAAGTTCCCTCCTGCAGCCTGCCCCCCAGGCAGCTCGAGCATGCCCTGAGCTCTCTGAAAGTTGTCACACGGGAATAGGGTCCTGCAGGGTAGAGTAAAAAGGCCCCTGTGGTCACTTGTCCTGACACATCCCCATTTTCAAGTGATACAACTGAGTCTCGAGGGACGTGTGTTCCTCAGCTGATCGTGTCAGCCTCATGCCCCAGGCCTCGTCTTTCATGGACCAGGTCTTGTTCAAGCAACGAGTGTTGGGTCCTCTGCTTCCTGAGCTGTCCCCAGAGGAAGGTCCCGAGGATGCTGTGAGGAGATGGAAGAGTCATGTGGGGTGGGAACCTTGGGTGTGGTTCCAGAAATGTTTTTGGCAACAGGAGAGACAGGATTGGGCCAACAAGGACTCAGATGAGTTTTATTGACTCATTCCTCTGGTTGATATGGAGCCATGCCATGTGCCACGACCTGGGGTGGGCACAGGGAGGCTGCAGTTCCAAATGTGAACCTGCCTGCGGGCCTCATCTGCTCCTAGCCCAGCAGAGAGAGTTGACCCCTCCTGAACTGACCACTCCACAGTGCTCCCATGCAGGGAGAGGAAGCACCCAGGTTGAGAGTGTGCCCAACCAGACTGTCTTTATCTCCAAGGATTTTCATCAGGGCAAAGATCACCGCAGCCAGCTCCTGGTGGCTGATGAGGATCAGAGCATTTGTTCCCCCATGAAACGGGAAATCCCTATGGCATTATTCCAGTGGTGGTCAGTAGTTCCAGGACACCCTGCAGGACTCAGTCAGTACAGGGAGAGGAAGTGCCCCAGGTTGGGAGCACACCTAGCTAGAGTTCTTGGTGTTAATCTATTCAGGCTGCTCTAAGAAAATGCCATAGACTGGGTTGCTGACAAACATTAGAATTCTATTTCTCATGGTTCTGAAGGCTTAGAAGGCTAAGATCAAGGTGTCAGCAGGTTCTCTGTCTGGTGAGGACCCACCTCTTGTTTCATAGATAAAACCTTCTTGCTGTTTCCTCACATGGTGGAAAAGGGCAAGACAGCTCACAGAGACCTCTTTTATAAGGATGCCAATTTCATTCAAGAGGGCACTGCCTGCATTCCCTTCCCCCCTCAACGGCCCTGCCCTGCTATTATTGTCACCTTGGTGACCAGATTTCAGCCTATGAATTCTGGAGGCAGACACAACAATTCAGATTAAGCTATTCTGCTTCTGGTTCTCTAAAATCTACATCCTTCTCATATACAAAATACATGCATTTCTCCCTAATAGCCCCAAATATCTTAACTCATTTTAGCATCAACTTTAAAATTGTAGTCCAAAGTGTGATTTAAATGTTATCTGAGTCAAATATGGGTAAGACTCAAGGTACAATTTACCTTGTTCCAACTGTTCTTGCTGCAAACCTATGAAATCAAACATGTTATGTGCTTCCAAAATACAGTGGTTGGAGAGGCATAGGATAAACATTCCCCTTCCAGAAAGGAGAAACAGGAAAGAAGAAAGGAGTAAAAAGTTTCAAGCAACTCCAAAATTGAATGTGACAAACAGTATTAAACCTTAAGCCTCAAGAATAATCTCCTTTGACTGGATTTTCCATCTTCTGAACATAGTAGCACAGGGGTTGCTTCCCCCAGGGCTTCAGGATGCTCTGCCCCTGCAGCTTGGCTGGGTGCAGCTGCAGTGCAGCTCTCATGAGTTGGAGTTGCATTCCTGCAGGTTTCCCAGACTGGAATGACTCACCGGTAGCTCCACCTACCTGGGATCCTGGGCTGTTCTGCTCCGCTGTCTCCACTAGGCATGGCTTTCACAGCAGCCCTCTGCCTCAGTCTTGTGCCTGAAGTTGTGGGCCACTCCACCCTTTGATATCCAGGTGCAGGCTTCCACACCCCACAGCTCATGCAACCTTCACTCCAGCAGAGATGACCCTATGTTGACACCACCAAGATTTACTACCTGTGCCCTCTGGAGAGGCAGCCACTGTGGCACATGACACACATAAGCTCACTGGAGCCCACTTGGGGTGGTCAGTGAACAGAACTCCAGAATGTGGGAAGCAGAGCCTTGAGGTAGCACAAGGGAGTGAGTGCCAAGGTCTTACAGAAAAATACAGCCCATCCTTTAAAAATATTCTGTCCCCCCAGACTCTTGCACTTTGGGTGTGTGGTGACAGTGGCAGCTCCAGTTATTTCTAAAATGCCTCCAGGGTCATTCTTCCATTGTCTTGGTGAACAATACCTGGCTGATCCATACTAATCTTATCAAATGGTCCCTTGGCCACACCCTTGGTGCTCTCTCCAGAACATGCTTTCTCATATTTTGCAATACGGACAGACTGGCAATTTCCCAAATCTTTAAGTTTTGCTTCCCTTTTGATTTAAAAAAGATCCATCTTCAAATTATTTTTCTCTTCTTCTATTTTACTATAGACATTCAAGAGCACCAAGTTGCACCTTAAACACTTGGCTTAGAAATCTCTTCAGCCAAATATCTTATTTAATTACTCACCAGTTCTACTCTACATAAAACACTAGGACATAAAGTCAATTCAGCCAAGTTCTTTGCCACTTTATAACAAGGACTACCTTTCCCCCAGTTTCCAATAACATGTTCCTTATTTCTGTTAGAAACCCCATAAGAATGGCTTTTATCATCTATATTTCTAGCACCATTCTGCCCATGGCCACTTAGATATTCTCTAAGAAGATGGAGGCTTTCTCTACAGCCCTCCTCCTCTTGTTCTGAGCCCTTACCAGCAGCATCCTTCAGGGCCTGCTCATGGTGACATAGGCTTTCTCTAGCATGCACTTCAAAACCCTTCTAGCCTCTACCCAATTACCCAGCAGCACCCCCATTTTTCAGTACCAATCTTCTGTCTTAGTTTATTCAAGCTGCTATAACAAAGTACCACAGACTGGGTGGCTCGGAAACAACAGAGATTTGTTGCTCACAGATCTGGAGCCTGAGACATCTGAGATCAAGGTGCTGGCAGATTTGGTGTCTGGGGAGGGTCTATTTCCTGAGTCATAGATAGGACATTCTTACTGTGTCCTCACATGTGAGAAAGAAATGAAGAAGCTCTCTGGGGACTCTTTTGTATGGGCACTTTCACTTTCAACAGTATTTTGCAGTTTTCCTTGCACTTATCCTGAAAAATTTCTTGTACATGTATCCAGCAGTGAGTGGAATTAAAAAAAAAACAAACAAAAAACAAACAAACAAAAAAAACCAAGGATTGGCAATAGGGTTTGGAGGAGCCAGGACCCAGATATCCAACATAGCAGGCAGGGTCTTTTTTGGAAAAGAGCACAGTCTAGCCCTGCTCACATGTCTCAGCCCTTTTACTGATAGAGAGGGACTGTTGGGCTCTCTTCTTCCTTAAGATTTGTCCTTGCAAACGTCCACCTCTGGCTGGAAAATAATTCCCCAGCTCCAGCCTTCTCACTCTCCTAGGTGAAGAAGGTGTGTGAGTGTTGTGTGGAGAAGAGCACAAGCCTGAGGCAGCACAGGGGAAGGTGTCCTTCAGGATGGCAGAAACTCTGCTTTGCCTGAAGAACCCGTAATGGCCTCCCTGAGGCCACCATCTCTCTTTCCTTCTAGACCTAGAGCTACACTTAAGTACCAGCAGACCCCAAAAGACGAGGTAAAAGTGTGACCCAGGAGGAGCTGTGCTACACTCTAAAACAACCATGTGCCATTTCCAATACATGCAGATGCATCAGGGGAACACAAATGGAAATGAATTTTAAGTGGGTGGGATCATGGTAGAACTAAAGAAAAGTTAGATTCAGGCTGGATTTATTGATATGGGCCCTCCAAGCAGAGATTCTGGATAGTTTGAGAGTTAGAAATGGGCTCTAATAGTTCGGTTGGTTGGCTGAAATATTAACAAAATATGGCCCACATGAAATGAATGCCAGGACAATCTTAGTTCACCACAGAGGAACATATCCAAAGCCTGAAGGAGAGTGAAATGATAAAGCAGATTGATCATATAAGATCTGTGCCAATCCACGGAGGCCACCCATCCCTGGAGGCCCAAGGAAGTATCTTTCACCATGACTGTCAGAAATAAATTTGGGAAGGGAGTTTTTTTATCCTTGAAGAGCTCTGTGGGCACTCTTCTCTGTAGGTCAGGCATTATAGTGGGAACTGCTGTCACTTAACTGGGATCCTTAAAGGCAGTGGAAATAATTGCAGTGGGAGGGGCGTAGCAGGGCCATGTGGCAATCCTTAATAACCAGATAAGCTGTCATGGCTGCAATAATGAACAGCACGGTTAAAGCTGTACTCAGAAGAATCTGCCTGGCGGAGGCACATAGCATTGGCTAGTTGATCACAGTGTTCCTAGATTCCAAATAAATAGGTATGGAGTCCACTAAATCCTTATTTGATCTGTATAAGCAGAGGAGTTCTAGGTTAAGTGGACAGAAGTTAAACCAGAATAATAAAAGCAGAGTCATTGCCCCTGAATCAATTCCCACAATGAGCCAGTTTACATGGCCAGAACCGCTTGAATGAAGGGTAGGCCAGTTCCTCTTGAGGAACAGACCCCATGACACTGCCAAAAATTTATACCGTTAATCTTTCTCACATCCTCCCCCAAAGAGCCTTTTACCAGGGTGACTTTGCACTGGGAAAAAGGAGATCATCAGACTTCTCAGGGATTTCTAAACACAGGCTCTGAATTGACACTAATTTCAGGAGACCCCAAATATAAGGGATTATAGAACTCAGATGATTAATGGAATTTTAGCTCAGGTCCATCTCACAGTGGATCCAATGGGCCCCAAAACCCATCCAGTGCTTATTTCCCTCAGTTCAGAATGCATTACTGGAATAGACATACTCAGGTCCTGACAAAATCCTACAAGGGTCTCTTGACCTGTGAAGCAAGGGCTATTACTGTAGGAGAAGCCAAATGGAAGCCACTAGAATTGATTCTGCCCAGGAAAACCATAAATAAAAGGCAATATTGCATTTGCACAAAAAAATTACAAATGTTGGTGTCACTATTAAGGACTTGAAGAGTGGAGGGATGATGATTCCCACCATACTCCCAGTCAACTAGATTATTTGGACTGAGCAGAAGATAGATGGATCTTCTAGAATGAAAATAAAGTACTGTAAACTTAGCCAGATGGTGACCCCAAGTGCAGTTTCTGTACCTGATATCATTTCATTATTGTGGCAAATTAATATGTCTCCTGGTACCTGGTTGCTATGATTTCAATGTCCCCTCCAGAACTCATGTTGAAACATAACCCAGAAATGGCCGTGTTGATTCGTGGTGCCTTCGGGAGGTGATTAGACTATGAAGAGTTTTGCCCCCATTAATATATTAATCCATTCCTGGATTAATGGGCTGTCATGGCAACTGGTGACTTTATAAGAAGAGGAAGACAGACCTGAGCTAGCACACGCAATCACACTCAGCCCCTCGCCATATGATGCCCTGCGCCACCCTGGGACCCTTCAGAGAGTCTCCACCAGCAATAAGACTCTCACCAGATTCACCTCGAACTGACAGCTCCTTAGACCCCATAACAGTGAAAAATAAATTTCTTTTTGTTTACAAATTACCCAGTTTCAGGTATTCCGTTATAAACAACAGAAAATAAACTAAGACACTAGTATGCAGGTATTGACTGACAAGTGCTTTTTTCTAAATATCTATTAGGAATGACCACCAGAAGTAATTTGCTTTCAGCTGGCAAAATCAGCAACACAACTTTTCTGTCCTAACGGCTGTGATAATTGTATACGTTAACTTGAGTAGGATACAGTATCCAGTAACTCAATCAAACATGATTTATGAGTATTAGTCTGTTCTTACCTTCCTATAAAGAAATACCTGAGACTGTGTAATTTATTTTAAAAAGAGGTTTAATTGCCTCATGGCTCTGCAGGCTGTATAGAAAGGATAGAAGCTTCTGCTCAGCTTCTGGAGGGGCCTCAGGTGAAAGGTAAAGAGGAAGCAGGCACGTCTTATGTGGCTGGAGCAGGAGTAAGAGAGTATGGAGAGGTGCTACACACTTTTAAACAACCAGATCTTCTGAGAACTCACTCACTGTCCAGTACCAAGGGGGGATGGTGCTAAACCATTCATGAGAACTCTGCCCCCATGATCCAGTCACCTCCTACCAGGCCCCACCTCCAACACTGGGGATTACAACTGAACGTGAGATTTGGATGGGAAAACAGCCAAACCATATCACTCTGTGTTGTGAAGGTATTTTGTAGATGTGGTTAACATCAACAGTAAATTGACTTTAAGTAAAGAAGATTAAGATCACTCTCAAAAATGTGGTGGATCTTATCCAATCAGTTGAAAGGGCTTAAAAGCCAAATTAATGTTTTCTAGAGAAGACGAAATTCTACCTCAAGACTGAGGCATCAACTCCTGCCCAAGAGGTTCCAACCTACTGACCTGGGCTACAGATTTTGAACTTACCAGCCCCCCCAAATCATGTGAACACACACACACACACACACACACACACACACACAGAGTATATATTTAGAGAGAGAGAGAGAGAGAGAGATCCATTGGAACTACTGATTCTGTTTCTTTAGAGGACCTGCACTAATACATTTGGTGATATGGTTTGGCTGTGTCCCCACCCAAATCTCATCTCAAATTGCAATCCAGACATGTCAAGGGAGGGTCCAGGTGGGAGGTGATTACATCATGAAAGCAGTTTCTCCCATGCTGTTCTCATGACAGTGAGCGAGTTCTCACAAGATGTGGTTGTTTGATAGTGTCTGGCACTTCCCCCTTGTTTCTCTCTCTCTCCTGCCGCTTTGTGAAGAAGGTCCCTGCTTCCCCTTCACCTTCCACCATGATTGTAAGTTTCCTGAGACTTCCCCAACCATGCAGAGCTGTGAGTCAATTAAACCTCTTTATAAATTACCCAGTCTCAAGCAGTTTTTTATAGCAGTGTGAAAACAAATTAATACACCTGGCTACAGGAAAAGGCTTTTCAATAAATAAAAGCTTGATAAATCTGACAACACAAAAAAATCTTTTGCATTGCAGAAATGTAAACAAATCAAAAGACAACTGATGAACTAGTAGAAAATATTTGCAAAATACATAACAAATAAAGTGCTAATGTCCTCAAAATATAAAGTGCTTAAAGATGACTGACTGGGATCAGCTACTGGGCACCTCTCTCCCAGAGAGGAATCAAAATCATGAGTAAACACTAACACTTCAAGTAGATCATCTAAGAGAGCACACTGAAATTCAACAGAGAAATGACAGGAATCACAGACAGCCTAGGAGAGCTAAGATGGCACCCTCCGAGCTGGTACGGGCACAGAGTTGGGAGAGGCTCCCTAATGTGGGCAAGTGAGAGACCCCAGGTGTCCACACCTCTGCCATGGGCCTTTAAAATCCTAGACATGAGAAAGACCACTCAAGTATCCCGGACCTCCAGGGAGCTGCCTGGAGACAGCACAGAGGCACCCCTCAAACCTGTGTGGAATCCCACAGGCTTTTGATCCCTGAACAGCCTAATACCAGCTGCTGCTACCATGCCAAGGAGGGAGGCTGAGCACTTTTGCATTCCCCAAAGACAGATGCTGCACCCATGGTATGGAGGAGCAGGCAGACTACGCACTGCATGGCTTCCTACTTCTGCTGCTCCCCACCAAATGGGGTGTGCCTGCATTGGCAACAGGGTCCCAGCAAAGCCACCCCATAGCTCAGCGTTTCCCTGAAATCCCAACCCCCAGAAACCACTGATAAGCCCTGTGGGTAATGCAGTAGTCACTGCCACTGCTGCCTCCACCCCTGCCACCCATGGTCCAGGGAGGGAGCAGGGAGGCCAGGCACCTGCACATGCCCCAACAGCAAAATCCAGCGCTGCTTCTATGGGAGGGAAGTGTGATGGGCCACGCACTCTGAAGCTGCCAGTCTCCAGTGTCGCAGCTCGGGGGGTCTGCCTTCCCTAGTGAAAGGGCCACAGCACAAGCCTCAGCTCTCACCTGACCTTTTCAGCTGCAGCTTGGAGCCTTTCTGACAGCCCAGCCCCCAAAGGCCTATAATCTGCCCTCAGGCTCTCACTGCCTGAGCATTCTGCCTGCTCGCACCTGAGAGTTTGGCTGGTGGCCAAGGACCAGTCTACCCCTCCCTGTCACATCTAGCACCTGAACTCTGGGCCGGCCAGATCCTGGTCCAGTCCCTTCAGCACTCATATACACCATTCACTGGCCATCTAGGGACCTAGGAATTAGAGAATTATCTAGCCTATTGTGGCACTGCTGATACCTGACCACTCCCCCAGGACCTGAGGTGGGCTGACCCAACCAGCTGACATCACTGCAACTGAAACCCGTCCACACAGGCTGAAAGGCAGAGGCCCTCCCCACCCGCCAGTAGTTACCACCCTGGGGAACAGGTAAGCCACAAAGCTGTCTGTGTCGGACTGAGTGGAGGTTATATCCAAAACCACTCCCACAGAGAGCCATAGGACTGGCATTTCCACGGCTCTCCGCTACAGTGTGGCCTGGAGATAGACCACAGCGTGCATCTGAAATGAAAGTCATGAGCCCTGGCACAGGGGTGTGATAGGGAAACGGATTGTGTTCCTGCCTATCTGGGACATAGAGCTAGTGCAATTCCCCAGGTGCCTGTGCTTGCCATTGGGGTATTTATGGGCAAGCCAGGGGATCCAGCTCTGCCTAGCTGTGTCCCCCATCCACTGAACAGATAGCTCAGGGTGCCAGGCACTCCACTGTCCAGCCCATCACCTGAAACAACAGAGAGTTCCTCACAGTAGCCGAAGGTCTAGTTCATACCCATCCACTTGTGCTGCAGCCGATTCTTACCCATAACTACCACCTACTGGCCTGCAGGTCAAACTGCACAACTCACTGTAAAACCTGCTGACCAAGGTGCAGAGGGCTATAGAAGGGAAGCCAAAAGACCCTGCCCAACATACTCCACAGTCACACCCCCAAGGGTTGAGGGGAATAATAGAGAAAAAAAAAAAAAAACAATCAGAATGAAAATAAATTCAAAAATAAGAAGTGTCAGCTTCTCCAAATGAGAAAGAATCAGCATAAGAACTCTGGCACCATAAAAATCAGAATGTTGTGACCAAAGAATCACACTAGCTTTTTATCAATGGACCCCAACCAAAATGAGAACTCATAAATGACAGGTAAAGAATTCAAAGTATGGGCTGTAAGGATGCTCAACGAGATCCGAGAGAAGGTTGAAAACCAACACAAAAGAAACATGAAAGCCTTCCAGGAAATAAAGACAAAGGTAAATATCTTAGAAACAAAAACCCAACAGAACTTGAGGAAAAGGAAAGTTCATTTAAGGAATTTCAAAGTACAGTTGGAAGCTTTAACAACAGACTACACCAAGCAGAAGAAAGAATATCCAAGCTTGAAGACTGGTCTTTTGAATTAACCCAGTCAGACAAAAATAAAGAAAAAAGAATTATAAAAAATGAACAAAGCCCTTGAGAAATATGAGATTATGTAAAGTGACCAAGCCTACAGTTTATAGGCATTCTTGAAAGAGAAGAAAAAGTAAGCAACCTGAAAAACATATTTGAGGGAATAATTCAGGAAAATTTCCCTAATCTTGCTAAAGAGGTAGACATCCAGATATAAAAAATTCAGAGAACACCTGTGAGATATTATACAAGACAAACATCACCAAGGCATATAGTCATCAGACTATCCAATGTCAATACCAGAAAAAAAATCGTAAGGGCAGCTAGAAAGGTGGGTCAAATCACCTGTAAAGGAAAATCCATCAGACTAACAGCAGAATTCTCAGCAGAGACCCTACAAGCCGGAAGAGGTTGGGGGCCTGTTTTTAGCTTCCTTAATGAAAAAAAAAAGCCAGCTAAGAATTGTATAATCCTGGCTAGCTAAGCTTCATAAATGAAGGAGAAATAAGGTCTTTTCCAGACAAGCAAACGCTAAGGTAATTTGTCACCACTAGACTACAATAAATACTCAAAGGAGTTCTAAGCATGGAGACAGAAGGACAATACTTGCCATCATAGAAGGACACACGAGTGCAAAGTTCACAGATCCTGTAGAGCAATTACACAATTTAAACTCCAACACAACTAGCTAACAACACTATGATAGGAACAAAACCTCACATACCAATATTAACCTTGAACGTAAATGGCCTAAGTGCTCCACTTAAAAGATAAGGAGTGGCAAATTGGATGAAAAAAATAAGACCCAATCATTTGCTGCCTACAGGAGACCCATCTACTGGCTAATGACACCTTCACACTCAAAGTTAAAAGGCAGAGAAAGATATGTCATGCAAATGAAAAGCAAAAGCAAGTGGGAATAGCCATTCTCATATCAGATAAAACAAACTTTAAACCAAAAACAGTTTAAAAAAGTCAAAGAAGGGTATTATGTAAGATAAAGGGTTGAATACAAGAAGAAGATTTAACTCTTCTAAATATATATGTACCCAACACCAGATCACCCAGATTCATACAAGAAATACTAGTAGACCTAAGAAAACAGGTTGATAGCAATGCAATAATAGTGGGGACTTCAACACCTCATTGACACCACTGGACAGATCATTGAGGCAGAAAATCAAGAAACACTGGACTTGAATTGGACTATAGACTAAATGAACCTAACAGATACCAGCAGAACATTCTACCCAATAACCACAGAATATACATTCTTGTCTATGCATGGAATAATCTCCAAAATCAACCATATGCTTGGCCATGAAGCAAGTCTCAACATTAAAAAAATCGTATCAAGTATCCTCAGAACACAGTGGAATAAAATTAGAAATCAATATCCAGAGGAACTCTCAAAACTACATAAGTACATGGAAACTAAACAACTTGTTCATGAATGATTCTTGGGTAAACAGCAAAATTAAGACAGAAGTAAAACAATTCTTTGAAACAAATGAAAGTAGAGATAAAACATATCAAAACCTCTGTGGTACAGCAAAAACAGAGGTATGATGAAACTTTATAGAATTAAACACCTACATTGAAAAGAAAGAAAGATCTCGAATTAGCATTCTAACATCACACCTCAAGGAACTAGAACAAGAAAAGTCTCAGTCTGAGAACACTTCTAAGGGGCTGCCCAGGCACACTGGGTGCAGGATCTACCTGGCTCTTTTCTGCAGCTCTCCCAGCTGCTTGCCCAAACCGAAATCTAGCAAAAGAGAAGAAATAACAAGACTCAGAGCAGAATTAAGTGAGACTGAGACCAAACAGGATGACACACAGGATCAGTGAAATGAAAAGTTGGTTCTTTGAAATGATAAACAAAATTAATGACCACTAGCTAGACTAACCAAGAAAAAAAGAAGATTCAAATAAGCATAATCAGAAATGATAAAGCTGACATTACCATTGATACCACATAAAAACCAAAAGATCATCAGAGAGTACTTTGAATACCTCTATGCACACAAACTAGAAAATGTAGAGGAAATGGATAAATTCCTAGAAACATACAACCTCCCAAGATTAAACTAGAAAGAAATAGAACTACTGAACAGACCAATAAGGAGTAGTAAAATTGAACTCATATTAAAAAAACTTCCAAAAACAACAACAAATCCCAGCACCAGGCATATTCACAGCGAAATATTACCAGATGTACAAAGAAGAGCTAGGACCAAAGTTACTGAAACTATTCCAAACAACCTAGAAAGAGAGATTTTATGGAATGCTTTTTCTGCATCTATTGAGATGATCATATGGTTTTCATTCTTAGTTCTGTTTACGTGGTGAGTCACATTTTTTGATTTGTGTGTGTTGAGCCATCCTTCCATCCCTGGAATAAAGTCCACTTAATTGTGATGAATTGTCTTTTTGATGCACTGTTGAATTTTGGTGTCATAGAATGAGTTAGGGAGGAATCAGGCAAGCACACAACAAAGAAAACTACAGGCCAATATCACTCAACGCAGAAGCCAAAATCCTCAACAAAATACTAGCAACTGAATCCAACAGCACATCAAAAAGGTAATTCATCCCTCTATTCCAGGGATGCAATGATGGCTCAACATATGCAAATCAATAAATGTGATTCACCACATAAACAGAACTAAGAACACAAAACATATGATTATCTCAATACACGCAGAAAAAATCATTTGATAAAAGCTAATATCCCTTCATGATAAAAACTGTCCACAAACTAGGCATTTAAAAATATCTCAAAATAATAACAGCCATATATGACAAACCCACAGCCACTGAATAGGGAATATATATGATGAATCCACAGCCACTAAACATCATACTGAATGGGGAAAGGTTGAAAGCATTTCCCCTAAGAATTGGAATGAGGATGTCCATTCCTTGTTCCACTTCTTGGAATGGATGTCCATTCCTTGTTCCACCACTCCTATTCAACATAATACTGGAAGTCCTAGCCAGAACACTCAGGCAAGAGAAAGAAAGAAAAAGGAAAAGAGGAAGTCACATTATCTCTGTTCACCAATTACATAGTCATATACCTAGAAAGCCCTAAAGACTCCTCCAAAAGACTCCCGACTTGATAAACAACTTCTGTAAAGTTTCAAAATACAAAATCAACATACAAAAATCAGTAGCATTTTTATACACTAATAACATTTAAGCTGGGAACCAATTCAAGAACTCAGTCCCATTTATAATAGACCACACACACACAACCTAGGAATACATTTAACCAAGGAGGTGAAAGATTTCTACAAGGAGAACTACAGAACACTAATGAAAGAAATCATAGATGACACAAACAAATGGTAAAACATTTCATGCTCATGCATTGGAAGAACCAACATCATTAAATGAACATATTGCCCAAAGCAATCTGTAGATTCAACACAATTCTTATCAAATTACCAACGCCATTTTTTACAAAATTAGAAAAAAAATTCTATAGTTCATATGGAACAGCAACAAAAAGCCCAAATAGCCAAAGCAATCCTAAGTAGAAAGGAAAAATCTGGAGGCATCATATTGCCTGATTTCAAATTGTGCTACAAGACTATAGTGACCAAACAGCATGGAACTAGTACAAAAATCGACACATAGATCAATTAAAAAGAATAGAGAACCTAGAAATAAAGCCACATACCTACAACCAACTAATTTTTGACAAAACTGACAAAAATAAACAATAGGGAAATGACACTCTATTCAATAAATGGTACTGGGAAAATTGGATAGCCACATGCAGAAGAATAATACCGGGCCCCAACTCTCACCATATATATTGAGACTGAGTTTTACTCTTGTTGCCCAGGCTGGAGTGCAATGGCATGATCTCGGCTCACTGAAATCTCTGCCTCCTGGATTCAAGCAACTCTCTTGCCTCAGCCTCCCAAGTAGCTGGGATTATAGGCACCTGCCACCATGCCCAGCTAATTTTTTGTATTTTTAGTAGAGACAGGGTTTTGCCATGTTGGGCATGCTGGTCTGGAACTCCTGACCTCAGGTGATCTGCCCACCTCAGCCTCCCAAAGTGCTAGGATTACAGGCATGTGCCACCGCGCCCAGCTCTCTCACCATATATTATACAGAAATTAAATTAAGATGAATTAAATACTGAATGTAAGACCTGGAACTATAAAGACCTTAGAAAAAAACCCTAGAAAAACTCTTCTGGATATGCCTAGGCAAATAATTTATGATGGAGACCCCAAAAGCAAATGCAACAAAAACAAAACAAGACAAATGAGACTTAAACTAAAAAGCTTCTGCACAGCGAAAGAAACAATCAACAGAGTAAACAGACAACCTACAAAATGAGAGAAAATATTTGTAAATTATGCCTCTGATGAAGGACTAATATTTACAAGAAACTCAAACAACCCAACAAGAAAAAAACCAAACACCACCATTGAAAACTGGGCAAAGGACATGGACAGACATTTCTCAAAAGAAGAAATACAAATGGCCAACAAACACACGAAAAAATGCTGAAAATTCCTAATCAAAAGAGAAATGCAAATTAAAACCACAATGAGATACTGTCTCATACCAGTCAGAATGCCTATTATTAAAATATCAGAAAACAACAGATACTGGCATGGATGTGGAGAAAAGGCAATATTTATACACTGTTGGAGGGAATGTAAATTAGTTTAACCTTTATGGAAAAACAGTGTGGAGATGTCTCAAGGAAATAAGAATAGAACTACCACTTGACCCAGCAATCCCACTACTGGGTATCTACCCAAAGGAAAAGAAATTATTATATAAAAAAGACACCTGCACTCATATGTTTATGGCAGCACTATTTACAACAGCAGTCATGGGACCAACCTAAGTGTCCATCAACAGTTGATTGGATAAAGAAATGTGATATATTTGCACCAGGAAATACTACAAAGCCATAAAAAGAATGAAATCATGTTATCTGTAGCAACATGGATGGAGCTAGACACCACTATGCTAAGTGAACTAACTGAGAGATAGAAAATCAAATACTTCATGTCGTCACTTATAAGTGGGGGCTAAACAATGTATACACATGTATATAAAGACAGAAATAATAGACAGTAGGAATTTCAAAACGGAGGAGGGTTGGGTGGGGTGAGTGTTTAAAAATAACCTGTTAGGTACAATGTCCAATAGTTGGGTGATGGGTAGACTAGAAGCCTAACCCCCACAATTACATAATATGCCCATGTAACAAACACGCACCCATGACCCCTGATGTGGTTTGGCTCTGTGTCCTCACCCAAATCTCATCTTGAATTGCAATCCGAATTGTAATCCCCAAGTGCTGAGGGAGGGACCTGGTGGGAGCTGATTGGATCATGGGGCAGTATTCCCCATGCTGTTCTCATAATAGTGAGTGAATTCTCATGAGAGCTGATGTTTTTTTTTTTTTTTAATTTTTTTTTCCTGGCACGAGGCTTTTTATTCTAACAGCACTGGGTGGGCCCAACCCACCTGCCAGACAGTTCCCAGTAGTGAGGCTGGTCTTTCCTAGCAAGTAAGACACAGTTTTGTTAGGTGAGTGAGCAGCTCCTCCCTTAGTCCAGGGAGAGCCCTCACTCCACTGGGTGATGAAACTCTGGCTTTTTGGAGGCCTGGCAATGCACAGAGGCCCTTCCTCTCCAGGAATGCCTGGGCTCACATGGTCCACTTCAGACATCTGGTCTCCTGGTGGGTCCCCAGACAGCACATGGTGCAATACCAGGCACCACAGCTGACACAGGTGTAGGGGGAGGGGAAGCTGCAGACAGCACAGAAGGAGCGCTGTGGCCACGACAGGGACTCTGCACAGGCTATCAGGTAGTTGGGGCCCTTGGCCACACTCAAGTTCTGCTCCTCCAGCAGGGCCTGAAAGTTTTTTTGGAAGCGAAGTTGAAAATGATCACCTCGGGTTTTCTTCTTTTACTGTCTGGTGTCTGCATCATTATCGAACTGTGGCAGTCTCTTGCTGAGCTGAGGGAGTCCCACATGGGGGTCGTCCTGGAAGTTGTCATTCTCCAGGACCTCTAGCTGCCAGTTGATGCGACGCTGTCAGGTGGCCCAATCCAGCACCCACTGCTGCCCAGGGTCCTGGGAGTGGACTTCATTGAATAGAAAGAGACCCTTTGCTTGCTTCCTTGACAAGATTCCAGACCTTCTCCATGTCCAGCAATGCTGCTCAGGCTCCAGCTTGGCTGCTCTCCCTGCCTCTACGGAGGTAGCTGGTCCTCTTCTCTGCTCAGTCTATGCACTCTTCCTGAAGTTTTCTTCTCCACCATTTGTACAACCCAACTGATCTGATGGTTTATAAATGACAGTTTTCCCTGCTCTCTCTCTCTGCTGCCACCATGTAAGACATGCCTTGCTACCCCTTTGCCTTCTACCATGATTGTAAGTTTCCCGAGGCCTTCCCAGCCATGCAGAACTGTGCGTCAATTAAACCTCTTTTGTTTACAAATTACCCAGTCTCCGGTGGTATTCTTTATAGCAATGTAAAAACGGACTAATACAACTCCCAAATCTAAAATAAAATAAAATGTTAAAAGCTTAGAAATTGAGAGAAAACTTTAAAACCTGATAAAATGGTAAAAATTCATGAACAGAGAATTCACACACACACACACACACACACACACACACACGCCCTTAGCTCTTCGTCTCTATGGTATTCTTCCCTAAGATACGTAACTTCAGACTGATCATGAGAAAACATCAGATAATCCAAATTGACTGGCATGTTGCAAAACAGCTGACCAGAATTGCAAGTATCAAGGTCATGTAAAACAAGGAAAGACTGAGAAATAGTTATAGGTCAAAGGAGACTAAGGAGACATATTCACCAAACGCAATGTGGTGTCATGGATTGTTCCTCAAAACAAACCCCAGAAAGGACATTAATGGAAAGCTGGTAAAATACAAACACATTCTGTGCTTTAGTTAATATTGCTGTAATAAAGTAGTTACTTAGTTTTGAGAAATGTGTTGTGATTATGTAAGATGCTAACTCAAAGGAAGATCGGTGAAGTGGATAAAGGAACTCTGCACTCTTCTGACACTCTCGGATAACTCTAAAATTATTTCAAAATATATATGGAAATATAAATATACGTGACTACTCAGTGAAGCATTGTTTGTAATTGCAAAACATTGGAAACAAGCTGAATGTTCATATACAGTAGTGGTTGAATAAACTATGGTACATCTATATAAAGGACAACTGTGTAGTTATAAAAAGAAGGAAGAAAACTCCTGCGATTATCATCAGAGCAATTTCCAGGATCTATTAAAAATTGTGTATACAATTTTTGCCTTTTGTGTAAGAAAGAAGAAAGTAAAGAAAAAGAGGAAGGCTAAACCAGAACTACTGAGATTGTTTACAGATAAGGTGTGGGTATGGGATGGGAAGGAGAGAGCGAATGGTGTGATGCCACTTCTGACACTTCCCTGAATACATGTCTTTTTGTATAGTTCCTACTTCAGTAACGATTTCACATACACAACTTGAAAATAAAATGAAAAGGAGGTGTTGTCAGCAAGATGGAGTAGCAGGAAGCTCCAAGCCCTTGCTTCTCCACTGAAACGCTAAATAAACATTATATGGACTAAAATAGATTTCTGAGAACTCTGGAAACCAGTTGAGAAGTTGCAAGCAACCAAGTGAATGCCTAATTAAGAAAAAGACACTCGGCCGGGCACGGTGGCTCACTCCTATAATCCCAGCACTTTGGGAGGCTGAGGCCGGCGGATCATGAGGTCAGGAGATCGAGAACATCCTGGCTAACGTGGTGAAACCCCGTCTCTACTAAAAATACAAAAAAAATTAGCCGGGTGTGATGACGGGTGCCTGTAGTCCCAGCTACTCAGGAGGCTGAGGCAGGAGAATGGCATGAACCTGGGAGGTGGAAGATATTTCATGCTCATAGATTGGAAGATATAATATTGTTAAAATGTCCATACTACTTAAAGCAACCTATAGATTCAATGCAATCTTTATCAACATATCAGTGAAATTCTCCACAGAAATTTTTTTAAAATCCTAAAATTCATATGGAATCACAAAAGCTTCCAAATATTTAAAGCAATCCTGAGCAAAAAAGCACAGAGCTGGAGGCATCACACTACCTGACTTTAGAATATTTTACAAAGCTATAGTAACCCAAACAGCGTGATACTGGCATAAAAACAGATATATAGACCAATGGAACAGAATAGAGAACCCAGAATTAAATCCACATATTTATAGTCAACTCATTTTGAACGAAGGCACTGAGAACATACAGTTGGGAAAAGACAGTCTCTTCAATAAATTGTGCTGGGAAAACTGGCTATCCATATGTAGAAGAATCAAATTAGACCCTGTCACCATACACAAAATCAAATAAAATGTATTAAAGAAATAAATGTAAGACATTTAAGTGTAATTTCTTAACAATACACTTAAAACATTGGGGAAACATTTCAGGACATTGGTCAGGGAAAAAACTTTGGGATAAGACCTCAATAGCACAGGCAACCAAAGCAAAAAATAGACAAATGAGATTACATCAAGCTAAAAACCTCAGGCACAACAAAGGAAACAATCAACAGAGTGAAGTGACAAGCCCCTGAATGGGAGAAAATATTTGCAAACTATCCATCTGACAAGGAAGTTATAACCAGAATATATAAGGAGGTAAAGCAACCCAATAGCAAAAAATAAATTATCTGGTTTAAAAATGGGTAAAATATCTGAATAGACAGTTTTCAAAATAAGATATACAAATGGTCAACAGCTATATAAAAAATTCTCCACATCACTAATCATCAGGGAAATACGAATCAAAACCACAATGAGATATCATCTCACCCCAGTTAAAATGGCTATAATCAAAAGAAAATAATAGATGCAGGTGAAGATGCAGAGAAAGAGAAACACAGGTACACTGTGATTGGGAATGTCAGTTAGTACAGCCACTATGGAAAACAGTATAGATGTTCTTCAAAAACAAAATAGACCTACCATATGATCTAGCAATCTCACTGCTGGATACATATCCAGAAGAAAGGAAATCTGTATATTGAAGGGATGGCTGCACTCCTATGTTTATCACAGCACTATTCACAATAGCCAAGATATGAAATCAACCTAAGTGCCCATTAACAGATAAATGGATGAAGAAAATGTGCTACATATACACCATGGAATATCATTCAGCCTTAAAAGGAATGAAATCCTGTACTTTGCAGCAGTATGGAGGTCATTGTGTTAAGTGAAAAGAACCAGGCACAGAAACACAAATATCACATGTCCTCATTTATATGTGGGAACTAAAAATGTTGATCTCATGGAGACAAATGGTAGAATGATAGTTACCTGAGGTTGTGAAGGGAAGGGGAGGTGAAGAGAGGTTGATTAATGGTACTAAAATACAGTTAGATAGAAGGAATAAGTTCTAGTGTTCAACAGCGTAGTAGGGTGACTATAGTTAATTTATTGTGTATTTCAAAATAGCTAGAAGAGAAAACTTGAAATGTTTCCAACACAAAGTCATGCTAAATGTTTGAAGTGATGGATATACCAATTACCCTGATTTGATCACTACACATTGTATGTATGTATCAAAATATCACATGCAACTCATAAAATATGTACAATTATTAGGTATCAATAAATTTTTTTAAAAAGCAAAGTAGGAAAGGGCAGGGCTGCAAGGAGTAGAGTTTTTGTATGTAATTGAAGTTAATTTGTTATAAGTTTAAAATAGAATGCTATAACTTTAGGATACTATACTCAATCCCTGTGGTAACCTTCAAAAAAATCTCTAGAAGATGTTCAAAAGAAAAGGAGAAGGGAACCGAACTGTGTCACTGCAAAAACTTAACTAGCGCCAAGGAAGGCAGTAGGGCCAGAAACGAGGAACCTAAAAGCTATAAGACATACAAGAAACAGTTAACACAATGACAATTGTAAGTCCTATGCACCTAGGTCATTCTATGAGGCCAGCATTACCCTGATACCATAGCCAGACAAAGCTACTATAGGAAAAAAACTTCAGGCCAATATCTCCGATAAATATTGGTGCAAAAATTCTCAACAATATCCCTGATGAATACTGAAGCAAAGAGAATTGAATAGCACATTGAAAGAACTGTACAACAGGACCAAGTGGGATTTATTTCTGGAATGCAAGGATGCTTTGACATAGAAATCAATCGGTGTAATACAGTACATCCACAGAATAATGGAGAGAACCCACATGATCATCTTAATTGATGCAGAAAAGCATTTCCCCAAATTCAAGACACGTCCATGGATAAAAACAACACTCAGCAAACTGGGACTAGAAGGAAGCCATCTCAGCATGATAAAGGCCATACGCGAAATCCCATGGCACACTCACCAGCAAAAAGTGGAAAGCTGTTCTCTAAGATCAAGAAAAAGAAAAGGATACCCATTTTTGCCACTTCTATTCAACACAGTACTGGAAGTGCCTGCCAGAGTAATTAGAAAAGAAAAGAAAAAGAAAAGAAAAGAAAAGGTATCCAGTTTGGAAACAAAAAAGTAAAAGTATCTCTGTTGACAGACAACATGATTTTATACGTAAAAATAAACAGAACCCCACTAATGTGAACCCTCCATAGTCCACACACAGAGAACTTAAGAAATAATAATTTCAGCAAAGTTGCAGAATACAAAATCAACACAGAAAAGTCACTGGTATTTCTCTATACTGTCAATGAACAATCTGAAAATAGAACTAAGGAAACAATTCCACTGACAACGGCATCAAAAGGAATAAAATACTGAGGAATAAACTTGACCAAGGAGGTGGAAGATGTGTTCATAGAAAACCACAAAACAATGTCAAAAGACATTAAAGAAGATGCAAATAAATGGGGAAATAAATTGTGTTCATGAGTCGGAAGGCTCAATATTGTTAAGATGATGATACTACCCAAAGCAATGCGTATTTAATGCAATTTATATCAAAATCCCAAAAACATTTTTTGCAGAAATAGAAAAATCTATTCTAAAATTCATATAGAATTTCAGAGTACCATGAACAGTGAAAACAATCTTGAAAAAAAAAAGAGCAAAGATCGAGGACTCACACACCCTGATTTCAAAACTTATTACAAAGCTACAGTAATCAAAACAGTAAAAGACTGACATAAAGACAGACTATAAACCAACGGAATGGAATAGAGAGACCAGAAGTAAAACCTCAAGACTATTCAATAGAAGAAAAGACAGTCTCTTCAGTAAGTGGTGTTGGGAAACCTGGATATCCACAGGCAGAAAAATAAAAACAGACCCAACTCAAACCATATTAAAAATCACCTCAAAATGGAGTAAAGACTTAAATGTAAGACAGGGAAACTGTAAAACTAGTACAAGAAAACATAGGGGAAAGGCTTCATGACATTAGATTTGTCAACAATTTCTTAGATATGACACCAAAAACAGGCAACAAAAGCAAAAATAGACAAATGGAACCACATCAAACATAAAAATTTCTGCACAACAAAGGAAATAATCAACACAGTGGAAAGTCCATCTATGCAATGGGATACAATATTTTCAAATCATGTATCTGGTAAGGAGTTAATATCCAGAATATATAAAGAACTCAAACAACTCAACAACAGCTGCCTACATAACTGAATTAAAACTGGACCAAGAACTTGAATAGAAATTTTCCAAAGAAGATATACAAATAACCAATAGACATATGGAAAGATGCTGAATGTCACTAAGCATTGGGGAAATGCAAACCAAAACCACCATGGCCTATCACCTCTTAGCCATTAGGATGACTACTATCAAAAAATAGCAGGTGTTGCAAGGATGTGGGAAATTGGAACTCTGTGCACTGCTGGTGAGAATTTAAAACTGTGCAACCGCTCTGGAAAACAGAATGGCAGTTCCTCAAAACAATAAAAATAGAACCACCATATGATCCAGCAGCCCCACTTCTGGGTATACACCCTAAAAAATTGAAAGCAGGGTCTCAAAGAGATACTTGTATACCTGTGTCATAGCAGCATTCTTCATGATACCCAAAAGGTGGAAGCAACCCAAGTGTCCATTAGTGGATGAATGAATAAACAAAATGTGGTGTGAACATACAGTGAAATACTATTCAGCCTTCAAAGGAAGGCAATTCTGACTCATGCTACAACATGGATGAACCTTGAGGACATATGCCAAGTGAAATACACCGTGACAGGAAGACAAATACTGTGTGACTGCACTTATATGAGTTATGCAAAATAGTTAAATTCAAAGAAGCGGTAGAATGGTAAAAGTTACCAGGGGCTGGGGTAGGGGAAAATGGGGAGCAGCCTAAGATTGAATAAAACCAGGAAAAGAATGAACCCATATTTCAAATGGTTAGCATAATTACACTACTGTTGGGCAAGGGAAGTAACTCAACTAACCATTGAACATCATTTGGGCTGAACATTCAGGCTGAACCTCCTCATTCTAAATATGAAAAGCACTCTCATCAAATATTGGACTCTAATGAGTGGATTTCTTTTTGGAAAAATGTGCACAACTCTTAAATGACTTTCTGTACATTCTAAGATTGGGTAAACGAATAAATATGTTTGGCCAAAGGAAGCACTGTCAAAGTACAGAGTTACACTGATGGAAAGGTGGCAAAATGGACCCAGAGTGCTGGACTTGGCATGACAGGGTGAATGCATGAGTTTTGATAGAGAGATAGCTTTATGTAGACAGGATTCTCTAAGCCTCGGTTTCCTCACCTGTGAAATGGGGATGATCACAGAGCTTACCTCATGGGGTTGCTGTGAAGAACAGGTGGACATTTGTGCAGAGACTGGCAGGGCACCACACACTCACATTCACTAGATGGTGTCTACGTTTCAATTCCACCATTGCTGTCGCATGCTACCCTCAGGGCCACAAATAAAGAAGCAACTCTAGAGATGGGAGGAGACATTTGCATTTATTTTCTGTTGAGGCAGTGAGCTAGACACTTTATAAACACCAATCATGTTTTCCTCACTGGAGCACAGGAAAAATGGGAATTATTATACAGAATTCCCATGTGAAGAAACTGAAGCTCAGAGGGGTGAAGGGTTGGGCCCATGTGATATGCCAGAGCTCCAGCTGGGGCCTGTGTGGCCACAGACCCTTGAACCTTCTCTCTTCTCCCTGATTCTCCAAGTCCCCTTCAAAGGTGCCTGACTGGGGCAGAGATAAGATTGTTTCTGCAGATAGCTCTTCCACTGGATCATCGTGGGTCAAGGAGCCTGCAGAACCATTTCCTGATCCAGGAGTTCCAGGAACCAAACAGGATGCTGTCTGGATGTTCAGTACTGCAGGACTGGACAGCCCCTGCTCCCACTCCCTGCCTTGGTGTGAGCTGAGTGCCTGGTCCTCACCAGATGGAATGAGGTGGAGAGGGAGTGAGAGTGAGATTGCAGCAAACCTCACCTCCTGGCCATCTGCCTACATGGGAATGTCAGTGCCACTGGCAGCATGGAGACAGACAACTCTTCTACCAGAAGGTTCTGCTTGGTAAACCCAACCACCAGCTAGCTGTGTTGACAATCCTTCCTGCTTCCCAGATCATTATCTCTTGGCCCAGACGTACACTTTTGCAGACTTGGAGGCTATTCCTCTAGCAAACACCCACTGATGACACTGTGTAGGCCTTGGGCTGGGGATTTAGCCCCAACAAGAGAGGCCTGATACTGCTAGAAGGAGCCTAAGGGGGCTGAGCAGAAGAGGGAGGGGAAAAACTAACAACAGAACAGCTTGAAGATCACGGCAAGGAAGCCAGAGAGGGACACCCAAGTGGATGGTTCCTGAAAGGGGACAGGAACAGGAGGACAGGGAGAAAATAAGCCCAGATATGAGTCTACAGAAGGGATCTGAGTGCCCTTGGATGGCCACATGAGGAGCCTAGAGCTACTATTGGGAAGGATGGAGGCAAACCGCTCAGAGGATACTGCTTGCTGGAGAAGGAGCCGGGTGGGACTGGCGACAAGGCCAGGCCCTGCCAGCAAGATCATCCTCAGCTGTGCCCTGGCCTTGCTGTTTGGCAAGATTGGCAAGCCCTGGTCCTGGAGGCCCTCAGGAGTTCCTTTTGTGCAGGAGCTGGCTGGACAGAGGGGTGACTCAGGAAGTTGTGCATGTAGGAGAGAAGAGGGGTGGCCTGGGGTCAGGTAGAGGGAGGCTGGTGGCCAGGCTGGGACCCTGAGTGCAGAGACATGATTAGTTGATTGCTCTGAAGGTGAGGAGGGGGAACGTGCCGGGCCTCAATATGAAGTTGTAGACCATCTTTACATCGTTTTGGGTTAGTGTCTCCACCAGGAAGTGTTTCAGCACCTAGGACAGAGGCTGGGTTTCCATCTGGCCTGTCAGCAGCCCATGGAAGTGGGGCAGCCTCCTCCCGCCCTCCCAGGCTCAGTGATTATGCTAAAGGGGGAGCAGTAGCCTGGGCCTTGACCTGTTCCATTCCTGACCAACCCCACCTTATAGCCCAGCCCCAGACTGCACCCCATCCAGGTATTGCCCAAGCCCCACTATCCTGTACAGGTTCCACTCCACTTCTCAAGTCCCCACCTCACTCTATTTAGCAGCGAGCTCACCCAGACGGCCCCCTCCACACAGTAGCCACTCCTGCCCCAGCTCCACCCCGCTCCAGCCTCCACCAGGTTCTCCCAGTACCCAGCCAGCTAGACCCAGGCCCCATCCAAGCCCCGCTCACTATATCCAGCCATGCCCAAGCCCTGCCTGTACTGCCCAGACCCCTCCCCAGCCCGGGCCTGCTCACATGGTGCAGCAGTAGCAGCATCTCTGCTTCTGCCAGGTGCCGCCCGAGGTACTGGCGCATGCCAAAGCCAAAGGGCACGTGGTAGAAGTATCTGCTGGAGCCCCTGATGTCTACCCAAAGCTGGGGGTTATAGCGCTCCGGCCTCGGGAACAAGGCGGGGTTCCGACCCAGCGAGTAGAGGAAAACCTGCACCAATGTCTGCGGACGGTGCAGAGCGGGAATCAGGGAATGACTGGGGGGGAATATCTCAGCTGGAGGGGTGTGGGGCTCACTCACCCCAGCTGGGATGTGGTAGTTCTCAAGCACCAAGTCTGAGCTTGCCACTTGCTCCAAAACAGACCCACAGGGTAGAGCCTGGAGGTGGGGGCATCCATAGAAAGGGTCCTCAGCTGGACGGGGCTTCCTGTGCCCTCTGCACCCTTCTTACCCAAGACCCCCCACAGGTCCCTGGCCCATGGGAAGCCCAGGTCGTGAGGAAGTGCTTCCTTGCCCCTGCTGAGCCTGGCCAAACCTCCCCTAACTTGAGCAGCCCCAAGTCCAGAAGGACATGCCCCACGTTAATTCCCAGGGCGTTGAAGAGGGATTCCAGAGGAAGAGGGGCTCCCTGTCCTTGAGGGGGAGGAAGAGCAGGTGCAGGGGAATGGGCTGCTGGGTGATGCTGCTTATCAGCAGCTTCTGTCTGCCACCACCCAGTGGGGGCTGCTCTCCAGCAGGGGGCCAGGGCCACAGGGAGGCCTCAGCCAGCACCCACCTCAAGGTCTCCTTGAAGGCCGCCCGCAGCAAGGGCAGCTCGGTGGTTGCCTTCTGGGGGTGTTCACTGATGCCGGCTGTGGCGGCCAGGCTCTCCTGGCGCAGGGCCTGCTGCACGTTGGGGTTCCGAGCCAGCTCAAAGAGCGTCATCAGCAAGGGACTCCCAGGGAAACTCCCAGGACAACCTCCCTGTGAGGGGTGGAGACATGCATACCCCGAGCACGACAGAGCCCAAGACTTCAAATCCTAATGCCCATCCAAACCCCTTTCCCTGAGTCCTCCAGAGAAAGGAACCCCCATTCCAACCAAGGCAACCTGCAAATGTGTTTATCACATCACAATCCCAAGTAAGAAATGTGGGGCCCGTAGTATGGGGATGGGACACGTGGGTGCTGTGTGGCATTGGCAGGCAGTGCCTGGAAGGCAGACTTGGCATCACCCTCTCTGGGTGGGGCTGGTTGCCGGCCTGACCGTGTCCATGCTCCCTGCAGTGAGTTCCATAGAGTTGGCCTTGATGGCATCTGGCGACAGTTCTGCATTCAACAGGAGCTCTGCCACTATGCTGGTGTATTGTTGAGGGCAGCTGAAGGCCAGTTCCTGATAGATTTTCTGGATACAGTTATCGCCTATCCGGGGAGCAGGAGGCAGCCCTCAGACTTTGGTGCTGGGAAGTGTCCTTCAGTGTCCTCCTCCTGCCCAGCCTGCCCCGACACCCAAGTTGCCCTGCTCTCATCCCAGATTCTCCAGATCAGCCCAGCCCAGCCCCAGCCTCACACCAATCTCCCTGGCAGGACGGTGAGGAATCCCCGACCCCTCCCTGTGGCCTCCATTCCCCACTGGGTGGTGGAGAGGGAGAAATTGGGCCCCCATGGTGTCCCTTCCCCATAGCACTGCCCAGGTCCCTGGCCTCACCGTACTGGAAGATGCAGTCCCAGGCCTCAAAGTGCTCCTTCTACACCTTGGGGCTGGTCCAGTGAGACAGGCTCCTGGGCATGAACATGAGCTGGACGGTGGATTTGAACATGACCTCCAGGGCATGGAGGAAGTTCAGGCTGGCAGAGCTGGGGCTGTGGCCAACCAGGCCCAGCCGCTCTCCAAAAAGAGCTAAGTTGCTGGCTGCGGGGAGGATGCACTGCTGAGCACAAGGCAGCCCCGGGCCTCCTGGCTGCCTCCCCCCACTCCCTCCAGTCCCCCATCCCCGTCCCTGGCCACTCCAGGGTATCTGAGGCTGGACCTTCCCACATGGCCCACACCTTCTATGGTGTAGTGGAAGATGCTGGGCTGGACGTCCAGGGTCAGGCTCCCCCGGGCGTTCTGCAGCACCTTCTTCTTCAAGGCCTGGGAGAAGTCCCTGGCCACCTAATCCACTATCGAGAGGAACCTCTGTACGGCCTTGGGCGACAGCACATCTGGGTTCAGCCGCAATCGGTTGAAGCACCATTCAGGCCCATTCCTACAGAGGCCAGGGCAGAGCTTGTGAGGCCGCCTCAGCAAGACATAGGCCCTGACCTGTATCCTATCCTCCTCGTCTCCAAGAGGAATCAGCCTGCAGGGAGCTGACGGGGGCCCTGGTGGAAGCTGCCTGTTTGTGTTTGAGCTGCTGCCTTTTCTCAGAGCGGCCTCCAGGTGCTGGGCAAAGGCCACTCAGGTCTAAGCAGGGATGAGACGGTAGCTTCTGCCCGCAGGTGCTGACAGGGTAACTGAGGTCATTCCTGGGACCTGGCGACCCAAGTCTGGCACCACCTCACCCATGTGGGTCCTCCCTGTAGTAGCAGGGTAGGGCTTTTCTCCAAGAAAGGAGGTGACCCCTGTTGTCGGCTTTGCCCACGTCACCCACACAGTGTCCTGAGGGGAGAGCCCCTGGCTGCCCTCTCCTCCTTGCCCTTCCCCGCCCTGGGCACAGTGCCTCTGGGGCAGCAGCCTCTGCCTGTCTCTGTGAAGCATCTGTATCTTCTGCAGGACAGAAACCAAGCTTTGTGCTTCATGCCATCCTCACCCACAGCCAGAGTGCATGGGGGCTCCATGGATGCCCCCAGGGAATGGTGGGGAGGAATTTCCCCTGTCAGCCACATTCCTGCAAAACTCTATTTATGTCCAGCTGGCTGCTGTCAGCTGTTGACAGTGATGACAGTCAGAAGACGCACATGCACACATGCGCCCATGCAAGACCTCAACACCATGTGTGAAGAGACACATGTACACGCGTGCACAGACACTACACCCATGCTGGCACCTGCACATGCACACACAGAGACACTCGTGCACACACACCACACATCATACAAGCACACACACAGACACATGTGTACATGCACATGCACACACAACACATGTGCAAATGCAGGTACAGAGAAACACACAGCGTGTGCACAGATGCAAGACACACACACATACAGGTGCGCTCCCCTTCCTTCCATTATGCGCACCCAGCCTCCTGGACCTGCCTTCCTGGGTCCTGACTCTCTCCCAGATGTCATCTGTAGGCCAGCCTCAGTGAAGGCCCCGACCCACGGGTGCCCTTTTACCTAAACTCCGCTATTCCCAAGAGCGTTCCCTTCCTACCATGGAGTGGGGGCTGTCGCCACTGTGACATCCTCGTCCAGTCCTTCCCCCCGTCTTAATGACAACATCCCTGCAGGTGACCGACTCCAAGCATCAGCCTCTCCCTGCCCACCTGACCAGGCGCCACCCTCTCCACGGGGCCAGGAAACATCCTCCCCAGTGCCATCAACCGCCCCACCTCGTGCCTTGCTTCTGAGAACAACGGAGCCGCCAGCCACCTGCGTCCCCACTTGCCTCCTGCCCCAGACTGTCCCCATCAGGAAGGTTTGGCAGGACTGCAGGGACCCTGAGCGCCCTGAGGGAGGCTGTGGCCCCGGCGAACACCAGGCTCAGCACTCACAGCCTGTGACCCGGGCCAGTGGGAGTCCCCTTCTGAGGGCCTCAGTTTTCTGACCTGTGGGAAGGAGAGTCCCCAGACCGCAAGAGAAAGCAGCCGCCAAGATTGGTGCAGAGTGGGTTCTCACTACACAGAAGGGCTCATTGCTCTGTGTCTTCTCCTCTGCAGAGGTGCCTGTGCCCATTTCTCCACCACCGCCCTCCTTCTCCAACCCACAGGGCAGACGTGACCCCACGGGATGGCCGTCCTCTGGGCCCGGTGCTCACCCTCACTGCCCACCACAGGGGCCCAGGGCATATGTGCTTTTGGGTCCTGCCTCTCTCGCCTCTCCCCTACACCCAGGCTGCCCACCCTGCTCCCAGTTCCCAGCTCCCAACTCGCCGCTTACAGCAAGAACACGCCACACTTGTGCCCACGATGTTGTCTGTAGGCCACCCAGGGCTCCAGGCTCATCTGGCCTGGGTTCAGGCTGTCCACCTGCTGCAGCCTCTCCTTGTCCTCCGGCAACATCACACACACCATGCCTGCTCCTTCCAAGTCGTACCTGTGGGGCCAAGCATGAGGCCCTGCTGGAAGGGGCCATGTCCTCCCTGGCCCCACCCTGCAGTCCCAATCCAAAGTGTCTCCTGTCCACCCTCCCTGCTCCTGAATTAGCGGCTTCACAGCTAAAGCCCTCCTGCTGGCTCCCCGGAACCTCTCAACTTTAGTGCCTCTGAGTCCTGCCCTCTCTGCACTGAGCTGGGGTTTGCTCTGCACCATCCCCTGCACTGGCAGCGCTACAGGCCAGCACGTGCTGCACTCCTTCCCCATCCTCCAAAGGATGCAGAGTGCCGGGACCTGCTGGGAATGGCAGTGCTGAGTGCCCAGCAGGGTCCTGGGCAGCAGGGGCAGGGTTCTGGGTGTTCCCAGTGAGGGCCAGGTGGGGCTTTACCTGAAAATGGGTCCCAGTTCCTGGAAGGTCTGGTGCACCTCCAGGTGCAGGTGCTCATAACCCTGCTCCCTCCAGATCTGCAGCAGCCTCAGCCACCTGTTGCCTGGACACTGGGGCATGGCTTCAAAGGCTAGCACTATCCTGGGGACCCAGGTGGCTCTGGTGCCCAGTGCCCATGTCCTTCATGGGGCCAGCTAGGGTGCTGCCATGCACACCTCTGCCTTTGCCCTGAGTGCCATTCCAATGCTCCCTCTACCCTGTTCAGCCCAAATCCTTTTAACTTGTCTGGAACCTGCCCTGGAAACAGATCATATCATGGGAGAACTGGCCCTGAACATGCCTGAGAAAGTGAGGGCAGAGGTGTGGGCAGTAGGTGGGGACTGATTAGGGGTGCATGGAGAAAGAAATCAGGGGACAGAGTCCCCTCCCTCCTCCTTCAGGGCAGAGAGGTGCAAGATGAATGGGCCCTTATCTTATCCAAGAGACTTGGGTTACTCATATTCTTGGAGCAAGGTCCCACACTGGAAGGAAGGGTGGAGGGCTGCACTTCCAGAATTACCCCACTGGCATTTCACCTCCTCTTCCAGGCCCTGTGCTGGGTGCATGAAGCAGGAACAAGAGCCCACACAGGCCCCTCCCTGTGAGGGGCTCAGTCCTCTCGGGGCAATTCCATGAGTCCCCAGGGGCACAAGGTGGCACAGAAGGAGATGAAAACATGTCCGAGGCCAGGTCTGGGCTCACCTCACTGGTCCTGCTAAGGAGCTGGGAATACCCAGGAGACCACGAAAGGCCGGGTACTGGGAGCCACACCCAGGCTGGAAGACGAGCAGTGCTTGCCTGAGTCTGCCCTCATCCGGGCAGGGGCCCTGTGCCAGCGACTCACATCCCCCTTTTCTGTCCTAAAACATGTTGTCTGTAGTTCAGATTCATAGAGCCATGAGGGGCCTGTGACGACTGAGTTGAGGGCCGTTCTCAGGGTCCCCACTGTGCCATGAACTCCCTCCAGCAGCCACACGCCAGGCACCATACCTTGCAGGGGGATCTGCAGTTTGGTGACGTGTTGTCTCACGGAAGCCTGCAGTAGTCCCAGGAAGGGAGGATTGCTGTCACTGTCCCCATTCCACAGGAGGAAACTGAGGCTCAGGGTGTGCAGTCCCCTGCCTCACGTCCCCCAGTGGGTCAGAGGGACCGCAGAGCTCTCACTCCTCAGCACCCTTCAGATGTGCCCTCCAAGCCCTGAGCCCAGCAGCCCAGCCTGAGGCCGAGCAGCCCCGGCCCCAGGGAGACTACACCCCTCCTGCTGCCCCGCAGTGGCTTCTACACCCTGTGGCCTTTTCCAGTTTCAAGGACCAGGAAATCCCGAGATCTGCTCCGCTGGGCTCTGCCTCAGCTCTTCTGACTCCAACCCACCGATGTCAGATCCTGGAGACTCCAGGGGGACCCGCCAAAGCCCTACGGACCCTCAGCCTAGACCCCTGGGTAGGGGAACACGCCTGGTCGCTTGCCATGCCAGGCCAGCTGCCCGCCCCTCCCTGCTGATGCTGCCTGCCAGGGCCCCCGCCTTCCCTTGGTAGGATAGATCATTGGCACCTGGCACTGCCTGTCCACCCTCCCTTGGAAAGGCACTCACTCCAAGTCGAGGGGGGCAGCACCTGGCCATGGGGGAGGATGACAGGGTTCCTGATGCCCTGGGAATGGCATCCCGGGGCACCCTGACACAGGTCAGAGCCTGCAGCGCCACACCAGCTGAGGCCAGAGTGGGGCTGGACTGCCCTGCGGTAGCTGTGGCCTGGGGCCAGCCTAGAGGAAGGGGCCCTTTCATACTCACGGCTCACACAGCTGCACATCCCCAGGACTCCACGGGCCCAGGGAGGGTGTGCGTCCCACCCCGCACAGCACTGCACTTAGGAAACCTCTCAACTTGCACCATCCCACAGGCAGAAAGGGCCGACCGCGGTGGGAGGCTTCCAGCCAAGTGGGCGATGCCACCAGCTGCAGTCACCGTGTGGCTCGGAAAGCAGAGGGAGCAAGTGTGGCAGTCTGTCCCCTCTGTCCCCTCACTGCAGTCACCCCTCTCCGCATTCTCTTCAGGGCTGCAGAGCTTGCAGGCTAACTTGGGGACCACCGGTTGGCTCCTTTTCTCTGGGTCATGCTCACAGGGAGGTCCAGAGGCCCCTTGTGCATTTTGCTGGTGACCGGAGCCAGGGTCTGGGGACATGAAGACAGCTTGCGTTTCAGCGGGTGGTTGCTTGGGGAACGTGTAGACCGTGGCCTCTGACTGCTGATTATGTTTTTAACACCCGAGTCAAGTCCTTCCAACTGCAGGAGGGGCCGCGGCGGGCACCACAAGGCTGAGTGGGGAATTCGCTGGGGGGCGAAGCTGAAGGGGAAGCCAAAGGCAGCCACCAGTGCAGTCAGGGGAAGGCTCTTCTAGCCCGAGACACAAGAGGTCAGGCCTGGCCAGGAGTGGATAGCAACAGGGTGTGAGGCCTGGGCTGGGGGCTGGGGGGAGCCAGATGAGGTGCTGGGAGTGTTTTCACAGGGGAGGGCCATTTGTTATTTCTCATTTTACTTTAATCAGTTCCCCACTCCCCGTTCTTCCTTGGGAATCTCAAAGGCCTCGGCCCCTCAGCAGCTGTGATGTGCTGTGTGTCCCCGTGTGCCTCCCGCTGTCGTGTCAGAGCTGGCCTTGGGCAGGCTGATGCCATCGGACCTCCCAGCACGTCCTTGGAGTGGTGGTGCAATCTGCCTGGGCACGCTGGACAGTCCTCCTGCCTGTTCCTGCCCACCTCCCGTCTCCCATCAGCTGGGTCTGTTCTCATCTGTTCTGGGGGTTTCTGAACCTGTGGCCATGAGCCAGCATTTCCCATCCCTCCTCAGCCCACCCACAAGGAGGCTGGGGCCTCAGAGCACCCCAGAAGGCCCCTCCCATCCAGAGGACACTGTGGGTGCAGCTGAGGCGTGGAGGTGCCAGAACCAGCACCCCGGTCTTGCTCTGGGCTCTGCGGCTTCCCTAATGCCCTGACCTTGAAACCTGGAAGCAAATCCCGGAACTCACTTCCTGCAGAGCCTCGGTCATGTCGCCGTGCTGAGGCAGTGAAGAGGTGCAGGTCCCAAGGCCCCTCCCCACCTCACCTCCGGGCCCCTCTCCCTGCCCATAAGTCTGGCCGCACCCCTCTGGAGTGTGCCTCCTGGGGAGGAAATGGTCCCACAAGGCTGACCTGGAACATTTTCCTTTAACTCAGCTGTAGAGTGAGGGCCCAGCCAAGCCCCAGAGGCAGCTGAGAGGGGCAGGCAGAGGGCACCCTGGTGGTCCAGGAGCCCCCACCCTGATGTTCTTCCCTGGTGGGGGGTGCCAGAGCCGCCTGGAGAAGATCCTGAGGCTGCGGTCACGGGCCAAGGCCAGAGCAACTGTCTTCGAATTGGCTGGACACCCCCAAGGTGCACTGTGGAGGAAGAGGGGCTCCCTCTCCGGGGACAGACCAGGCCTCCACTTTCAGGGACTCCTGTGAACCAGGCTGGGCCAGCCCTCAGGCCTGCAGCAGAACTTTCCACCTCCCCTGGGTCTGTGGGTCCTGCTCATTCCAATCCTTTCCGGCCCCAAACCCAGTGTCCAAGTCTGCACCCCATGATATTTTGAAAAGTTCTCAGGTTCCTCTCCCTGCTCTGAGAAGCAACTCAAACCTCAGCCCTGACCCAGCACCCTCCATCCGCCTGCCCCGGGCTGAGTTCCAGTGGCCCTGGGCCAGAAGTCTGTGTGCCCAGCAGTCTCTGGAGCAGCGGGGCTGTCCACCTGCAGCTGTGTCTCCTGATCCCAGCCAAGAGGACCGTTGAGTATTAGGGCTGGTGCAGAAAGCAGCAGCCCCTCATCTGTAGCCTTGGACAGAACATCTCCTTTCCTGCAGTGGTTTTACTCCTAGGGTCATGGCATTAGTGACAGCGGTGTCACTAACGCAAACAGAAAAATGCAACACAAACAGAACAATGGGTGGGCGTGGTGGCTCACACCTATAATCCCAGCAATTTGGGAGGCTGAGGCAGAAGATCACTTGAAGCAGAGAGTTCCAGACCAGTCTGGGCAACAGAACAAGGACCCATCGCTACCAAAAATTAAAAATTAGCCTGACCCGGTGGTGGCACCTATAGTCCCAGCTACTCGGGAGGCTGAGGTGAGAGGAACGCTTGAGCCCAGGAGTTGAAGGCTGCAGTGAGCTGTGATCACCACTGCACTCCAGCCTGGGTGACAGAGTGAGACCCTGTCTCAAATCAAAAACCAATACAAAGAAGAAAAATGAAAGAAACTGAAAATGGAGGAAACAGCAACCAAAATGCCTGTTGACTGGAGAATGTTTGTGCCCATGTGGTCCAGGCACAGGCGAGGTGAGTTTTTGCCACTGTGGAGATGAATTCTTTCGGGTTCACATGAAGATGAGGGTGATCAACAGTGCAGGGACTCACAGTGCAGCCTTGAAGGGGAAGAGGGAGTGTCGGGAGATTGTGTCCCACGTGGTTCACATGATTCAGTGAACAGCTTAAAAAGCAGCAAAGGCCAGAGAGAGAGCGAGATTGGGTGTGGGTGCCTGTGCTGGGGAGGTGGGAAGGTTGGTCTCTGTGAACATGGGGGAGGTGGGACTCACTGCCTGTGTGGCAGGGCTTGGGTTGGGTGGAATGTTTGTGACGTCTCAAAGATAGGGTCTAGGAAAAGACAGCAGGATGTCAAGTCTGGAGGCCCCAGATCAGTGGTGTGGCACAGCGATGTGTGGACAACCTGGTTGGTCCAACAGACTTAGTCCCAGCAGTGCTGATCGATGGGTGTGGGCCTCCCCCATCTCCACCATGTGGGGCAGCAGATGAGAGGGTGCTTGCCACCTTGTCAATGACTGTGAGGACCAAGAGGGAGATACAACAGAGCTCAGAGCAGACAAGCAAAGGAAACATCAAATGCCGAGGGGATCTGAAGACTTCCTGCTGCATCTGCAAGGAGTCAGGACTGTGGGAGCTGCCCAGAGGCAGTGGTGGAGACTGGAAGAAGGTCAAAATTCACAGAGGTGCATCTCAAGGAGGCACACGAGGTGGCATGTGTCAGTAGGGCTGGGAGGACACTTTGTCAGCAAACACACCTTCCTTGAGAGAAACCATGCCAGGGCCAGCAAGGTGGAGTGGCTGCCAGGCAGGGCAGGGCAATGAGCAGGGAGACACAGATGGAGCACAGAATGTGGGGTCCTCGGAGGAGTCTCTGTGAGAATATCCCTCCTGTTTGTTCATACCTTGAGGATGGCGGAGAAAGTGGGAGTCCTCACCTGGCGCCTTGCATTGTCCCAGTCCCATCTCCTCTGCCCTGACAAACTCTCTGGGCCCCATCAGCTTCCTTCAAAGACCCTTAGTAAAATACTAGCGAACTGAATCCAGCAATATATAAACAGAAGTATACACCATGGACAAGTGGGATTTATTCCAGGAAGAAAAGGTTGGTTTAACCTCCAAAATCAATTATTGCAATAAACTGTATCAGTAGAATAAAAAAACAAAAATCACATTCTCATCTCCATAGATGCAGAAAGTGCGTCTGAAAAATCTACCATCAATTTCATTTTAAAATACTAAACAAACTACAAATAGAAAGGAGCTTCTTCAACCTCATAAAAGTCATTTATGAAAACCTCACAGCTAACTTCTCCCTTAATTGTAAAAGCTAGCTACTTTCCTCCTAAGTTAGATCAGGAGCAAGGACATCTGCTCACCACTGCTATTTAACACTGTATTAGAGGTTCTAACCAGAACAAGTCGGCAATAAAAATAAAAGGCAGCCGGATGGAAAAAGAAAAAGTAAAACCATCTCTTCAAACTTCACATGATCTTTCATATAGAATATCCTAAGAAGCCCACTAAAAACAGTATTAGTTCTAACAAAAGTAATTCAGCAAGATTTCAGGGTATGAGATCAATATGAAAAATCATTTGTATTTTCCCTACTAGTAATGAAGAATCTGAAAAAGGAATTAAGAAAATAATTCCATTTTCAATACCATCAAAAGGAATAGAATACTTAGGAATGCATTTAACAAAAGAAGTTCAACTCTTATGCTCTGAAAACTACAGAACCCTGTTGAAGAAAATTAAAGATCTAAATAACTGAAAAAGCATCCCATCCATGTTCATGGGTCAGAAGACATGATGTTGCTGAGACGACAATGCTGCTCAAATCGATCTACAGATCCAATGCAATCCCTATCACAGTCTCAAAGAATCTCTTCTTTGTAGAAATTGGTAAGCTGATTATAAAATTCATATGGAATTGCAAGAGACCCACAAATGCCAAAATAGTCTTGAAAAAGAGTAAAGTAGAAAGACTCACACTTCCCAACTTAAAAATTTACTACAAAGTAGCAATAATGAAAACAGTGAAATACCGGCACAAGGACAGACATATAGATCAATAGAACAGAATCGTGAGTTCAGAAATAAAGCCATACATCTATGGTCACCTTTTTTTAAAACTTATACTTCAAGTTCTAGGGTACATGTACACAACGTGCAGGTTTGTTACACATGTATACGTGTGCCGTGTTTGTTTACTGCACCTATTAACTCATCATTTACATTAGGTATTTCTCCTAATGCTATCCCTCTCCCAGCCTCCCAACCCCACGACAGGCCCCGGTGTGTGATGTTCCCTGCCCTGTGTCCAAGGGTTCTCATTGTTCAGTTCTCACCTATGAGTGAGAACATGCAGTGTTTGGTTTTCTGTCCTTGTGATAGTTTGCTCAGAATGATGATTTCCAGCTTCATCCATGTCGCTACAAAGGACATGAACTCATCCTTTTTTATGACTACATAGTATTCCATGGTGTATATGCGCCACATTTTTTTGATCCAGTCTATCATTGACGGACATTTGAGTTGGTTCCAAGTCTTTGCTATTGTGAACAGTGCCGCAGTAAACATAAGTGTGCATGTGTCTTTATAGTAGCAGGATTTATAATCCTTTGGGTATATACCCAGTAGTGGGATCACTGGGTCAAATGGTATTTCTAGTTCTAGATCCTTGAGGAATCGCCACACTGTCTTCCACAATGGTTGAACTAGCTTACAGTCCCACCAACTGTGTAAAAGTGTTCCTATTTCTCCACATCTTCTCCAGCACCTGTTGTTTCCTGACTTTTTGATGATTGCCATTCTAACTGGTGTGAGATGGTATCTCATTGTGGTTTTGATTTGTATTTCTCCAATGACCAGGGGTGATGAGCATTTTTTCATGTGTCTGTTGGCTGCATAAATGTCTTCTTTTGAGAAGTGTCTGTTCATATCCTTTGCCCACTTTTTGATGGGGTTGTTTGAGTTTTTTCTTGTAAATTTAAGTTCTTTGTAGATTCTGGATATTAGCCCTTTGTCAGATGGGTAGATTGCAAACATTTTCTCCCATTCTGTAGGCTGCCTGTTCACTCTGATGGTGGTTTCTTTTGCTGTGCAGAAGCTCTTTAGTTTAATTAGATCCCATTTATCTATTTTGGCTTTTGTTGCCATTGCTTTTGGTGTTTTAGTCATGAAGTCCTTGCCCATGCCTATGTCCTGAATGGTATTGCCTAGGTTTTCTTCTAGGGTTTTTATGGTTTTAGGTCTAACATTTAAGTCTTTAATCCATCTTGAATTAATTTTTGTATAAGGTGTAAGGAAGGGATCCAGTTTCAGCTTTCTACATATGGCTAGCCAGTTTTCCCAGCACCATTTATTAAATAGGGGATCCTTTCCCCATTTCTTATTTTTGTCAGGTTTGTCAAAGGTCAGATGGTTGTAGGCATGTGGTGTTATTTCTGAAGCCTCTGTTCTGTTCCATTGGTCTATTTCTCTGTTTTGGTACCAGTACCATGCTGTTTTGGTTACTGTAGCCTTGTAATATAGTTTGAAGTCGGGTAGTATGATGCCTCCAGCTTTGTTCTTTTGGCTTAGGATTGTCTTGGCGATGCAGACTCTTTTTTGGTTCCATACGAACTTTAAAGTAGTTTTTTCCAATTCTGTGAAGAAAGTCATTGGTAGCTTGATGGGGATGGCATTGAACCTATAAATTACCTTGGGCAGTATGGCCATTTTCACGATATTGATTCTTCCTATCCATGAGCATGGAATGTTCTTCCATTTGTTTATGTCCTCTTTTATTTCATTGAGCAGTGGTTTGTAGTTCTCCTTGAAGAGGTCCTTCACATCCCTTGTAAGTTGGATTCCTGGGTATTTTATTCTCTTTGAAGCAATTGTGAATGGGAGTTCACTCATGATTTGGCTCTCTGTTTGTCTGTTATGGGTGTATAAGAATGCTTATGATTTTCGCACATTGATTTTGTATCCTGAGACTTTGCTGAAGTTGCTTATCAGCTTAAGAAGATTTAGGGCTGAGACGATGGGGTTTTCTAAATATACAATCATGTCATCTGCAAACAGGGACAATTTGACTTTCTCTTTTCCCAGCTGAATATTCTTTATTTCCTTCTCTTGCCTGATTGCCCTGGCCAGAACTTCCAACACTATTTTGAATAGGAGTGGTGAGAGAGGGCATCCCTGTCTTGTGCCACTTTTCAAAGGGAATGCTTCCAGTTTTTGCCCATTCAGTATGATACTGGCTGTGGGTCTGTCACAAATAGTTCTTATTATTTTGAGATACATTCCATCAATACCTAGTTTATTGAGAGTTTTTAGCAAGAAAGGCTGCTGAATTTTGTCAAAGGCCTTTTCTGCATCTATTGAGATAATCATGTGGTTTTTGTCTTTGGTTCTGTTTATGTGATGTAAAATAATTATTGATTTGCATATGTTGAACCAGCCTTGCATCCCAGGGATGAAGCCAACTTGATCTTGGTGGCTAAGCTTTTTGATATGCTGCTGGACTCAGTTTGCCAATATTTTATTGAGGATTTTTGCATCAGTGTTCATCAGGGATATTGGTCTAAAAAATTCTCTTTTTTTGTTGTGTCCCTACCAGGCTTTGGTATCAGGATGATGCTGGCCTCATAAAATGAGTTAGGGAGGATTCCCTCTTTTTCTATTGATTGGAATAGTTTCAGAAGGAATGGTACCAGCTCTTCTTTGTACCTCTGGTAGAATTCAGCTGTGAATCCATCTGGTCCCGGACTTTTTTTGGTTGGTAGGCTATTAACTATTGCCTCAAATTCAGAGCCTGTTATTGGTCTATTCAGCGATTCAACTTCTTCCTGGTTTAGTCTTGTAAGGGTGTATGTGTCCAGGAATTTATCCATTTCTTCTAGATTTTCTAGTTTATTTGCATAGAGGTGTTTATAATATTCTCTGATAGTAGTTTGTATTTCTGTGGGATTGGTGGTGATATCCCCTTTATCATTTTTGTCTATTTGATTCTTCTGTCTTTTCTTCTTTATTAGTCTTGCTAGCAGTCTATCAGTTTTGTTGATCTTTTCAAAAAACCAGCTCCTGGATTCATAGATTTTTTTGAAGGGTTTTTTGTGTCTCTATCTCCTTCAGTTCTCCTCTGATCTTAGTTATTTCTTGCCTTCTGCTAGCTTTTGAATGTGTTTGCTCTTGCTTCTCTAGTTCTTTTAATTGTGATGTTAGGGTGTCAATTTTAGATCTTTCCTGCTTTCTCTTGTGGGCATTTAGTGCTATAAATTTCCCTCTACACACTGCTTTAAATGTGTCCCAGAGATTCTGGTACATTGTGTCATTGTTCTCATTGGTTTCAAAGAACATCTTTATTTCTGCCTTCATTTCGTTATTTACCCAGTAGTTATTCAGGAGCAGGTTGTTCAGTTTCCATGTAGTTGTGCAGTTTTGAGTGAGTTTCTTAATCCTGGGTTCTAATTTGATTGCAGTGTGGTCTGAGAGACAGTTTGTTGTGATTTCTGTTCTTTTATATTTGCTGAGGAGTGCTTTACTTCCAACTATGTGGTCAATTTTGGAATAAGTGTGATGTGGTTCTGAGAAGAATGTATATTCTGTTGATTTGGGGTGGAGAGTTCTGTAGATGTCTATTAGGTCTGCTTGGTGCAGAGCTGAGCTCAAGTCCTGGATATCCTTGTTAACCTTCTGTCTCGTTGATCTGTCTAATATTGACAGTGGGGTGTTAAAGTCTCCCATTATTATTGTGTGGGAGTCTAAGTCTCTTTTTAGGTCTCTAAGAACTTGCTTTATGAATCTGGGTGCTCCTGTACTGGGTGCATATATATTTAGGATAGTTAGCTCTTCTTGTTGAATTGATCCCTTTACCGTTATGTAACGGCCTTCTTTGTCTCTTTTGATCTTTGTTGGTTTAAAGTCTGTTTTATCAGAGACTAGGATTGCAACCCCTGCTTTTTCTTGCTTTCCATTTGTTTGGTAGATCTTTCTCCATCCCTTTATTTTCAGCCTATGTGTGTCTCTGCACGAGAGATGGGTCTCCTGAATAGAGCACACTGATGGGTCTTGACTCTTTATCCAATTTGCCAGTCTGTGTCTTTTAATTGGGGCATTTAGCCCATTTACATTTAAGGTTAATATTGTTATGTGTGAATTTGATCCTGTCATTATGATGTTAGCCTGTTACTTTGCCCATTAGTTCATGCAGTTTCTTCCTAGCTTCGATAGTCTTTACAATTTGGCATGTTTTTGCAGTGACTGGTACTGGTTGTTCTTTTCCATGTTTAGTGCTTCCTGCAGGAGCTCTTGTAGGGCAGGCCTGGTGGTGACAAAATCTCTCAGCATTTGCTTGTCTGTAAAGGATTTTATTTCTCCTTCACTTATGAAGTTTAGTTTGGCTGGATATGAAATTCTGGGTTGAGGCTCTCCTCACTTCCTCCCAGACAGGGTGGCAGCCAGGCAGAGGCGCTCCTCACTTCCCAGACGTCCAGGCGGGCCCCGTCTGGGAGGTGAGGAGCGCCTCTGCCTGGCCGCCCATCGTCTGGGATGTGAGGAGCGCCTCTGCCTGGCTGCCACCCTGTCTGGGAGGAAGTGAGGAGCGCCTCTGCCCGGCCGCCCTGTCTGGGAGGAGAAATTCTTCTGCCTTGGGATGCTGTTGATCTATGGCCTTTCCCCCAGCCCCGTGCTCTCTGAAACATGTGCTGTGTCAACTCAGGGTTAAATGGATTAAGGGCGGTGCAAGATGTGCTTTGTTAAACAGATGCTTGAAGGCAGCATGCTCTTTAAGAGTCATCACCACTCCCTAATCTCAAGTACCCAGGAACACAAACACTGCAGAAGGCCGCAGGGACCTCTGCCTAGGAAAACCAGAGACCTTTGTTCATGTGTTTATCTGCTGACCTTCTCTCCACTATTATCCTATGACCCTGCCATATTCCCCTCTCCGAGAAACACCCAAGAATGATCAATAAATACTTAATAAAAAAAAAAAGAAAAAAAAAAAAGAAATTCTGGGTTGAAAATTCTTTTCTTTAAGAATGTTGAATATTGGCCCCCACTCTCTTCTGGCTTATAGAGTTTCTGCCGAGAGATCCACTGTTAGTCTGATGGGCTTCCCTTTGTGGGTAACCCAACCTTTCTCTCTGGCTGCCCTTAACATTTTTTCCTCCATTTCAACCTTGGTGAATCTGTCAATTATGTGTCTTGGGGTTGCTCTTCTCGAGGAGTATCTTTGTGGTGTTCTCTGTATTTTCTGAATTTGAATGTTGGCCTGCCTTGCTAGGTTGGGGAAGTTCTCCTGGCTAATATCCTGAAGAGTGTTTTCCAGCTTGGTTCCATTCTCCCTCTCACTTTCAGGTACACCAATCAAACGTAGATTTGGTTTTTTCACATAGTCCCATATTTCTTGGAGGCTTTGTTTCTTTTTACTCTTTTTTCTCTAAACTTCTCTTTTCACTTCATTTCATTAATTTGATCTTCAATCACTGATACCCCTTCTTCCAGGTGATCGAATCGGCTACTGAAGCTTGTGCATGCACCACATAGTTCTCTTGCCATGGCTTTTAGCTCCATCAGGTCATTTAAAGTCTTTTCTACACTGTTTATTCTAGTTAGTCATTCACCTAATCTTTTTTCAAGGTTTTTAGCTTCCTTGCGATGAGTTCGAACATCCTCCTTTAGCTTGGAGAAGTTTGTTATTACCGACTTTCTGAAGCCTACTTCTGTCAACTCGTCAATGTCATTCTCCGTCCAGCTTTGTTCCATTGCTGGTGAGGCACTGTGACCCTTTGGAGGAGAAGGGGTGCTCTGGTTTTTAGAATTTTCATCTTTTCTGCTCTGGTTTCTCCCCATCTTTGTGGTTTTATCTACCTTTGGTCTTTGATGATGGTGACCTACAGATGGGATTTGGGTGTGGATGTTCTTTTTTGTTGATGCTGATGCTATTCCTTTCTATTTGTTAGTTTTCCTTCTAACAGTCAGGTCCCTCAGCTGCAGGTCTGTTGGAGTTTGCTGGAGGTCCACTCCAGACCCTGTTTGCTTGGGTATCACCAGCAGAGGCTGTGGAACAGCAAATATCGCTGCCTGATACTTCCTCTGGAAGCTTCATCGCAGAGGGCCACCCAGCTGTATGAGGTGTCAATTGGCCCCTACTGGGAGGTGTCTCTAAGTTAGGCTACACAGGGGTCAGGGACCCACTTGAGGAGGCAGTCTGTCTGTTCTCAGAGCTTAAATACCATGCTGGGAGAACCACTGCTCTCTTCAGAGCTGTCAGACAGGGACTTTTAAGTCTGAAGAAGTTTCTGCTGCCTTTTGTTCAGCTATGCCCTGCCCCCAGAAGTGGCGTCTACAGAGGCAGGTGGGCCTCATTGAGCTGTGGTGGGCTCCACCCAGTTCGAGCCTCCCAGCTGCCTTGTTTACCTACTCAAGCCTCAGCAAAGGTGGGCACCCCTCCCCTAGACAGGCTTGCTGCCTCGCAGTTCAATCTTGGACTAGCACTGAGCAAGGCTCCATGGGCGTGGGACCTGCTGAGCCAGGTGTGGGATATAATATCCTGGTGTGCCATTTGCTAAGACCATTGGAAAAGCTCATTATTTAGGTGGCAGTGTTCCGATTTTCCAGGTATAGTCTGTCACAGCTTCCCTTGGCTAGGAAAGGGAAATCCTGTGACCCCTTGTGCTTCCCAGGTGAGGTGATGCCCTGTCCTGCTTTGGCTCACCCTCTGTGGGCTGCACCCACTGTCCAGCCAGTCCCAATGAGATGAACCAGGTACCTCAGTTGGAAATGCAGAAATCACCATCTTCTGCATCGATCACACTGGGAGCTGCAGACTGGAGCTGTTCCTATATGGCCATCTTGGAACGGACCACCCCTGTCACCTGACTTTTTTACAAAGGTGGCAAGACCATCCATTGAGGACAGAATAATATTTCCAACAAATGGTATTGAAACTTGATAACTATGTGGAAAAGAATGAAGTTGTGTCCTTATCTCAGACCATATATGAAAATTAATCTGATATTGAACAAAGATCTAATCATAAGAGCAAAAAATAACAGCCTTAGAGGGAAACATAGATGTAATCCTTACTGACCTTGGGTTTGGTGAAGGTCATGGCACCAAGAATATGAGCAAGAAAAGAAAAAGTAGATAGTTTGGACTTCACCAAAATTGAAAACATGTGTGCTTCAAAGGACACTCTCAAAAGTGAAAGGACAAACCACAGAATGGGAGACAGTATTTGCTAATCATCTATATGATCAGGGATTTGTATCATGAGTATACAAAGTACTCTTAACAATCAAGGAAGATAAACAAATGGCCAAAAAACACAGGCAAAGATACTCAATGTCATTAGTCATATGGGAAATGCAAATCAAAACCACAATGAGATGGCACTTCACATCTACTAGAAAGACTAAAATAAAAAACATCAGGTAATAACAAGTGCTAGAACCCTCATACATGGCTGGTGGGACTGTAAAATGGTGCAGCCACTCTGGAAAACAGTCTCACAGTCTCTTTAATAATTATCTAGAGAGTTACCATAGAACCCAACAATTCCACTACTGGGAATATACCTAACAGAACACAAGTCCAAGTTTCCATGATGGCAGTGTACAAGCAAGCTGGCTTCCCTCCCATCTCAAAGAAAACCAAAACCAAATACACAGCACTGAGATTATCACCAGCAATATCCCAGGACTCAAATATGAGGATGAGATAGTTCCTGGGGCCACAGAAAAGTAAAAAAACTCCTAGAGCAGATGTAAGAAAACGGGATTTACATGCCCAAATGCCCTTCTCCCCTGTCTGCTCAGCACCAAATGTGCAGAACATTTCCCCCTGACTCACAGTTTCTACACTGGACAAAGTGACATGGAGGCAGACAACCAGCTTCCTTCCCATGTTGGGTTTCCTGGGCAGGAGACCTGCCCCTGCTTCAACCCAGAGGTATCATCAGGAGTGCCTGAAGGGAAAAATATTTCTGAGGAAAGTCAGAGACAAAAGGGGAAATGGGACTCCCATCCCACCCTTGAAAATTCTGCTGTGTAACTCAGCCAAAGGAGACACTAAATCAGGGTGGCTGTTCACAGTGCCATGCTGTAGGAAGTAAGTCCCACAGGCCCCCAGGCATGCAGCCCTGGTCAGCCTTCCCACATGACCAGGATATCCCCTTGGGGCCTCTCTCTTTGGGACTGGCAGTACTCTACTGTTGACTAGAACCAAGGCAAAGTTGGGCTTAAGTTGCCATCTAGTGCAGAAAAGGAGGCAGCAACCTAGCAGGAAAAAAGAAAAAGGAAAGAAACAGATACATTACAAAGATCTCTAATGAAACATATCCAGTAAAAACCAGGCTGGGTGTGGTGGCTCACACCTGTAATCCCAGCACTTTGGGAGGTCGAGGTGGGAAGATCATTTGAGCCCAGGAGTTTGAAAGCAGCTTGGGCAACACAGCAAAACCTCATCTCTACAAAAATATACAAAAATTAGCTGGCCTGAACTACTCAGGAGACCGAGGTAGCAGGATCACCTGAGCCTGGAATGTGGAGTTGCAGTGAGCCACAATCACCACTACATACCAGCCTGGGTGACAGAGTGAGACCCTGTCTTAAAACACACACACACACACACACACACACATACACGCAAAGAAACAAAAAGAAGCCAGACAGAGAAGTCTGAAATAAATACATAATTCTTCTGTGCAAGGACATAGACATACATTCACAAGAAACAATGGCAAACAGGGAGCCATGACCTCCCCAACCAAACAAGGCAGGGAACCAGTAACTGACCCTAAAGAGACAGCAATATGTGAATTCTCTGACCAAGAATTCAAAATAGTAGTTTTAAGGAAACTCAGTGATCTCCAAGATAACAAAGAAAAGCAATTCAGAAATTTATGAGAAATAATTAACGAAGACATTGAAATAATCTAAAAAGTCAAACAGAAACCTTGGAAATGAGAGATATATTTGCTGAACTGAAAAATTCATTACAGGCTCTCAACAGCAAAATAAATAAAGCAGAGGTAAGAATCAATGAACCTGAAGACAGCTATTTGAAAGTACACAAAGGAGAAAAAAGAGAGAAGAATGAAAAGGAATGAAGATAACCTATAAGATACAGAAAATTACCTCAAAAGACCAAATCTAAGAATTACTGGTGTTTAAGAGGGAGTTAAGCAAGCACCAGGGGTAGGAAGCTGTTCAAAAACTAATAACAGAAAAATTTCCAAAACTTGAAGAAGAGATAAATATTCAGGTACAGGAAAGTTAGAGAACACCAAAGAGATCTGACCCAAATAGGACTACCCTGACACATATAATAATCAAACTCTTAAAGGTCAAGGACAAAAAGAGGACCCTAAAAGTGGCAAGAGAAAATAGGCAGACATGTAAAGGAGCTCCAGTTCATCTGGCAACAGAATTCTTAAGGGAAACTCTACAGGCCAGGAGTGAGTGGTATGACATTTTGAAAGTGTTGAACAGAAAAAAAATCCTCAACTGTCATCCAAGAATAATGTATCCAGCAAAACTGAACTTCAAATATGAAGGAGAAATAAAGTCTCTCCCAAACAAAAGCTGAGAGAATTCACCACCACCACATCTGTCTTACAAGAAATGCTAAAGGGAGCGTTTCAAACTGAAAGAAAAAAACACTCATGTATAAAAAGAAAACATCTGAAAGTATAAAACCTAGGGTAAAATTAAGTACACAGACAAACCAAAATATTGCAATACTGTAACTGCAGTGTGCAACCCACTCATAACTTTAGTATGAAGCGCAAAGACAAAACTACCAAAATCAATAATAGCTACAGAAACTTATTATAATAAAACCACAAAGTAATCCCTGAATACAGAGCAAGGGAGGGAAGAACAGATATGAATAGAGACTCCACTATGAGTGCTCAAGTACATGCAGGCAAACAAATGCTCATGAACATCTCCACTAAACGATATATTTTTTTTATTTTTCTCTTACAACAAACCATAAATGGGCCACCTAAAGGAGCAGTGGATAAGGGTCTCTGGCTTACAAGGGAATAATGGAGAGCAACATTTCTCTGCGGAACAGGTGAAGATGGTCAGACCCTCCAAGGAGGGGTCCTCATGGCAATATATTGCTGACTATGATAGAGGCAAAGCTCAGGAACAGTTTTGACACCCCCAGCCTCACAGTTCCTTCTGGAAGCTCCTCCTCAGTTACTTCATCGGGTAACATGTCCCTTTCAAGATTAGTAGGTCCTCCTGCATTGCAAACCATGCCACCACAACAACGAACCCAGTAGAAGCTATTAGTTTTGAAGATTTTTCTTGGGGCTTCAGGAGGCTGTTCAGCTGCATATACAAATGTGCAGTTGTTTGTGCAGTTCTTATAAACAAGTAGTTCACGAGAATTTATGCCTAAAAAAAGAAGCAGCAATGAAAATAATTGATTTCACATTTTCTGCTTGTAAATATTGAAGCACATCCACCTCACATTCAACCATAATTAGCTCCATGTTCACATTCTACACTCCCAGCTGTCTAGAACACTTGACTGAGAGAGAATATCCAAGTCCACTAGCGGGTCTCATCACTCCCAGAACAACTTCTTCTGGAGACAGTTTTCTATCTAAGCTGCCATCTTTAGGCCTCTGGCCCTCCCAAAATGATATCATGGTACCTTGTCATGTAGCTACGCACAATGAAATGTCCTGTTCATTTTTTATGGTAAGAATTCTAGAGCCCGAGAAATTAAATGCAGACCAGAAATCATGTTTCACTTATGGTCTAGAGATCACATGGACCTTTAACAGAGGTGCCCATATTAATGTAGCCTTAACTAGATTTTCTGCAGTTGGCAAGACCCTTCTAGTGTAAACTCCTTCCTGGGACCCTCAGCCTGGTGTTTCAGTCTCCTGGACCAACATATAAATGCTCTTGAGCCCTTGGTGCCAACCTCCTCCCCATTACAGACTTGATGCACCATTCCAACTAGGTACATGTTATCCGATGGACAAGCCCTCTGGTGAAGGTTATCGATCGCAACTAATGTGATCACGACTAATGTGATCAATAACCTTCACTAGAGGGCTTGCCCAGTAGCCTCAGCTGACCAATGCCACCTGACCAAAGCTCCATCTAACACCTCCTTCAAGAATCCCTGGGTTAAATACCTTGGCCCTCATCACTACTTCTGTTCCCCTTGAAGTCTATCCAGTGTTTACACAAATACTTTATTCTGGAACTTACCATAATTGATTTATCTATTCATGGCTCTTGGTCTTGTCTCCTCTATAACACCAGAAACAACTGATGAATACGAACCAGTCACTTGTTTTCTGTTATTTTCCATTTAAAAAGTTTATTGGAGTTCAACATTCTACAGAAATGTGCCTGACCATAAGTCCACAACTCAATGGATTTCCACCAAGTGCCTACAGCCAGTACTCAGCATGCAGCATCAGAAACAGAGCTGCAAGAGAGACCCAGGATTCTTCACTCTGTTCCTCCATGCAGACACTGCTGTGAGCAGCCCAGGCCAAAGACAGGAAATGTATGGACTTCTAAACCTATAGGTTAGTTCTGTTTGGTTTTGAACTTTATGAAATGAAATTATACATTATATCTGCTTTTGTGGATGGCTTCTTTTGCTTTAATCTGTGTTTATGAAATTTATCCCTGTTGTTGCACACTGTTGTATATTGTTCATTCTCAAAATTGCATAGCATTACATTGGTGAACATACCACAATTTATTGTTGATGGACATTAAGGTTGTTTCTGGTTTTTGTCTACTCCAAACAGTGCTGCAATGAATACTCTTGTCCTGTATTTGCCTTGAGGTGAGCCTGTATAAGCTTTTTTATAATTAGCTACGTACCTAGGAGCAGAAGCACTGAGTCTCAGTGTTTGATATACAGCTTTAGCAGACAACGTCGAAGAGTTTTCTACACTGGGTTGAACTTATCTATAGTCTGAGGGATTGTGCACACTTCAGAACGCTGACAACACTTGGTATGATCATTTTAGGATATTGAGTCATCTCCTGTGGTGTTAGTGTGTTGTGGTTTTAAGCTGCATTTCTTGCAAGAAGAATGACAGTGAACAACTTTTCTTATGTATGTTACACATTCAGACACCACTTTCTGGCAAATTCTCTTTAAACCTTTTGTTTAAATTTCCATTGATCAGCTTTTTATTAATTCATAGGAATAAGTTCATTATATTATGAATACAAGTACTTTAGTAAATACATGTTTTGAAATGCTTTCTCCTCATCTGTGGCTTGCGGTTTTACTATTTCACAGGTATCTTCTTAGGAACAGAAGTTTTGAAGTTAAAGGTAATTCAACCTATCAATTTCATTCTTATGCGACTAGCACTATTTTGTCCTATTTTTTAAATTCTTAATTCCTAAAAGTCATAAATACAGCATTTTACATTTTTCTCTAAAAATTTTATTGGTTTAATATTTACACTGAGATCTACAAACCACCTGAAACTGCTTCTTTTATATGGTGCAAATATTGTGTATGAATATCTAACATATCCACCACTACTCAGCGCAGAGAAGTGTCTTTACCTACTGCACTGCAGGGTCAACTTTGTCAGAGGTCAAGAAACCAGAAGTATGTGGCTTTTTCTGAATTATTTCTCTTCTAGTGTTGTATTTTTCAATCCTGACCACAGGATCCAACACCAAACCGTTTTGATTAAGGAAACTATATGAATAATTTTGATAGTTCAGAGCACAAGTCCTCGAGCTTTTTTCTTTTTCCCCAAGACTGATTTGGCTATTCCTAGCCCTTCATATTTTCAAAAAGCATTCGGCACCAACTTGTCAAAACACAAACACACCCCTGCTGAGACTTTGACTGAAATTCTTCTGGATTTGTAGGTTAATTGGAGAAGAGATATCCTTACTCTTTTGACTCTCATGATCCATAAGTGTAGTGTACAATTCCATGTGTTTAAGTCTTTAATGGTGTTTTAAGTCTTCAATAGTGTTCTTGCAGTTTGAGTGTTGAAATCTTGCACAAATCCAGTTAGATTTGTGGTACTTGATTTTATGATACTTTAAAGAGCACCATTCCTTGGATTTCATTTTCAATCTGTTTGTTGATGTACAAAAGGACAATTGATTTTGTAAACTGATTTTTGAATACTTATCTTGTATCCAGGATCTTTCCTAAAGATATTTGTTATTTGAAGTTTGTTGTCTCTGATGAATAGTAAGCAGTTTAAATTCTTTCTTTCTCCTCTCCATGAGACTTAATACTTCCTCTTGCCTAACTGAACTACCTAAGAACTCCAGTTCCACTGGGAATAGAAGTGGTGATGGTAGACATTTCCCTCAGAGATTTGGAAAGAGTGTTGGATTTTATCAAAACATTTCAGCATCTACAATCATCTCTGCCCTTTTCTTTGTTAATGTGGTGAATTAAACTGATGGGTTTCAAATTGTAAACCACATTGCAATTCTGTTATTCAATCCACAAGGTAGTGGGGTTATGGTGTGTGTGTGTGCGCATGTGTGTGTGTGTGTGTGAATGAATCTTTTATTTTAAAATAGTTTTAGGTTTTCAGAAAAGTTGCAGAGATAGTGCAGAGTTCCTATATGCCTCATACCAGGCCCCTTGTCTCAGGACACTGCCTGCGTTTCTTTCCATAGAGGTCTTTTGCTTACCATCCTGCACAGCCCCAGAAATCAGCAAATCTCCTGAAAGGAAAAATGTCCCAGCATTCCAGCATTCCCAATTTCTTTGTCCTAATATCCATCAGGGTTCATTCAGGAAAATGGAGCCTCTAAAACAGTCTAGGTCTAAGTTATTAAATAAAAGTGTTACAGCTGCCATGACCATGGGGGAGCCAAGAAAGGAAGTCAGTCAGGTAAGGCTGAAGATCAGAGGAACAGTCCGGAGCTAGGTCACTTACACTGGGGCAGGCTGGAACAGCCCAACTTTGCAGGGCAATATCAAAGGCCATGCACCGTTATCCTCTCAAGAAAGGCTGTGCAGAAGAGTCTCTTGCAGAGATGTTTAAACTGCTCCACTGGAGTACCCATCACCTAGGCAGGCCAATGGCCAAATACCTGCTGGAGTCTTAGGAATTGCTTTCAGTCAAAGGCTCAAAAGTGGAGAAGATGGGGTGGACATGAAGGAGGACAGATTGGAGTCCGCCAGTGTCCATCACTTCGTGACCTTCCAGAAGAGTGATCTCTGCTTCACCCATACCTTGCAAATCTCACTCAAGTTCCTCTTTTTGCCAACTATTATCCCATGAGGGAGTTACAGGAAAGAGAGTTCTCAGCCTCATTTAGAGGCAGTAATCCCAACATGACAAAACCATGCCACCAAGGTCCCCAGCAGTGGCCACTGTGGAGACAAAGCCCAGATTCTCAGCCTCCTGCCCATGTCCCAAATCAGCAGTTGGTCTGAAGAAGAGGTGTGTATGAGTCTCTTCTCACGCTGCTATAAAGAACTGCCTTAGACTGGGCAATTTATAAAGGAAAGAGGTTTAATTGACTCACAGTTCCGCATGGCTGGGGAGGCCTCAGGATACTTACAATGATGGCAGAAGGGGTAGCAAACACATCCTTCAAATGATGGCAGGAAGGAGAAGTGCCGGGGAAAAGTTCCTTATAAAACCATCAGATCTTGTGAGAACTCACTATCATGAGAACATCATGAGGGTAACCACCCACATGATTCAACTACCTCCCACCAGGTCCCTCCCATGATACACGGGGATTATGGGAGTTACAATTCAAGATGAGATCTGGGTGGGGACATAGCCAAACCACACCGAGGTGGTAATCAGGGGATTATTTTTGCACAAAGCTTAGAACGCAGAATGACATGTGAAATTGCAAGCACAACCACAGACACCGGGGACAAAAGGGCTAGAGGAAAGGCCCTGAGCAGGGCCCCAGACAAGGCCTCCAACTGTGCGCCAGGACATACACTGGCTGCACCCTCCCTGCTTGCTCCATTGGTCACTGGGCCTCTGGCCATACATCTTCTACAGGTTAGGGCCCTGGGGAGAGAGGGCACCTTTCTCAGAGCACCAGAGGGCTCTGAGGAAGAAGCAAGAGCATCCTGGAAGTACAGGCTGTGCCCTGACCTCATGCTTGTCCTTCCCATCTGTGTGTGGTAGGTTTTTCCCTGAGGGGAGTCCATGGCCCATCCACTGCTTTGACCTGCCGAGCTGGAAGCACTCTCTAGACTACCAGAAATTGAATGGCCAGTGAGGACTCGCCTAGGCAGCATGGGGTGTCTACACACACGACCAGGGACAGTAGAGGCTCTGAGGTCCAGCAATGCTCCTACCCCCTAGAGACACTGCAGATGTGTGGACAGATTGTACTACTTTGCAGAGTACCTGGCTCTACAAGATGATGCATGCTGGCCTAACATGAGGCTGAGACCAAAGCGTGCAGAAACGCACTCAGGATGGGAGGACATGAGGGAAGGGGAAACAGAGCTGGGTGTAGAGAAGAAAGCAGACTGGCCCTGGCCCCAGAAACTACCCAAGTAAGGGACTAATTTACAATGTGTCAAAATGACAAAGAGGTACTTACGAATGGAGATTGTCATACAGCGCCTAATATGATACGGACATACTCTAGTTTGGGGACAGTTGAAGTCATTTATGGCCGCACAGTCATGGCATCTCACATTATAGGTCCCTGAGAGGGGAGAAAGCAGGCTTCAGGCTTCTGCTCCACCACGCCCTTTCCACCCATTACCAGATCACTCCACCCTCCTTCAATGGCCAGCCCTTCCCCTCTGCTTCCAAGGACTTCTCCTAGCCTGCACAGCTCAGCTCTCTATGCAGTCTGAGTCTGGCCCAGGCTAGCTCCTGGGAGGGAGGCCAGGCACAAGGAGAGCTTTCCCTGCTCTCCAACGCAGGCTCCAGAGAGCACCACTGGTGGTCACATATGGGATTGCTATGCTCTGCAGACCTGGCCCACCTCACCAAGGAAGACTGGATACTCACAGGGGTCCAGCATCCTCCTGGGTTTCCCTGGACACAGCCCCTCCTGCCTGGCGCTGATGGGGAAGGGCTACATCAAGGTTCCCCCTTGGTCCCTGGTCAGCTGCTCCTCCATCCTAACCCTCTCCTTGCTCATGACTACTCCTGGACTGCCCTAGTGCCCACCCCTGATTACACAGACAATGCAGGCCCCAGCTGGCCGAGACTTGCTCCACGTTGCAGCCAATCATTCCAGTGATCCCCAGCAGCCCCAGGTGAATTCTCGTCCTCTCCAGGACAGTGAGAGGGAATGATACTTACACTGAGCACCCACGGTGACATTGGCTGCCACCAATGGGAGCCCCATGGCTAGGAGTAAGGCAAAAAGGAGCATCACTTCACGCAGGAGCCTGGACCTGAAGGTAAGGAGACCCATACAACACGGTAGTGAGCCATGGCTCCTTGGCCAGCTCTATGCCCCTGGCCTCAACGGCCTCATGAGTCTCCCTGACTCTGCCCACCTGAATGCCTCCCCCACTGGGCCAGCAGCTCCTCGGGTAAGGCACTGGGGTCGGGCAGGTCTCACCCACACACAAGGCTTCGCCAGGCCTGTGCCCTCACCTCAGACAAACTCGCTGTCACTCCTCGAGCCAGGGAGGTCCTGGGGCTGCTTCATGTGGCAGCTCACCCAAGGATCCCCATGCTCCAAAATATTTTTCTGTATCTATTGGTTGATTCTGAACCTCAACAGCGACTTGTGAAATGTTCTCAAATACTGCCCATTGATGTACTTCCTGCTCTCACACACAACTCAGCAACATGAGGGCTGAGGTGACTACAGAAGGGGAGCGAGGACAGAACATGCCAGAAGACCAACTTGAAGGCATCCTCAGTGTCATTACGAGAGAACTCCCTTCCCAAAATCAAGTCTTCCTTCACCCTGGGCATCACCGAGCCATCAGCTAATTACTGGCAAGGGGAGGGTCTGGAGCACCTCACACCTGAGTCCTGATGCCAGCACTGTGGGCTAAGAAACATCCCTCAGGTCACCAATCAGTTGCCACAACTGAGACATTTTCTCGCAGGAACCCAACTGCACCCTTACTCCTGCAAATGCACTGTCTCCATCCCCTACTCCCCTTCAGCAGCCCGACTCAAGGGGGAAGCTCCATCTCCCTGGTTGGGAGCAGGTCAGTCCTCAGTGCTCAGTGGGGCAACTCCCTGGGCCCAGCTGCTGATGCCTGCTGACTCCCCTCATACTAAGGCCCCACCTGGAGGGGGTCAGAGCCTGATTTGTAGCTCCCCCCACCACAGGAGCAGCTGGGGCTACAGAACCAGAAGCTGACTGTGCAGCAAGAAGCCACATCCCAGGGATAGGGACAATCAGGATCCAGTACCCACTTTGCCCCACCCTGTGTACCAAGTCCAGCTCCAGTGGGCGAGGCTGAGATTCAAAATGTCCCTAGCCCTACATCAGCAAGTTTGGGAAAAAAGATGGGCTGGTACCTCTGGGATGCAGGAGACCAAGACTGAGGGCCTGTCAGTGTCCACCCTTGGAAGGGGCTCCTGACTCGCCCGGCCAGCCAGCCTCCCTAGGTGGATCTTCTACCCACTCCATGCCCATACCCCTGAGACCCAGCAGCCCCATCTCCACCCTGTCCTGCCTGCTTTCCCTGGATGCCTCCTTCACTCATCCAACACTTGCTCCCAAAGCTGGGCTCAAGGGCACCTACTGACCCAGAGCATGTACACTGAGGCCCTCTTCCTCTGAACACCCTTCCACTGTCAATGCCCAGAGCACATGCAGGAAAATTCCCATCAAATGTGTTCACTGATTTCCAGCTGGATCTTGGGGCAGATGGGAAAATACCCAAGAGCTAAAATGGAATACTAGAAGAAAGCAAACTGGAAAGTCCACAGTAACTGTATGATTTCCTGGGGCACAGGTTGACACCCAGCGCCCAGAGCTTTAGGATTTTGTAGTAGAACAGGTCCTGGAGACAGAGCCAGGGCCGAGGTGAGTGGGAAATGAGAGCTTGGATTCCTTCACAGAGCATGGATCCTCAAGACTAAAGGTGCCAGAGAAGCAGAGTGGGCTAGAAAATGTGGATCATCAGCATCAGCAAACAGAGACCCTGGTAACTTTGGGCCTCATCTTCCAGAGGATGCATGAAAACAGTGTGTTTCCCAGGAATTCCTTACCCAGAGGCTTTCTCAACAGTCAGTCTGGAGTTAGAACGTGTATGACTGTGTGATCATAAACCCCAGACACAAAAACCACTTGCAAGTGGTCACGAGTCATCCTCATCCTGGGAAGCCAACAGAAACCATCATTGGAGGGGGACATACCCTCCACTCAGAACCCCAGCCTCCGGTTGACTAATGACAAATACAAAAGTGCCACTGACAACCAGAGGCACCGAAGTGATTAAGCCCCCAGGAGCAAAGGCAGAAGAAACAAAATCTCCAAGTTAGATTCCCAAGGAATTCCCATATAGGAATGACTGGATGCAAATGTAAACATACAGCCTTGAAAAGTCAGGAAAAAATCAGGTCACTTCCACTTCTACAAGGGATGCAGTAGGTTGTGGCTGCTCAGAATGTGACAACCGGGCAAATCAATCCAGAGTTAAAAGTCACATTTGAAAGGCCCTTTGACAGATGTGGAAGCACCAAGGCCCACGTAAACCGAAATTCCGAAGAGGGCGAGCCCTTCCCAGGGTACCCTTTGTCATTGCAGATACATTTGTCAGTTTGGGCACCAGCTGAAAGCCAGGCTGGCTACAGACAGGGACTCCAGTAGGGAATGCAAACCAGAGTGCTGTCTTGGCTCACAGGGGACCAAAGTGGCCCAGAATCTCCAGGTACCTAAAGATCAAGCCAGTTTTCCCATGGAAGAGCCTCCAAGTGCTGTGGTGGGAGGGACCCTGGGGAGTCAGAGAGGGCTAGGTAGAATCCCCCCCTCAGTGTGGCAGATCCCAGAAGACAAAGTGCCCCTAGAAGGAGCCTGCCACAGTCACACCACTGGTCTCCATCATAAGCCAGTGGCCCGGATGGAACAGGTGTATGGGATGAGGTTCAAGGGGAAAGTCAAAGCCTAGAAAGGGAAACCCATCCGAGCTGAGGATTCGGTGTGAAAGGTGAGCATACAAATTGGGTCACCCTTGTCACACCCAACTAAGGCAGAGTGCCAGGTGGGGAGACCATTCAGCACTCAGGATAGAAAACATTGCTCCAAGAATGTACTTCTCTGAGGCCTGACTGCTGAAACTGCCTGCGGTAAACTGAAACCAGTTTTATCTGATGGCTACTGAGACCACCTGCTGCAACTCTAAGCCTCAGTTCACCCACTGCTGTCACTGATTCACTCATCAACCAGAGCTTGCCAGCTCCCCAAAATCCTACTAGTGCCAATGAAACTCAGACAGTAATATGTACTATTTCTCTTCTTCATAAAAAAAGAGACATAGTTTCTTTTTTTTTTTTTTTTTTGAGACAGAGTCTCGCTCTGTCCTGCAGGTTGGAGTTGGAGTGCAATGGCGTGATCTCGGCTCACTACAACCTCCACCTCCTGGGTTCAAGCAGTTCTCCTGCCTCAGCCTCCAGAGTAGCTGGGACTATGGGTGCGCGCCACTACGCCTAGCTAATTTTTGTATTTTTAGTAGAGACGGGGTTTCACCATGTTGGCCCCGCTGGTCTTGAACTCCTGACCTCAAGTGATCTGCTTGCCTCAGCCTCCCAAAGTGCTGGGATTACAGCTGTGAGCCACAGCAAATTTTAAAAATCCTTCTCTTTGTTCTTTGGACATACTGAATGCCAGCCTGTCTACCCCCATGCCCCTAACTACAATTATTTCCTCCCAAAGAAAATATTTCAATTTCAGAAAGTCATCTATTTTATTTGACTTCAACAAAAGACAAGCCACACTCTGTAGAAGGGGAAGGGCACCACTCAAGATGGCTTCAGTTAGGGTTAGAGACAGGGCCGGCTCCAGAGGCAGCCAGGGTCAGGTTGAAGCTGCGAGCATCCCAATTGGCCTCCACCTTTGAACAAGCCAGTAGTCCAGGGCCTTCCCACAGGCTCCTGGAGAGAGGAGAGGTCACACATCCCCAGTAGTAACATACAACCACCTCCAAGCTTTCCAGCTATTTTGTACGCAATGCAAGATGTTCAATAAAAACATCACAGGATATGTAAGAATTAGGAATAAATTATTGCTAATCAATAAAACAACAATAGAAATAAACCCACAGTCACTCAAATGTTGACATTAGCATAGAAGTACTTTAAAAATTCTAATGAGAGCATTAAAGAGAAAGAGAAAAAGGTTACTAAATTGATCTTTTAAGATGAAAACATTTTAAAAATAACAGGATGTGTAAGAGGCAGAAATAAGGGACTACAGTATGAATTATTTCTACACCACCATACTTCTGACCCTAAATATGTGAGTTTTTACACACAAACCAGTTCTCCAACTCTGTGGACACTGACTGTCCAACATTTCAATTCAATTCTGACACTGCCTTGAGTAGGGCAGACCCCACAGGTGAAGGGCTCAGTCCCACCCTAATGCCCCCACTTCAGATGCCAATCACAAGTCTGGGCCACGTGTACTTCTGACTGCCCAGTTATAAATCAAGGGTTTCCAAGACCACCTCCTCCTAGATAATTTGCTAGAACAGCTCACAGAGCACAAGAAAACAGTTTACTTACTATTACCAGTTTATCACAAAGGTGACAACTCAGGAACCGTGAAACGGAAGAGATGCATGGGGCAAATACAGGGTAAGCTTAAGATGGCTTCAGACAAAAAGAGTTGGAATATTTTATTATCAGCAGACCCACTACAAGAAATATTGAGTTTATAACATATATAGAAATAAAGTATATGACAATATCACAAAGCAAAGGAGGCTGTAGAACTGAAAGGCAGAAACAGTTATGTCAGCGTCGGCGAGTGCAGGCTTCCAGGCAAAAAACATTGCAAGAGGTGACAAGGACAGATACTTCAGAGCCGAATGCAGTTTCGGACACTCAGAGTCCATTTTCTGACTATGGTGGCATTAAGCATTAAGTCACCCCTAGAAGGATTAACTGGAAAATCCTCATCTGTTTGGAACTTAAGAACACACCTCCGAATAAGAAATGGACCCCCAAATCCTTCTCAATAGAAGTCAAGAATATTTTGGGCAAAGTAACACCAAAGAATGAAAAATAGAAACCTGGCAGAAGTAGCCTGAAGGGACACGGAAGGAAAAGCAGGGCTCCATTAGAAAAGGAAAAAAGACTGGAAACGAAGGCCTCCTTCTCTCCTTCGAAAGCAAGGAGCCAGAAAAGAATGAGCAGCAGAACGTGGAAAGGGCTGCGGCCCGAGACCCCCGCCTTGGGGAATCACAGACAGTGTGGGGGTGGGGCGGCCCCCGGGACACCCCGAGGGAAGGGGGTTCACGAACTGAACGGACCCTCCACCCCCAGTCTCTCGAGGGAAGTTGAGCTGTAAGGGGAGGGGGACCCTGGGACCCCTGAGGGAAGCGGAGTTGGGGTGCTGGCATTTCCCTGGGACCCCTGAGCATAGTTGGGGGGGTCTCCCTGGGACCCTGACGGGAGTGGAGTTTGAGGGGTCCCCCAGTACCCCTGAGAGGAGCTGAGTTAGGGGGTCTCCCTGGGACCCTGACGGGAATGGAGTAGGGGGCGTCTCCCCAGGAACCTGAGGGGAGTGGAGTTTGAGGGGTCCCCCAGTACCCCTGAGAGGAGCTGAGTTCGGGGGGTCTCCCTGGGACCCTGACGGGAGTGGAGTAGGGGGCGTCTCCCCAGGAACCTGAGGGGAGTGGAGTTTGAGGGGTCCCCCAGTACCCCTGAGAGGAGCTGAGTTAGGGGGTCTCCCTGGGACTCCGAGGGGAATGGAGTAGGCGGCGTCTCCCCAGGAACCTGAGGGGAGTGGAGTTTGAGGGGTCCCCCAGTACCCCTGAGAGGAGCTGAGTTAGGGGGTCTCCCTGGGACCCTGACGGGAGTGGAGTAGGGGGCGTCTCCCCAGGAACCTGAGGGGAGTGGAGTTTGAGGGGTCCCCCAGTACCCCTGAGAGGAGCTGAGTTCGGGGGGTCTCCCTGGGACCCTGACGGGAGTGGAGTAGGGGGCGTCTCCCCAGGAACCTGAGGGGAGTGGAGTTTGAGGGGTCCCCCAGTACCCCTGAGAGGAGCTGAGTTAGGGGGTCTCCCTGGGACTCCGAGGGGAATGGAGTAGGCGGCGTCTCCCCAGGAACCTGAGGGGAGTGGAGTTTGAGGGGTCCCCCAGTACCCCTGAGAGGAGCTGAGTTAGGGGGTCTCCCTGGGACCCTGACGGGAGTGGAGTAGGGGGCGTCTCCCCAGGAACCTGAGGGGAGTGGAGTTTGAGGGGTCCCCCAGTACCCCTGAGAGGAGCTGAGTTCGGGGGGTCTCCCTGGGACCCTGACGGGAGTGGAGTAGGGGGCGTCTCCCCAGGAACCTGAGGGGAGTGGAGTTTGAGGGGTCCCCCAGTACCCGTGAGAGGAGCTGAGTTAGGGGGTCTCCCTGGGACCCTGACGGGAGCGGAGTAGCGGGTCTCCCTGGGACCCTGAGGGGAATGGAGTTTGAGGGGTCCCCCAGTACCCCCCAGAGGAGCTGAGTTCGGGGGTCTCCCTGGGACTCCGAGGGGAGTGGAGTTCCCAGGGGAGTGGGGGCACCCCATCCAGGGAAGCGCGGCGCACCCCCAGGCGGCGTCCTGGCGGCCCAAGCAGCTGACGAGGAGGCTTCCGGCCGGGCTGCCTCAGCTGGGCCCCTGGGCAGACTCCAGTCTCACGCCCGGGTCCCGACCCGCCTCCGAAAACTGACCCGTGCCCCTCGGAGCCTGCGGTGTGCGTGCCGCCGCCTCCCGCGATGCGAGCCTCCCGCGCCGGCTGCCCCACCCTCTTTCTGGAACTTTCCGGGGCCTCCGCGGGCCGCACAGCTCCGCCCTCCTTCCCGACCCTCAAGCCCCGTCCCCAGGCTCCAGGACTCCAGCCCGTCTGCCGGTGTTCAAAGGTTGGCAGGGTCCCCCTTGGGGCTCCCAGGTGAAAATATTTCTCACAGAAATCTGCACACCCTGGCTCCATCCACGCTCCCTTCAGGAAAGCCACGGGGAATGTTCTAGAAGCCCACGGCCCTGGCTGCTGGAGAAACGGGACAGCAGCCACCCTGGGCAGCCTGAGGCACCGCCCAGGCCCACCCTGCCCTCAAGGTGCCAGTCCACCCGCCTCGTTCCTGGACCCTCCCTCTAGGTGGTCCCGCCATCACCATAACCCCCGGGGTCCCCTCCGCTCAGGGTGTGACCCCGTCGCCTCTGGAGCCGGCCCTGTCCCTAACCATGACAAAAGCCAGCATGAGCGGTGCCCTTGCCCTTCAGCCCCGCCAGCGCCCACCTGTGCAGAGGTTTCGGGGGAGACCTGCCTGGCTTTCGCTTGAGCTCCTGCCATTTTGCCTTCAAGCTGTGTGTGGCCAGGGACAGTTGGCTTCACCCGAGCATCTCCTACACAGTGTGGCTTGTCTCTTGTCGAAGTCATATAAAATAGGTGAATTTCTGAAATTGAAATGTTTTATTTGGGACGAAATAACTGCAATTAGGGGCATGGGGGCAGACTGGCTGGCCTTCAGTATGTCCAAAGAACAAAGAAAAGGCTTTTTTAAATTCGCAATGGTTCACACCTGTAATCCCAGCATTTTGGGAGGCTGAGGCGGGCAGATGACTTGAGGTCAGGAGTTCAAGACCAGAGTGATCAACATGGCGAAACCCCGTCTCTACTAAAAATACAAAAATTAGCTGGGTGTGGTGGTGTGTGCCTATAGTCCCAGCTACTCAGGAGGCTGAGGCAGGAGAATCCCTTGATCCCGGGAGGTGGAGGTTGTAGTGAGTCGAGATCGCGCCATTGCGCTCCAACCTGCACAACAGAGCAAGACTCTGTCCAAAAAAAAAAAAAAAACAGAGTAACTGTCTCTTTTTTATAAAGAAGAGAAATAGTACATATTGCTGTCTGAGTTTCATTGGCACTAGTAGGATTTTGGGGAGCTGGCAAGCTCTGGTTGATGAGTGAATCAGTGACAGCAGTGGGTGAACCGAGGCTTAGAGTTGCAGCAGGTGGTCTCAGTAGCCATCAGATAAAACTAATTTCAAGTTACCGCAGGCAGTTTCAGCAGTCAGGCCTTAGAGAAGTACATTCTTGGAGCAATGTTTTCTATCCTGAGTGCTGAATGGTCTCCCCACCTGGCACTCTGCCTTAGTTGGGTGTGATAAGGGTGACCCAATTTGTATGCTCACCTTTCACACCGAATCCTCAGCTGGGATGGGTTTCCCTTTCTAGGCTTTGACTTTCCCCTTGAACCTCATCCCATACACCTGTTCCATCCGGGCCACTGGCTTATGATGGAGACCAGTGGTGTGACTGTGGCAGGCTCCTTCTAGGGGCACTTTGTCTTCTGGGATCTGCCACCCTGAGGGGGGGATTCTACCTAGCCCTCTCTGACTCCCCAGGGTCCCTCCCACCACAGCACTTGGAGGCTCTTCCATGGGAAAACTGGCTTGATCTTTAGGTACCTGGAGATTCTGGGCGACTTTGGTCCCCTGTGAGCCAAGACAGCACTCTGGTTTGCATTCCCTACTGGAGTCCCTGTCTGTAGCCAGCCTGGCTTTCAGCTGGTGCCCAAACTGACAAATGTATCTGCAATGACAAAGGGTACCCTGGGAAGGGCTCGCCCTCTTCGGAATTTCGGTTTACGTGGGCCTTGGTGCTTCCACATCTGTGGAAGGGCCTTTCAAATGTGACTTTTAACTCTGGATTGATTTGCCCGGTTGTCACATTCTGAGCAGCCACAACCTACTGCATCCCTTGTAGAAGTGGAAGTGACCTGATTTTTTCCTGACTTTTCAAGGCTGTATGTTTACATTTGCATCCAGTCATTCCTATATGGGAATTCCTTGGGAATCTAACTTGGAGATTTTGTTTCTTCTGCCTTTGCTCCTGGGGGCTTAATCACTTCTGTGCCTCTGGTTGTCAGTGGCACTTTTGTATTTGTCATTAGTCAACCGGAGGCTGGGGTTCTGAGTGGAGGGTATGTCCTCCTCCAATGATGGTTTCTGTTGGCTTCCCAGGATGAGGATGACTCGTGACCACTTGCAAGTGGTTTTTCTGCCTGGGGTTTATGATCAGATAGTCATATACGTTCTAACTCCAGCCTGACTGATGATTCTATGGGCTTATGCTTTGCCTAGTATTGGAGGTGTAAAAATCTCTGGATGCCTGATCTAAGGGGCCTGAGGCAGGATGTCTTTATTTCCAAGGTCAGAAGACAGGATGGGTTGCCAGAATAATCTTTATGTGGAATTGTTGTAATCTAGAAGACACAAACTTTACCATTAAGTTAAACAAGCAAAGGCCAAAGATTACTAATAATGAGATAAATATCAAAGGTCCTAGGAAGGGCAAAAACCAAGTAAGACTCAGGAGGATGGTTTTTATAGTTGAGCAGCTGTAGTCAGGATCACAGCCTTGGTTATATTTATGCAACCGGGCAGCTCGCTCATATATTTTACGTTCATCTTCTTCTATTTGACCTGAGGTGTTTACGTAAGTGCAGCAGGTTTTATTGCTTAGAGTGCATACTCCTTGTTCAACCAATAAGTATGACACTCTCATGCTAATCTATCATCAATTATTATATCTGCAAAGGAATCAAGGGAGAGTTTTAATGTTTCTAAAGTGTCTCCTGTTTTATGAGACAGTGCATAGAATGAAGAAGTAAAGTTTTGAAGAGTTGCCTCATGATAGGTAAATTTTCCCCATGGGGTTGGTAAGCCAATGGCAGCCTCAACCCCAGCCAATATAAGGCGAATTGCCCATTTAGCTCTCAGGTAAGTGATGTTATATAATTGTACATTATAGGGCGTTGCCTGTCTTATTGTACATTGACCCCTGAACCAAATGTTATCAATACGCTGGTAACCATTGAGTTAATGATCCCAAATGAGAGACAAGCTATTTATATGCTGATTAAATAGGTGACCACATGACCATAGGTATCCACTGGGGGTGCAAACCTGTATGGGATGAGAGTTGTTAAGGAGGCTGAGTAGGAGGGAGGGACTAAGCCTGCTAGTCATCTGTTTATTTCCAAAACAGCAGCTTTAGGTATTCTAAGAGTTCACAGGTGTTGGCCATGGTATCTTTCTCAGGTGCCTGTGGGGACTCATAAGAAATGGGCTTAATCTTAGACAGGTGTACCCAGCTAGTGAGTCCTTGAAGTTTAACGGCAATGGGGGAGCTTAACAATACCTGATGAACCCCTCCATCTTGGCTGTAATTGATCCTCAGAGGATCCTTCTTTCCAGGTTTTTAATAAGATGAAGTTTTCTGGTTGAACAGAGGAGCTATGAATATTCATGGAGGGGTCCTGACGCAAACATATTTAAAAACGTTCCTGTAACTTACACCTCTGTCTACCCTGGGGTGCAGACTTCGTCCCTGCCTGGCAGGGTCTTCGATCCAGTCTGTTTTGTCAGTCTTATGACCTCTATTTTAATTTTAATGCTGGTCAGTTGTGCCTGAATTCCAAGGTGGGGGAAAGGTATAGTGAGGCTTGTCCATGCCCTCCCCACCCCCTGACTACCAGCTCCACTTCCCCTCCTGGCCTAAACTAGTTTTTCAGGTTTTTGGCCTAAGGGGCCCCCATTCTGCTGGGGATGGGGTGCTTAGGATTTTATTTATTTATTTACATGCATTTTCCTCCTTTTTTGTCAAGGTATGCCAGAGGCAGTGTCAACGGCCACGCTTCTATTTTGTCCCATGTGGACACTGGAGTGGGAGTGGTGGACAACCTGCCCTGGGTCCATCATGCCCCTTGGCAGAATTCCTGTGGCCAAGGGACTTTGAGTCAAAAGACTTAGAGCCAATGAAGTACTCTAGGCCAGATGGGACTGTAGGTGGGCAGGCACTCATTAAGCTTAAACCCCCTTCAGCAACATAAGAACCAAAAATCAAAAGCCAAAAGGCAAGGTTACAAAATTGGCTTCTTTATACATTCTGTGTATGAGCTACTGTCATCATGGTTTGTGGCAATTAGCTACACAAAACACAAGCACTTTGTTCAGCCATTTAGGCATTTGTGTGCTTGTCCTTTATTTGGAAGCTTTGAACTCATTTTATTCCTCGAAACTGGCCCTGAAAACACTTACGACACTCCCTGGGCCTGGTGGGAGTAAATTTTGGAGGTAAAAGAAAATATAAAGAATTAAAAACATTTTAAAGAAAAAGGTCATAAGCCCTATCTAATTTTGAGAATGCCAGGAAATAAGTTAAACATTTAAATTATTTAGTGTAAAGGCATAGAACAAATTATATTATTTCAGATAAAGGCAAAATTATTAAATGAATCATAATGTTTTTGAATACAGGCCTGTCCCTGTGTCTCATGAAAGCCGTTTACTTTGTCCCCTTTGCCCAGGTCTAAAGACGAGGCTTTGATTAACTTGAGTTTTTGTCAGATACTGGTGGAAGTCAGTGCCTTCTTTAGATATGTGTGCCCAGGAGTCAAGGGCCTACAACAGGTTATTAACTGAGCACAAGGATTAGTTAACAACTCCTGATAAGGGCAGTTTCAAGGGGGCTGAAGGGAATCCTTTAACTAATTTTCTTCCAATATATAATTATCAGGCTGGAGGTGGTGATACTGGAGTTCATGGTCTACCTGGAAGCTATACAAAGATTTTATAACCTCACAGAGATTAATTTTTATAGGTTTAATAAGCCCTAGCAAGGACACTAAATTGGAGACTTAATTTAGGATTTTGATTTTGAGAATATTTGTTAAAGATGTTAAAAGGCTCAAAACATTTGATCAAAACAGAATCACAGGTCATTGTAACAGTTATTCATTTTGAAGGGGTGGCCTGCCCCTCCACACCTGTGGGTGTTTCTCATCGCATGGGATGAGAGACTGAGAAAAGATAGAGACACAGAGACAAAGTATAGACAAACAATAGTGGGCCCAGGGGACCAGCGCTCAGCATACGGAGGACCAGCACCGGCACCAGTCTCTGAGTTCCCTCAGTATTTATTGACCATTATCTCTACCATCTAGGAGAGGGGGATGTGGCAGGACAACAGGGTGATAATGGGGAGAGGGTCAGCAGGAAAACGTGAACAAATGTCTCTGTGTCATAAACAAGTTTAAGAATAGGTGCTGTTCTTTGATGTGCACATACACAAACATCTCGGTGCATTAAAGAGCAGTATTGCCACCAGCATGTCTCACCTCCAGCCTTAAGGCGATTTTCTCCTATCTCAATAGATGGAACGAACATACAATCAGGTTTTACACCGAGACACTCCATTGCCCAGGGACTAGCAGGAAACAGATGCCTTCCTCTTATCTCAGCTGCAAAGAGTCCTTCCTCTTTTACTAATCTTCCTCAGCACAGACCCTTTATGGGTGTCGGGCTGGGGGACGGTCAGGTCTTTCCCTTCCCACGAGGCAATATCTCAGATTATCACATGGGGAGAAACCTTGGACAATACCTGGCTTTCCTAGGCGGAGGTCCCTGCGGCCTTCTGCAGTGTATTGTGTCCCTGGGTACTTGAGATTTGAGAGTGGTGATGACTTTTAACAAGCAAACTGCCTTCAAGCACTTGTTTAACAAAGCACATCCTGCATAGCCCTAAATCCATTAAACCTTGAGTCAACACAGCACATGTCTCTGTGAGCACAGGGTTGGGGGTAGGGTTACAGATTAACAGCATCTCAAGGCAGAAGAATATTTCTTAGTATAGAACAAAATGGAGTTTCTTATGTCTACGTCTTTGTACATAGACACAGTAACAGTCTGATCTCTCTTTCTTTTCCCCACACATTTAACCAAGAGTAATAATAAAAAAGACATTACAAGCAATACAGAAAGTCATATGGATGTAAAAATCTTAAGCCTTTTAAATTTCAGGTTTTTTTTTTTTTTTGCAATAGAAAACCTAATAAAGACAGCATAGGAATTATCTTGATAAAATATAAAATCTTGCATTTTTAAAAAAGCCAGCTGATAGGCTGGGTGTGGTGGCTTACACCTGTAATCCCAGAAATTTGGGAGGCTGAGGTGGGCAGATCACTTGAGGTCAGGAGTTAAAGACCAGACTGGCCAACATGGTGAAACCCCATTTCTACCAAAAAATACAAAAATTAGCTGAGCATGGTGGTAGGTGCCTGTAGTCCCAGCTACTGGGGAGGCTGAGACAAGAGAATGGCTTGAACCCGGGAGGCAGAGGTTGCAGTGAGCTGAGATTGTGTCACTGCACTCCAGCCTGGGCAACGAAGTGAGACCCAGTTGCAAAAAAAAAAGTAAAGCCAGCTGATAAAAAGGCAGAGAAAACCTTCTGCAGTGAGACTGCTTCTTCTTACAGGAAGCCCATTTAGATAACCTGGAAGACAAACTTGATGAAAGAAGTGCTTGAATGCAATCAGACACAGGAACAGTGTGTTTAAGGTTATGAGCATATGTGACTCTTAGGAACAGCATAAGAAGTTTTCTGATTACACTGAAAATTTAGACACAGCAAGAAAAGCCAAGAATATAAAATCAAGTTATACTAGAAGAAAACATTGCTTTTCTAGACCTTCAAGATAAAACATTTTAGCATCAGGCCATTGCAACAGTTAAAACTGGAGGAAAAAAGGGGTGCAGGAGCTGACAAAAAAGGCTGAAGGAGAAGGTCATCATCTCAGGCCTGCTTAAGGAGAAAAAACTGAACGAGAGGGTCATGATCTCAGACCTTTTCAACGAGGAAAAAGCTGAAAGCAGTGAGACAGAAAAAATGGAATGTCTGAAATATTGAAATATGGATCTGAGAAGTTTTCGAGAGAAACAGTTTATAAAAGTGAAAGTTGGCCAGATGCAGTGGCTCACACCTGTAATCCCAGCACTTTGGGAGGCCAAGGCAGGTGGAACAGGAAGTCAAGAGATTGAGACCATCCTGGCTAACATGGTGAAACCCCGTCTCTACTAAAAATACAAAAAATTAGCCAGGCGTGGTGGTGGGTTCCTGTAGTCCCAGCTACTCGTGAGGCTGAGGCAGGAGAATGGCATGAACCCAGGAGGCAGAGCTTGCAGTGAGCTGAGATCGCGCCACTGCACTCCAGCCTGGGCAACAGAGCAAGACTCCATCTCAAAAAAACAAAACAAACAACAAAAAAAGTGAAAGTAAAATTTCTTGTAATGTCATTAAGAGCAAATCAGTGCCTTAAGAACATTTTGTTTTAACATAGGAGACCAATTAGAAAGACTATTATAAGTGGCTTCCTTTTAATAATAACCAACTTAATTACATACGAAATTTCTTTCATAAATTCCCCTTCATGAACTTGACCCTGACATACACAGACCATTGAAGACATGCTTGGACTTTCTGCCTTGCCCAAACTTTCCCTCTTTCCTAAATAATCAGCCATTTTATTTTAGGACAAAAATTTACCATACAAGATCCTTTTTCATACAACGTTATTCTCTTTTCTTGATAACCTTCCTTACCAAAAATACATCTTCATATCCATAACTTTTATTCACATCTCTCACTCCCCTACTTACTGGCTCTTTTCTGACTTGTTTTGTAAGTAACTATTTTCAAATTCATCATTTGAATTGACCTTTAGATAACTTCTGAATTAGACAAAATTATTTTTCTTCTCAATAAGACTAGTTCCTGGGAGGCTTTTGGCCTCCAACGTTGCCCAGAGAGATGCTGAATTAAATAGCCCAAAGAATGAAAATCACCAGGACCAGAAGGAAAATGGCAGGTGTAAACTTCAGAGCATGCAAGCTCAGGATGACTGATGTCACTAGTGAGGCACAGACAGCAAATACGCAGCTGACAAAGGGGACAAGAGGGACCTAGCAGTATGTGCTGACAAATATCCCTCTGAGACTCAAACGGGCTCTCCATTGGGGTGGCACTGCAACCCTGGGCCCCTAAAGGCCGAAAAGCCCCATGCAACCGGGTAGTGGCTGACCTGGAGGATCCCTGGCTCCAGGCTCCCCAGCAGATAGAGCCCAAAGGACCTCACACGTTGGGGTGAGGTCTGTTAACCCCTAGTCCCTAGGGCAACATAAAGAAGCATGAGAATCCCTGCTTCTCCCGAGGCTCGGAAGGCTGAGCACATTGCACACAGGAAACCGGAGCGGGAAGGGACGGGAAGGGACAGCTAAGGGCACTCATTCATCTGTGAGTCTGCAAACCGAGGAAGCAAGAGATCCTACACTGTTTTCCAGATGTTAGCACTTTATAGATAAGACCCTTCCACAATTATAGAAACATGTTTCCCACAGCATAAACTTTTCTTAATTGACCCAGACATACAACAAGCAATCCAAGGAAAGCTGTGGACCAAAGTTTTGGTAAAGTAGTCTTTAAGGAAGTTTGGTTTAAAAAAAAAAAAAAACCTTTCCATCATTTTTTTCTTCAGTTTAAATGAGTTTTTAATGTATACATTTTAGCCAGAACTGGCTGAACTGTACAAGAAAAGACAATCTCCAGGTAGCCTTGAATTAGTAATACCAAAAACAGTGAGTCTCACCTCAACACCATGAGATAAGCAGAGCTGCCACTCGGCATCAGATTAGTAACAGCCGATCCAAACAGGCAGAAAAGAACAGAGAGAAACACATAAAGAGCATTAGAAGCCACCACTGGAAGGCGGAAACTTCTGGGCCAGCCATTCGGGGCTGCCCCAAGGCTGCAGTACAGCAAAGCAATGAGCTGGGAAATGATGAGACGTAGAGCTTTCCCATCCCCAGCAGAGGGCACAAGGTGGATTAGTTCAGATCACACACTGACAAACATCTTGCAAAGAGACTTCCATTGTTCCAGATATACCCCAGGGCATCTAACCTTGTGGGCCAAGCCTCTAACCTGAGTTTCTAGGCGAGCATCCTTGTCTAAGCATGACATAGGATGCCAACAGGATCCCAACCCACTCCTCTTATTGCTAGCCTCTTCCTAGCCACTTTCTTCTAGACGAAGAGTTAAATCAGGCTGTAAAATACATCATTAACTTAGGACAAGTTCAGCAGGCCATCTTCCAATATGATAATAAGATGTGACCTCAGCTGGGTCATGGAGTTTCAGATCATTTCCCTGCTAGCCCAGGTGCACAGGTCCTACTCAAGACGTGGCGAAAAGGAAGCCCAGAGGCTCAGTTCACTGAGAAATGAAAGGGTCCATACCAGGTTTCCTTGGCCACTCCATCAGCTGTACAGTTGGAAGGACTTGTCTGTAGAATAAAACCTTTTGCTTCTCCTGATGGACGACAGGCCTGCTTGGAGAAAACAGTCTACTCCCATAAACCTATAGAGGACCTCAAGTATTTGTTCAAGAAGCTGCCTCTGGAAGACAGCAATAGTTAAGTAACATCCTTATATAAATGATATATACCAGGGGATATGCAGACTATCTTCAGGACCCTGGCTTGCTACCCCCAACTGCACAATTCATAACCTGAACCTCTCCATTCTCAATGACACCAGGGGACATTCAAATTTGGGCTCCTCTTGGAATTGTTTTCCCTTGAGGCCACCCTAATAACCTCCTGTGGTCCATTGCCTGCTTTCCTTATACTTTTCCTCTGTTGGCTCAGGCCTATTCTTGTAGAGACAATGTGTGATTCACAGGTGAATGTGCCTTGGGATCGATGGGGATAAATGGAGTAATCGATGGGGATAAATGCCTATTCTTGTAGAGACAATGTGTGATTCACAGGTGAATGTGCCTTGGGATCGATGGGGATAAATGGAGTAACCACAACTGCACCTCCCAACATCAGGCCACTATCTGAGCAAGGTAAGGCCCTGGCATGGTGCTAGCAGGAATAGGCCTGACTATTGGCCTAGCAGCCCCTTGGGGAGGCCTGACATGGCAGATTGGTGATGTAGTGGATCAGACTGGGCAGGCTTTAGAAGGTGTGAAGCCTTCCCTCAGTTCTCTCGATAACGTGGTGTTGGATAACCATTGGCCCTTGATTACCTAATGGCAGAACAAGGAGGTGTATACATAGTCACCAACACCTCCTGCCATGCTTAGATAAATACTACAGGGCAAGCAGAGGTGAACATCTAAGCAATCTACAATCAGACAATATAGCCACACTCTCTGGGTAAAGGGGGCCCAGCAGAGGAGTCAGTTCCGAATGCTGCCTCATCACCTCTCTCTCTACAAGTTGGTTTCTTCCTTCCTTAGGACCATCAGCGGCTATCCTTCTTTTGATTTTTGGACCATGCTTGTTTAACTTCCTGGGAAAACTTTTGTCTTCTAGATTGCAACAATTTTACCGACCGTGCAGTGCTTCCAGTGTGTTCCAGAAGCCCTCAGCCCTAGCACATCGTCCCCTTAAGCTGAGAGGAGTTCCATTCCTCTCAGGTAAAGGTAAAGGATATAGGAATGACACTCGCCTCCAGCAGGAAGTAGCTCCAGAAGAGACCTTTGCCCAAAACCCCTTAAAATGAAGATGAAATCTCTCAGGGGGAATGAAGCAGGCTGGCTGGCTTCCTGTGGTGATCTGGTCTAGGGGAGAAAAACAAAGCCCCTTACTCAAGCTCTAGCTCACCTAACTTTCAGCCAATCAGCCCCCTGAAGCAGGGGGCTAGGGACTTCCCTGAAGCCCCACATGTGTAGTTAGACTTAAATTTCAACCTGGAGTTACCCCTTCCTCATTTTAATGGTAAAAATCACACACAGAGGTGGAGATTTAAATTGCTAATGCCACATGCCATGTATGAAGAAGCATGCCAGCCACTGCATCAGTGCTAGAAAAACACCTACCTTGCTGGGAGAAGATGGAATCCAGGCTGAGAGCAAACTCCAGCCAAAGATGTGCAGCCTCCAAGCAGGCACAGGCATGAGGTAGCCAGGCAGGGGCACGGACGGTGTCTGCTGGCATGGTTTTATTAGATCTGCATGAGTATTGCCAAGGTTGGCTGCCCAGGGCCCCTGTGGTAGGGAGGATGACAATGACATGGACGGCAACCAAAGACCTCACACTGGGAGAGCACAGCCAGGCTTAGGAGCAGGATTCTGTTTCGATGCTCATCAGTAGGTCTTCTAAGCTGCCTGGGACTACGGGAAGCACGTTTTCTGTGCAGGAGCCATTTCCCACCATCTCAGGCCTACATTCTTGTCACCCCCATGGCCCCCAGGCTGTGTGCCCTTCCTGTGAAAGCTGCTGGCCCTGTGGACGCCAGTCAAGGCCACTGTGGCAAATACCCAGCACAGTGTCCAGCATGTGGGAAGTAAATAAATACTTGCAGAGCAGATGAATACATGAATGCTTTACCTTATACAACCTCATACAGGCTGTAGTGTGGAAGCCTTACCTGCTTCCTGCTTGCAACCCCAGGGTCCCAGTGTTAGGACAAGCCCCAGCCCACATGCCAGCCCAGCCTCTGCGGCAGAATCAGCAAGGTGGTGCTTTCCACAGGCATTCCAGCCTCCAGAGGCGTCTACAGGCCCCCCCTGGGCCCACAGGCTCACAGAGCCCTCCAAGCACCAGGCTCTGGGCTGAGTCCTGCAAGCTCAGGGAAAGCACTTCCTTTCTGCTGAGTGGACTCAGCACGTTGTGGGTGGCCTTCCACTGCGAGAGGTGGAGCAATGGGACCTGAGGCCACCGGCATGAGTCCACTGAGAAGCAGCCTGCCTTCTCCCTTGCTGACTGGGTCGGGTGCCTGAGCTCACAGATGCAGAGCTCTGGAAATGGAGACCCTCAGAGCCATGCTGGTGAAGCCACCTGAGGCCCTCCTCAATGCCGGCCCCTGCTGGCATCCTCCAAGCTGCAGGAGGAAGAGATCCAAGGGTAATCTCACACCTGCTTGACCCGCTTTGTCCCCAGCCTATGCCCTCTCCCAACCTGGCAAAGGGGTATGAACTCAAGGTCTAGGCCCAGCAGAGGAGCCCCACATCGCCCGCAAGTATGACCTTGCCTGTCCCTTTGCTCTCCCAGGTCCCAGTGAGGCTCTGCACCTGGACTGGACAGGAACGGCCTTGTGCAGGCTGGCCTTGCTGGATGGACCCGCACCCTCCCTCTGGGCTCCTGCACCCTACGCTGCTGCCCCCACCTGGGCTGTAAGCCCCGCCCCTTGTGCCTCTGCTGTCCCTTCTGACTGACCTTGCTGTGGGCAGGCTTTCACGGGGTCCTTCTGCACATGCAGGATTTGGCCCAGCCCCGGCACAGGGCCCAGCCAGCCTGTCTATGACATGGGGCAGCAGGGAGGGGAGGGAATGAATGAATGACTGAACCAAGGACCCATCATGGGCAGGACTAAGCTGTAGGGAGGCAGCACTGCCCTGCTTCGAGGGATCTTAGGCTCCAGAGTCAGGTGCAGAGCCTGCAGGGCGTCTTGGTTTCTGACCCTAAGGGATGCAGGTGTGGCCTTCCCTTCATGGATGAGGTTGTATGTGGAAGATACAGCAGAGGTTTGCAGGGTGGGCCCTAAGAAGGCCATTGGGGAGACTGGGCACCAGTCCAGCTTGCACCTAGGGACATGACAGCTCCACACCCACTTATCCCCAAAGCCAAAAGAACCCCAGGAATTCAGGGACAAGAGGGCTCTGGGTGGAGTCACGGGAGGCTTCCTAGAGGAGGCAGAGGAGAGAATCTGAGGAGAGGGTAGCATGAGGGAGACCTGCAGGCAGGGCACAGCCAGTGGCAGTGGCAGGCACCTGATCTTGGCCAGCATCCAGGCATGGGTGCTGTGGGACTCACTGTAATAGGAGTGTGTTCGGGCTACCTGTGAGCCAGGCTTTTCTGGGGGTGGGCTGTGGGAGTGCCTGAAGGGGTCCCAAGGCCCATGAAAGCTGGAGGCTGGGGTAGACAGGCTTTGTGGCGTGAGCTGGTGAAGAGGCACCCCTGCCAAGCTACTCATGGCTCCACACTACCTCCTGCCTCAGTTTCCCCAAGGTGCTCAGGACAGGAAGCACAATTGCTCGGAAGAAAGCCCTCCTGAGGTGGTCCCTCTGTGAGCAGACGTGCTGTCAGGCAGACCACATCCTGCCCTCAGGGCCCTCGGCAAACAGGGACAGCTCTCCAGCTGGCAGACCCAGCCCAAGTACCCACTCGCCAGCCCTGGGTCACACCCTTGGTCCAGGGGGTGTGCGCCCGGCCTCCCCTAGATGTTTTGGCTTTGCCTACAGAGGTCACAGTCCCTTCGGGAAACTCCTGAATTTGTCGCAGCTGGGTAGAGTCCATCTCTGTACTCTCCTCCCACCAGTGGGCAGCATCCCACCTCTGCCCCTTCTGTGAGTCGTACCTCTGGCCCTTCGGTGAGTTGTGGCCATGGTCCAGCTGCCCGTGTGGCCAGTGACGTTCATTCAGCAATGGTGACAGCTGTGTCTGAGGGTCCCACAGAAGTGTGAGGGGGGATGCCACTCCAGGGGTCCCCAACAGGCAGCAAGTGTGGGTGGCCTCACAAAGCCTGTTCAGTTTAGGAAATTCTCTCCGGAATACTCCTGGAGAGGCCACAACTCCCACTCCAGCTCTTAGCCACGTCCCCCTCCTGCTCACCTCCCCCAGGGCGTCCCCTAGCCAACCTGTAAACAAGGACTACAACTCCTGTCTCCTGGCCCAGAAGGCAGCTGGGGTCTCTGGGGACAGCCTGCTGGGCTCTGCCTTACCCTCCCCAGGCCTGTGAGGGGCACGGGGACTGTCCTGGCCCACCCTGGGCTGTGCCTCAGGCCCCAAGACTGTGCAGCCTCTGTGGCTGCCTGCTTCCCTGAAGGGTCTTTTTTAGCTGGGCTACGGGGAACAGGACACTTAGCCATTTGCTTCCCAGAAGCCCAGCAGAGGCTTTGGGGCCCAGCGCTATCAGCAGCTTCCCCCTCAGTACAACTGCCCCTTGGCACCCAGCCCCTCTCTGTTCTCCCACCCCCTCTCGCTCCCAAACTGCGCAGCTCTTGGCACCCCCTTCTTACCACCCCAGCACTTGGCAAACACATCTAGAGGAGGCCTTTGCTAAAAGGAGAGTCTGGGCCATGGGTCGGCACGGCCCTGTGGCGTCCTCCAGAGGAACCCTGGCTGTGGGCTCCTCTCCCTCTTGCTGACTTCTAGGCATCTGGAGTGAGGGTCTCCAGGGAGGTCATGCCCTGGCAGGCCAGAAATTGGGAGCCTCATGAGGGACTCTGAGAGGGTTGAGTGGTTCGCTCAGACCCCACATCCACAGGACGGACTTAGACTTGAATCCACTGCCCTGGGCTTCACCAGGCAGGTCCCCTTCGGGGAGCGACAGCCCCACCCCAAGGCTGAGCCAATGAACTCAGGATCTGAGTGGACCTTGGGAACTGCCCTCCAGACTTGGGCCTTCAAATGTTTCAAACACTTTCCAGCCTATGGGCTCTCATTTCACCAACAGAGCCTCCGCGGCTGGCCAGTAGAGCAGGCAGCATTTACCTATTTTCCAGGCAAAGTGAGCCGTGGAGAAGAGTGGAAGATGGGAGACGGGCCAGATCTGAAGCCTGTGGGCCCCAGAACCACCGAGACCTCAGGGGTGCCTCCTGCCAGTCAGGTCCCCAGGAGGACCCAGCATGGACAGGTTGCAGGTTACTCTCTGATGAAGCTCGTGGTCCCCACAGTCTGCTGGGCCCCATCACAGACCCCACAGCGTGCCAGGGCCCGTGAGCTGTGCTACACTCTTCTAGATGTGTTTGCTGGGTGCTGGGAGTGGTACGAAGAGGGTGCCGAGAGCCGCGCAGTTTGGGAAGGAGAGGGAGAGGCGAGCGGAGGCAGGTGGGATGGTCCCACCCTGCAGGTGAGGGAACTCCAGGTCCTGCCCAGCTTTGGCGAGCAGCGGACGGGTAGCAGAGGAGGCTCTGCCCAACATCAGGGAGCAGCGGGCGGGCAGCAGAGGAGGCTCTGCGGGGTGCCCAGTGCAAGCCAGCCAGCCACAGACCTCCTCCTCCCCATCCTGCCCGGCTCCGCAGCTCCCTGGGCCTGGGTCCCTCTTGCCCCTGTCTTCCTAGGTGACTTGGATCAGGCCCCCACAGCCAACACTTCCTCTTCACAGCACCGTCCCCGTTTCTCTGGGGTTTTCCTTGGTCCCAGGACTCTGCCACACACACACATGCCCCTTTAATTCTGGGGACAACTTGGGTCTGGAGGGATCATGATTCCCACTTCATGGATAAGGAGGGATCATGATTCCCACTTCATGGATAAAGAATGTTAAGGAGAGGAAGGAGATGGCCATGCAGCCCACACTACAAAAACCTGGTCTGCCAGAGCCCAGAGCCAGGCACCTCAGCACACAGTGTGGTCGTGGCAGGGGAGCCACAGGCCCTACCCTCCTCCCGCCTGGTCCGTTGAATCTGACTCCCCGAAGCCGCTGGGCCTCCCTGGCCCTGCTCTTGACGAGACGCAGCGGAGCGGCTAAGCTCTGGAATGGCCCTCATCTCCCCTCCGGAGGCAGGACAGCTTCCTCCCTCCCTCCCACACCAGCCTCGGTCAGTCGCGGGGGAAGCACCAGGGGGCTGGACCAAGCCTGGTGCACTCTGGGGTTGGTGTGTGAGTGCAGTCCGAACGGTGTGCAGGTGCGTGCACAAGTGTATGTGTGCTTACAGGTGTATTCACACGCAAATTTGAGTATGAATGTGACTGTGAGTAAATGTAAATGTGTGTGTGTGAGTAAATGTAAATGTGTGTGTGTGCAAATGTTTGAGAGTAAATGTCAGTGTATGTGTGAAAGAGGATGTGTTATGTGTGAGTGCACATGTGAGCCATGTGTGTCACTGTGATGTGTGAGTGTACTTGTGTGTGTATGTGTGTGAGTAGATGTACGTGTGAATATGCTTGTGTGAGTGCTTCTCTGAGTGTGAGTGTACTGTATGAATGCATTGTGTGTGTGAGTGTGCGTGTGCAGGAATGTACCTGTGTGCATGTGTATGTCTGTATTGTGAATGTGTGTGAGTGTGCACGTGAGTGCAGTCTGTGTGTGTGTTGTGTGTGTGTGAGTGCGTGCGTGTGTCTGTGTGTGTATTGTGTGTGAGTGCACATCAGTAAGTGTGCATATGTGTGCACATGTATGCATATGCTTGTGAGTGCATGTCTGTGTGTGAGTGTGCATGTGTGGGAATGTGTGTGTGTGTATTTTGTGTGAATGGGTGCATGTGTGCATGTGTGGGTATGTGTGTACGTGTGTCCTTGTGCTTGTGTGTGAGTACACGTCTGTGTGTCTTGATTGTGTATGTGAGTGTATTTTGTGTGTGTGAGTGTATTGTGTGTGTGAGAGTGTGTGTGTATCGTATATGTGTGTGAGACAGGAAGAGGAGGAAGAGGTGTGGGGCTGAGGCTGGGGGCGTCTGCAGAGCAGATGGGGGCTGTCGTGTAGCGGGGCTTTGGGTGTACTGGATGCTGTGGTTCACATCGGATGCCAAAGCAGGATTCCATGTGCAAGAACATTTTGCCAGAAAAGCCTGTGAAGGATGAGAGGGAACAGGAGTGGGAGGCGAGAGCTGTGGGACTCCGCATAGCTCTGACAGTTGCAGAAGGAGGGGGGCCTCCTGGGTGGCGGGACCATTTTGAGATGTCAGCCCGCCTCAGAGACATCCCAGCCAAAGCTGCCCTAAGAGGAGGCCACAGAGGAGCAGCCCCCGCCATGCCCCGTCATTGGCTGGGAGCACCATAGGGCTGGCAGGTGGGGCCAGCTCCTCTCGGCTGAAGGACCCCGAGGGTGCACTGCCGGGGCTGCCCAGCGGGGGTGCTGGTGGTTCAGTTTTGAGTTTGGCTCCGTTCCCACCCTCTGCTTGGCTTCGGACTCAACTCTGCAAGCCACATTTCCACTTTGCCAGCAGGGGCTGCAAGAGGGAGCCTGAGTGATGGTGACGTGGAGGCTGTCCCTGGGCACCGCCTTAAACAGGGCAACTCATCTATCTCACGGCCAGGCTCCGCTCAGGGGGGTGCTGAATTTCCACCCCACTTCATGGGCAGAGAACTTCAAGGCAGTGTGCTTGGAGACGGAAGCCCTTGCAGATGTTCCCTGCCTGGCTGGTGAGCTCCTAATGACCCTTCCTGGGCCACCTTCAGCGCCCCCAGCTGTAGGCTCTGCAGGAGCAAGCCACGGCTCAGCCCTAGTCTGCAGGGAAGGCAAGCTGAGCTGTCCCGGGTGAGCCCTGAAGCCTGCTGGGAGCTGAGAGAGAAGCCTAGACACCCTTGTTTATCCAGTTTGCCACCTCCTTGCTCCTGGAAAATACCAGCCACACCCCAAGCTCAGGAACACAGGCATCCCTGCATCCTGGCTCCTGGCTGACCAGATCAGCTGGAAACATGTGCACCCAGCCTGCCTGGGAACCCAGAGTGAATAATCTGTGTCCTCCACCTCCCCGCCCCAGTCTCTGCTCCCAAAGGAGCCAGCACAGCTCAGGGAGGGGCCAGCCTGGACATGCCTGGGCAAGCGTTCATGGTGCAGCTGTGTGCCACACTCAGTGAGCCTGGAGCCCAGAGGCTGGGATCCTTCAAAATGGGTTTCCAAAAGCTGGTGTACTCCCTGCTCCAGGAGGCCAGAGGCAGCAGGGAGAAAGGGGTTGCAGGGACAAGGTTCTAGGTGGGAAGGAGCAGGTGCTGGGACACCTTGCAATGCCCAAATTTTTCCTAGTGCCTCCCGGCTCATGCCCTTTTAAGAGCCCCATCAGCCTGAGCCCCCAGCTGCTCTCTGATCCCTTTGTGAAGTGCTCTGTGTCTCTGAGCAAACTGTCATTCCTTTGCTTCCCCCAAACTCTCTTCCTAGATCCTAATACATCTTCCAATCACTATGACCAGGGCCAGGGCTGAGAATGTGAGCCGTGGCAACCTGAAATAATGGAAAGGATCAGAATCCAGTCTAAATTTATTCAAGTGCAAAGCTGAGAATGACCATCCAGGTAACACAGACCCCAGAAGAATGAGGTCAGTGCTCCGAAGCTGGAAAGTTAAGGTCTTGCTTTTCTATACAGATAAAACAAAGACATTTAACAGGCTTACCTTTTTTTTTGTACAAGGCCAGTTTATGAGATTATGAGATACAGCAATTTGATTACAACTTGTTTTCCTTTTCCAGTTTAAAAGTATATTTAACATTCCATCTTAGACAACGTGATAGTCGTGAAGTCTTTGTCTAGAAGTAAAAGGGAAGTCAGTCTATAATGAGATCAACAGTGAAGAGGGAAAGTGGTCTTCTTTGGCACCCTGTTGTCTTTTACAACATACTGCAAAATGATGTAGGTAAAGAAGAGGCTAATCCATAATGAGAAGAACAAAGGTTACAGCTGCCTGTTTACATGATTCAGGTCCTACAGTCACACTCCTTTAAGTCTCAAAATAATTTAAAGTTCCAGCAGCTTTGATTTTGAATTACTTAATTTTTACAGCAGGATCAGCATTAATTTATGTCCAGAGTCAGGTCACAGTGTGGGGTCACAATCAGGACGCAGCTGTGACCAGAGTCAGAGATCAGTGTGTGTCCAGAGTCATACATAGTGCGAGAGCATGACCCAAAGTGTGGAACGGATCTCAGTATGTGATCAGAATCCTGGCTCAGTGTCAGATCAGGGCTCAGTGTGTGACCAGGATCGGGGCTCAGTATATATCCAGGATCAGGGCTCAATGTATGATCAGAGTCAAAACACAGTGGAAGTAGGATCAGGGCTCAGTGTGTAGCCAGGGTCAGAGCTAAGTGTGTGTCTAGGGTCAGGGCTCAGGGTGTGACCAGGGTCTAGGTTCAAGGCATGCCTGTGAGAACATCTACTGTGGAATGATGACTGAAGGGCATGAACTGTGGCCTTAGCTTCATTATCTTGGCATTTTATCTCCTGAGACAAGCCATTCCCAGGTCTTCTTCAAGCTACCAAAGACAGAATGTTACTGCCTGCATGGCAAAACAAGACCCAAGATGTGGCCTTCTGGGGACCAGGACAACAGCTGCTCTAAGCATGTGGCCTAGGAAGTGTGGCGATTGCCCTGAAGAGCTCTGCCAGCCACACTAACCCCACCATCGAGCCCCTCACTTCTATAGGCATTGCCACATTTTTTATAGAAACTTATTACTTTTATAATTGTTTTAGATTTACAGAAAAGTTGCCAAAGATAGTACAGACAGTTCCTATATTCCCCACACCCAGATATCTCTATTTCTTTCTTCTCCTTCTCTTTCTTCTTCTTCTTTGACAAGGTCTCACTCTGTTGCCCAGGCTGGAGTGCAGTGGCGCAATCACACCTCACTGCAGCCTCAACCTCCTGGGCTCAAGTGATCCTCCCGCCTCAGCTTGCCAAATGGTTGGGACTACAGGCATGTACCCCCATGCCTGGCTAATTTGTTATTTTTTTGTAGAGATGGGATCTCACTATGTTGCCCAGGCTTGTCTCAAACTCCTGGGCTCAAGTAATCTTCCTGCCTCAGCCACCCAAAGTGCTGGGATAATGGACGTGAGCCACCTACCCAGGCAAAATCCCTGTTTCAACATCTCATATTCCTGTGGTCCATTTGTTACAATTAATGAACCAATATTGACCCATTATTATGAGCTGAATCCACACTTGATTCAGATTGGCTTCATTCTCCCCTAATGTCTTTTTCTCATCCATTACCCTCCAAGAGCCTGTGTGGTACACACTCATCATGTTTACAGAGGCTCCTCTGGGCAGTGACGGTTTCTCAGACTTGCCTTGTTTTTCATGACCTCAACAGTTTTCAGAGGTACTGGTTGAATATTTTGTGGAGTGCCTCTCAGTTTGCCTGGTGTTTTCCTCGTGGTTAAACTGGGATGGTCGTTTTGGGAAGACTGAAGCAGAAATGAGTCACTGTTTCTGTCACCACATCAAGGGTAGGCACTGACATTGGGATTCACCACTGTTGATGCTGACCTTGACCACTTCCATGGTGTCGTATCTGCCAGGCTTCTCTCCTGGTAATGTTTCTTCCCTGATACAGTTTCACTGTGTCCCCACCCAAATCACATCTTGAATTCCCACGTTGTGGGAGGTGCCTGATGGGAGGTGATTGAATCATGGGGGCAGGTCTTTCCCATGCTGCTCTCATGATGGTGAATAAGTCTCATGAAATCCGGTGGTTTTAAAAATGGGAGTTTCCCTGCACAAGGTCTCTCTCTTTGCTTGCTGCCATCCGTGTAAGACCTGACTTGCTCCTCCTTGCATTCTGCCATGATTGTGAGCCCTTCCCAGCCATGTGGAACTGTAAGTCCATTAAACTTCTTTCTTTTGTAAATTGCCCAGTCTCTGGTATGTCTTTTTAGCAGTGTGAAAACAAACTCATACATTCCCCCACCCCATTTCCATGCTGTCATGGTTGGAAGGAAGTCGGTAAGTGCAGCCACATCTGAGTAGTGGCAATTTAAGCTCCACTTTTTCAAGAAAAGCATCTATGTAAATTATTTGGAATTCTTGTGCAGAAGATTGGTCTTTTCTCTCCAATATCTTTCTTTCTTCAATCATTTATTGATATCATTATGGGCTTGTAAACATTTATTTTATGTACAGGATTATAATCCAATACTGTTATTTATTTTGCTGCTCAAATTGTTCCAGCTCTGGCCATTGGAAGGGTTTTCAGCTGCCTGATCTATTCCTTTCACAATCTGCACCATTTGGGGTCTTATTTTTTTAGGATTTTCTTCTTTTCTGGCCCCACATGGTCTTCCACAACCCAAATGTCCTTCAACTGATGAACCAATAGACAAATGTGCTCTATCCACATGGAGTACGTTCCGTGGAATCAAGCACTGACATAGGCAACAATGCAGTGAGCCTTGAGAACTTGTTGCTCAGGGACAGAAGCCAGGCACAGAGGCCACATAGTGTATAATCCCCTTTACATGAAAAGTGCAGAACAGACAAATTCACACGGAGGCAAAGTGAAGCAGGGGTTGCTAGGGGCTGGGAGCAGGGAAGCTGGCACTGATGGCTGATGGGCACAGGTTTCTTTTTGGAGTAAAAACATCCCAAAATTAGATCGTGATGATGGTTGCACAACCCTGCGACTATGCAGTACTAAAACCACTGAACTGTTCACTTTAAATGGGTGAATTTCATGACATGAATTATATATCAATAAAGTTTGGTTTTGGTTTTGGTTTGTTTTTAAAGGTACTTCGGCCGGGCGCAGTGGCTCACGCCTGTAATCCCAGCACTTTGGGAGGCTGAGGCAGGTGGATCTCGAGGTCAGGAGATCAAGACCATTCTGGCTAACATGGTGAAACCCCGTCTCTACTAAAAATACAAAAAATTAGCCGGGTGTGGTGGCGGGCACCTGTAGTCCCAGCTACTCGGGAGGCTGAGGCAGGAGAATGGCATGAACCCAGGAGGCAGAGCTTGTAGTAAGCCGAGATCACGCCACTGCACTCCAGCCTGGGCGACAGAGCAAGACTCCATCTCAAAAAAAAAAAAAAAGTACTTCAGGCTCATCTTGTGTTCCCCCATTCCATCCCTAGAATCAGCCCTTTCTCCAGGTAGTGCTCATTCCTGTGAGTGGAGAAAGATGTCAGGAGTCAAGATACGGGTGCTGGGTGGGTACTACTGGTTGCTGGGTGGGTACTGCTGGTTGCTGGCTGGGTTTTTGGCCTCCCCATCCACTGCTAAGCCCACCCCAGAGCAGCCTTCTGTGCTGGTCAGCATCGCTGTCACTCTTTTTCTTCAGACAACCAATTGCAGGCTTGGAGAGATTGAGGGGCTGGCCCAACACCCCACAGCATGGGCATGAGTGGGGCTGAGACCTGAACCAGGGCTGGTGGCTGTAGATACCTTTCAAGATGCCCCCGTCTCTCCCTGCAGAAGGAACTGGGATTCCTTGTGTCCTCTCTCTCTGGTTCGAGCCCAGGCCGTGAACTCCCGAGTGACCCCACATTCCCCTGGCACAGGGGCCCTCATGGGGCACATGGGCATGGGAGCCCCACGCCAGCATCCGAGTCCCCAGCACAGCTCCTTTCCTGCGCTTGCTGCCGGCCGAGGGGCCTTAGTTGAAATCCTGACTCCTCCACCTGCACCTGGACTCAGTTTTCCCTGTGTGAATTGGGCAGGGAGGTGGCACTGGCTACACTCCCAGGATCCTCCTCTACTCGGACAAGCTCACGCCGCTAGGGCACCACTTGGGCCTCACCCACTCTGGGCCAGTGACTGGGGGGCTCCAGAGGGTGTAAGGGGCCCTGGGCAGTCTCAAGGGGGTTTTGTGGGGCTCTGCGGGCATCAGGTGGAAGAGGAGTGGCCCGAGTGGGCCTTGAGCTGTGATCTATGAAGTGCTTCCTCACTGTGAGGCCAGGACAGGGATGCCCTCCACCCATTGGTTAGAGGACAGGACAGGGATACCCTCCAACCATTGGTTAGAGGACAGGACAGGGATGCCCTCCACCCATTGGCTAGAGGCCAGGACAGGGATGCCCTCCGCCCATTGGCTAGAGGACAGGACAGGGATGCCCTCCGCCCATTGGCTAGAGGACAGGACAGGGATGCCCTCCGCCCATTGGCTAGAGGCCAGGACAGGGATGCCCTCCTCCCATTGGTTAGACGACAGGACAGGGATGCCCTCCGCCCATTGGCTAGAGGCCAGGACAGGGATGCCCTCCGCCCATTGGCTAGAGGCCAGGACAGGGATGCCCGCCGCCCATTGGCTAGAGGACAGGAGAGGGATGCCCTCCGCCATTGGCTAGAGGACAGGACAGGGATGCCCTCCGCCCATTGGCTAGAGGCTGCCGTGAGGTGAATGCAGGTTTCCAGCTACCGAACTGGGCATGAAGAGAACAAGGTCCTGAGAATCTCTAGAGACTCAGTGTGGCTGGCATGTGCCCACTGCAATTCTGAGGCCTGGGTCTAATGCCCCTCCAGCACTTGTCCCAGCACTGGCTAGAGACAGGCAAGCCTGAGAGAAAGGGAAGGATGGAAGGAGGGAAAAAGGGAGGGGTGGAGGGAAAAAAAGAGGGAGGAAAAGAGGGAGATATGGAGAGAGGGAAAGAGAAAGAGAAAGAGGGAGGGGTGGAGGGAGGGGTGAAGGGAAGGAAAGAAAAATGAGTGGCTGGAGGGGTGAAGGGAGGGAAATAGGGAGGGGGTGGAGGAAGGGAAGGAGGAAGGAGGGCAGAGAAAACTGGAGAGTGAGAAAGAGGGAAGGGTGGAGGGAGGGAAGGAGTGGGAGTGGAGAGAAAACTGGAGGGTGGGAAAGAGGGAGGGGTGGAGGGAGGGCTGGAGGGAGGGAAGGGCTTTCAGAGGGAGGGAGCGGGAGCAGGACTCATCCATTTGTTCACGGAGAGGTCTAGGGCTCCTAAACGGGGTCCCAGGTCCCTTCCTGGAGGCGGGATTGAGCTCCTCCGGGCTGGCAGGTTCCTTGCTGGGATGTTGCTCCTGCAGGACCTCACCCATGCCCCTGTTCCTTCACCTGCCCTGCTCATCCCTGAGTCCCCTCTCAGCCACCCTAGGGAGCTGAGTCTAATGCCAGGCTGGGGAGGCCCCATTAATTATGGCCCTGAGAGAAAGCCTGGGCTGTATTTGGAGAACACCTAGCTTATAAAAGAGTCAGACTCAGCTTGTAAAATGCCTGATTAGCTTAAAGAGGAATGGCCCAAGCCTTCCCCCAGGCGGAGGAAGCCAGGGCAGCTGGCAGTAGGGCAGCAGGCAGTGGGCAGCAAGGCTTCATTCCAACGCCCACCCCCAGCCCAGCCCAGGGCAGCCCCTGCCCTCAGCTCTTCCCTTGGAGCCTTCCCTGAGAGCCCAGAAGGATGGCCCTTCTCCTACACGCCCACCTTGTGGGGGCTGCAGAATCTTGGCTCCTAAAAGGCCTTTTGAGAAATCATTGAGTTGAGCATTTCTCAGAGCCTTCTGCTGAAGGAGAAACAGCCTTCACAGACTCCCAAGAATATAGACGACAGTTTGAAAACTGTGCACGGGTGCACGTGGTGTGCACGGGGTAAAATCCAGCTGATGCCCATACTGAGTTTCTGGGATTCACTACGCCCTGGCGTGCCATCTACACAAGCTAGTCCTCTACTCTCAAGATCCCGCCTCTCTGTGCTTGTACTTCAAAATGCAGCCCAGCCCACCTGGCCTTCTCCAGGAAGGGGTGGCTGGCCCTGCACAGCCAGACTGCAAACTGCCACCCCACTGGTGTCATCTGGCTGTGACGATTTATGCTAATGTGGGTCCCACCACACACACTCAGACTCATACACTCGCACACACTCACACACACTCATACACCCTCTCACACTCACACTAACACTGTTTCTCACACACGCACTTATACACACACTCACACACATACTCTCACACTTAGTCACACACTGTCACACACACAGTCTCACATACTCTCACATCCTCATACTGACACACATACACTCACTGACACACTTTCACACTCATATTCAATCTCACATACACACTCATACACATGAACTCAACTCACACTCATACACTCACACTATACTAACACTCACACTCACTCACATACACACACATGCACTCACACTCGCATCCTCACACTCACACTTGCACACTCACATTCATACACTATGCTCACTCACACTCACCCTCACACACTCACACACACTCATTCACATTCTCACATGCATACGCACTGACACACTCACCCTTTCACACACATACACTCACCGGCACACTCACCCTTTCACACACATACACTCACCGGCACACTCACCCTTTCACACACATACACTCACCGGCACACTCACCCTTTCACACACATACACTCACCGGCGCAAACACACTTTCACACACATACACTCACCGGCGCACTCACACTTTCACACACATACACTCACCGGCGCACTCGCACTTTCACACACATACACTCACCGGTGCACTCGCACTTTCACACACATACACTCACCGGCGCACTCGCACTTTCACACGCACTCACCGGCGCACTCGCACTTTCACACGCATACACTCACTGGCACACATGCACTTTCACACGCATACACTCACTGGCAAACTCGCACTTTCACACACATACACTCACTGGCGCACACGCACTTTCACACACATACACTCACTGGCGCACACGCACTTTCACACATTCACTCACATACACTCATACACATGCACTCACACTCACTTATACACTCACACTAACACACTCAACTCACACACATTCATACAACACTCACACTCATACACTCATTCACACACATATTCGTGCACAAACACACTCACACATAGCATCACACAGTCTTACACACTCAGTCTCACACACTCATTCACTCACATACACACACTTAAACACATGCACTCACACTCACACATACACACACTATACTAACACACACACTCTTACATCCACACTCACACACCTTACACTCACACACTCATACACTTATTGTCATTCACACACTCATACACTCACACACCTCCATACACACACACACTCAAGCTCATACACTAACACACACTCACACACACATTCATTCACATACTTATACACATGCACTCACACTATACTAACACACTCTTATGTCACACACATTCTCACACTCACACTCATACACTCACTGTCATTCACACTCACTCACACTCATACACACACACATGCTCATACACTAACTCACACAGTTTCAGACCCTCATACACTCACACTCTCACAGTCTTACACTCACACAGCCTCACACACAGTCACACTCACACATGCACCCATCTGCCCCAGCCCCTGTCCTGCCTCTGCAGTGGAAGGGGCCCAGCCTTGTGTGGATTGGTTACTACTCAGGGCAGGGGGAGCCCAGCACCGGGGATCTCTCCCCAGGCCACTGCTGCTGCTGTGACCCTGCCCCTTCTTAGCTTTCACAGACTCAGAGCCTTGTGGCACTGGGATGGGGGGAGGAAGGGCACGTCACAGTCTGTGCCATCCACGGTGGCACTGGCAGCTCACCATGCCTTTCTTCCTGGGGCAGGGCCCTGCAGGGAAGCTGGAGAAATGTTCCCTGCCTCAAAGTACCCATAAGGGGCCTCCTGGCAGGTGTGCATGGAGCCCCTCTCCCCCTCCCTCAGAGGCTGTGTCAGGGCCTGCAACGCCCAGCCATCCTGTTACACCATGGGTCTCGGTTTCTCCCACCGGCCCTGACCCTCAACCTCACCAAGGGGTGGGTGAGGAAACCTTCCCAGGCCTGGGCTGAGGACTGAGGTTGTGTCTGCAAAGATGCCCGCCCCAGAGTCCAGTCCCTGTCCCACGGCAGCTTTGCAGCTCACACGCTGCCATGACCCATGGCCAGGAAGCCGCTAAGCCCAGAGGTGACCTGGAGTGAGCAGAGCAAGAGGAGCTGAAAGGAACGGATCCTTCCTTTCCATTGGGGGTCAAGGCAATGGGAGCCCACATGCCATGTGTCCCCAAATATGTAAGTTTCCAAAGGAGCTAAAAAAAACAGTTAAAATAAAATACTGTTAACAAGTATACCATCAACGCCACAAGGAAAGCCTGGTGTTCATTCAAATTCTAGACTCCTTGGCCTTCATGCTGGGAGATGGCTGCAGAGAGAGCCAGTCCCAGCCCTGGAACTTGCCTGCCCCCCCCACATCCTGCATGGCCCCCACCTGGGCGTCCAGCCCCACCTTCCAGCCTTGGGTTGGGTGCCCAGCAGCTTGGCCTAGCTTCCGAGGGTGGATGGAGAAGAGGGCCCTTGGGCTCTTGGGTCTGTGCAGAAGTTGGGAATGGGATTCAGGCCTTCAGGGGCACCTCTAGGGCACAGGTCCAGACAGACAGAGGGGATACAGAGTGCTCCAGACAAGGAAATCTTGCTGATGGGGCAGCAGGGGAGAAGCGTGTTCAGGGTACAAGGGAAGGCCTGGGAAAGGCTGAAGGTGAGTGTAAGTGTCTCATGCAAGGGGTAGAGAGGACTGGAGCCAATCCCAGTGGGGAGGGCAGGCAGGGTGAGGAGGGCGAGGTGGAAGGAGACCAGAAGGGGAGCCATCCTGAGGCAGGGAGACATTGGGGGTTGGAGGAGAGACTCCCAGGGGATGTGAGCTTGTGAGCTGCTGCCCCTCAGCCTCCAGAACCCGAGAGACCCTAAGGATAGAAATGGGGCCAGCCCCACTGTAAACAGGCCATGTCCTGTGCCCCTAGAATATCCCTGTCACCCCACAGTCCCCCAGGCCTGGCCTGGGGTTGGATGGGCAGTGATTCAGACATGGCCGGGCTGCCCTGTACACCCTGGCTCTGCCACTGGCCCAAGCTAAGCCTACCGTAGATAGGCAACACCACCCCCAGGAGCCTGCCAGGAATGCACCATTCCAGGCCCCACCCAGATCTCCACAGCTAGCATTTCAACAGGATCCTAGGTGATTTGTGTGCACACTAAAGATTAAGAAGCACTGGCTCAAAGCTTCCAGCATTCAGTGCCTCAGTTTCCCCATTAGAATGGGTTTGGTGACCCCTGCCCTAGTGCAAGGCACAGTGCAGAGGGGAGGGGGCCATACATACTCAGAAGCAGCGGGGAGGGGGCTGTACATACTCAGAAGCGCACTGGGCAGTCCCCCCAGGCTGCAGAGGTAGAGCCATGGCCCTCTGAGAACACCCAGGACAGGGCCCAAGCTGCAGGGAGTAGGGGCCCAGAGGCTCAGGACCAAGGGACAGCAGGGAGGGGGGCACAGGTGCCTTCTGAGAGTCCTGGAGGTGGGGCAGAGTGAGGCCTGGTGGCATGAGTCAGGCCGGCTCTGCTATCCCCAGCGCACCTTCCGGCTAAATTACCAGGTCTGGCTCAGTCGCCGGCCACCATATAAAGGTGCCTTCGTACTGTGTCTCCCAGTCCCTGGTGGAAAACCCCGCGATGAGGCTTCTCCTGGTGCTGCTGCTTCTGGCTGCTCTGTGTGCTGCCCTGGGTAAGACACTGGCCACACCAGGGGAAGGACAGGGGCAGGCGGCTCCTGGGCTGGGCACCCCAGGGCCGGGCGCTGGAAGGGCAGGCTTTGCCAAGGATCACCAGCCTGGACTGGGGGCTGCAGGGAGTTGAGGGAGGCCTCTTCCTATGAGCACAGCTTCTGGTGTCTTTGTGGCTTGTGTGGGTAAAGCCCCGATGCTGGTCCTGGGTTCCAGCCTGGGTTCCATCCCCCTTTTCCCAAGACAGAGGGGAATTCTTGGGATGTTGGACTCTCAGTGCTAAAAAAGAAAGTCCTAAGGAGACCAGGGCTAGTTGGTCACCGCCCTTCTAGCCCCGCTCTGCCCTGACCTTGATGACCTGGCTTTGGGGCCTGAAAAGAGGCCGGGAGGCAGGAGGTGTGGGTGGGAGGGACAGAGCATGTGATTCTCAGCTGAATAATTATCATCTAGCGATAATTAGCCCCATCAGCTTCTCCTGAGCGTGGGGTGAGGGTAGGGGGGAAGTGGGAAGGGCTGGGGACTTTGGAGAGCAGCCCCAGCTTGAGGAGGGGCCTGCAGTGGGAAGGCTGGAAAGACAGATGGAGGGGGCATCAGGAAAGGGCAGGAGTCAAGGTCAGGCTGCCCAAGCTGATCAGATCCCTCCAGCCCCTATACGGAACGGCACAACCCTTCCATATATCAGGGCACAACCATGGGAGAGAAGGGGCCAAGGGTGCTGAGTCAGGACATGGGGACACTGGCCTGGGACGCCTGTGCTCTCTGGGGCTTACTTTGCTTTTCTGGGAAGTTGGCCCATATGATGCTGACAGTCAGACAGCACCTGCTGGGAGCTGGTCACTGCTCCCAGGATCTAATGAGGGTGACCCCTTCATTCCCATCACAGCCCGAGGGCGTAGGGACTACCAGGATCCCTACGGAGAAGTGGCGGTAATGTAAGGTCCTTGTTCAGAGGAACCTAGGAGTGTTTCCCGGCCCCACCAGCACCAGGAACCCAGCTGTAGGCAGGGAGAGCAAAAACAGTCAGGGTCAGACCCCAAGAACATGGATATCAGCTGCACAGGTGCAGAAGATGCCATCACCCCACACAGCAGGCACCCACTCTCAAGTCAGAGCAGGTGTGCTTTTCCCAGGGAACTGCTACAGGACACCCCCATCAAGACCACCCTACAGGAAGCCTACAGGGCACCCCTTACAGAAAACCCCTACAGAACATACCTAAAAGACACCCCTACAGAACACCCCCTAAACAACATCCCCTACAGAATACCCCATAAAGGACACATCTACAGGACATTCCCTACAGAGCACCCCCTACAGGACACCCTTACAGGACCCCTGTACAGGGCACTGCTATGGGACACTCCCTACAGGACACCCCTTACAGGAAACCCCTACAGGACACCCCTGCAGAACACCCCTAGAGGACACCCCTACAGAATATCTCTACAGGACACCCCTACAGAACACCCCCTACAGGAAACCCCTTCAGGACACCCCTACAGGACCCCCGTACAGGGTCACTGCTTCAGGACACTCCCTACAGGACACCCCTTACAGGAAACCCCCATAAGACCACCCTTACGGGAAACCCCTAAAGGACACCCCTAGAAATACCTCTTACAGGACACCCCTACAGAACACCTCCTACAGGACACCCCTACAGGATACTCCCTACAGGACACCCCTTAAGGGAAACCCCCACAGGACACCTCTTACGGGAAACCCTTAAAGGACACCCCTAGAGAACACCTACAGGACACCCCTACAGAACACCTCCTACAGGACACCCCTACAGAACAACTCCTATAGGACCCCCCTACAGGGTACTCCCTACAGGGCACCCCTACAGAACACCTCCTACAGGATAATACCTACAGGATACTCCCCACAGAACACTCTCTACAGGACACCACTACAGGACACTCCCTACAGAAAACCCCTACAGGAAACCTCCTACAGTACACTCCCTCTAGGACACTCCCTACGGGAAACCCTCTACAGGACACTCCCTACAGGACATTCCCTACAGGAAAACCCTACAAGATACTCCCACAGAAAACCTCTATAGGACACTCCGTACAGCAAACCCCCTACAGGACACCCCCTACAGGACACTACCTACAGGAAACCCCTACAGGACACCCCTATATGACACCCCTACAGGACACCCCCTATAGGACACCTGAACAGGACACCTCCTACAGGACACTCCCTACAGGACACTCCCTACAAGACACTCTTACAGGAAACCTCTACAGGACACTCCTTACAGGCTCCCTACAGGAAACTCCTACAGGACCTGCCTTACAGGAAACCCCTACAAGACGCTCTTACAGGAAACCTCTACAGGACACTCCCTACAGAAAACCCCCTACAGGACACTCCCTACAGGACACCCGCTACAGGACACTCCCTACAGGACACTCCTACAGGACACCCCTACTGGACACCCCCTATAGGACACTGTACAGGACGCCCCCTACAGGACACTCCCTACAGGAAACCCCTACAAGACACTCCTGTAGGAAACCTCTACAGGACACTCCCTAAGGGAAACCCCCTACAGGACACTCCCTACAGGACACCCCCTACAGGACACCCCCTACAGGACACCCCTACAGGACAACCCCTATAGGACGCCTGTACAGGACATCCCCCACAGGACACTCCCTACAGGACACTCTGCAGGACATCCCTACAAAACACTCCCTACAGGACACCCCCTACAGGACACCCTTACAGGACACTCCCTATAAGACACCCCCTACAGGACATCCCCTACAGGACACCCCTACAGGATACCCCCTATAGGGCACCTTTCTCGCTACCTCCACCCCTAAGTCCTGGTACAAAAGGCTCAAAGATGCCTTTCCAGGCAGCACAGCCTCCACACCAGGATGTGGTGTTTCTGGCTTCTCCACCCACTGTCACGCCCTGTCACAGCTCCTGGGGCCTCACACCCTGAACAATCTGGCCTTCCCTCTTCCCTGCTGCACCTTCTGTCCAAATGTCTCTCCTCCAACTACAAATAGAAATCCATCCACCCACGTCCCTACAGGGCCACCGACTCCAGGAAGCCTTCCCAGATCTCCCTGCCGTCTATCAAAACTGTGTTCCCTCTTGGCCAAGTGTCTCCCCAGGGCATCCATTGTACCTTGCCCTTCTTCCATAGGTCCCCATGACTGTACATCTCAGCCTTGTCCATGGAGCCCGTGGACCCAGTTCTCAATGTCGTTGGAAGCTGGGGGCAACCACACAGCACACAGGTGCCAGCCAGGAACACAGCCCACCCATGTTCCTCCCACTTGCAGCCTGGACCAGGGCCTGGCTGCAGACCCCTACATGGCTGGGGTATGGGAATCACCAGCAGGCTTCAGGCAGATAGCCCTCTCAACAGCCCTTAAGCACCTTCTGTATGTGAAGTCCCCAGAGCCACACCTGCCCTAGGTAAGGCAACCCAGCTGCCTCTGGCTTCCCTGCCTGGAGCTTCCTGCAATCCTTTTCCAGTAAAGAAGGGTGGGGCAGGGGCCAATGTTTTGTGCATTTCATCATTTCATCCTCCCAAAAGACCACAGTATGGGCTGTTATTACTCCCATTTAGTAGGTGAGGACACTTTGATTCAGACAGAAGATGGGGACAGTAAGAAGTATAACACAGGTCACCTTGAAGTTACCCCTCCTTGTATGCGTCATGCTGCCCCATCCCTTCTGTCCGCCATTTGCCACTCTACCCATGCATCCTTCCATCCACCCACTCGCCCATCCACCCACACACCCAACCACCCTTCCATTCATCCATCCAACCATCCACCCACCCACCCATCCAGCCTTCCATCCATCCATCCACTCTTCCATCCTCCCACCGATCCACCCATCCACCCACCCATCCACTCATCCATCCATCCACCCACCCCTCCACCCTTCCACTCGTCCACCTGCCCATCCACCCACTCACCCACCCACCCACCCACCCATCCACCCTTCCACCCATCCATTAGCTCTTTCATCCATCCACCCACCCACCTATCCACCCACCCGTTCACCCTTACATCCATCCACCCACCCATTTATCCACCATCCACTCTTCCACTCATCCACCCACCCATCTACCCTCCCATCCACCCATCCATTCACCCATCCATCCATCCATCCACCCACCCATCCATCCTTCCATCCATCCACCCACTCAGCCATCCACCCACCCGTTCACCCTTACATCCATCCACCCACCCATCCATCCTTCCATCCATCCACCCACTCACCCATCCACCCACCCACCCATTCACCCTTCCATCCATCCACCCACCCATTCATCCACCATCCACTCTTCCACTCATCCACCCACCCATCTACCCTCCCATCCACCCATCCATTCACCCATCCATCCATCCATCCACCCACCCATCCATCCTTCCATCCATCCACCCACTCAGCCATCCACCCACCCATCCACCCTTCCATCCATCCATTTGCTCTTTCATCCATCCACCCACCATTTACCCTTACATCCTCCCACCCACCCATCCACCCACCCTTTCACCCATTCACCTGCCCATCCATCCACCCTTTCACCCATCCACCTTTCCATCTACTCACTCACCCATCCACCCTTCCATCCACTCACCCACCCATTCACCCTTCCATTCATCCACCCATTATCCACTCTTCCACTTATCCACCCACCCATGCTTCTGACCATCCATCCATCCATCCACCCACCCTTTTATCCACCCACCCACCCACCACCCACCCATTCACCCTTCCATCCATCCACCCACCCATCCACCCTTCCACTCGTTCACCTACCCATCCACCCACCCTTTCACCCATCCACCCCTTCAATCCACTCACCTACTCATTCACCCTTCCATTCATCCACCATCCACTCTTCCACTTATCCACCCACACATCCACCTACACTTCTAACCATCCATCCATCCACCCACCCACCAACCCATCCACCCACCCATCCACTCTTCCATCCATCCATTCACTCTTTCATCCATCCACCCACCCACCCATCCACCCACCCATTCACCGTTCCATCCATCCACCTACCCATCCACCCACCCATCCAGCCACCCATACACCTACCCATACACTCTTCCACTCATCCACTCACTCATCCACCCACTCATCCACCCATCCACCCACCCATCCACCCACCCATCCACCCACTCATCCACCCACTTCCAGCCATCCACCCTTCCATCCACCCACCCAACCATCCAGCCTTCCATCCATCCACCCACACATCCAGCCTTCCAGCCTTCCATCCATCCATCCACCCGTCCACCCTTCCATCCATCCACGCATCCACCCTTCCACCCTTCCATCCCTCCACCCACCCACCCACCCACCCACCTAACAACCCACCCCTTCATCCATCCATCTTTCTCCTGATTTAGCTGATGCGGTTCCACTACATTCTCTAGCATCCCCAGTCCTCTACCCAGTGGCAGTATCAGAGGGCAGGGAGGCAGATGTGTGCATGAGTTTACAGGTGCTAGGGAAGCCGTGGGAAGAAAAGTGGCTGGGAAGACCCTTCGCAAGACCTGGGGCAGCCTACACCTGCCCCACACATATCCCTCCCTCATGCTGACAGCCTGACATTCACACACACAGGACAAGAGGGGACAGAGGGAGTGGTCACCACCACAGTCCCCAGCCCTTTGGCCCATCCCAGGGGACCCAGAGGGTCCCCTGGAGGGAGGGCGGAGGAGGTGGCTCAGAGGGGCAAAGCTGGGTGGGCTGGGAGCCTGGCGCTCAGCCCCAGCCCCAGGTTCAGACTGAGGGGCCTGTGCTTCCTCCCCCAGCACAGGCCCTGCACTGCCACGTGTGCTGCGGCCACGAGCACTGAGAGTCCCTGGTGGAGTGTGCCCCGACCGACAAGTACTGCGTGATCACACGGGCCAGTGAGTACCCGGGCCTGGCCCGCCCACCCAGCCCTGCCCCACTGGGCACCTCCCCACCTGGGTGCCCCTGCCCTGCCCTGGTCCAGACCCCAGGACACCACTGCCCTCCCAAAAGGATCCCACAGCATCCACACCCTGCAGGCCGTCAGTGGCAGCAGCTAACGCACCTACGTTCATCATCGCATCTTTCTGCGAGTGTTAGAGGAAACCCCACAGCTCCCCAGCAGTATTCTCAGAATAGAGCCAAGAGGGGGCTTTACAGTTTAAACCAAAGGGTGCCCGTTTAAAATACTAGGGCAGGAGAGAGCACGTGGTGTGTATGCGGAAGCCTGGAAAACGCAGCCCTCCTGGGAGGTGCCCCCATGTCCCTCTCCGCCAGCCTCTGCCTTGGGTGCCTCTAGCTGAGCCTGGAGCTCTGCCCTCCTGACAACACACCCTTTCTTTCCTCTGGCCTCCTGTGGACACTTCTTCATTTAGGTCTGGTTCTTCTGAGCTGCAGGCTGAGCGGGGTCCCAGAGCTCACATGTAGGGCAGTGGCAGTGACAGGCAGGGTCGGTATTCAAAGGCTGGAGGAGCCTGGGGCTCATATCTGAATCCTGAGGACCTGGGGAGGGTGGGAGGGAGGAGGCTCTCTGCAGAGGCAGTGGAGACCCTGAGAGTGTGAAGCCTGAGAAAGGGAAGTGGGGCCGGAGACAAGGAGGACCCTGAACTGAGGAAGGTCCTGCCCCTGAGAAGGAAAGAGGCCGGGGATATGGTTGGAAGGGGCAGACTGATGGGCTCACACCCAGGACGGCCACATATGACCTGTGAGACCCTGGAGGCAGAGTCACCCCTGAGCCTCAGTGTCCATGTCTGGGAAGGGGATGAGGGATCTCTCTCCTGGTGGGTCTCTGTCACCATTGGGATCATGTCTGTGGGGGCCTCTAGCCCCCATAAATCACAGCTGTTGTGGTTCTTGCGCAGCTCTCCCAGACTCCCTGTTCTGTGCAGGGGAAGGGGTGTTAGGGCAGCCTCCCTGTGTGGTCCTGGGGACCCATCCTCTGGGCCAGTTTCCTACAAATCCCAATGACCACAAAGTCCCCTCCAGCTTAGACTCTGAGCCACCCCATTTTATGGGGAGACACAGCGTCCCTCCCAGGGTGCCAAGGTGCCTGGCCCTGCCCAGAGACCCCAGCTGTTGCTCTCAAGGGCTAGGGGTCGCTCCCTCCCCACTCTGGCCACACCTGACGCAGGGGGCGGCATGGCGAGAAGCTGCTCTTGCCTCCATCCCCCAACAGCTGCCCGTCGAGCGTCTAATGTGGGCCCCACACTGCAGTGGGCACTAGGCAGGAACAGGGAAGCCCAAAGCCCTGCCCCGTGGAGGGCCTGCTGTGGGTGGTGGTCAGAAAACAACCCCCAAGCCACAGGCAAAGCCAGCTGGAGAGGGGCCAGGGGCACTCTCCTCCCCGGGCGCCCCTCGCTGGAAGCCTCAGCGCTCCTCCCATACCCCCAGGGCTGCTGTCCCCACCCTGTCCCTCCTCTAGCTGGCCCCTCACTGTGCCTGCTTCTGTCTGTCCATCTGTCTGTCTGGCCAGGCAGCGTTTCCTGACAGAGATCCCCAGGGCCCATCCTCCAGGGGCCTCAGAGGTTACAGCCAAGCCTGACATGGGGTAATGGGGTGGCAGAACTGACACATGGGGTGGGTAGCCGGGAGGACAGCATGGACAGCATGCCCCAGGGTCCGAAAGCCTCTGACAGGCATGCATCCAGGCTTGGGCGGGCAGAAGAAATCTACCAGGTGCCCTTGTACCCACCGGCAGTGACTTCAGCCGGTGACTCCGGGCCCTCGATCTGCTGGAGTCACTCCATGTGGGTGGAAGAGCAGGGGCTGCCTGGCCCCCTGAGGGTTCGGGGGCAAAGGGGGAAGGGCCTCTGGGTTCAACACCAATGGGTGCCACTACCGACCACGCAGAGCGCCAGGCCCCGAGTGGTTCTGTCTGACTTCTATTTGCTCCCTAGCAAGCCAGCTGAATGTCCCTATTTCACAAGCGAGAAAACAAGAGCCTATGGCCCACGCTCTGACGAGGCCTCACTCTCCCTGGAGCCCAGGGCCTTCTCTCTCCAAACCATCTGGCCAGTGACTGGTGGCTGGGCCCGTCCCAGGTCTCCCCAGGGATTACTCAGAGACGGGGCCAGCTAACGCTGCCTCTACTCCATTTTACCCATAAAAATGAACCTCCTTACTTAAGAATGGAGGGTAGGTTCACTAACCATGGGACTTACGTAAAGAACTGCACACCGGACAAGAGGTAAGGGGTCCCTCTGTGGAACCCCTGCCGGCTCTGATGCTCTCTTCAATCCAGGAGCAGCTTCCTTTCATCCAGACCTGGCAGCAGCTCTGTCTCTCTGCTTTGCCATGGCCAGGAAAGGGCTGGACAGAAAGTGGCGCTAAACCCTGCTACTAACCACACACAGCTATGACTGCTGTGCATTCGGCATCGGCCGTGCAGCCCCACTGCTCTGAACACTCGTCAGGAATTTATTCCTTCAACCGAAAACAGTGGCGATGAGGAAACAGAGGCATAGACCTATCGAGCATCTTGAGATAGAAGCCCCCATCCCCACACCCAGCTTTCAACAAGAAGATCCTTGGGTCAGGGTCACAGCTTCCAGAGTGTTCTGAGCAGTGCAGGTTCAGGGAAGCAGCTCCCCTTTACCCAAGGCTGCTGGGCTCTGAGTGGCCCCCACAGCGCAGGTGCAGAAGCTGGGGGAGTATCACACAGGCAGCAGTGCTGCCTGAGGCCGCAAGCCTGCTCCTTCTCACCTGCTCCCTGGGGCCCCTGGCCGACCCTGCCTCCCTTTCCCTTTGGGACATGAGCCTCGGCAGCTGAGCAGCCTGCCCAGTCCTCATCCCCCGCCATTTCCCGACTTGGACGAGCATGGGACCTGGGCTTTTCTTCTGCTCCCTGAAACTCTGCAATGAGACTGGGGAGGGAGGAGCCACTCAGTTGCTCCTGGCCTCAGATGTCACGGAGGAGCCTGTTCTGAGGAGAGACAGGTCCCCTTATGCCAGAGGAAGGACCTCGCCCACAGCAGAAGGTCTCTCTGAAACCCACTCCTCCAAGCCGCCACCCCAAGCCCCGCAGGCAGGGGCCTCCCCAGGGTCTCCCAGCACGCACAGGCTGTACCTGTGGTGCTGATCGATGGGTCCAGGCTTTGGGCCTTCCCGGGGCCGGGCAGCCGGCACACAACACAGGGTACCCACAGAGCCTCCTCCTCTCTCCACAGCCAGCCCCGGTGGCATCCTGGTCATGAAGTCCTGCTCCCCGACGTGCCCCAACAGCACTGTGTCCTCCGACAGCCGCGCCTTCTCTGTGTCCTGCTGCCAAGGTAGCCAGTGCAACCACAGTGCAGCCGCAGGCCCGGCGGGCAGCCCCGGGACCCTGTGGGCCAGCATCGCAGCCAGCCAGCTGTGGGCCCTGCTCCGGGCAGCCCGCTGAGGCCTTGCGCCTGGAGCTCTCAGCGTGGGTCCCCTCAGCCTGACCAGCTCCCACACACCCAACCCGGGGCAGCAGGGTCCTAGTCTCAGCTACCACGCCCCCTCCCTCCTTTGCCCAGGCCACATCCACCACCCCCTTGGCCCTGGAGAGAGAGGAAGGACCCCACTCCCTTGGGCTCCTGCCCTGGTGAGGGAGCTCTACCCCCGCCCCAGGGAATTGCTGATGGGATGCCTCAGAGGGGACGCCTGCTTCAAGATCAACACTTGCAGAACACTTTGCTGGGTTCCTGGGACCCCTGGCCAGCTGCGAGTGGGAAGAGCCCCCCAGTTCTCTCCAGCACCCTCTATCGCTATTTCAGAGGCTAGGGGTTAAGGGGCTCGAGCCGGGGTTTCTCCCCCTCTCCCACGCCTAGCCTGACAGAACTCCCCCGTGCACACACAGCCGTCAGACCCTTTGGGCCTCCTCTTCTGCCCACAGCGGCGCTGGAAGAAAGCACAGGGCTCAGGGGTTCAGGCATTGCATCCCTTTGACTCTGTCCTCTCCGCCAGCCACCCAGTTTTCACCCCATCCCTCTTTCCCTCCCTTCCTCTCTCCCTCCATCCATCACAAACCTGCCCAGGGTATCCTTGCAGCAGAAACCCTGAGGAGGGGCCTGTCCCCAGGGCTCTCGCTGGGGGTTCAGTCTGCTGGCCAGTGTCCCCAGCCCAGGGACCCTTGCCAGCCCCATCCAGGTGAACACCGGCCTTTTAAATGGTCCCCTGGCTGTGCACTGTCAGGGTGGGGCAAGTCACCTTGGGGCTCAGTGTCAGGCACTGGAATTGGGGGGGTCTCCATTCTCACTGGGTGTGGGGGGATCGTCCTGGCCCCCCCAGGCAGTGACACCTGCCAGCCCACCCCAGAATAAAGCTGCAAGCTCTGCCTGTCCTCATTCTCAGAGATGCCGGGTCCAGGGGGTATTTCTTGTCCCTAGTCAACTGCGCCCTGGGAAAAGGGAAGAGCCCCTGCAATTAGAGGTGGGCAGGGGACGCTTTACAGAGGGGAGGGTGGAATTCTTGGTGTCGAGGTTCAGATGTGGGAGAAATGCTCATGCCTTATTACCTGGGAATCCTGAGTCCACACTGAGCCCTGACCTTCAGTGCAGGTCAGACCTTCAAGGCAGAAACATACATGTCAGTCCCAGGTGGACGGGTTACCTGGGGTCCTCTGGGAAACCCTTCTGAGCCTTGGTGTCCCTTGTCTATGCAGCCCCAACACAGGCCCACATCCTGTGTGCTTGGTCCTCAGCCCTGCAGGGTGCCCCCACACCCCTGCAGCCCTACGTCTCTGGTGGGGGCACGGGACTCCTTCGACCACCCTGGACAGGCCTCTCAAGGCCACATCTCCTCCCGGGGCTATTCCAGGATGGCAAGACCAGAGTCACCCCCTGCCCAGGGCTTGGCTATAGGGACAGACGCAGGGCCCTTCCTCAGGAAGCCACCCAGGTCCTGGTGCCCACAGTGCTCTCAGGGTTTCTCTGCTCCTGTGGCCTGGGGGGGCCCTTCCCTGGCCCAGAGGCCTCCTCTGTCCAGGTCTTGAGTCCTCGCCCTGCTGTTCTGCCCTTTCAAGCTTGGAAGCCAGGAAGAGATGTCCTTTCCCTTCCCCGACTCCTTTATCCCTCGCCTCCCTTCCCCAGGTGATGGGCACAAACTTCCAGGCCGGATGAGCGATGGTGGGCCTCCTGCCTGGCAGAGCTGGTTCCCACGGCCCAGGCGCCTGAGCCAGGAGCCATCATGCTGGCTGGGAGCCTCCCTAGGCAGGTGTTTGCGTCCTCTCTGGGAATCTGAGCAGGCAGGTGTGCAGGCCAGATGTCCAGCCTCCCCTGCAGCCCTCAGCCTCAACCTTCCGCACCTGCCAGGCCTCCAGGCAGTGAGCCAGGCAGGATGTTCCCACAGCCTCCCTGGCCCGGGGCTGCTGCCTGCCGTTGGACTCCTGCTCCAGAAGGAAGAAGGCCTCCCAGCAGCGCCCTTGGCCTGCCCAGTGCTTCCTCTCAGCCTCCCGGGGCTGCTGCCCCCACCCAGCCTGCCACTGGTCTCCCAAGCCTGTGCCCATGCTGAAGAAGCACTCTGCAGGGAGCGCTGTGCTCCCAAGCACCCAGGAGCAGGGAGCTCGGGTCAGCTGGAAAAGCTCCAGAAGCTCCTGCTGCCTCAGCGGGCTTCTCCCCCGTTATCGCACCTTGAGCTGTCTGGAGGCCAGTAGAAGGCCGAGTGGGTTGAAGGGACCTGAGCGAACCCCCTGGGAGCCAGGCTCTAGGATTCCCGCGGGCTCCCCAGCACAGCTTCCCGCAGTCCCCAGCTTGCTGGGCTCTAGGGATCCACGAGGAGGTTGGTGTGGGGTCAGGTGCTCTCAGCCATCCTGAGAGGAAAGTTGGAGTTTTCTTTTCTCAAGGAAGGTGGGAATCCTGACTCCTGCCTGAGGAGCCTTCCCAGGCAGGCTGACTCAGGAGGGGCTCACCCTGCAGGGCAGGCCCCACCCTGGCAAGTCCCAACAGAAACCGCATCTGATGCCACCCAGCAGCCCACGGCCTCTGCCTGCAGGAGCCTCTGTGTCCAGAAGCCAGGCACGGCAAGGAGGCTGTTTCCACACAAAGCTGACCACAGCCCCTCTCCACAGGGGAAGAGCTGGGGCACAGGGAGCCCCACTCCCGGGTTGGCGAGTGCTCAGCAGGACCCCTGGGCCCTCCGGCTTCCACATCACTAAGTCAGCAGCTCTGGAGGGCACCTCCTGCACACCAGGCATCATGGCTCTCGGCTGCTATGGTGGCAGACCGTCCCTGCCCTCGAGTGGGCACAGCAGGCAAAGTGATAAGCTCATGTGGGCTGCAGCGCCTGGCCAAGGCGTGAGGGAGGCAGAGGGTAGGAGAGACAGGCCTCAGGGGCCGTGGCTGGGGCCCTCCGGAAGGCGCCAGTGTCTCTGACAATGGGGTCAATGTGCAAAGGCCTGGAGGTAGGAAAGGGCTTGATATCCTGAGAGGAGACCCAGGCACCGAGACAGAAGAGGGTACCCGGCCCCCCGAGATGGACAGAGCACACAGACAGCCCAGTCAGGGCCCAGAGGCAGGACAGGGAGGCTGAGAGTGCGGGGGAGCACTGAGGGGATCCAGGGGAGGGACTGCATCCAACCCAAGTGCAGGGTAAGGAGTGGGGACTGCAGGGCAGGGCGGGGCAGGCAGAGGCAGGCACAGCCCCCAGCCAGGAGGAGGCAGGGCCAGACTGGGGCCAAGGGAGGGGCAGAGGGAGGGTGGAGATGTAGGCCTCTGGGGGCCCTTGCATGGCCGCTGCGGGTTTGAGGAGGAGCAATTTGGGGGAGAGGTGGGGCTGAATGGGTTGGAATTAGTTACCCCTGAAATACCCGAGGGAGGTCTGGGTCAGGGAGGAGAGGCCACCAGGCTCAGCAGGGCACAGGCTGAGATGTGCAGGGCAGTGGAACCCACAGCCAGCATTGTGGTTAGACCCTGCTGTCAGCAGGGCCAGCTCTGAAATGAAGGTGGGTGGGGCTTTCTCAGGTCCCTTCAGTACCGACCTGGCTCCTTGTGACCTGGGCTGCCAGTCAGAGCTGCTCCTCTGTCCCGGGCACAGCCGCATGGGCTCAGGGGCTCCTAGGCCTCCATGCTCCTTCCACTCGGCATCTCCTGCTCCCCAAGGACCCACCCGCTTCCCTTCTTATGTAACACCCTCTTGATCCCTTAAGCCCCTGGGGTCCTGGTGAGTTCCCTGGCAGGGCCCGGCATGGGCCTCTCTTCCTTCCCCTGGAGGCCTGGGCTGGTACCCAGTGAGGACTGCAGCAACACACACACCTCCTGCAGAGACAGCCCACCCCAGGCCCTGCCCAGGACCCAGCATCCAAGTGGGGTCCTCAGGGCCCCCAGGTTGAGCAGGGAGCAGCCATGCTGGGCCGCTCCAGCCTCAAGGCTCAGCAGTCACCTGATCCCAGGAGGAGCAAAGACAAGCCTCCTCCACCCAGGTCATGTGGTGACAGCTCACACGGCCCTGTGGAGGTGCTGGTGCCAGCAACAGACTGAAGACAGGGCATGCAGCGCATGAAAGATAGTTCTTTCATTCCTAAGGGCTAGGATCCATGATGTCCCCCCAAGTTATCCTGTAACCTTTAAAAAGCATGTGTCTATGGTCTGGGTGTTGCCAGCTCCAAAGCTGCTATGACCTACTGCAGACCCAAGGGTCTCAGAACCCTTGCCAGGGTGGACTCCTTGGCCTTTGAGAATTACCATTTTGTCAGGGGCAGGTGTGGGTGAATAGAAAAGGAAGAGCGGAGAGAGAGACAGAGAGACATCATTGTAACTAACTCCTAGAGGACACATAAGTGGTATAAGGGCAGTGCCCACTGGTGGGAACACTGAGTTGGGGACAGGCCCTGAAGGGACAAAGCCACTGCAGACCACCAAGTAACCCTTGCCTGAGAAGTGAGGAAGGCTGGTCCGAGGTCTTGCTATGACTTCCCATGAGGGAGCTGGTCTGCACTGACTCATGATGAGGAGTCCTTTGGTGGGATAGGTACTCCCACAGGGCAAGGGAGGGCCACAGGCAGAGTAAGAAGAAGAATGCCTGTCCTGAGGACAGGAGAGCAGGAGTGAAACAGCCCACCTACCAGGAAACCCTCTGGAAGGATGCACTCAATATCTTGGGTATTTTCCTTACGACTAAGAGAAAGGTCACACTGCGCCATCAGCACTAAAGTCATCCTATGTCTCCCGAGGTGGTCAAAATGTCTGACCCACTTGCCCAGAGGGGGCAGGATGGATGGAGGATGAATGAATGGATGGCTGAATGGAGGATGGATGGATCGAGCATGGATGGATGAGTGGGTGAATGGATGAGTGGAGGATGGATACAAGATGGATGGATGGAGAATGAATGGATGAGTGAATGGATCAATGGAGGATGAATGATGGCTGGATGGATGACGGGTGGACGAGTAGATGGATGGATGAATGATGAATGGATGGAGGACAGATGGGTGAGTGGGTGGATGGATGGAGGATGAATGATGGGTGAATGGAAGATGGATAGATGAGTAGATGGATGGGTGGAAGATGGAGAATGGATGGATGAAGGATGGATGGAAGGAGGATGGATGGATGGAAGGTGGACAGATGAGTGGATGGATGGATGATGGATGGATAGGTGAGTGGATGGATGAATGGGTGGACAAATGGTAGATTGATTGATGGATGACTGGATGGATGGAGGATGGATGATGAGTGGATGGAGAATGGATGGATGAGTCAACGGATGGATGGATAAGTGAATGAATGGATGGGTGGACAGATGGTAGATTGATTGCTCGATGAGGGATGAATAGATGGATGGAGAATAGACAAATGAGTGGATGGACAGATGGGTGGGTGGATGAGTGGAGAATGAGTGGGCAGATGGTAGATGGATGGACGGATGGATGGATGGATGGAGGATAGAGGATGGATGAGCAGGTAGGTATTGGGAGCAAATGAAGGCAGAGGAGTGAGAGAGGAAAGTGAGGTGGGCCCTGTGTTCACCAGCCTTGAACCTACCTTATGCAGCTAAGGGTTGGCAGCCACAAGTTCCAGGCCACAACAGGAAGTAGACTGAGCTGTGGCTTAGCAGAGGGGAGAACCCAGGAGTTCAGCATTAACACGAACCCACGAACCCTCTGACCTTCCCTAGAACGCTGGTGGAAGCATGTCCTAATGTGTGAAAATAACCCCCGTCCAGGGCACCTGATTCTGATGCAGGTTCCTTGGGTCTTGCAATTCTAGGGTTCTGTGTTCCGCAAGCCCATGCTAAAAGCCTGCAGTCTTGGGACTCTGAGGTCCCCACAGTTGTTTGCACTATGGTTCCGTGGCTCCATGGCTGCACTCCTCTGCTAGCTCTCTCCCCTACCACAGGATGGACACAGTTCACACCCTGAGGGATTCTCCCTCATCGCCCAGACTTTGGCACTGGGCACCCTTGACTAGCCCCCTGAATGCCAGTGCCTCGCAGGGACCATGCCGGTCCTAGGTGCTGAAATGGTACCTCTCCCAGGGAAGGTGCCAGCCCTGCCTGTGGGCACCACCAGCCAGGCCTGGGAACAGGTTTGTTTCTCTTGGGCCTTAGAAACCTAGGGCCCCAGTCCAGTCCTTGCTGGGAACAAGCTGTGACCCAAGGTGGAAGGGTTTCTCCATCCACGAAACTGCTCCCTAGATTGCCCCCCTGGCAGTGCAGGAAAGAGAGATCTGGAAAGGATGAGGGGCCTGTGTGGAGGGGCAGAGCCGGCCTCCAGCCCTGGACCCTGGCCCGGCCCATGGACACTAGGTGTACCCTGGGAGGGGTGGCTGGTAGCCAGGGTCCCAGGGGATGACCTAAGACTGGGGCAGGGCCAGGCGTGGCCCGGGGAAGCAGGTGAAAGAGACCTTGCCTGGGATTGTAGCGCCATGTGTAAAGGTGACTCGGGCACTAGAAGGAGGAGTGGGGAGGCCTGGGTGTAAGGGAAGGGCCCAGGCCCAGAGGCCCGGCCCAGCTGTGGCTCCCGCTTGCTGGGTGATGCCGGGCAAGGCCAGGCCCTTGCTGTCCATTTGAGGCCCCATCTGTGCAGGTGAGGGGCTGAGAGGAGCAGGGAAGCCTCTAGAAAGACACCACGCACTCAGCCGCTCAGCTCAGGGCAGCCACCTGCCCCTGTGGGAGAAAGAGACAGAAAAGGGGCCTGGCACCTGGGCCCCAGTGCCCTTTCCCGACACCCACCTGCTCACCAGGTGATGGCCACACACCCTTCCCTGCTTAGACAGCTCCACCCAGGTTGGTCCTCCCTCAGCTTCTCAGCCCCAGACCCTCAGCCTCTGCATCGTCACACCCCTGCTGTGGGTCCCACAGAGGCAGCAATTGTCTGTTCCCGCTGCCCACTGGTCTGCAGGCCCTGGGACCTGGGCCCTGTCTTTCTCCTCTCTTGGTCTCCGTTATACCCAAAGTGCCTTGCATACGGCTGGTCCTTATAAAATGTTGAAGAATGAATGAAAGAATGAGTAAGTGAATGAATGGAGTGCCTTAAGGCAGAGGGATGCATTTTGGAAACCCTGGGGTGTGGCTGGGATTCTGGCTTGCCCAGGTGACAGCCTGAAGGTGAAGAAGCCCCTCCCTGTGCCCTGGGGCTTCCTAGCTCCTCCAGCCCAGACAGCTCCTCCAGCCCAGACAGCTCCTCCAGCCCAGGCAGCTCCTCCAGCCCGTGGCCCCGCCTTGTCCACTGGGCACCTACTCAGCCAGCTCCTCCAGCCCAGGGCCCTGCCTTGTCCACCGGGCACCTACTCAGCCAGCTCCTCCAGCCCAGGGCCCTGCCTTGTCCACCGGGCACCTACTCAGCCAGCTCCTCCAGCCCGCAGCCCTGCCTTGTCCACCGGGCACCTACTCAGCCAGCTCCTCCAGCCCAGGGCCCTGCCTTGTCCACCGGGCACCTACTCAGCCAGCTCCTCCAGCCCAGGGCCCTGCCTTGTCCACCGGGCACCTACTCAGCCAGCTCCTCCAGCCCGCGGCTCTGCCTTGTCCACCGGGCACCTACTCAGCCAGCTCCTCCAGCCCAGGGCCCTGCCTTGTCCACCGGGCACCTACTCAGCCAGCTCCTCCAGCCCAGGGCCCCGCCTTGTCCACCGGGCACCCATTCAGCAAGGACAGGGCCCAGGGCTGGGCAGGTGGAAGCCTGGAGTACGGTGCTGTGCAGCCCTAAGCCAGGCGCTTCCCTCTCTGAGCCGCCACACCCTTGTGTGATCCTAGGGGCCCAGCACAAGGTAGAGGGGGCAGAAGGTGGGGGAAGGCGCATGAGCAAGGAACTTCTGCTCCAGACAGAAGCCTGGGCTTGTCCCCGTGACGGGTTTCCTGGTTCAGGGAGCAGCGGGCAAGGCTAAGGGGGTGGGGCGGTGGTTTTCCCTGCCCCAGGCCCCTTCGTCGCCTCTCCCAGGTGTCATTTCTACTGCCAATACCCTGATGGTACCAACCAGGCCCAGGGCGCCAGCTCCAGGGGCTGAGTGGGAGGGGTGGAGTGGGGGAGGGCCCAGACTCTAGAGAACAGAGGAGGAAGGAGCGGGGAAAGGCTGGTGGTGATAGTGAGAAGTGCTTGAGACCCCACCAGGTTCTGCCCCACTCAGGGGGCATCCCCGCACTTGCCTGGAGCTCTCTGGCCCTCACATCCTCACCAGTGAACGAGCACTGGGCAGGGACTGACATGAGGGGCCACAGTGTCTCCTCTCCGCATTCCAACTCCTGGCTCCGAGGCTCTAGTCAGGTCACTGCCTACAAGAAACCCTCCCTGACTGCACTGTCCCCATAAGCTCAGCTGTCCAACGGCTCCTGGCATCAGAAGCACCCACTTTCTCCTGAAAGTGAACTGTGCAGGGCTGCTGTTCATGCTTTTGCTAGGACCACCCGGGATGGGGAGCTCATCCTCGTGGGTAGCCCTGCCAGGTCAGAGGCCCTCCTCCCACAGAACTGGAACCCTGCTCCGGCTCCCATGCCTGGCAGGGACGCAGCCACAGTGACGCCTGAGGGGTCCCACGGGGGTGAGCCAGGTGTGCAGGGCCCTCCTCCAGCCCCAGGTGTGGGGAGCACACTCCCCCGTGGCCCCACACTCAGACCCCACTCTCAGGCCACCTGACATCCTGGACCCTCCAGCTCCACCAGGCCCAGCAGGAATTCCAAACCTGTTTTTCCAGCAGCTCTCATGCCCCTGGCCACAGTGAGTCACCCTCCCCACCTGCCATGCCCACCGAGTCACCACCCTGTCACCAAGCCCTGAGCTCTGCTTCCCAAGGCCCCTGGAAGCACCTTCCCCCAAGCTGCCCATGCCTCTCACTGTGACCCATGGACACAGAGCCTTGGAGCTGGAGGAAACCTCTCTCTGGGTGGGGGCCTGGACCTTTGGGTCACCTGCCTTGGCAAGTGAGACTTCACACGTCCCCACCAAGCTCCAGCCAGGGCCAGGCACCAGATGCAAATGTGGGGCTGCCCCAGGGGGCTCCTGCGCGCACCCCTCCTGGTTTCCAAAGGCACCACCAGATAACCCCTCCTGTAGGTGGATCCTCCAGGCCCCGGCACTGTGTCAGGGAGAGCCCGGCCAGGAACATTCGCAGGAGATATTTGCTGGGATCCCCGGCATCGGAGACGTGGGGCTCAGCAAGGGAGAGATGCCAGGAGGAAAGGCCAGAGGGTCTGTCTCAAGCCCAGGCCTGACTGGCCCCAGTACCCACGGTGCTCCAAGAGCCTCAGCCCAGCCCAGGACCACCCTCCCTGGAACTGGCCCTGCCCTTCCCTGGGCCTGTTGTTGTCTGTTCATCAGCCATGTGGCAGCGGCGGCAGGAGGCTGGGCCCAGGGCTGACCTCCATCTGTGCCCCTGCTCCCACTCACCTTCAGCCTGGCCAGGGCAGGGGCAAAGCAAGTCTGTGGGCCCCTCCACACCACTCAGGTGGGTGCTGCCCAGCACAGGCGAGTGGCAGAGCGCACTGGGCTGAGCAGGTGGATGGGGGCCCCAAGAGGTGGGCTCCTGCGCTAGGCGGTGGGTGCTCAGAGACCCCGTCTCCAGGGAAAGAAAGTCCCTCCTGTGAGTATAAAGAGGGTGAAGGTGGGGACTGGCCTCCACTCAACGGGCAGCAGACCAAGAACCTGCTTTGAGGCCCTGGGTGCTGGGGCCCAGCCCCAAGGAGTTCACGGTTTTGGGGAGACTGGAGCCAGGACACCTAGAGCAATAGTTACAAAGTGGCTGGGATGGCGCTGCCCCCAACGTAGCAGGAGGGGCCTGGAGAGCGGGGGAAGGAATCCCACGGAGAGGGCTCCTGGGGCCCTGCAGGGTGGGAGGTAGGGCTGGTAGAGACCAGGAGGGCTCAGTCTCTCCCCGCACAACGAAGGGTGGAGTTGCTGCCTCCACAGCCCGGGCCTTCCGCCCACAGGGCTCCCCAGGCAACTTCGAGGACCGGGTCCTCACAGTCCTCACTCTGTCCAGTGCTCACCTCACTGCTGCCCCAGCTGCCCTCCCTGCCTCGGAGTGGCCTCTGCCTCTGCCTCTGCCTCTGCCTCACACACCCCATCAGCCCACAGCCGCCCCAAGCCCTCGCAGCTCAAGGACCTTCCGCATCCCGGGCAGCAACCCTGAGCCCAGGGCCAGGAGGGTAGGACCAGCGCCTGCTCTTCCTCCCTCCCCCGCCCTGGGCACCCACGGGCACCCACAGGGCACCTGGCACAGGCTGCAACTCTATTGAGGGAACTATGGGGGGAATGCAGGGACAAAGACACAGGATGGTGATGGATGGTGGGGGGTGGGGGGCGGAGGGTAGCGGGTGGCAGGTCAGAGACAAAGTGATGCAGGAACAGACAGCAGCGAGAGAACAAGACCCACAGAAACAGAGAAGTGAAAGCAGGAGAGATGGAGGCGCAGCGGCAGGAACAGCAGGGCCAGGAAGCCACTGGGCCCCGTTGCGGAGGGCAGACCTCTGCCTCGGGGGCGGGCAGCAGGTGCAGTGCCCAGCGACAGCCAGGCTGGTGGGTGTGGGCCAGGCAGGGTGGGGCAGGTGCCCGTCCTGGGCTGACGCTTACACAGAGCCCTGCGGAATGCCGCTGGCTGGCGGACTGCCCACCCCCGCCCAGCCCGTGCCTATAAGGCCTCAGCAATGCAGGAGCCTGCACTGCTCCCAGACGACATCAGAGATGAGGACAGTATTGCTGCTCCTTGCAGCCCTGGCCGTGGCTACAGGGCCAGGTGAGGGGCTGGGCCAAGGGGACGGGCGGGTGGGCGGCTCTGGCCTGTGTGGTCACCAAATACTGGGAGCCTGGAGCTGACGACCTCTAGGCACAGAGAACCCCGATACTGTGGGTGCTAGACTCTTCAAATTTAAAACAACATGGAGCCCGAATCTTAACGAGTGTCAGATTTACAATGTTTCAGAATCTGAGGATCTTAGAACTGACTCCTGGAGTCACGGACCCCGAGAGAGTGGAGCAGGGGGTTTTCTTGAGATGCTTCTCACTGGGAGGGCGGCCATCTAGTCCCTGCCACCAGCCCCCTCCCCCGGTCCCCAGGTCTCCCCCAGCACAGCCCAGGCCAGCCCAAAGGCTACCAAGCCCTTCCTGTCATAGGCTCAGAGCAGCCAAGCTGGCCGCCCCTGGGGCCTTAGCTCAGTCAGGCCCTCAGAAACATAGCCATCTCCTCCAGGGACAACCCCTGGGGTGGGGACAACAGCCAGTGTCCTCTCGGCAGTCGCAGAGCTCCCTGAGGCCTTGGAGGAAAGGCTTGCAACACACCCTAGACAGGGGCAGGGCAGGACACCTCTTCCAAGCCGGCCCAGGCTGGAGCACATGTCCTCTGAGGCTGCATTCAGGGCACAAGCCCTGCCAGGACCCAGGGCCCGGGTTGGGGGCCTAGGGCAAGGGCAGCAGGGCCTCTGTCCAGGAGGGGTCTCTGCGGGTGGGGGAGGCCTCTGTTGGGCCTGCTGAGCCCGATTCCCTCCCCGCCAGCCCTTGCCCTGCGCTGCCACGTGTGCACCAGCTCCAGCAACTGCAAGCAGCCTGCGGTCTGCCCGGCCAGCTCTCGCTTCTGCAAGACCATGAACACAGGTGAGTAGCATCTGTCCAGGTGTCCCTGGGGCTGGGGGGACATCCCTGGCTGCTGTGGGTGCTGGCTGGGAGGTTGTGGGGAGGTGGGGGGCAGAGGCGGCTGCCGGGCCTGACCACACTCACCTGTGCGCAGTGGAGCCTCTGAAGGGGAATCTGGTGAAGAAGGACTGTGCGGAGTCGTGCACACCCAACTACACCCTGCAAGGCCAGGTCAGCAGCGGCACCGGCTCCATCCAGTGCTGCCAGGAGGACCTGTGCAATGAGAAGCTGCACAACGCTGCACCCACCCGCACCACCCTCGCCCACAGTGCCCTCAGCCTGGGGCTGGCCCTGAGCCTCCTGGCCATCGTCTTAGCCCCCAGCCTGTGACCCTCCCCCCAGGGAAGGCCCCTCATGCCTTTCCTTCCCTTTCTCTGGGGATTCCACGCCTCTCTTCCCCAGCCGCAACGGGGGTGCCAGGAGCCCCAGACTGAGGGCTTCCCCGAAAGTCTGGGACCAGGTCCACTTGGGCATGGAATGCTGATGACTTGGAGCAGGCCCCACAGACCCCACAGAGGATGAAGCCCCACCACAGAGGATGCAACCCCCAGCTGCATGGAGGGTGGAGGACAGAAGTCCTGTGGATCCCCGGATTTCACACTCCTTCTGTTTTGTTGCCGTTTATTTTTGTACTCAAATCTCTACATGGAGATAAATGATTTAAACCAGTGTGGTTGTGTCTGTGCTATTTTGGGACGGAGGAGGCGAGGGGCTGATATCAGGCCACACAGGTACCCTGAGCCTCCAGCACATGTCCCCTGGGGCCAGTCATGGGGTGACGCCTGAAGTGGCACCGTCCGTCCCCACCCTGGGAGGGGCAGGCTGCACAGATGCCTCCCCACCGCCCCAGAGGTGGAGGGCACTCCTGGGGTAAGGCCTGAGTAGGAGCACAGGGTAAGAGGGCTCGCAGGCCCCTCCCACACATAGCACCTAGGGGAGAAGGAACCTCTCAGCCTTTCATCCCGGGTCATGTCCCTGAGACTGGTGTTCAGGAGCCTCCAGAGAGGCCAGCTTGGGATACCCCAGGCCCAACCCCAGCTTTGGAGCCAAGTAGGCACTGACTACCTACAGCCATCGCCAAGACAAGTCCAGCTGCCCAGGGAAAGTTTAGCCACCGCCCAGGAAAAGTCCCATGGACCCCATCCATGGGAACCCAGCAGCCCCTTGGCCAGACCTCACCAGGGTGAAGCTAGACTGGGCGGGGAGTATGACGCAGGGAATATGGGCCAGATGAGGTCGCCCAGAGGCAAGGAGGGTTCCACAACCACTGCGTGGGTTCTGGCTGTATTTCGGGGATGAGGCTGTGACTTGCAGTGAGAAGAGGCCCCCAGCAGATGCTCCAGCAAGGGGCCCTTCCCCTTCTGGAGAGGGCCAGAGGCTCCCGCAGGCTGACCACACGTCCCCGGCATGGGAAGTCTCAGGCCTCACCCGGGTCACAGCAGAGCTCTGCCTTCCCCTAGGGCAGCTCCCTCACAGGCCTGGCCTGGAAATTCCATGGTGGCAGAGCCCCCTCTGGCCGTGGCCAGCAGACGGTGACGTAGCATGGGTGGCCGCTGGTGAGGGGTCAGTGGTGCTCCCTGGCCCTGGGTCCAGGCACTCAGCTCTTTGTCCCACGCACCATGAGACCAGCACCATCACCACCCCCAGTTTCAGCTGAGAGCCTGGGGGCGAGTGGGGTGCTGGATGGTTACTGGAGGTGAAGCGTGATTTGGAGAGGCCTGCTCTTAACGCCTGTCCATCCTGCCTCCCCTGGGACCCAGGGCCACTGTGCAACCCCATCCTGGAGGGCTGCCTGCCCAGCCAAGGCACTGCGACCCAGGACTGGGTCTGGGTGAGCTTCACTGTCTCCGCCTTGGGATCCCCTTTCTCTACACCCAAGCCCCATCTCCCCAGGGTGGCCAAGGTGGGTCACTCCTTGCCCTGACTGAGAGACCTTAGGCGAAGCACTCCACCTCTGGGAGCCTCCATTTTCCTCTACTGGGCACCCACCTGGTGCAGCCAGCACCCCATATGCTGCCTGTGACTGTAAATGGTGGCCCTGGCCTCCTGCAAACCCTCAGCCCTCCTCCCAGCCACTGCAGGACTGCAGGCATTTCCCGTTTCCCCTCATGGGCTCCTGGGGCCCCAGACCCCACCTAGTGCTCCTGCCCTTGGCTGGAACTGGGGGTGGTGATGGTGCTGGTCTCATGGTGCGTGGGACAAAGAGCTGAGTGCCTGGACCCAGGGCCAGGGAGCACCACTGACCCCTCACCAGCTGCCACCCATGCTACACCACTGTCTGCTGGCCGGGGCCGGAGGGGGCTTGGCCACCATGAGTTTTCCAGGCCAGGCCTGCGAGGGAGCTGCCCTGGGGGAAGGCAGAGCTCTGCTCCGACCTGGGTGAGGCCTGAGACTTCACCTGCCGAGGGCGTGGGGTCAGCCTGCGGGAACCTCTGGCCCTCTCCAGAAGGGGAAGGGCTCCTTGCTGGGGCATCTGCCGGGGGCCTCATCTCACTCCATGTCACAGCCTCATCCCCGAAATACAACCAGAACCCAGGCAGTGGGCGCGGAACCCTCCCTGCCTCTGGGCGACCTCATCTGGCCCATACTCCCTGAGTCATGCTCCCCGCCCCCTCCAGTCCAGCTTCACCCTGGTGAGGTCTGGCCAAGGGGCTGCTGGGTTCCCATGGATGGGGGTGGGCCCAGGCAGTTGGACTTGCCCTGGGTGGTGGCTGTGGGTAGTCAGTGTCCCCATGGCTCCGAGGCTGGGGTTGGGCCTTGGGTGTTCCAAGCCAGCCTCTCTGGAGGCTCTTGAACCCCAGTCTCAGGGACATGACCCAGGGCGAAGGGGTGAGGGGGCCCCTTCTCCCCTGAGTGCTGGCATGCGGGAGGGGCCTGCAAGCGCTCCTGGAGGTCTGAGTACGAGCGCCCCCTGGTGGCCACCAGAGAGCCGGGAGCTGGGGCTCCTGCACAGGCAAAATCAGCCCCCGCCAAGGCCGGTGCCGCTCATGGCCCCATCTGTGTCCTTTTCCACTCCACTCTGGACAGGTGGCCTGAGGCCTGCCAAGCGCCCAGGGCAGGGTGTGCGAAGGCACCTGGGCATGGGAGTCGGGCAGAGAGCAGAGGGGTAGGAGTGCCCAGGCCAAAGACCCACCCATCCCCACTTCCGTGTGGGGAAACTAAGGCTGGGCAAGGGAAAGTGACTCCTGCCACTTCACGGCAGGCTGGCTGCAGGAATCCTCATCCAGGGCCCAGGGAACGGGAGTGCTCTGTGCCCAGTGCAGCCTAGAGGCAGGCGGGAATGCCACCTCCCCCTCCACTCCCACCCCTGAAAGTCTGGAAACGGGGGCTGTGGCCACCAAACTCTAGGAATGAAGGAGGAGGGAGTTCTGCTGACAGGTCAGGGAAGACTGCAAAGCAGCGGTGGGTACAGGGACAATGAAGGCAGCATGGGTGAGGCTGCATGCGGGCCCTGGACAAAGGCCCAGAAGTGGAAGCGAACCTGCAGGATCCAGAGAGGGCTAGGCTGCCCATGTGGCTGCAGTGGGGCCTGGGAGCTGGCAGGACTCCCGACCAAGCCCAAGGACAGTCACAGCTCATATAACCCATCACTGCCCTCTGCCCTGCACCTCCAAGGGTCCCCAGCTCAGTCTCCCAGCCTCCAGGCTGCTTCTCCGTGACCCTGCTGGACAGCTCCTCAACTGTCCTGGACACAACCTGACCCCAGCCCCAGCCACAGCCAAGACCCTGTCAGGCATCATCAACCCCACACAGGGCCTGCAACCTTGTAGGTGTGGACAGCGCAGCTGGCCAGAGGGGGCCGACAGCCCTGCCCCCATGTCCCTGGTGCCCCTGAAGGAGGAGCTCCCTCTGCCAGAGCCCAAGCTCGGAACTTGCAGGGAGATGTCTTAGGCACAGGATTGAGGGGTGGGGCCCCGAGGCACAGCCACTGAGGTTCCGCCAGCACCCAGGGTGGGGCCCCAAGGCACAGGCACTGAGGTTCGGCCAGCACCCAGGGGTGGGGCACTGACCCTGTCATGGGGTGCATGGCTGACTCTCCTGGCCCATCACCAGGATGCAATTTTCTCTATGCCTTAAAAATGGAAATGCTAAAAGCAGTCAAAGCACAATGTCCAGACAGAGGGCAGCTCTCAGGGAGACTATACAAAAGCAACTGACCAGGTCCTCTGAAAAGGGATCCTCCCTCCACCTGCTCTGAACTTCTGCTCTCCTCACCGTCCAGTCGGGCCTGAGCTCCCACCCGGCCCCCTCTGGCCAGCTGCGCTGTCCACACCTACAAGGTTGCAGGCCCTGAGTGGGGCTGATGACGCCTGACAGCGTCTTGGCTGAAAGGCCAGGTGGGAGAAAGGAAGGAGCATTATTCGGTCAGATCAGGGGGGCCCAAGAGCCTCCCTTAACGCCCAGTCTCGACAGCCAGATCCCACAGAGGGCTCGAGGGGCAGCCCCAGCCGCCCACTCCACTGGCCAGCCCCCAGCTCAGGAGCAGCTAGCTTTGGTTTGCAAGAGGTCCTTTCTCTGGTCCTGCTGTGGACAAGCCAGACTGGGGAGGGTTGTTGAGGTCGTCCTCCTGGAGGGGCATTCTCAAACATTGCTCTCATTGATTTTTCTCTATCTTCTTTTTCTACCTCACTTTTTTTTTTTTTTTGCTTTTATTTTTGCTATTTTCTTCATTTTTCTTACCTTGGGTTTGATTTGCTCTTTTTGTTCTAGTTTCTGAGGGTGAAAGTTTAGGTGGTTTTTTTTGGAGAATTTTCTTCTCTTCCAAAAGAAGTTTTAGTCCTTTTTTTTCTAAAAGAAGCATTAGTGCAAAATTTCCCTCCAGGGCCCACTTCAGCTGCATCCTTTGACTTTGATGAATTGTGTTTGCATTTTCATTCAGTTGGAAATATTTTCTGATTTCCTTTTTGGTTTCTCCTTTGACCTATAAGTTGTTTACAAATATGTTATTACTCAGTTTCTAAACATTTGATGATCTTTTAGATATATTTCTGTTATTGATTTCTAATTTAGCTCCATTGTAGTCCAAGCAAATAATCTGCATGATTTTAATCCGTATAAATTTACTGAGATTTGTTCTATGGCCCAGAATACAGTCTGCCTTGGAGGACATTATTGGTAAATAAAGGTATGTTCCCCTTCTGTGAGGTGGAGTGTCCTACAAACATCAGGTTGGTCATGTTGACCGGTAATGTGATCCACATCTTCATCCTTACAGATTTTTTGTCTATTTTTATCAGTTCTTGAAAGAGGAGTGTTGAAATCTCTGTTGTGGATTTTCTTTTTCTCCTTTCAGTTCTATCAGATGTTGTTTGTTTTGCTTTGTGTATTTTGAAGCTTAATTGTTAGGTGCATACATATTTAGAATTGCTAAGTCCTCTTCATGAACTTATCAATTTATCATTTGGTAATGTCCCTCTTTTTAAATTTTTTTTCTTTCTTTCTAGTAGAGATAGTGTTTTGCTGTTTTGCCCTGGCTGGTCTCAAACTCCTGGCCTCAAGCAATCCTCCCACCTCAGCCTCCCAAAGTGCTGGGATTGCAGGTGAGAGCCACTACACCTGGCCAGTAATGCTCCTCTTTATTTCTGATTATAGTCTTTGCTTTAAACCTACTTTGATATTGATGTAGTCATGCCTGCATTCTTTTAATTGGTGTTAGCATAGTACATCTCTCTCCATCTTTTTACTTTTATCTTATTTGTGTTTTTACATGTCTAGTGAGTTTCTCACTGACAGCATATACTTGGCTGTTTCTATTTTTATCCAATCTGACAACCTCTGTTTTTAATTGAGATGTTTTTGTTTGTTTTTGAGGCAGAGTCTCGCGCACTCTGTCACCCAGGCTGGAGTGCAGTGGCACCATCTCAGCTCACTGCAACCTCTGCCTCCCAGGTTCAAGCAATTCACCTGCCTCAGCCTCCCAAGTAGCTGGGATTACAGGCACCCACCACCATGCCCAGCTAATTTTTGTATTTTTTAGTAGAGAGGGAGTTTCACCATGTTGGCCAGGCTTGTCTGGAACTCCTGACTTCAAGTGATCCACCTGCCTCAGCCTTTCAAAGTGTTGGGATTACAGGTTAGGATTACAGGTGTGAGCCACCCTGCTCGGCCTAATTGAAGTGTTTAGAGGACATAGTGTTATTATTGCTGTGGCTGGGCTTAAATATATGTCATCTTGCTATTTGTTTTCTATTTGTCTCATTGTTTTTTCCTTTCTCCTTTTCTGCAGTCTCTGTAACATGTGCTTTTATAAATAATTCTGTATCATCACCTTTGTTGATTTATTAACTACAGTGCTTTGACTTTTGCTTTGTCTTTTTTTAGCGACACTTTAGTGTCTTAGCATACACCTTTGACTTACTAGTCTACCTCCAAGAAATAGTAGGCCACTTCACATAGAGTAGAATAAATCTACAACAGCGAACTTCCATTGTCCCTCTCCTGGTCTATTTGTATTACTTTTTTTTTTTAAATTTATTTGACACAGGGTCTTGCTCTATCACCCAGGCTTCAGTGCAGTAGTGTGATCACAGCTCACTGCAACCTCCACCTCCTGGGTTCAAGTGATTCTCCCACCTCAGCCTCCTGGGTGCAACCACAGGTGTGCCCTACCACACCCAGCTAATTTTTTGTATATTTTTTTTTTTAGGGACGAGGTCTCCCTACGTTGCCCAGCCAAGCCTGGTCTTGAACTCCTGGGCTCAAGCGATCCACTCGCCTCAGCCTCCCAAAGTGCTGGGATTACAGGCGTGAGCCGCGGTGCCCAGCCTGTACTACTATTATCATACAATTTACTTCTACATTGGCTATACATTTGCTATAAATTCCTTAATACATTGTTATATTTTTGCTTTAGGTAATCAACTATCTTTTAACTTGATTCAAAAATAAGAAAAAAATTACCTTCTATTTCCTATTTCTGGTGTCATTTATTCCTTTGTGCAGATCCGTATTTCTGCCTGAAGAACTTCCTTTAACACAAAAGTCCCCAACCCCTGGGTCACAGATCGGTTAGGAACCACGCCACACAGCAGGAGGCGAGCGGCTGGCGGGCGGGCAAGGGAAGTTTCATCTGTATTAATTCATTGTGGTCTGAGGCTGAAGCCCGCGACACACTCTGGTTCTGACCTATGCGTTCCTTTCACGCCTCTTATCCCACCAGAGTGTGAGCTCCATGGGGTGGGAATATTCTGGAACGTCTGCTGGTTTTATTCTTTGCCCTCTCCCCAACTAGGACCTGGCACAGGAGGGTGCGCATTCCCTCTCGGCAAACAGAACCACCAACTGGCCTAGTTTGTTGGGGACCGAAGGATTTCCTGGAACCAGAGCCCGCTTGCCCAGCCTGCATGGTGTATTCTGCACCTCAGGACCGCAAAAATGTTTTAAAGAAAAAAATGAGTTTTAGGGTCGAAGAAAAGGTTTTATTTTTCGTTCTCACATTGGAAAAAATGAAAACTTTCGGATCCATGAAATTTTATTACATTTTGCCAAAAACAGAACCAATAATGTAAGTATTCAAAGTTATGTAAAGATAATTATTTAATATTAACATTATGATGGTGAGAGGGACCACGGAGCAAGGGGCTGCCTTGCAGACCTGTCTTCCAGCTTTGCTACAGGGACCAGAAGCGGTGGCTAAGCGCAGGCGAGGCAGGCGGAGGCCATGGGCAGCGAGGCCGGCGCGCCAAAGGGCGCCAGTTCCGGAGCTGCTGGGCCTGGGCTGGAGGAGCGCGGAGCTCGGGCCGCAAGGCTGGTGCCGGCCGACAAACGAAGCGGCGCGGGCGGGTGGGCGGAGGCGGCTGCGGGGAAGGCTGGGCTGCCGCGGGACGCGGTGAAGATAGCTTGCGGAGTGTCCGGGCGGAACACGTGGGTCTGACTGTGTGGCTGCCTCTGTGTCGCAGATCCAGATGCCTGGACTGGCCTCGGGGTCCCAGCGCTTGCCCGGCGAGCCGGCGGCCCGGGGGCGGGTCCGGGACGGGGCCTGCGGTGAATTCGGCTCGGCGGGTGCCCAGGAGGCGGGGAAGGGGCGGGGCCTGCGGTGAGCTCGGCTTAGTGAGTGGCCCAGGAGGCGGGGCAGGGGCGGGGCCTGCGGTGAGCTCGGCTTAGTGAGTGGCCCAGGAGGCGGGGCAGGGGCGGGGCCTGCGGTGAGCTCGGCTTAGTGAGTAGCCCAGGAGGCGGGGAAGGGGCGGGGCCTGCGGTGAATTCGGCTCGGCGAGTGCCCAGGAGGCGGGGAAGGGGCGGGGCCTGCGGTGAGCTCGGCTTAGTGAGTAGCCCAGGAGGCGGGGCAGGGGCGGGGCCTGCGGTGAGCTCGGCTTAGTGAGTAGCCCAGGAGGCGGGGCAGGGGAGGGGCCTGCGGTGAGCTCGGCTCGGTGCGTTGCTCAGGAGGTGGGGCCGGGGCAGGCTTGGGGCGGGGCCTGCGGTGAGCTCGTGCGGGGCGGGCTGTTCCGGGGGCGGGACTGGGCTGGGCCTGCGGTGAGCATCCGGCGATGCGGCACGGGTGCTGCGGGACACACAGACACGCCTACGATTAGACCCAGGCAGGCACCTACCGGCGAGCGGCCGCGGGTGACTCCCAGACGCGGCGGTACCTCACGGTGGTGAAGGTCACAGGTGAGGTCACCCTGATAGTCCCGCTCGCGCAGAGAACCCTCCCCTCGACCTGGGACCGCAGTGTTTGGGGCGGAGCTCTCCGTGAGGGGGTTGGGAAGCTCGCAGCCGCAGCCGTGGCCTGACTTTGGCCTTTGGCATCCTAGGGTTGGCCTGGGCAGATGTGTCCTGAGAGACGAATTTGTTGTTCTCGGGAAGGCTAAGTTTAATTTAGTCCTCCAGGACGGAGACCGAGGGCCGAGTATCCCCGCGGGGGTAGGAGAGCCGTAATCCAACCCCCACCTCCCCGCTGTAAACCTCTTTCCAGAGAGGGCATTCCCGTTCCAAACACCAGACCCAGCCTGGGAAATGCTTCTTCTTGTCTGGCCCAAGTGCCCTCCTGGGAGGGGCTCAAAATGCATTCCCCCCAAGCTGGGCACAGCTCATCCCTGCTGGGGAGCTTCTGCAGTGGCCGAGGACTAAGACAACCCTAACCAGGGCTCTGGAGGTCTTCTGGAAGAAGGAACCCCAGGTAGGGACACCCCAGGAGCAGAGGGGAGGGGAACAGCGAGAAGAGACCCAGCCCTTGGGCCCAGTCCTGACATGGCCAGCCATCCGGCCCCCAGAGCTGCAGACCACCTCCCATAGGACCTCTGCACCAACCATCCCCTCCCCTGGGTAAAATCCTTGTTTAGGCCTGGTATTTAAGGCCCCTCTGTCCACCCCTACTCTTTCTCTAGCACTGCCCCTCATCCTCCCCCCATCTCTCCTCCATCCGGCATTACAGGCTGTTTTGAGCTTTTGCAGGTGCTGGTCTCTGATTGAAATGTCCTGATCTCTTCTCCCTTCTTGTCCCATCCCAAGTGTCTCCTCCAGGAGACCTTCCCTGACACCCACTGAGTTAGGTGGCCCCTCTGCCCACCATCATCCCTGCCCAGGCCCCCGTGGGTCCTTCAGGCCCAGTACTGACCACCTGTCTTTGCCACCTGCTGTGCAGGGCTGCAGCACTCCCAGTAGACCAGGAGCTCCGGGAGGCAAGGCCGGCCCCACGTCCTCTGCGCACCACCCTGAGTTGGATCCGGGGCTAGCTGCTGTTCACCTCCCCACTCCCACGCTGCCCTCCTGCCTGCAGCCATGACGCCCCTGCTCACCCTGATCCTGGTGGTCCTCACGGGCTTACCTCTGGGTAAGATGGACAAAGGACAGAGGGATGGGCAGACCCACTTTGAGGGCAGGTGGGCTGAAAGTAGGGAAGGAGGCCAGAATTCCCAGCGACCACCCCTCCTTCTAGCCCCCTGCCCTGGGGAAGGTGACGGGCTGGGGGCCTGATGGGCTGGAGGAGGGGCCTCTCATGTTGTGTGACCCCCCTTCCCTTCCCACCCACCTGCCAACCCCAGCCCAGGCCTTGGACTGCCACGTGTGTGCCTACAACGGAGACAACTGCTTCAACCCCATGCGCTGCCCGGCTATGGTTGCCTACTGCATGACCACGCGCACCTGTGAGTCTGGGGGCCCTGCATGGCCCTGCCTGGGGAGCACGAAGGGGAGGTTCTGCCCTGCCCCTGAGCATGCGGAGGTCCAGAGGAAGGAGGCTCTCTTGTCCCCAGATCCTGTCTGGGAGCTCCAGGCTGAGGGGCCCTGCCCTGATGGCCTTGGATGCTAGGGTGGGGCCAGCTGGGCCCCCTGCCCCTCTTAGCGGAGCTGACTCACCGCCCCGCCCCTCTGCAGACTACACCCCTACCAGGATGAAGGTCAGTAAGTCCTGCGTACCCCGCTGCTTCGAGACTGTGTACGATGGCTACTCCAAGCACGCGTCCACCACCTCCTGCTGCCAGTACGACCTCTGCAACGGCGCCGGCCTTGCCACCCCAGCCACCCTGGCCCTGTCCCCCATCCTCCTGGCCACCCTCTGGGGTCTTCTGTAAAACCCCCGAGGCAGACCCACTCAAGAACAAAGCTCTCGAGACACACTGCTGCACCCTCGCACCCAGCTCACCCTGCCTCACCCTCCACCCTCCCTACGACCTCCTCAGCCATGCCCAGGGTCAGGACTGTGGGCAAGAAGACATCTGACCTCCCCCAACCACCACACAACCTCACTTCGAGGCCTTGACCTTTCGATGCTGTGTGGGATCCCAAAAGTGTCCGGCTTTGGTGGGCTGCTCAGCCCCTCGCCTGTCCAGGGCTATTTATGGGAAGGGCCCAGTCAGGCAGGGAGCACTGAGCAGATGGGAGCTGTGGCCAAGCCCACCTTCTGGGAAGCCCTAGGAGAGGCCCCTGCCTCAGTCTGCCCCGGGTGTGCTGGGGCAGGGGGAAGAGGAGGAATGCCCCCAGGTGGGGTGGTGGGGAGACTCTTAGGAGGAAAGGCTCTTCCAGGCCTAGGAAGGCTGTCACGCTTCCTACTAAGGCCAGGAGCTGCCAGGGCCGGTGCAGGATCAGGGCTGTGGGAGGAAGGCCTTTGGCACCGGCCCCTGTGCTAGGAAGTCTGCCAGGTCCACGTTGGAGCCACCCCCTGCAGACTTCCTAGCACAGGGTCTAGCAAGGGGTGTGTGTCCTCTCAGTCAAACCCCTTGACGTTTCCCACCCCCTCACGGGGAGGGCGCTGGGCCTGAGGCTGGCAGGACCTAGGGCCGTGCTATATTTGGTGGGTCCTGGACGCTGACCCGGCCGGCGCTAATCTGGGCAGGGAGGGAAAGGGGCAGGGCAGGTCCCCAACCACAGCAGGACCTTGCCGAGCAAGGCAAAAGACGCAGGACTGGGGGATGCGCCCACAGGCTGGGGGTTGGGAGCAGCCAGGGGCTGGCGCGGGCTTGGGCGTGGGAAGGCGGAGCATGCCACCCTCTCATGGCAGTGCGGGGGCGGGGGTGGGGAGGGCGGGGTGGGGAAGGCGGAGACCCAGACCCTCCCCCGCAGCGGGATGCGCACAGTGAGTGGGTCCCTCTGTCACCTTCCACCTGGGACTGCGCCCACTGGGAGGGCAGGGTGGAAGCCCCAGCTGGGTGTGTGGACTCCCAGGGACCCCACCCCAGGCCTGTGAAGCAGGGGTCAGTCCAACACCCACCAATCCGTCCCCGACGCAGGTAGCCCAGGGAGCGCCTGCCCCCGCTGCGAATGGGGCCTTCGGGAGCATGAGACCTTTTGGTGCCAGCGGTCACGCTGCACCTGAGGCCCCCACCTGACCAGTGCTCCCAGCTCTGGTGTCCTGGGAAACCCTTCAAGCCATCCCACGTGGGCCGGATGGTGACATGTCCATGCAGTGGCATTGTCCCAGCCCCAAAGTGTGGCCCTGGTCAGGGGAGCCCCTGCTGGAAATTGCATCCCCAGAGCTTTGATGCAGGACCCCTGCGGGATCAGGGAATGAGAGTCTTCACCCCAGGGGTCTCCTTGTAGTGAGTCTATATGCAGGCCTGCGTTCAGCTCCTGGGGCTGGGGCTGAATGCCCAGCCTCAGTCTCCTAAGAACATGAGGGCGGGAGGGGGGCAGAGTCTTGCTGAGGGCACACCCAGTTTCCGTTGGAGGAGGGCAGTGCCAGTCTCCTGCAAAGGGGCCTTGGGTGGGAACGGGCCCGGAGTGGGAGGAATGGGCATCATACTGGGCTCAGAGCTGGGAAGGAGTTGCTGCCAGCACAGGGTGGGCCTGGACTCCCCTCGCCCCTACCCCCAGTGGTTGTGGCTGTAGCACTGAGCCTGGAGAGCAGGCCCGGGGTGGCTGGGAGGCTGCCAGGTGCCTTCCAGAGCTCCCAAGGGCCCCCACCTGCAAGTGCCAGCCTCAGGGCAGTGCCCAAATGAGGCCCTCTCAAGTCAAGTCAAGTTATCATGCAGCCAGCGATGCCTTGGGATGCTCACTGGGAGGGAGGCGGCTTTGGGCTCCTAAGTCCTTGGGAGAGGCTGGAAGCAGTCACTGCGCGGCTTGCGCAAGCCCATTGTCGGGTTGGGTGGCTTCCTCAGCCAGGGCTGGGAGGGGCTCCAGGATCAGGTCCTCCCTGTGTCACGTCTCAGTGGGGTGATGGGGAGGAGCCCTGGCCACCCATGGCTCAGGGGCAGCTGAGAACAAGGATCTGCTGGAGCTGGAAGTGCCGTGGTGTTGACGGGTGGGGTGGGCAGCTTCTCACACCTGCCTTCTGCCTCCATCTGTCCACCTTTCCCCCACCCTGACCTGTCCCAGCCCCACACATGGTTCTGCCTGGCTGGCCTGCCCTTGGCACCTGGCGTAGAGCACACAGAAGGCACTCAGCTAATGCTGGGCAGGCCCACTCATGGGGAGTGCGTGGCTGTGCGGCACCAGGGAACCGGCACAGCAGCGCCGGCAGAAATCACAGCAGTAAACTCGTCCGGGTTGTGTGCATCAAGGTGGCAGTGGATGTGGGTCCCCCCACTGCACTGTGGCCCTGAGCACTGTATAGCAGCCCGGCAATAGGAGCCGTTATCTTGCCCCTTTGACAGAGGAGGAAACTGAGGCACAGGGAGGTGAAGTAGCTGCCCCACACTAGTGCCTCCTCGCTCACTCACCACCCCCTGCACCACAGTGCAGCCGCTTCTCCCACCAGCTGGGGTTCCTTGGACCCCCAAGCCTGGGAAGGGGGAGGTGAGTTTACAAAATGGAAAGCTTAAAAGGAGAAAAGTGGAACCAGAGGTTTGAGGAGCCCTGAGTGGTAGAGTAAGGCCTCCAGCGCTGCCTCTGGGTGCAGGGCAGAGTGGCAGAGGAGACGGGGAGAGGCACCGGGCACCATGGGGGCCCAGTTCCCACTTGGGGGATCTCCCTGGCAGAACCCAGGGTCCCCTTCATGGGGGTAGATGCCCAGGGCTAGCCGTTGCCACTGTCTGTGTGGACCTGAGTCCTGGACGTGCCCGAGTGACTCAGGAGTGGCTGGTTGGGTGGGCTCTGGCACCCTAGGATGTTATACACTCTGGGAACTGGACAGGAGTGGTTGCTTGGGCAGGCTCTGGCACCCTAGGATGTTATACATTCTGGGAACTGGACAGGAGTGGCTGCTTGGGCAGGCTCTGGCACCCTAGGATGTTATACATTCTGGGAACTGGACAGGAGTGGCTGCTTGGTGGGCTCTGGCACCCTAGGATATTATACATTCTGGGAACTGGACAGGAGTGGCTGCTTGATGGGCTCTGGCACCCTAGGATGTTATACATTCTGGGAACTGGACAGGAGTGGCTGCTTGGGCAGGGTCTGGCACCCTAGGATGTTATACATTCTGGGAACTGCAATCAGCCACTAAAGAAGTCGGAGCTGCAGGCGGTGACCCTGGGGTGGGACCTGGGGACATGGCTGGGTCGGCATGGGGACACCCGGCTCCAGCAGGAGCTCTGGTCTGTCCTGGGGTCTTTGGGGGCAGGGCTGCGGCCCTGGGCAGGCTTCCTCCAGGTGGAGGTCCTGGGGAAGTGGGGAAGCCAGGCCGGCTGCCGCCTCCCCCACTATGTAGCGTCTGATTCGTCATCTCCCATGAAGGCGATTTGGTTCATAATTCCGAAACTCTGAAAAAGGTCAAAAGAAGCAGAGAGGCCCTCGGTGGATATGCCGAGCTTTTCTGCCGGTGCTTTGTCTCACTACTCTGGGTGGTCTGCTCTCCTCTTCAAGCCTCAGCTCACGGGGAGGGCCTGAATCTGCCAGCCCCTCTCAGGATATCCTTCCCTCTGGGCCCTCCCCAGCCTTAAGGAGCTTCCCAGGCAGAAGGGTGGACACAGCCACCTGGGCAGCCCGAGAGACACACGGGGGTCCTGCCTGTGGACAGCCCTGCCAGCTTCCGCCCAGCCCTGAGCTTCATTTGCATCTTGAGGAGTAAGGGGTGGTGAAATGGGAATGCTGGTCCAGCTCAGCTGGTCGTGGGCATAAGTGCCCGCTGAATGGATGGCGTCTCTCCCTCCTGTCTTATGTCCTGGGGTCCAGGTGCTTCCCAGGGCCATGCCCCTGCTGCTAATGCTTGCCCTAACCCTTACCCTAACCAGCGTCCAGCGTCCAGCGTCGTCTCACCGAGCCGTGAATAAATCAACAGATTCACATTGTCTGCGCTTCTCTCCAGCCCCACTGCCTCGGCCTGAGCTCCGGCCTCACCTTTCCAGCCTGGCTGGGCTGGCACTTCAGGCTCCATGCAGCCACTCTCCTGCCTACCCTACCTGGTCCAGGCCCTGGGCTTTTCTTGCCTCCAGGCCTGACCTGTCCTTGGAGCCAGGCACAGGGAGGGAGACAGGCAGGGCTCTTGGGGCTTGCTGAGAATTGCTCCCAGTTCCGTGGGAGAGAGGCCACCCCCCCAGCACCCCCTGAGGGGCAGACAAGCCCCTGGGGAAGTCTGGGGGTGTGGGGTAAGGGAGGCGGGAAACCCCTAGGACCCCATCCCACCATCTCTGACCTCTCTGGCTACCTGGTTCCTGACCCCAGCTTCTCAACTGCCCCAGGAAGGAGGGTCTGGATCTGCCAGCCCCTCTCTCAGGATCTCCCTCCTCCTGGGCCCACCTCCCAGCCATAAGGAGCCCCCTAGACAAAGGGGTGGACAGAAGCTGTGTGGGCAGCCCGAGACACACACAGGGGTCCCCGGGTTGGCAGGGCTGACTGGCTACGGACAGGCCCTTTGGGGCCCCAGCCCCTGGCCAGCCTTTGGAGGAACAGCCGATGGCTCCTGCTCTCCAGAGTGTCCCTTCTGGGCTCTTACCTTATCCTTGGGGTCCCTTTTAGTACCAAGGGCCTTTCTGTCCCCCCTGCCCCTCTGCACAGATCCTGGGGCGTTAGTCACAGTGTGACAATGGCCGTGATTCCCTGTACGGATGACGGAGAGGTGGCTCACAACCATGCTATGCTCCCTCTGTGTTCTCCCAGCCCTGGTGGGGTCAGGATGCGAAAGCTCTGGCTTATTTGGAAGAGGTCTTGTCATCGAACTCACTCTAGGGTGGGAGTACAGGTGAAGGCCTCTGGCTTCCACCCAGCCCTGAGCTTCATGTGCATTTTGAGGCGTAAGGGGTGGGCTGGTGGCTGGTGCCCGAGACCCTCCTTCCCACCAGACCCTCCTTCCCACCAGATCTTCCTTCCCAGCCGCTGAGGGAGACCGGCCTGTGGCTGTCACCTGCCTGGTGCCAGGCCATTTTATGAGATCCTCAATCCTGTCAGCCAGAGCTATCCCTACTTTATGGACAAGGAGAGATAGCTCATGAGATTATACAGGCCCGCTCAGAGGCCTAACCAGCAAGCTTTGGGGCCAGGTTGGCCCCTACCGCCTGGACCCCAGCCCGGCTCCTTGGCTGAGCCCAGCTGCCCGGTGACTCAGACCTGCAGAGTCTGCTGAGTGGGCGAGGGCCAGGGCGGGGTGCCAGCAGGTATAAGGCAGCCAGCCAGGGCGCCGACAGCCCGACCTCACCAGAAGAACATGCAGCTCCACACTGGGCTCCTGCTGGCCGCCGTCCTGAGCCTGCAGCTGGGTGAGTCCAGGGGCTGGGGCCACCTCCTGCTCAGGGCCCCCATCACTCAGCCCAACCGCTGTCCCTCCAGCCCTGGGCTGTGACTGCCCACCTCGGGAGAACCCATTCCTGTCCCCCCACCATCTGCCAGGTGCAGCTTTCCTCTGAAAGCCTCCTGTGATCCTGCAGGCCATCCAGCTCAGCCCCAGTCCCCACACTGGCCCCCACACTTCTCAGGGTGCACAGCCCTTGGCTCAAACCCCCCTCTTCCTCTGCCCAGCCCCCAGACCTCTCCAGTCCACCGTGACACCCCTCACACACGCACCTTCGTGCACGCGCACACACACACTCTGAATTTGCCCCCCTCCAGCCTTCTTGGGCCTGGCCTCCCAGCTGGCTTGTCTCCTGGGGCCACCCTCCCGGGACTCCCTCCTCCCTCTTGCCTGGGAAAACCAAGTCCCTCTGCTCTCCCATCCCCAGTTCCTGCTCCCGGGTCCTCTCCTCAGCTCCCTGCTTTCCTGGGTGATTTTACCCCCTCCCCATCCCCCAACCCTTGACCCCCACAGTGCCCACGTCTGCTACGGCTGGCCCTGTCCCCCCAGCTTCAGATCCCTTGGCCCAGGGCCTTCCTGAGGGCTCCAAGGGGATGACCCCTCAAGCACAGCGTGCACACCTGGCCTTGGCATCCCCCAGCAGAGCCTGAGTGTCTTCTCTTGGCAGCGCATCTCCACCCCCACCCTGAGGTCTCAACAAAACCAGCTGGCCCCTTGATCTGCTGGCTGCCTACACCTCCAAGCCCAAGCAGCCCAGCCCCCCAGGGGCCAAGCCTCTGCGTCCCTGGCTGTGGGTTGAACGACCTGGGCAGCCCCTGCCTCCCAGGCCCTGAATGAGCAGGGGGTAGAGCGTCGGTGAGTCCCTGTTGTTGGCTCAGGTGTCTCTTACACCCCTCCAGTCTCCATCCCCAGGGGCGCCCTCCTGGCCTATGAGAGGCTAAGCTACTGACCCTGAGGACTGCCCCAGGGTCATGAGGGCAGACCAGCTCTGTGCTGAAGGTCCGAGACACACAGGGGCCTGGGGACTCAACTTAACCTGGAGAAAGCCTTTATAACCACCAGGACTGGCCAGGCAGTCAGGTGGCCATCCAGGCCAGGGACGGCACATCACAGGAGCCCCTGCCTGGGTGCCCAGTGCCCACGGACTCCCCTCTGACCCAGAGGCCCTTCCCTGCACCAGGGGTCCTGGAGCCCTTCCTTCTGCTGCAATCCCACCTGCCTCTTGAGGAACAAGCCCCAAGCTGCCTCACTGCTCTTCCCGTTGGAGGACTGGGGAGCCTCTCTCAGGGGCACCCGCATCCCCTGTCATTGATCGGTGTCTGCTGTCTGCCATGCATGGACAGCACAATCGCCCCGAGGGGCCAGCCTGCTTCAGAGCCAGCACGGGGGTCCCCAGTGGGACAGACCTGCCCCCAGCCATGCAGCTGCACCCAGAGCCCATCCCACCATCCTGTTTGTCCTCCATTATTCCTGCCCCCTCCCCCTCCTACCCCACCTCCCTCCTCCTCTCTTTTCCTCCTCCCTCCTTCCCTTCCTTCCTTCCTCTCGTCCTCCCTCTCTTCCTCTCTCCTCTTCTCCCCCCAATCTCCTCTCTCTCCCGTGTGTCAGGCGCCAGACTGAACACCGTCCCTGTGTCCTCACCGTCACCATCGAGCAGCCTTTCCGGTTTGGAGCTAAAACTTTATCTGCTTCCCTCAGGATCTCATTGCTGAAAATCAAAAACCCTCTGATAAGGGACAGAATTATTATTTTTCTTGATAAGCCAACCTGCAACCACCCCCGGAATTCATTCATTCATTCATTCATTCATTCTTTCTGCAAGCCTCTCCTGGGGCTCATTAGGTGCAGGGGAGGGAGCACTGAGGAATGGGTAGAACGCCCTGCTCAGCCTCAGAGGCCCTCATGCTTGGGTGGGGGTGAGGAGGGAGCCCTGAGCACAATCACTTGGAGCAGGGACACTGATGCCAGCTGGGGCAGGATGCTGCAGCTCACGGTGGGTGTGTCAAAGTTGGAACCATTCACTCTGCCCTGGAAACCAAGGAGGCCTTCCTGGAGGGGGTGGCATTTGCACCAGGGCTTGTTTTGCCCAGAGGGCAGAAGGAACAGTAAATTCAAAGCCAGGGAGGCTTTGGGAGGGTGGGCATGTGTAGGGGACAGGCAGGAGCTGGTTCTCTCCACGGCACCCTTGGGCACCCATATCCTCACCTCTTCCTTCTGGTGCCCCATCCTCCTGCCCACCTTCCCTGCTGCCCCCAACCCCAGCCAGCTGTGGCCTGTGGCTGCCAGTGTTGAGTAGAGCATGTCTGGCTTATTGGCTGTCACTAGGTTGGATGTGACAGCCAAGGGGAGCTTCAAGCCACTTTGGTGGGAAGGCAGAGAGGGGCTTGGAGGCAGCTGTCATCACCTTTCTTTCTCGAAGGTGGGGTCTCAGCTTGCTCTCCGGGGCTGGTAGAGGGGTCAAAGCTGATGGCAGAGGCCTGCCCTGGCCAGAACTTCCCATCTGTGTCACCTTCTCCGTGGTGCCTCGATGGAGGATTCCGCCCACAGGACCCAGGGGTGACCAGAGGACTCTGGCCAGTGGCAGGGGCCTGGTGTGCACTGAGGTCTGAGGTCAGCTCAGTGCTGGTGCATACAGAGCCACGCTGCCAGGAACCTGGGCTTGGAGCTGGCACTGACCGGGGCTGACTCCAGCCCTTCTCCACCTTTGGCAACAGTGAGGCGGGGGCAGCCCAGCAGAGATGGGATAGGGCAGGCATGGGCTCCAGTGTCCTGAGGCTGGGCTGCCTGGGGAACCACTCAAGAGGAAGCCAGGGCCTGTGCCTGGTGCCTGTGACAGAGCAGCCCTCACATCCTTATGGTCACACCGTTGGCCTTGTCAGCCTGCAGGCTCCTATGCAGAGAGAGCAGGCCCGGGGCCAGCAGGTGTTAGGGACTCTTTACCCAGTCCTGGGTGTGTGAACCAGGGGTGAGGACAGGGAGGGAGGGAGTTTGAGGCTGAGAAATGGACGGAGGTGGCCAGGGAGGAGAGGACAGAGTCAGGGATGAAGAGGAGCAGAGAGCAGGCAGGGAAGCCCTTGGGGGTGCCCAGGAGAGCTAGCGGGCCTCGGGAGTGGGGCAGTGCCCAAAGCAGAGAGCAGGACTGCTGGGCAGACCCACAGCAGTGCCGGCGGAAGAACAGTGTCTCCCGAGCACGGGCCGTCCTCCTGGATGAAGCGAGGCAGAGCTCGCCACTCCCTGCTGCTGCTTGGGCGCCGCCACTGTAGCGGGATATTTTAAGGAATCAGAGAGACCGAGGGGTTGAGGAGGATATTTATTATTTAGGTGCACCAGCCCAGTCGGGTTGACATCCAAAGGACTGAGCCCTGAACAAAGAGTTAAGTTACCTTTTAAGCATTTCGTGGGGCGGGGGGGAGATCTGTGCAGGGGGAAGCATGTTACAGAAGCGAGAAACAAAGACAGTTATTCAATTAATTGAGACATGCATTACATCGTTTCTTACTTTTGAAGGAAAAACATGTTTTACGACTTGAGTTTATCTGTCTGTGACCTTGCAGCTGCACAACTAGAGAAACAGGGTCTCCACAACGCCTGGGAAAGGAGGAGAGAGAAGGCTCACTAGCCACAGAGAAACACGCAGTGAATTTTTAAAGGACTCCAGTTCTTTCTCTTTCTCAGAGGGAATTGGGTTTTCTTACATACAACTGAGTTTTGGTTTACACATTCTTGTTTTGTTTTTTTTGTTTGTTTGTTTTTGTTTTTGTTTTTGTTTTTGAGATGGAGTCTTGCTCTGTCGCCCAGGCTCGAATGCAGTGGCGCGATCTCGGCTCACTGAAACCTCTGCCTCCCAGGTTCGAGCAATTCTCCTGCCTCAGCCTCCTGAGTAGCTGGGATTACAGGCACACACCACAATGCCCAGCTAATGTTTTTGTATTTTTGGTAGAGATGGGGTTTCACCATATTGGCCAGGCTGGTCTTGAACTTCTGACCTCAAGTGATCCACCCACCTCGGCCTCCCAAAGTGCTGGGATTACAGGCGTGAGCCACCGCGCCCGGCCTACACATTCTTTAATTTCTTTTAATTCCTGTTCCACCACATCCTGGTCGCCCTTGCCCTGGGCTCCCTGTGGAGGCAGGAATGGCCCCATCATCGCAGCCACCAGAATCTGGTCCCGGGGGTCTAAAGGGTCCCACTCAGTACCCAGAGGCAAAAGTGGGCATGGCCAGAAAGCACGTCTCAGAGCCCCTCCACCTCCTCCACACCCCCTACCCTGGGACCCCAAATAGCCCAGGCTGCTGCATCCCCACTGCCCTGGGACATCGCACTGCAAGCCAGGGCTGCCTGGCCCCACCCTTGCCCAAGGCTCCTTCCTGGGCAAGGATGCAACCAGCTGGCTCCAGCTGCAGGGCTGCCAGGCACCTCAAGGTGAGGGACAGGGGCCCAGCTCCTGAGAAGGCTGGATCACAGGGTCGGGACACTGGCCGCTGAGAAGGGGCATGGGCTGCTGGGTGGAGGTGAGTGCGTGCCGTCACTGCAGAAGGTGGCCCACACCTGCCTCCCGTCAGTTTGTGTCCTGTCTGTCCCCATGTCCGCAGCTGCAGCCGAAGCCATATGGTGTCACCAGTGCACAGGCTTTGGAGGGTGCTCCCATGGGTCCAGATGCCTGAGGGACTCCACCCACTGTGTCACCACTGCCACCCGTAAGTGGGAACAGCGGTGGGCTGGCCACACCCTTCTTGCCCAGGTGGGAAGATGTGGGCTCAGAGGGTGACAGAGCCTGATCCAGGCACCCAGTAAGTCAGAAGCATAGCGGGGAGTGTCTGCCAGCGAAGCCCAGGGAAGGGTATGAGCAAAGGGCCACGTTTGCCCCAGGAGGGCCCATATGCTTCATGTACCTGGGGCGTCTGACCCTCAGCTCAGTGGCAGATGGGGCAGCAGGGTCTGGGCAAACCAGAGCCTCAGGGAGCTCCATGGTTTCTCTCCTGCCTACTCAGGGGTCCTCAGCAACACCGAGGATTTGCCTCTGGTCACCAAGATGTGCCACATAGGCTGCCCCGATATCCCCAGCCTGGGCCTGGGCCCGTACGTATCCATCGCTTGCTGCCAGACCAGCCTCTGCAACCATGACTGACGGCTGCCCTCCTCCAGGCCCCCGGACACTCAGCCCCTACGGCCCCCACAGCCTGGTGCCAGGGCTCACGGCCGCCCCTCCCTCGAGCCTGGCCAGCCCACATCTCCGGGCCTCTGCAGCCACCGTCCAGCACCACTTGTCCTAGGGAAGTCCTGCGTGGAGTCTTGCCTAAATCTGCTGCCGTCCAAGCCTGGGGCCCATCGTGCCTGCCACCCCTTCAGGTCCCGACCTCCCCACAATAAAATGTGATTGGATCACGTGGCACAAGCTATCCAGTGAGAGTGGAGTCCTGCCGTCCTGGGCTTGGGGTTAGAGTGGAGTAGATTTGGGAGTGCCTCGCTCCCTCACCCCAGGCTAAACCCTACTACCCCACCCCCACTGGCCCTTATCACGGAACAGGCCCTCCCACCTCCAGCCAACTGTCAGGCCTGAAGGGCACAGGGGCCCAGGCCCCCTGGGCAGCTGCTTCTCCTGAAGCAGCCAGAGTGGGAGTTGGGGCTGGGGCACACGAGGAGCCCCCCACCCCAGAGCGTGAGTTGGGAAACCTCAGAGAAAGGACATCCCGGCTGAGACGTGGAGGCTGTGCGGGGTGGAGGAAGGGAGGAGGTGCCCTTGGCAAAGACGGCTGCAGCAGGCCTTCTGGAATAGGGAGAGGGGTGAGGCGGCATCCTCACCCTCGCCCTCATACATGCCCCTGGGCCAGTGGCCCGGCCTGCCCCGCTCTAGGAAACCCCCAGTTCTGGCAGGGAACACTACCTCCAGCTCCTCTGGGCCACTGGGTACCCAGCACACAAGGCAGGGTGCTGGGGAGAGATGCCGGGAGTAGGATGAATCAAACTGAGGTGATGGGCAGCTGTGGCCACCCATCTCAGGGTGGACATGGAAACTAGGTAAATGATGTTTGTGGAAGTTGCTCACTCACTAGGCGAACATTGCATCATGGCTGAGCTTCGGGCTGCGAGGTGAATGAGACTCCCACATAAGCCTGGCACTCCCCTCGGAGAGGCCAAAGTGAGTCAACACCTGCAGCACCCAGACCCCCCCCCCAATGAGTTAGCACCTGCCATGAAACACACCGCCAGGCCCTTTCCTTGGCCTTTTTTGCTCTCACCTTGGCAATGTTCTCATAAAGAATCAGCACAGGAGAAAGCTGAGGCAATTGTTAAGCTGCTCCACAAGGAGCGGGTGTCTCAGGCAGGGCCGCCAGACACGCAGGTGCAGGACAACTTTCAGAGTAGCCCCGGGCACAGAAGAAGACATAAACGGGGGCGCTGGAGATACCCAGATAAGCTCAAGAGTTGAGGTGACAATGGAGCGCTTCTCAGATCTGCGGGAGAGGGACAGGGCTCACTGACAGCCGCCGCGGAGCACTGCGGAGAGAACAGGATAAGGCTGGATCCTCACCTCTCTCGCTAGAGCCAAAGGCATGCCAACTGAATGAGAGGTTTCGATGTAAAAAGAGGAGGTTTTTAAATGCTAGATAATTCAGAATAGAAAAGCAAGACACGTTCCTGAAAGGACTGAACAGAGTTGCTGTAAACACAGCAATTCCACCCCCGCCTCCCCGCCGGGCCAAATTCCACCCCCAGGCCAAATTCCACCCCCAGGCATGGCCCAAGAAGAGTAAACACGAGTCCACACAAAAGCCTGTGCACAAACATTCACAGTGGCATTATTCATAGCAGACAAAAGGCGGGAAAAACCCAAATGCCCATCAATTGATGGACGGGTCGACAGAGATGACAGACCCATACCACGGAATGTTATTCAGCCACATAAAGGAATGAAGCCCCGACCCACGCCAAAACACAGGGGAGTCTTGAAAACACGACGCTAAGTGAGACAGAAGCCGCGCACAACAGGCCAAGCAGTGTACAATTCTATTTCTCAGAAGTGGCCGGAATAGGGAGCTCTATAGGGAGGAAAAGGAGATGAGTGGTTGCTAGGGGGTGGCAGGGATTATTAAGAAATAGGGAAAGTCCGGGCGTGGCGGCTCACGCCTGTATTCCCGGCACTTTGGGAGGCCGAGGAGGGTGGATCAAATGAGGTCAGGAGTTCAAGACCAGCCTGGGCAACATGGTGAGACCCCGTTTCTACTAAAAATACAAAAATTAGCCAGGTGTGGTGGCGCATGCCCATAATCCTAGCCACTTGGGAGGCTGAGGCACGAGAATCACTTGAACCAGGGAGGCAGAGGTTGCAGTGAGCTAAGATCGTGCCACTGCACCCCAGCCTGGGCAATGGAGCGAGACTCCATCTTAAAAAACAAACAAACAAACAAAAAGAAATAGGGAAAAGCCAGAGTACTTTTCCTGCTCTCACACAATACAGTACTTCACCCCATCACCAAAGTGTGTGTATTTCTCTCCACCAGCAACCAAGCCACACTGGAGTGGACACCAACTGGGTGTCCTCAATTCAATTCCGACCCCATTCCCATGGAGGTCACGTCAGATCTCGCAGGTGGAGGGCTCAGTCCCACGCAGTGAGCCCCACTTCCAATGCCAGTCGCAAGCCCCAGGTGTAGCCTGTGCTTCTGACCGACCTGCCATGAATCAGGGTTCCCACAACCCCCTCCTCGGGTTTGATGACTTGCTGGAGCGGCTCACAGAACTCAGGGACACACTGACCTGCGTTTACCCATTTATGACACAGGCTGCCACAAAGCTGCAGATGCATAGCAGGTGGAGGAGACGCGTGGGGCAGGCACGGGGAGGGGCGCGGAGCTTCCAGGCCCTCCCAGCACCACCCCCAGACACCTGCGCATGTTCTGCTATCGGAAGCTCCCTGAACCCTGTCCTTGTGGAAAATTTACGGAGGCTTCATTACGTAGGCATGATGGATTAAACTACTGGCCACTGACCAACCCAACCTGCAGCCACCTCCCCTCCCCTGAAGGCTGGGGGTGAGGCTGAAGTCCCTGCTCTCTAATCCCATTGTCCCTCATCCTGAAGCTCCCTGGGGACCCCCAGTCACCAGTCCTCTCCTTAGCGTACAAAAGATGCCCTTGCCACTCCAGAGATTCCAAGGGTTTTAAGAGCTGTATGTCAGGAAACCAAAATATCCATCTCACAATCTCACAATCTCACAAAATAACCATTTCACGTTCTCACAGGAATGGAGCAACAATAGCGCTAAAGCGTTCAAGGTTTCTTTTCAAGATGATGAAAATGGGCTAAAACTGTGAATATACTTAAAACCACTGAATTACACACTTTAAACGGGTGGATTGTATGGTACGTGAAGTATATTCAACAAAGCTGTTAAAAATTTTTTTTAAAACAAAAGACACAAAACGAGGATTGGCATTCATAAATACTACCTAAAAATCTAAAAAAAAAAAGAAAAGAAAAAAAGAATAAACAAACTGAAGGACAAGACAAACAAGGAAATATTTGCCACGCATGTAACAAGCGATGATTCCCTCCACACATAATGTCCACAAAAAGAGTCAAACTGTAAAATATTTGAAGACATTTATTCTGAGCCAAATATAAGGGGCCATAGCCCATGACACAGCCCTCAGGAGACCCTGAGAACATGTGCCCAAGGTGGCCGGGGCACAGTCTGGTTTTAGGGAGACTGAAGACATCAATCAAATACATGCAAGGTGTACATTGGCTCCATCCGGAAAGGCAGGACAACTCCAGGGGACGAGGTGGGGGCGGGGCGGGGGGGGGCGGGATTCCAGGCTTTAGGTAGATTTTTAAATTTTCTGATTGGCAATTGGTTGAAAGAGTTAAGATTATCTAAAGACCTGGAATCAATGGAAAGGAATGTGTGGATTATAAGAGGTATGGAGACCAGGGTTTTATCATCAGATGAAGCCTCCAGGTAGCAGGCTTCCGAGACAATAGATGGTAAATGTTTCTCCTCAGACTGAAGGTCTGTGTTGATGTTAATGCTGGTCAGCTGTTCCTGAATTCCAGGAGGGAGGAGGGATGATGAGGCTGTCCAACCCTTTCCCGGCATGGTCCGAACCAGTTTTTCAGGTTCACTTTGGAACACCCTAGCCAAGAAGAGGGTCCATTCAGATGGTTGTGGAGGGCCTTAGAATTTTATTTTTGGGTCAAATGGTATTTCTAGTTCTAGATCCCTGAGGAATCGCCACACTGACTTCCACAATGGTTGAACTAGTTTACAGTCCCACCAACAGTGTAAAAGTGTTCCTATTTCTCCACATCCTCTCCTTCGTAGGGACATGGATGAAATTGGAAATCATCATTCTCAGTAAACTATCGCAAGGACAAAAAACCAAACACCGCATGTTCTCACTCATAGATGGGAATTGAACAATGAGAACACATGGACACAGGAAGGAGAACATCACACTCTGGGGCCTGTTGTGGGGTGGGGGGAGGGGGAAGGGATAGCATTAGGAGATATACCTAATGCTAAATGACGAGTTAATGGGTGCAGCACACCAACATGGCACGTGTATACATACATAACTAACCTGCACATTGTGCACATGTACCCTAAAACTTAAAGTATAATAATAATTTAAAAAAAGAAAAAAAAAGAATTTTATTTTTGGTTTACAGTAAATAATCCTTCCAGATTCCCAAAGAGCAGCAGATATGAGCAGCAGGTTTCCAGAAAAAGCCATTCAAGTGGCCAAGCCAAGGAGAGGAAATTCAACTGTACTGGGAATCAGAGAGGTGCCAAGCAGAATTGCAAACCCCCAAGCAGGAGAGCTACCAGGCCACGCGGCGAGAAAGGACACAGGCCAACCTCGGTGCTGTCACAGATGCAGCCCTTGCAGGACAGATCAGCCTTGTCCAGGAAAGTTCAAAATGCCACTAGCATTTTGTTGAATGCTGGCTCCCTAAAATGTCACCAAAAACCCAAGGACCGGTCACCCCAGCTCCCTCCAGCACTCCTGGGATTTGAGTCTGATTTGAGGTAGGTCTTCCAATGAGGGAGCTCCGTTAGGGTTGAGCCAGGACTCGGAAAAAGTAGTTTGGAATTTTGAGGCCATGGGTTCTGAGTCTTGAGGTATCCCCTAACGGTTTCTATTGAAGAGTCAATAGGCCTTTCGGGAAGATCCTCAATAAATGATAGCTATTTGCTGCTTTATCGTCCTGAAAGCGTGAAGCTCACGAATGAAGATGCAGGGTGGAAAGTCATGGTCTAGGCCAAGTGCAGTGTCTCACCCCTGTAATCCCAGCACTTTGGGAGGCCGAGGTGGGCGGATCACTTGAGGTCAGGAGTTCAAGACCAGCCTGGCCAACATGGTGAAACTCCATCTTTACTAAAAATAGGAAAATTAGCCGGGCATGCTGGCATGCGCCTCTAATCCCATCTACTCAGGAGGCTGAGGCAGGAGAATCACTTGAATCCAGGAGGCAGAGGTTGCAGTGAGCCCCATCTCTACTAAAAATATGAAAATTAGCCGGGTGTAGTGGCATGCACCTATAATCCCAGCTGCTCAGGAGGCTGAGGCAGGACAGTCACTGAGGCAGAGGTTGCAGTGAGCTGAGATAGCACTGTTGCACTCCAGCCTTTGACAGAAGGAGACTTTGACAGAAGGAGACTCTGTCAAAAAAGAAAGGGAAGGGGAGGGGAGGGGAGGGGAGGGGATCGTGGTCCCATGAACAGTGAGCCCTGTGGTGGAGTTGGCTCCGGTTCTCAGTGTGAACAAGCCCTGCTCCTACCTGCTGCTCCTAACAGGGCAGGAGGCAAAGAATATGCACAGACAGATGTTCCCTGCAGTTTTCCCATCATGAAGCTGCAGGTGAGCTAACCTGCGTGAGTGCAGAGGGTGGCACTGGAGGGCACATCCCTTCTGGAAGTGCAGAGGAAGGGCACTGGAAGGGCACATCCCTTCTGGAAGGACACGGGAGACCTCTTTCCAACGTACAACCCTTGGTGCTGTTTGTGCCTCCACTTCCTTTTCAACATAGGAACATTGGTTTAGGAGCCATCGGTCTGCCCTGCTGGATGACCCGGAGAGCCGGAGCCCAGGTGGGGCAGCCCTTGAGACTGCCGGGAGGAGACCACCCTGAGGCAGACTGCGCAGGAAGGCTCGCTGGGCCCTGGAGCTGCAGTGGCAGAGAGAGCTCCTCTGGGTTCTGGGCAAGGGTGGGCGTTGCCAACATAAATTGGGAGGGACTGTGCAGGGGACAAAGCCACAGAGGGGAACAGTGCGAGCTCCTACAGGGCTCTGCGTGTCAGACTCAGGATTGTGTCTCCTGCCCACTCAGCACCTCTAACCTGACTCCTTCCAGCCAGCCCCCAGGCCTCGCTGGACGCTGCCAGCCCTCCCTGAGCCTTGCTGGCATCTAGCCTGGAAGGGTGCCCCAGGCTTGAACTTTTGACACTTCCTTTTCCTCGTCCACCCAGGAAGCTGCCCGAATAGAGGAGTTCCTTTTTTGGAGGCAAAAAACCAAAGAGGCCGTCCCATATGAGTGTGATCAGAAACTGTCCTGCCCCAGGCTTGGCCACAGCCTCCCACATGGGGCCTGGGGACCCCTGCCCCGAAGCAGAGGTGCTCACAGCACAAAACGTAGACGGGGTTAGAGGATGGAGGAGAAGCCACCAAGAGCAGAGCAGGTGGGGCTGTGCACAGGCAGGGCATCCCTGGGTGCAGGGGAGAGGCCCCCAGTGCTGCCCCTGTGGCACCTCACTGTGGCTTGGGGCCAGTGGGGAGCCCAGCCTGTGTTGATGGAAGGCCCAGGCCTCCACCCACAACCTTGCCAGAGCACCGCCTGGCACTGCAGGGGTTGGAAAACCACAGCTCCCTTTCCCAGGGGCCCTGGACCCTAGGGGCGACTTCTATTTCCTGAATATGGAAGGCAGGAATCCAGGCAAGGCACCTACTTCTCTGCTGGCTGTGTGGGGTCCTGGCTCGCGGGGCTTCTGGGCCGCAGGCCACCTTGCAAAGGTGCACATGTGAAGGCAGTGGCTCCTGCATAGGCCCCGCCCACCACCTCCCTGATAAGCAGTGGGCGTGGGGTCTCGTTCCAGGAGTCTTTCCTCAAGACTCATTGAGGCCATCAGAAGGCATTACCTACGAGTGACCCTTGAGGGTCAGATTCTGGAACTGGTCATCTGACCTCTGAGGGTCCCATCAGCTGAGAAGATGGGCAGCAACAAATCAGCTTCCAAATCCCTCCCTGGGATGAGGTGGCCATGGAAGGTGAGGCTTTGGGGACGGCGTGTGGCTGCACTTCATCATAAGGGTGGGAAGGGGGAAGGCAAGAGCAGAGGCCAGAAGTCACCTCCAGTGAACCTCAGCACTTGTGGAGAGAATGATAAAGTCGGGGGTTTTACTGTTTGGTGCAAGATGCAGCCAGGGATGGAACATGTCTGCTAGTGGCAGAAAAGGAAGACAGAGACTGAAACTGGAGGAGGGTGCAGTGCGCGTGGCTGACTGGCAGGTGGAGGGGTCACCCAAGGAGGAATGGGGGCCCTAAGGCAGACAGCAGCCTCCGCAGATGCCAGCAAGGAAACAGGGATGTCAGCCCTGCAACCTCAAGGACCCGGATTCTGTCAATGCCTGAGTGAGGCTGAAGATTCCTTCCGGAGCCTCCAGGTGGAGTCCAGCCCCACCACACCTCGATTGTGGCCTGTGGGACCCTGAGCAGAGAGCCCAGCCAAACCCACATGGCAAGAAAGACCTGAGCTAAAAATGGGTGTTGTTTTAAACCACTAAGTGTAGGGTGATTTGCTACCCAGCAACAGACACTAGTGCAGCTTGAGGCTCTGACGAAGCTGGTGGCCGCGTTGAATAGGCCCACGTGGCTGGGAGCTGAGGGCGGCCTCCACCAACCGACAGTGAGGAACAGAATTTGGCCAACTCCACACCAGTTTAGAAGCAGATCCTCCCCAAGCTGAGCCTTGAGATGATTATGGCTCAGCCAAAGCCTGTATTGTAGCCTGGGAGTGACCCGGCAGCAACATGAAGCCGTGCCCAGACTCTGAAACAGAAACAGTGACACAGCAAGTGTGGGCGGCCCCAGGATACTGACTGACCACAGGGCCAGAGCAGACACAGAACACTGGGTGATGATGGGACACCAGATGACCACGGACAGACCCTGGTAGCAAGGGACATGGCAGATCATGGAACCTGAGCTCCCATCCCACCCTGGGTACCATCCGACCCACTGACCTGTCAGCAGAAACTGCCAGGGACCAGGGTGTGGCCTCTCTTCACTGCTGCCCTCCCCCACCAGAGTGCCTCTAGGTGACAGACTTGAATCTTCACCCTAGCCCATGGAGAGGGATCTGGGGAAGGTCCTGGAGAAGGGCTTCACAGCAGGGGTCCAGTGTGCCCAGAAAAGAGGCAGTGGTGTGGGAGCAGGTGTGAGGGCCCCATCTGATCCCTGGATCACAGTTCAGGGGTAATTTCTTGAAGTCAGCAGCTCTGGTGGCAGCCTGACAATTCCTCAGTTTAGCAGCAGCATTACTGTGGTTGGAGGTCATCCCTAGAGGCTGTCTCTGGTCTCACGCTGAGCCCTGATCCTAGTTACACACTGATTCCAATACAAGTCACAAGCTGAACTATGACATTTGTTACATGCTGAGCCCTGCTCCTGATCACACACTGAGCCTTGATCCTGGTTACAAGCTGAGCCCTGACATTTGTTACATGCTGAGCCCTGCTCCTAATCACACACTGAGCCCTGATCTTAGTCACAAGCTGAGCCCTGACATTTGTTACATGATGAGCCCTGTTCCTGATCACACACTGAGCCCTGATCCTGATTACAAGCTGAGCCCTGACATTTGTTACATGCTGAGCCCTGCCCCTGATCACACACTGAGCCCTGATCCTGATTACAAGCTGAGCCCTGACATCTGTTACATGCTGAGCCCTGATCCTGATTACAAGCTGAGCCCTGCCATTGTTACATGCTGAGCCCTGTTCCTGATCACATATTGAGCCCTGATCCTGATTACAAGCTGAGCCCTGACATTTGTTACATGCTGAGCCCTGCTCCTAATCACACACTGAGCCTTGATCCTGGTTACAAGCTGAGCCCTGACATTTGTTACATGCTGAGCCCTGCTCCTAATCACACACTGAGCCCTGATCTTAGTCACAAGCTGAGCCCTGACATTTGTTACATGATGAGCCCTGTTCCTGATCACACACTGAGCCCTGATCCTGATTACAAGCTGAGCCCTGACATTTGTTACATGCTGAGCCCTGCTCCTGATCACACACTGAGCCCTGATCCTGATTACAAGCTGAGCCCTGACATTTGTTACATGCTGAGCCCTGCTCCTGATCACACACTGAGCCCTGGTCCTGATTACAAGATGAGCCCTGACATTTGTTATGTGCTGAGCCCTGTTCCTGATCACACATTGAACCCTGATCCTGATTACAAGATGAGCCCTGAGATTTGTTATGTGCTGAGCCCTGTTCCTGATCACACATTGAGCCCTGATCCTGATTACAAGCTGAGCCCTGACATTTGTTACATGCTGAGCCCTGCTCCTGATCACACACTGAGCCTTGATCTTAGTCACAAGCTAAGCCCTGACATTTGTTACATGCTGAGCCCTGCTTCTGATCACATGCTGAGCCTTCATCTTGGTCCCAAGCTGAGCCCTGCTCCTGATCACACACTGAGCCCTAATCCTGATTACAAGCTGAGCTCTGACATTTGTTACATGCTGAGCCCTGCTCCTGATCGCACACTGAGCCCTGATCCTGGTCACAAGGTGAGCCTTGCTCCTGATCACACATTGACTCTGATCCTGATCACGTGCTGAGCTCTGACATTTGTAACTGATCTTGATAATAGACTGATCCCGGATTCTGGTCACGCGCTGAGCCCTGACCCAGAAGTTCCTGGTGGAACTGAGGAGGGAAGGGTGTGGTCTTCTTGGAACACAATCCTCCCAAACAAAGCCAGCCCAGACCCTGGCTAGGCCACATTTTTCCACACCCCAATCAGGCAGCTGCAACTTTGCAGAAAGGCTTAGCCTGGATCTCTCCAGTGGGGGTCAGGCAGAAATTCTAGGAGGAGCTGAATGCCTGGGGGCCAGGCGTGTATTCTGGGTAGAAGGCGCAGGTGGGGCCCCTGGGTCTGAGGACAGGAAGGAGCTGGGCCATGCCATGGCAGAGGAATTGGGTCAGGCCTCAAGAGGAACCCAGGGTGTGTAGGGTGGGGTGTCTAATCCAGTTAGCTGCACCCAGCATCAATGGCCAATTGCAGTGTGGCTGAGTGGCACCATGCAAAACAAGACAGGCTTGCTGCTGTTCGGCCTTCACCCAGCCCTGGCTGGGCAGCCTTGCCTAAGTCAATTACTTCTCAGAGCCACAGTTCCCTTATGCAAAATAAATTCATTAGCACTGTGCACCTCTGAAGCTGCAGTGAGGAAAAGGGAGATCCGCTAGGCTAAGTCTCTGACACAAATGGGGCGCTAGGGAATCCTTGGTGCCCCACTCACCACCCCTGCACACTCCACCCCCACCTAGTGCTCAGGGAGACACAGGCTCTCCCAGCCGCTGGGGCGAAGACCAGATCCCAAACAGAGCTGATCCAGCAGGAAAGCGTGGGGACACCAAAAGGGCCATGGCAGGGAGGGGGTGCGGGCAGGAGAGTTCAGTCGACCAAAGACAGAATTTCAACCACTGGGACAGAAGAGGGAAGGACATTCCTAGCAGTGGGAACAGCAGGAGCAAAGACCAGGAGGAGGTGGGATTTGGGCGTTCAGGCTGAAGAGCTCCAGTGTGAGTCTGGGCTTAGCTGAGATCACGGCCTTGACCGCCAGGGCCCAGGAAGACACAGGCTGCTTGTCACGCATCCATCCCCCCACCCCCACACCCTACACACTGGCAGCTGCAGGACTGGGAGCAGGGGGTGGCAGGATCACAGACCAGACACAACCTGGGGAGGCCGGAGCAGGCAGTCTGGGGGGATGTCCATGGGGGGAGCGGGGAGCTGAACAGGAGATGGTCTGAGTCATCCCAACTCAAAGTCACTGTCCCCTGTCTGAGCCCCGGGTAAGGAACTTTCCCTCAGTTTCCTTACCTGCAAGGAGATGACAAGCCCTGCCTGAGGGCAGCTTCATCAGAAGGTTAGAGATGAAGGTACCCAGCTGGCAGGTGGCTGGGGGCATGGGATTAGCACCCCCAAGAGACCCCAGCTCCTCCCCACCCCACTCTCCATCCAGGATCTTCTCTGCTGACCCAGTAGTTTTTGGCGTTTGTCTCCTTAAGCCTCTGAGCAAACCCTGTAGCTGGCTGTCCGGGTGGCAGTTCAGTCCCAGGCCCCCAACACCCAGCCTGACTACTCGAAGGAGCTCGGAGGTGGGACCAAGGTCCTCCTGGGAAGATTCCAGCCCAGAATCTTGGAAGATCCAGCACATAGATCTGCCTTGGAACACAGATGACCTGAGGCAGGAGGGATCCCTGAGGAGCCAGCAGCAGAGAGTGGCCCGTCACACTCCCGTGCCCCCTTCCAAGCAGTCTGGGGGGTCCCTGGGCTGCCTGGGGTGAGCCAGTGGGGGCTGTCCTGGATGAGGGGAGTGGAGAGAAGAGCCGAGGCATCCCGGATGAGGGGGGTGGGGAGAAGAGCCCAGGCATAGGGTGTGTAGGAGTCAAGGAGGGTCCCCACAAAGGGAAGAGGGGGCAGCCCCAGGCCATGGTGGTGGAGGCGGGGAGCTGGAGGGGTCAGGAAAGGGCAGGGAGGGGACCGGCCTGATACTGGAGGAATGAGAAAGGGACAGGGAGGGTCCCAGGCGGGTGGGGTGGGCCTAGAGGGCCAGGCTGGGAGTGGCAGGAGCAGCCTGGAAGGATGGGGAGCCCCTGAAGGGGCGGGGTCTTCACACCTCCACCCTGGGGAAACTTGATCCCACTAATCCGCTCAGCAGACCGGTCTGTCACCACCTCACTTGGTGTCTGCTGTCCCTGCCAGGCAAGCCTAGGGTGAGAGCACAGAGGAGTGGGCTGGGACCATGCGGGGGACACGGCTGGCGCTCCTGGCGCTGGTGCTGGCTGCCTGCGGAGAGCTGGGTGAGGTGTGGAACCCACAGGGGAGCTGGGGCGGAGGGAGATGCCACCCACTGACATTCACACTGTTCCCGGGAGGGCGCCCCAGGAAGGGGCCTCAGAGGCAGGAGAAGCCAGAGCAGCGGGGCCGGGGGTGTGGCCCACCCCTGGCCATAAGGAGGGGAGGGTGGAGAGGGAGAAAGGGGCGGGCGGTGAGGGGGGTGCCTAATGAGGGTGAGCAGAGGGTGGCCTTCGAGGTGGGTGGGGGCCCAGCCAGCCACATCCCTGAGCACCAGCCTGGGTGTCACACTTTATGGGGGGCTGTGGGCACCCAGAAGGGCCTTGAGTGGGGGAAGGAAGGGGACCCCAGGGAGGCTCTGAGGCTGGGGTGGCAGTAGGGATGGAGAGGAGTGGGGAAACCAGACACATGGGGTGGGGTGACTCCCTGATGTGGGGCCTGAAACAACCATCAGGGGCAATGTCCTGGACTCAACCAGAAGCAGCTTGGCCCAGAGGCCCCTGGCGGATGGCTCTGCCCATTTCCCAGAAACAGGTGCACCAGAGAGAGGCAGAGGTCCTGCTGCGTCCCCACAGTGGGGACAGAGGGGTCGGGCCTAGCTGTGCAGCTGGCTGCCCCGGTCAGCTGGAGCCAGCCAGACCCACCTGGGCTGCTGCGGTTGGGGCCGGGGTCACTGGAGCAGGAGGGAATTGGAGCCTCTCCAGTCTCCACCTCTGCCAGCCTGCAAGTCCCTGTGGGAGAGGAGTGGGCACCCAGACACAGCCCGGATGCAGCCTGGCACACCCTGCATTCCATGGGCCTCCTGGCCTGATCCCTTAACCTCCACAGCAGCACTTCCCTGATGGGGAAACTGAGGGGTAACCTGCCCCCAGCCACGCCCCCACCCAAGGCTTCCTGCCCGAGGTGCCTCTTGCTATGAAGATGCCAGGGCCTCGGTCCCCCTGAGTCTCCCAAACACTTACAAAGGGGCTTGGCTTGGCTCCGCCCAGGCCTTGCAGGCTGGATCCCCACCCCCAGCAGCCGACTCTGCCTCTGGGATGCAGGGCCCCGAGGCTGAGCCCGGTCTGTCCCCAGCCCCAGGCTCCTGGTATTGCTCCTGAGTTCTGGCTGGTGGGCATCTCGACCCTGGCCAGTGTCACTGTCCTCTTCAGACCTGGGCTTCCAGGACTGTCTCTGGGCTTGGGAGGGGTGGAGCCTGCCTGACTGCCCTTGTCCCTTCTCCCCAGTGCCGGCCCTGCGCTGCTACGTCTGTCCGGAGCCCACAGGAGTGTCCGACTGTGTCACCATTGCCACCTGCACCACCAACGAAACCATGTGCAAGACCACACTCTACTCCCGGGAGATAGGTCAGTGGGCACGGAAGGCGGGCAGGGCTGGGTTCCCGGTCAGAGCCACCTCCAGCCCAGTCACACTCTACTCCCGGGAGATAGGTCAGTGGGCACGGAAGGCGGGCAGGGCTGGGTTGCCGGTCAGAGCCACCTCCAGCCCAGTCACACTCTACTCCCGGGAGATAGGTCAGTGGGCACGGAAGGCGGGCAGGGCTGGGTTCCCGGTCAGAGCCACCTCCAGCCCAGTCACACTCTACTCCCGGGAGATAGGTCAGTGGGCACGGAAGGCGGGCAGGGCTGGGTTGCCGGTCAGAGCCACCTCCAGCCCAGTCACACTCTACTCCCGGGAGATAGGTCAGTGGGCACGGAAGGCGGGCAGGGCTGGGTTCCCGGTCAGAGCCACCTCCAGCCCAGTCACACTCTACTCCCAGGAGATAGGTCAGTGGGCACGGAAGGCGGGCAGGGCTGGGTTCCCGGTCAGAGCCATCTCCAGCCCAGTCACCACCAGCCAGCTTGGCCCCAGTGCACAGCCACCACCTCACCCATCTCCAGAAATGGCTTTCTGCCTGAGCTAGGCCTCTCTCTGCGCTCCCCTTTCTTCCCCTCTCCCTCATGTCCTTCAGTGGGAACACATCTGCAGCCTCGTTTTGGGGGGAGGGGAGAAGGTGGGCGCACTTACAGGCTTTGGTTTCAATGGTCACCTGGGGGTGGGAACTGCCCCATCAGGCCGGGTGCAGAATGCCAGGTGTGTGCCTGGCACGTGGTAGACACCCAGACAACGTCGGTGGGAGGAAGGAGGAAGAGGAGGGCACTGGGCCAGGAGGGACAGAGACCCGGGTGGGTGACCCCAGAGTGAGGCCTCCATGAGGTGGTACCGGCAGGGACCAGGGCTTGGAGGCAGTGACCAGCCCTGACGGCTGACTCTTCCCGCACCCCACAGTGTACCCCTTCCAGGGGGACTCCACGGTGACCAAGTCCTGCGCCAGCAAGTGTGAGCCTTCAGATGTGGATGGCATCGGCCAGACCCGGCCCGTGTCCTGCTGCAACACTGAGCTGTGCAATGTAGACGGGGCGCCCTCTCTGAACAGCCTCCACTGCGGGGCCCTCCCGCTCCTCCCGCTCCTGAGCCTCCAACTCTAGAGTCCCCGCCCTTCCCCATGGCCTTGCCCCAGCTGGCCCTGTGTAGCCCAACCCCGAATGCCTTAAAGAAGTGCCCCCTGCACCAGGACTCCTGAGTCTCCTTTCTGGGCACAGACCTGCCTTCCAGGGCAGAGAGAGGGGCCCCCAGCTGCATCTCTGACCCCGTCTATGTCCCCGTTCCTGTTTGTCTGTCTCTCTTCCTGCCTTCCTGTGATATTAAGCTCTATCCCATCGCGAGAACAGCCACTGGGCCTGGGACCCCCACACAAACCATGCAGATCTCTGCCCTCAGGGGATGTGGGGACCTGACCAGGGTGGGGCAGCAGCTGAGACCCATGGGCAAGGGAGCACCACATCTACCAGGGTGAAGTCAGGGCCAGCTCCTTAGAGGAGGGGGCATTAGGGCCAAGCCTTGAATGATGGAGAGATCTGGCAGGCCTTGAGGAGGGCAAGGCATGTCAGGTGGAAGGAAGGTCAAGGCAGTGACCAGGAGCTGGGGTTGTCTTCTGGAGCACCCCACTACCCACCTCCCCAGCCTGAGCAGGGCCTTGCCCCAAGGCTGATGGTGGAGGCTGCTTTGAGGAGGAGGCCATGGGCCGGATCCCAATGAGTCCACTGCCTGCCTCCCCGGGCTCACCCCACATGTCCACCTCACATCCCTGCCCTCGCTCAGCTCTGCTCCCAGGGGTCAGGTGCCCAGGGGGTCAGATGCCCAGGGCAGCCACAAGTTCTGGTGCAGAAGGGGCCTTCATTTCACCTTGGCCCTAAGCCAGCACCCCAGTCCTCCAGGCAACTCTCCAAGGAGTCCTCTGCCCCAGAGGCTTCCAGGCTGAGACTCCCCATGATCACAGGCACGGACATGCATGCACACACATGCACGTGGTCCTAGAAACACACAAGGAACTCAAGGACATAAGGAAGGACAGGACCCAGTGGCCCTCCTACCCAGCGCCAGCCCCTCCCAAGGGCTGCCCAAGGGAGGTCGTGGCAGGAGATGGGCCCCAGCCTGGCCAGAAGAGGAGAATGTTCACCCTGGAATCTGCCACTCCTCCCGGACCCTGCAGACCCCCACTGAGCCTACCCACCTCACCCTCCCTGCTCCAGCAGCTGTTTCTGGGCCCCTGGGTGTCACCCTCCTGGGGCTAGACCTGTAGTCCACAGTGGGTGCTATGGTCCAGGGCCTGCTCCCAGGGGCCCCACCACCTGGAGCATAGCCACCATCTGTCAGAGACGCCTTGGTGGTAAAATGAGGGCAGCCTCCTGGAGAGGAAGGGGCCTGGGAGGCTGGGAACATTCTAGTGCTGTCTTGGATGCCCCATTCGGGCTGTGACCCTGAGCTCTGATTTTGTCAAGAGGGAGACATGCTCTCAGCCATCAAACATGTCACAGCTCTCAGCTGGCTTTTCTCAAGACTCCCACAAAGTGTCCTCAAAGCCTAGGCTGAGACTCTATTTACACACACACACACACACACCCTACAAACACACATGCATTTCACAACCCCTCACAGAGACTGGGAACAAGGCCTATCTGTGACCAGAGATCAGGACTCAGCCTGGAAACAGGATCAGGGCTCAGCCTGGAATCAGGATCAGGGCTTAGTCTTTGGCCAGTGATCAGGGCTCAGTCTGTAACCAGTGCCAGGCCTTGATCTATGATTGATGTTCTGGCTCCGTGTGTGAGCCTGTGGCTCAGCCACGGAGTATGACTCAGTCAAGGGCCAAGGATCAGGATTCAATCTGTAACTAGGGTCCACGCTCAGTGTGTGATTGTGTGATCAGGAAAAGGCTTCAGTCAATGATAGGGAAAGGGGCTCAGCTCAGGCCCAAGCACAGGCTATGAGTGAGGCCCAATCCAAGCCTTAGAGCCCTATCTTTGACCTTAGCCTCACCATCCATGATGCCACCTTTTGGGTACCTGTCCCTGAGATTCCCTATGACCCAAGTCCTTCATCCAGGCTTACTCCTCAGCTTGCCAGTGGGGTAGGAGAGGCTTATAGTGAGATGCCAGGGCAGGGACCCAGGGCCCCACCAGTGCAGTGCCCTGGGCAGTTTCACAGCCTGTAGAAATGGGCAGGGCAGGACATGGCTTGATGGGAAAAGGAAGAGCTAGTGGTTCCAGATTTTGGTTAGAAGAGGAGCCAGGAGCAGGCAGGCGAGGGGAGGAGTTGAACTCAGTGTCTGGTGGTGCAGACCACTCCCACCCCTGGCGGGCTGATGGAGTGGGCTCTGCTCCTCTCTAGGACCTGCTAGCTCTAGCACCCTCTGCCCTGGCCCCAATACATCTGGCCCTGAAATCAGAGGAATGATGAGACCACCTTGCCAGCTGTCCTCTTTTTCTCTCCTACTCCTGACCTCCCTAAGGCCACCTGCTGTGACCTTCCAGAACAGGATGAACACCTGCCACACTTCCTCAGGGAGCAGGGCCCAGCCCACCCCAAGGCAGGGATGTCTGGATCTCAAATGCAGACAAGAGAGCCAGGACAAGGCTGGAGCCCAGCACTAACCTTCAAGAGGACAAAGCACCCTCAGGACCTCAGCCACCACCTCCCATGTCTCAGCATTAGCAATCCCCCCACCCCACTGCCAGGACATCTTCCTCGGCCTCAGCCCTGTGCCCACTGTCATCATGCCATCTAAGCCACCAGGCAATGTCCCTGGGTAGCTATCACAGCCACCTCCAGCTCCTTGCCTCCCCCTCTCTACCCTAGCCCATTGTTAAATCCGCAGCCAAACCCGAGAGCTCACTCAGTGCCTGTCTATGCAAAAAACCTCAATCCTCCAAGGAAGTTGACTAGCTATCAGACTCGCCTGTGAGATGTGATTGGCTCTGCAGCCTGGATACAGGGTCAGAACCAAGGCTGGGGGTGTCAGACTGGCAAGTCCGAGCTCCCATGGAAGAAGGCCTGAAACAGGTCTGTCCCAGTGGGGCAGGTACTGCCCTGAGAAGGAGTAAGATTCCCATTCCCAGGGGTGTCCAAACCTGTGCTAAGTTCTGTCAGAGAGGCTGCAAGAGCATTTGTACCCTGGGGAGAAGTCAACCTGAATGCCCACAAATACCCATCTTGGGTCACCTTGGAAGAAACAACATTAAGCCTGTCTTTAAGTACTCATCCATCCATCCAGCCATCCATCCATCCATCCATCCCTCCTCCACCCACCCACTCATCCATCCATTTCCCATTTTAGCCATACATTATTCACCTATCCATCCTTCTACCCATATGTCCACCCACCCATCCATCACTCTCTCCATCCATCCACCCATCCCCTATCCATTTATCTATCCATCCATCCATTCACTCATCCATCCACCATCCATCCATCCACTCATTCATCCACCCATCCATCCATCTTCTGTCCAGTCTCCATTCATTCACTCATCCATTCATCCCCCATCCATCGACCCATCCACCCACCCCTGCATCTGTCCCTCTTCTGTCCCCCATCCATCCACCCACCCATCCATCCACTCACCCATCCATCCATGCATCCACCCACCCATCCATTCATCCATCCCCCATCCATCCACCCATGCACCTACCCATTTATCCATCTATCCCCCTTCCATCTACCCATCCATCCATCCATCCATCCTCCATCCATCCCCCATCTATCCATCCATCCATCCATCCATCCATCCATCCATCCATCCATCCTCCATCCATCCCCCATCTATCCATCCATCCATCCATCCATCCATCCATCCATCCTCCAGCAAATGCTGCTCAACAGTCAGCATGGTCAGACCCAGGCTGTGGGAGAAGGATTCTTAGAGAAATGGAAACATGTTCTACTTGAGGAGATGACAGTCCAGTAGTCCCTCAGGCCAGCCCAGACAGGGCAAGCATCAAACACCAACGGTGGTGGTGGGGCTTTTTGACTGCATGCTGAAGGCAGTGGAGAGCCAGGGAGCGTTTCTGGGAAGAGCAGTGCCATAGGCCAGTTTGCATTTTAGCTGGTCTGAGTGGAGGGTGGAGAGTGTAGTCAAGGAGAAAGGGCCGGGCCCCTGGGAAAGAGACCAGGCTGACATGGCAGATAGCTGGGGCTTGGTTTGAACTGGCTCAGTGCTGCAGGCCTATCATGGATGAGAACTCCGGGGTTTGGGGGATTGAGTTGCCCTCAAAAAACCTCGTCTCCTGGTTCCACATGTTGGGAAAAGGTGTGGATTCATGGAGAGGCAGGAGGAGGGGAGAGCAGTCGCCTAACTAGGGCATAAATTCTCCCTGCTTGAGTTTTGTCTGACACAGTGCTGCTTTTCCACCTGCCAATAGGGTGCTGGGCTCAGGGATGGGCCAAGTTAGTGCCCACTCTTCCCACACAGCGGAAAGGCTGCCTGTGCCCCTCTGCTGGCTGCTACTCCCGCCCAGAGCACCCTCTGAGGACTTCCCTCCCTTTCGAAGCCAATGCAAGCAGCAGCTGAGAGCAGTGCCCCTGTCCTCAGCATCCGCCCACCTCTGCCCCAAGTACACCTGCACTGTGCCCCTGACCAGTTTATAGATGAAAGAAAGTGGGGTGAGAGTCCTTGTGAGTAGACATGGGCTACACGGGAGGCCGGGTGGAGCTCAGGCTCCAGAACTGGACAGTCTCTGACTCCTCTCGAAACATCTGGGTGTGTCTGTGGACCAAGCCCTGGGGAGAGGCTGCTCTTGGTTGCCATCTGTGCACCAACCCATGTCAGTCCCTTTGTTTGATTTGCAGTAACTACGCCCTCCCTTGGCTTTCTTGCAACCATCCCACAGCCTCACACAACTCACCTCAGCCCACAAGGCCAGGTCACTTCAGCTTTCACAACTATAAACAGAAAACCAAACACTGGAGGGAAAAAGGGGCCACACCAAGGCCACAAATGGAGAGAGCAGTAGGCCAAGACCAGAATCCAGGATTCCTGGTGCCAGCCCAGAGCTCCTTCCAGCATCGAATTCTGCCTCGGAAGGGCCCACTCACTACACATTTGTCTGCCACCACTTTTATAGCCATCCATCCCTCCATCCCTGAATTCTCCCATCCATTCATTCATTTTTTTCACCCACCAACTCTCTCAAATGTCATTCATTCAATAATCCATCCACACATCTTTCCCCCATTCATCCATCCATCCTCCACCCACCTATCCACCCATCTTCCATCCATCCATCCTTCTGAAATCCACCCATCCACACATCTATCCAACATCCATCCATGCATCCACCCACCCATCCTCTGCCCATCCACCCATCCATCCCCCATCCATCCACTCATCCTCCCCTCATCCCCCACACATCCACCCATCCATCCTCCACCCATTCCCCATCCATCCCCCACTTATCCATCTACCCATCCATCCACCCATCCATCCATCCACCCATCCATCCATCTATCCATCCCCCCACCCATTCTCCATTCATCCCCCACCCATCCACCCATATATCCTCCGCCCATTCCCCATCCATCCTCCATCCATCCCATATTCATCCCCCACTCATCCATCTACCCATCCATCCACCCACCCATCCATCCACCCATCCATCCATCTATCCATCCCCCACCCATCCTCCACTCATCCCCCACCCATCCACCCATACATCCTCCACTCATTCCCCATCCATCCCCCATCCATCCCATATTCATCCTCCACTCATCCATCTACCCATCCATCCACCCATCCATCCATCCACCCACCCATCCATCCATCTATCCATCTACCCATCCAGCCATCTATCCATCCCCCACTCATCCTCCACTCATCTCCCACCCATCCACCCATACATCCTCCACCCATTTCCCATCCATCCCCCATCTATCCACCCATCCATCCATCTATCCATCCCATATTCATCCCCCACTCATCCATCCACCCATCCATCCACCCATCCTCCACTCATCCCCCACCCATCCACCCATATATCCTCCACCCATTTCCCATTCATCCCCCATCCATCCGTCCATCCATCCAATCCATCCCCCATCCATTCCATATTCATCCCCCACTCATCCATCTACCCATCCATCTATCCATCCATCCCCCACCCATCCTCCCTTCATCCCCTATCCATTCATCCATACATCCTCCACCCATTTCCTATCCATCCCCCATCCATCCACCCATCCTTCCATCTATCCATCTACCCATCCAGCCATCTATCCGTCCCCCACTCATCCTCCATTCATCCCCCACCCATCCACCCATACATCCTCCACCCATTCCCCATCCATCCCCCATCCATTCCATATTCATCCCCCACTCACCCATCCACCCATCCATCCACCCATCCATCCATCTATCCATCCATCCCCCACCCATCCTTCATTCATCCCCGACCCATCCACCCATACATCCTCCACCCATTTCCCATCCATCTCCCACCATCCACCCATCCATCCCATATTCATCCCCCACTCATCCAGCTACCCATCCATCCACCCATCCATCCACCCATCCATCCATCTATCCATCCATCCCCCACCCATCCTCCATTCATCCCCGACTTATCCACCCATACATCCTCCACCCATTTCCTATCCATCTCCCACCATCCACCCATCCATCCCATATTCATCCCCCACTCATCCAGCTACCCATCCATCCACCCATCCATCCATCCACCCATCCATCCATCCATCTATCCATCCATCCCCCACCCATCTATCCATCCATCCCCTATCCATCGCCTATTCATCCCCCATTCATCCATCCCCCATCCGTCCATCCATGCATCAACTCATCCATCTATACAACCACCCATTAGGACATCACAGGACGGAGAAACCAGACAGGCTGGTATACCTGGAAGGACCGTGGAGAGGGGCACCTTAGTGGGTCTCACAGCCTGGGGAAGATGTGGGACATCAGAAGGGAGACCAGGCAATGTGGTCATTGAGCGGTATGGCAAAGGCAGGCATGCGTGTGGAACAGGGTGTCGTGGGGGGCACACAGTAAAGAGCAGACAACACAGTCAGGCCAGGAAGCTGGAGGGTGAGCAACCCTATTGTCAGGCGCCTAAAACCAAGAAACTCAGGTTTGGTCTAAAGGCCATTAGTGGGAAGGGGCTGGCAGTGATGAGGGGCCACTCCTGGGCCCAACCTTGTCAGCCTGAGAGTGGTCTAGCTGGCCCACGCTACCCTCACCTGACACCTGCTTCCTACCTCTGGCTTCTACTTTGTAGGTGTGTATCAGGTGTACATAGACCAGGTAGAGGTCTGTGGAGAGGGCTGCAGGCCAGGCTGCAGGGAGGGGGTGCCAGGCAGGGCTAGAGCAACAAGGGCAGAGGCTACACTGAACCTGGGTCTTAAGGGTCCCCCAGGCTGGGGCTGGGTGGCCTATGTGAACCCCAGAGGCACAGCCAGGACATGGGGGCTCATCAGAGGGGCAGTCTGAGCTCAGCGGGAAAGGCCTTCTCTGTCAGAGCTGTCCCAGGACCACTGGACATGGCTGGGGAAGAGTGAGTTCCCCAGTGTTGAAGGTGTGCAAGCAGAGGGCAGGGCCATCATCCTCAGACAGAGCTCCCAGATCCAGCTCCCTGCCCGCCTGCCATGTTTCTGCCAGCTGCCTCCCCACTGGGCCCTTTACCACCTTCCTGACTCACACGGCCAGTTCTGCCACCGCCCAGGAGCCGGTGCCCAAGGGGCTGGGTATAAATCCTTGATGTGAGGCTGGCTACCTCCCATCGCTTCTGAGCACGGAGCAATGGCCTCTCGCTGGGCTGTGCAGCTGCTGCTCGTGGCAGCCTGGAGCATGGGCTGTGGTGAGTGGGCCGCAGGCTGGTGGGGACCCTGCCTCTGAGCTTGTCTGCCCACCTCCTAGGGGGATGGGGCTGTTGGGGGTGCTTTGTGGCTGAGAGCCTCCTTAGGCCCCCATGAGGCTCACCCGCCTCATTCTCAGTGAGCCTCCTGGGTCCCAGAGCCCAGCTTCACCCTGGGACAGGGGTCATGGCTCCATTCTGCAGGAAGGGAGACTGAGGCTTGGTGGAGGGATGCAGCATTCAAGTCTGTGGCTCAGCTCAGTTAGAGAAAGCTGCCAGAGAGGCCCCTTGAAGGGCTCCCCGGGCCTTGAAAGATGTCAGCGAGACTCCTTCAGCCCCTGCCTCCTGGTTCCAGGATGAGGCCCCTGAGATCAGGTGATGAGGATCTGTCCCCATCCCTCACCCAGGTGAGGCCCTCAAGTGCTACACCTGCGAGCAGCCCATGACCAGTGCTTCCTGCAGGACCATTACCCGCTGCAAGCCGGAGGACACAGCCTGCATGACCACGCTGGTGACGGTGGAGGCAGGTGAGGCCAGGCCCCACGGCAGCCCTGGGTGCACTGGAGTCAGGGCCCCCTCCCCCAAATGCCTCCCTCCTTTGCTGGTGCTCCTCTCGGCCCAAAAGGCAGCAGGTGGGATGGGCAGAACAGGCTGCCACACCTTGGCAGGGGTGCCTTCCACGAGGGTGGCACATCCCCCTCAGAGACCCAGTCCTGGGGCACCAGGTGCTGGAGGTGGGTGGGGCTTAATGGCCGTGGTCCCCTGGGGGGCTCAAACCCCAGCTCTGACACAGACCCACTGGGTGGTGTTGCCACAGCCTCTGGGCTCGGGCTCCCAACTCAGCGCAGGCACTTCAGAGGTCCAACAAGGCCTAATAATTCATGAACAGGTCACAGTCAGAGGAGGGCTTGGCCCTGGGTGGCTTCACAGATGTGGGCTATTGGGAACAGGGATCGCATGGAGGACGAGGTCAGGTGACGGCGGTTGGGAGCAGTGCAGCGGCAGGCAGGCGCTGCAGGGGAGTGCGGGTTCTGACACTGGCCCACCCTGCAGAGTACCCCTTCAACCAGAGCCCCGTGGTGACCCGCTCCTGCTCCCGCTCCTGTGTGGCCACTGACCCTGACAGCATCGGGGCCGCCCACCTGATCTTCTGCTGCTTCCGAGACCTCTGCAACTCGGAGCTCTGAACCCAGGGCAGCAGGGCAGAAGGTGCTCCTCAGGCACCTCCTCTCTGACGGGGCCTGGCAAGGTGCTCCTCAGGCACCACCTCTCTGACGCGGCCTGGCTCCACCTGTGATCACCTCCCACTGCTTCCTGCTGCTGTGGCACAGCTCACTCATGGGGTCTGAGGGGAGAGAACCACACCGGGGCGCCCTCTGCCTTCCATACCCCACACTTATAAAACATAACTAAGCCAAGAGTGGAGATGACTTTTGTCCTTCCTGGGCACTGAAACCCTGCAGAACTGGCCTTCAGGAGAGCCAGGCTGAAGGACAGCACATTCTAGACACCTGCTCCTCCCTCTCACCCAGAGCCTCTGTGACCTATTTCACAGATAGGAAAACAGAGACTTAGGGGAAGAAATGCCTCCTGGGCCCCTTTCCTGATGCAAACTAGCCTCGCATCTCAGACCAGGACCTGTTCCCTGGCCCAGGGAACATCTCCTCCCGCAAAGAATCTGCCCTGTAAACCCTGGAGGCATCACTCCCACCCTAGAGTGGAAAGGAAGTTCAGAGTTGGAATCCACTTTCCTCCAAGGGTGGATACATCTGGCTCTGCCTGCCCAGCCCAAGGGGTCTTCCTGGGTGTGTGTACCTGGGTCTGCTGGTACCACACAGCTCCATGGTTTCAGTCACCTCCTCTGACAACTGCCCACTGTCCCCTTGGGACAGCTGAGATTAGAGGAGGAGCCCAGGGTTCTCAGGACCCAGGAGACTTGACTTCCAGGCTCGATTCCCCCTCTGCCTGGCCCTGGCTGTCCATCACAGTCACAGTGCTCTGTGCCACTGTCACCCCTGTCAGGAGGTGGGCAGAGCCAACGGGGAGCACCGGCTGCTGTGGGCCTGAGCCACCCCTGGACACTGCCCCTCTCCAGGCCCCAGTCCCCTGGTGTCTCCCGGGCTGCACACCTTCTAAGCGCTGCCCAGCTAGGTCTTGGGTTCTAAGGCCCCACACATCAGCTGGGCCACGCCCGTGGGGTCTTGCGGGCACCTGTGGCTGCTGGGGTGGGAGCGGTATGCAGCAGGCTGTGGTCTGACCAGCTGGGCATACCCGAGGAGCATGCGGGAGTAACCAGGGCAGTGGCGGGGGTCGCCTAGGACCCCTGTGAGAGCTCACCTCTGTCTATGAAGGGCCCAGATGTCAGAACCCACCCCCTACCTCTACACCCTCCCAGAAATACCAGGAATTAAATGCTCTCCCTGGGGAGCAGCCCGGACCAGAGAAAGCTGCCAGAGAGGCCCCCTTGAAGGGCTCCCCGGGGCCTCCCCGCTGGCCAGCACCGGGCCGGCGGCGTGGCTTCCCGTTAGGGCCCATCCCCTGGGTCATGGCCGGACCTCCAAGGGCCTCACCAGGGCCTGGATTGGAGCCAAGGGGCCAGGGCCTTGGCCTCACCAGGGGGACGGAGCAAGAAGTCGCCGCATCTCTGGCAGCGTCCCCAGCGGCGCAATGGGGATGAGGCCTCCAGGTTCTTTCGGAGCGCAGTGGGGAAGGCTCAGCAGGTGCCCCCATCCCTGGGAGGGCACCTCTGGGGGGCCCCCGGTGCTGAGCCCGCACGGCCAGCAGAGGGCGCGCGCCCGAGTCCCGGAACCCGCGCCACGAAGACTCCTTCCAGAGCGCGCACCGCGAGCACGCGGCGACCCTGTGCGCTCTGCCCGGAACCTGCACTGCGCGCGCACCTGGGCCGCCTGGACCCCAGGGGCCCGCAGCACAGAGTTCAGAGAGCCCTGGCCCTCTCGGCCGGCCTGGAGGACGCCCACCTGCCCTGCCTGTCGCCGCGACCCTCCCAGGAAATGCGTGGGGAGGCCACGGCCAGGGAGGGACCTCGGGAGGGCGCGCCCACGGGGTAGGGCTAGCGGAGGCCAGGCGCTCACCACCCGGGCGCGCGGGGTCTAGGGAGGTGAGTGGGCGTCGCATTCGTGACTGTCGCAGGATGTGGGTAAAGCTGGCGGGGAAGCAGCCAGCC